>NC_142361.1:20386175-21006175 GCF_059441175.1 Urocampus carinirostris
CTTATCCTCAGTAGGGTCGCGGGGGTGCTGGAGCCCATCCCAGACATTTTCAGGCAGTGGGCAGGGGACACCCTGAACTGGTTGCCAGCCAGTCACAGAGAACACAGAGACAAACAATTCGCTCGCTCATTCGCACCTAGGGACAATTTGGACCGGCCAATTAACCTGACATGCATGTTTTTGGAATGTGGCAGGAAACCGGAGTGCCCGGAGGAAACTCATGCAAGCACGGGGAAAACATGCAAACTCCACACGGGAAGGTTTGATCTCACGACGTCAGAACTGTGCCGCACACGTGCTAACCACTGTGCCGCCGTGCTTATATTATCACTCATCTCATTAGCTGCACCGCTTATCCTCAGTAGGGTGGCGGGGGTGCTGGAGCCCATCCCAGCAATCATCGGGCAGTGGGCAGGGGACACCCTGAACTGGTTGCCAGCCAGTCACAGAGAACACAGAGACAAACAATTCGCTCGCTCATTCGCACCTAGGGACAATTTGGACCGGCCAATTAACCTGACATGCATGTTTTTGGAATGTGGCAGGAAACCGGAGTGCCCGGAGGAAACTCACGCAAGCACGGGGAAAACATGCAAACTCCACACGGGAAGGTTTGATCTCACGACGTCAGAACTGTGCCGCACACGTGCTAACCACTGTGCCGCCGTGCTTATATTATCTCTCATCTCATTAGCTGCACCGCTTATCCTCAGTAGGGTGGCGGGGGTGCTGGAGCCCATCCCAGCAATCATCGGGCAGTGGGCAGGGGACACCCTCAACTGGGACAATTTGGACCAGCCAATTAACCTGACATGCATGTTTTTGGAATGTGGGAGGAAACCGGAGTGCCTGGAGGAAACCCACGCAAGCACGGGGAGAACATACAAACTCCGCACAGGAAGTCCGGTAGCTGGATTTGAACCCACACAGGAGATTCCCGAGACCTTAGAACTGTGCTGCACACGCGCTAACCACTGCACCGCCGTGCTTGCTTATATTACATTATATTATATTATCATCATCTCATCAGCTGCACCGCTTATCCTCAGTAGGGTCGCGGGGGTGCTAGAGCCCATCCCAGCAATTATCGGGCAGTGGGCAGGGGACACCCTCAACTGGTTGCCAGCCAATCGCAGGGCACACAGGGACAGACAACTCGCTCGCTCATTCACACCTAGGGACAATTAGGACCAGCCAATCCACCTGAAATGCATGTCTTTGGAATGTGGGAGGAAACCGGAGTGCCCGGAGGAAACCCACGCAAGCACGGGGAGAACATACAAACTCCGCACAGGAAGTCCGGTAGCTGGATTTGAACCCACACAGGAGGTTCCCGAGACCTTAGAACTGTGCTGCACACGCGCTAACCACTGCACCGCTGTGCTTGCTTATATTATATGATATTATATGATATGATATGATATGATATGATATGATATTATATGATATTATATGATATTATATGATATTATATGATATTATATCATATTATATTATATTATGTTATATTATATTATATTATATTATATTATATTATATTATTGAACTGGGAAACCATTTTTTGTATATTGATTTAACTTTTGCTATTTTCCTGTTATTTGGAAATTTTCCTGTTATCAATGATTGATTACATATGTAGGTTTACAGTTTCACAATGCTTTGTATAATTTTATATACCATATCTATGTCAAAACTATCAGTAGACCTTTTATTTTTATAGTTGATTACGTCTAAAATCTAAATCTGTTACCCCACACCAAACACGGTCTTTAAGTTTATTTTTCTCAGTGACTCGAATTGTTTATTACTGCACTCAGGGATATTTGCAGCTAGTTCTGGTTCAACACAATATAATTAGATCAGATTATACACACTAACTCCCCCCCCACCCAGATGAATTTATGAAAATTAGACTTTAAATGAGTAAAATGACCTTTTATGGCAGTTGTCTAAGTTGTTACGGTATAATTTCTTATGTGACTGAAAATACTTATTTCAATAAGAAAATAATACTTAGAGGGGCAGTGTGTATTACTTAAAAAACATAATTTATTAATCAGAACTGATTTTAAATAATAAGTGATAATATCTTTCGTTTTTTCAAATACTCGAAGGTCTAAAAAAATACATTTTTACACATGATTCTCACCTAAAAGGATCTGACATAAATTCCTGCCATCTTGCTGAGACAGGTAAAAAAAAAACTCACAAAGAAAAAAAGGACTACAAATGGTTTGGTCACTTTGACTCTCCGTAGCTTGTGTTCTGCCTTGTGCTTTTTAGCATTCGTTTTCGGTAGCTTTATACCAGGGGTTTCCAATGTGGTGCCTGTGGGCACCCTGGTGCCCTCTAACCACAGAGGATGTGGTCCGAAAATAGCTCACCAGTGGGTCATCCTGATTTTCTAGTAAAATATTTTATTTTTCGTGGTTGACTGAATCTGTTTAACCGCACTTCCAATAATTTACCTGGTAAGAACATAGTAACAACATAGTAAAACCTTGATAAGTTCTTTTTCTATAAATTGCTATTAAACTGGGTGCCTTTTGCAGTAATTCGCAACAAAAAGTTGCTCTACGCTTGCACTATACAACACAGTGACGTCTAGTAGTCAAATAATACATGCTGTTGATAAATAAAGATGATTGTTTGTTTTAACACATTTTTGTTTTAAACGGCATTTCATACACTTTTTTCATTCGATTATATAATTTTCAGTATACAGAGTGGGCCACTCTGAATTGGTCATCCTTTTTATTGTATAATTTATTTTCTATTTTATATCATAGTTTAATTATTTTATATTCTATTTTTAATGTTATTGATTGTTAATGCAACATCCGTTGCAGCCTGGTCATCCAATATGGAAGCTTACCTCATGTGCGGTCCCTTCTCAAGGTTTCTTCATTTTTATCGTGCTGAGGTTTTTGAGTTTTTCCTTGCGATCATGTGGGTTTTAGATCAGGGGTCGGAGTGGTCTGCAATAGTCTGTGGTCTGAGCAGTCGTTTTAGACTCTTTGTGATTAAGGGCTATACAAACAAACGTGACTTGACTTGAATTGACTTGAATTGCATGGCATGCCGTAAGTGGCCCCCATGTTTTAGTTTGAAACCCTCCGACTGAACGAAGAGGGTTGGGTGTTCTTTGTTGGGAAAAAATTCATCATATTAACGCGTCAGTGATGACACTGATTCCTGCTGATGGATGAGTTTTACCCCGGCTGTCTGCAAACGCAAACACCCACGAGCTGTTGAAAGTGTTGTGTTAAAAATAGCCTAATTATGAGCTAGCGCAAGAGCGGCTAACGCGTCGCCAAGTAGGGCTCTCTTGACAAAAGGAGGGCAGACATGACACTTGTGAGACGTGATGGCTTCAATTTGTTATGTTGACGAAAACATGAGGAAAAGATGCCATTTGTTGCGTCCTCAGCGCGCCTCACAGGACTGCCGTGAGACTGTGTATTCATGCATCTGTAATGGATGCGGTTATGTGGAGATATGCACATGATTTATTGCATTTTCAACGGTCGTTTCAGTAAGATTTTGTTTCCCCAATTAATTCATTTTCTGCATGCCATCGCTGGGATTCGAATACCGTAGCATGCCTGTGATAATGAAATACTTTGCAGTTTATGTTCTCCATCTTGATGAGGGGTGGGCAAACTTTTTGGTGTCACGGGCTGCATTAAGTTAACAGTTTAGGCAATGGACCTTATTTTTTTCACTTTCATTTCTGAATAAATATACATGCAGACCTATACATGTTAAATTATTTTTTTTAAAATCTTGAATTAAAGTATAATGGTATGTTAGGTCTGTTTTAAGCACTGGAATTGATATTTAGTTTTGTAGTATTTGTTTTTTGTCATGATTACTGATTTGGATCACCTGTGCCCGCTCATTTGGCGCCAGCCGCTGCGGGCTGCCTGATTGGTTCCCTGTCCTTTTTTAAGCCCAGTCCTGTCACTATCCGGTTGTCAGTCCGTCAGCGAACCTCTGTTGTTACAAGGCAAGCATTTTGACCCTGACTCCTGCCTGTCCCATTTTTGCACCCGTTTTTCCACCCGTCTGTTCCTGATTTCCCCGTTTGTCTCCAGCTCCAACCTGTTTTTGATCCCAACCACGTTTGCTCTCCCGTCCCGGCTTACGACCTGGTTTTGATCCCGACCTCATTTGCTCTCCTGTCCCGTCTATCGACCTGTTTTTCTGTCCTTGACACCGGCCTCTCCCGCTACGGAACATTCACTCCCGTATTCGGATCACGATTCTATTGCGTGAGCGTCCAGCGAGCGTCCAGCGAGCACCGGATTGCGGGAGTTTCTCTTCCTCTTTCTATCAATAAACTTGTGGTTACGCATTTGGGTCCTGATTCCGTTCTGGTCGTAACATTTTTAGTATCTTTTAAGTACTTCTTCTGTAGTACTTTTGTAGTAATACAATTTTTTCTGGAGTAGTGTTTTTGTAGTAGTATTTCTGTATTACAGTATTATTTCAGTACTATTTCTGTAATATTTTGATTTCTTGTCAGAATAAGAGCAAAATAATATACTATGTCCCTGTTTTAAGCACTAAATGAGAGCTTTAAATTTGTAGTATTTTTTTGTATAGCCGTCGTCTCTATTATCTAGTATTAGATTAGTATTGTAGCGATAATTCTCTAGTAGTGGTTTTGATTGTACAGTATTTGTGCAATACTTTGTAATATTTCTGAAATAGTATTTTTGTTGTTTTTGTAGCATCTTTGTACTATTACATTTCTGTAGTAGTATTTTTGTATTATATAATTTTTTTCTCTGTTTTTAGAAGGAAAAATGACAACAAAATTGCTGCTATTTGTTCTTGTAGCCATTTGTTATTTTTATTGTGCCTTAAAATTGCATGTTTGCAAATGGGGAAGAGGAAGTCATTTAATCAGTGCTGTATGTTGAGCATATAGCATATTTGACAGTTAAGAGGTTAATAAAGCTGAGTTAATTATTTTTGTTGTATTTTTGTTGTATTTTTGTAATGTTTATTTTTTATTCTTTAGAATAATGAAAAATAATGTATAACCCTGTTTTTGAAGCACTAAATTTAATTTTTATTGTTGTTTTATTGTTCTCATTTCTTTTCTGCTGGCCAGATGAAGAAGCCTACTGGGGTAGATGCAGCCCGCGGTTTTCAGTTTGCCCACTGCTGATCTAGGCGCCCTAAGAGCAACCTGACTGCTGAGTTATTTTTCTTTTCAAGCATCCTAGGCTTGATCTGAAAATATTTACTGGCCAACTCAGAGGAGCCCATGCTGCAGTGCGGTGTTAATTTGCACAGGCTAGATGTGTTTGATAGGATCAAGAGCGCCATGGCGGCTGTAGAGCGTCGTTAAAAGCAAAATAACAATTGGAGGCTGATGATTTCAGGACAATATGGACAGCTGCTGCTTTGGACCAACTTGGTTTTGTGTAGGGGGAATAACGGGACACTTGTGAGTAAGAATGAGAGAGGCCTGCGTGGCATGCATTTAACCAAAGTGGCGTTTTCAGTTAGGAAGGAGAAACAGGACTATTTATTTTCTAACACGTATTTTGATTTGTCACAAAACTCCACAGATTACATTTTAGCCTATAAAATTAACACTATTTTTCAGATTAGTCTTAATCACCAGGCGGGAGAGATGGTAAGCGTGGTTGTTTTTATGGACTTTTTGGACAAATTTTAACATGTTACCTAGTGTTGTAATTTATTGATGTTTACTATTTGTGTACTATTACCCAATGCTACATCGATTCCACATTGGTCCTCCTGGAATGGGGGATTACCACTAGATCAGGCAATGGTGTCATTGTAATCCTGTGCAGTCCTTTGAGACATTTTTGTGATTAAGGGCTATTCAAATGAGTTTTGTCTCTGGTGTCTTTGGACAGATCTTTGGTTTTCGCCATGTTACAAGTTAAAGTCTTGCTGATTGTATTGGGTGGACAGGTGTCTTTATGCAGCGAAAGACATCAAACAGGTGATCCAGGATGTTACATGGAGTTTAGGTGGATATCTGATGGGCGGACTAACAGGTCTTTCAGGGTCAGCATTCTAGATGATGCACAGGTATTCAAATACTTATATGCAGCTGCATCACACAAACAAATTGTTAAAATATCATGCATTGTGATTTCTGGATTTTTCTTTTTAGTTTATCTCTCTCACAGTGGACATGCATCTACAATGAAAATGTCAGACCCCTCCATGATTTCTGAGTGGGAGAAATAATATTAGCAGTGTATTTATATACTTATTTCCTACATGTATCTCGTAAATCCACAGCCATGTTTTGGAAATGTTCGGTTTTCATCAATTGTGATGTCTTAAATTATAAAAGGTCTGAATAATCTCAAAACTCCACCTTCTGAACCCGTTTAGCAAAATCTTCTGCCTTTTTGTAAGAAAGGGCCACAGCTGTTCACACACTCACTACTGCTTTGACTTTTTCCGCTATTGCCTTTGTGACAATGAATAGTGAGGGGCTTTTGAGGTTGACATTTTAGAGAGAAGTGAAAAAAAAACCTTCAGCGACGTACCTACAAGGGCTCAAGTTTGAAAAAAAAACAAAACATTCCAAAACAACTCGGGTGGTGTGACCAATAAAGAAAAATGGAGTGAACTTGGCAAGGTAACATCTTGACTATTTGTATCTGGTTTAGTGAGCAACCCTTTTTGTAATAAAATTGCTTAATTACAGCACTTGAAACTTGATTTATTTTTCTTGTAATGTGGAGGGTGTCTCACAAAAAACCCCGTGTAATCCATGTTTTGTCTTGTTACGACTGTCATTGAAATGCAGCAACTTGTGTATAAGTGTAACGTTTGGCCGAGGAGGTTAGAATCTGGTCAATTTTTTTACCAAAAATAAAATACAAAATAATAATAATATTGATAATACATTTTACTTGAAAGCGCCTTTCAGGACACCCAAGCTTGCTGGAAACAGAACTTCAAACAACAATAAAACAAAAATAAAACAAAAAATAATAAAATAAGTAGGGTAAAAATCTGGGGCAGTATCTGCAGCAGATAAGTCTGAATAGACAAGTCTGAAGAGGTGGGTTTTGAGTCAAGATTTGAAGGTAAACAGGGTGGCGGAATTCAGGAGGTCAGGTGGTAATGAGTTCCAGAGCTGGGGGGCAGAGCGGCTGAAAGCTTTGCTTCCTATAGCTCTGAGACAGGCAGCGGGTACAGAGAGATGGAGGGAGGAGGAAGATCTGAGGGTGCAGGATGGCGTTGCAATATGACGGAGGTCAGAGAGGTAGGCTTATATGGCTTAAATGGCTTGACATTTTTATTCGCTGCAAAGCTAAAAAATGTCAAAGTGTTTGGAAAGTATGTGCAATCTGGGATTATGTATGATCATTTTTTAATTGATGAAGGTGTTATTTTTATTGCATAATTCATCAACAAGTCAAAGGAAAACAAATACTTAATTTAAATTCCTCTATTCTGAAAGAGAACATTATTTCAGATTAATATTGGAACAAGTGCCTGGTTGTATGTGTTCTTTTTGACCTATAATTGGTGAGAAAATATGCAAAAATCTATCTATCTATCTATCTATCTATCTATCTATCTATCTATCTATCTATCTATCTATCTATCTATCTATCTATCTATCTATCTATCTATCTATCTAGCTAGCTAGCTAGCTAGATATAGATATATATCTGTAAATAGACAACGTGATTGTCATAATGATTATGAAAATGATAATAACAAAACTATCGTAATAATAACTCTTATGATTTACAAAATCGCTGGCGCAGACACACCACTGATGGACCATTTCATTGGTGGTACGTATTAGGAAATAATAAAGCGCTTCGCACATGGGTGAAAGGGAAACAATGAGAAACATAAAACATAATCCGGACTAAATTCATAGCATGCAAGGTAGAGGATGACCTGGGAAGGTCAAGGACAGGCGTTGAGAAACAAGTGCAGGTAGAAACATTAACATGGAAAGAAACAATACAACAGCTTCTGCTCTCGGTACAGTCATTATAAATAGGGTTCTTAATGAATGAAAAGAGTCTCTGAACATAGTGGAATTTTACCACATGACCATGTTTACAACTGAATCCATCTGAAACAGGCTCAGTGGAATTCTTAAGTGGTCTGGCAGGACTTAAGCCAAAAACTAGATCACTTAGAAAATTGTAACGCAACTAGACTGAATATTTCATTCAATGATATAGATATTAAGAAAGTGAATTAATTACAACTAAATGAATAATGTTATGATTTAATAATACAATATATTTAATTGGGAAACATAGAATTATAACTGCATATGCTGTGATATATAATGTTCGAGCAACAGTCATGTGCGCCTGTTTAGCGTGGTGATATCCCTGGCGAAATGCTAAAATCAAGGCATTTTTTCAATTTTATTTTGTTAACTCGTTTTGACGGGTTTGTCAGTCCAAATATTCGACTCCAAGATTGCGGTTTCATGCTTCTGCATGATGTAAACACCCGTTGAGTAAACAGCACAAACACTAGACTGCAGGAAGAACTCATACAGACAAATTAACTATATTACAAGGTATGTTTATTTACGTTCATTAGTTTTAGGCCGCTATTAAATGTTATGTAGATTTATCAAATAATTATACATGCATGAGACAAAAGCATCTACCGTGCCAGATGGAACCCTTAAACGTATTCCAATGTTCCCATCCATCACTGTGCATCCAGGAATCACAGCTCCTAGGTAAATTATTTATTCATTATAACTGCAAGCTACTTCTTAAAGCGTTTGTGCCAGCTGCTCTTCTCTGATGGGATTTTTCTTATTTTCCAAATTGGTTCAAACTCCTGAAATTACACGCTTCAGTATACTGCAATATATTAAAGTCATCCTAGTCCATGTTCACCACTGTATTTGGTTTAGGATGATAAAAACCATGATTGAGCTGCGAGGCTTATGACTTTAGGTCACAATTCTTGGCTCATCTCCATCATGCTGACCTCAAAACACCCGGGGAGGTAGGCGGAATACGGGCGAGATGTATTTTACGGCGTCTTCCTCGAGCGCTGGGAAAGATCCGGAGTGCGCAGATGAAGCTCCCTGGAGCCGTGTGGGCAAGCGTGTCTTCGGAGGGGGCCCAAGGCTTCGTCATTGGGCTACTTCCCTTGCCCTCTCCATGCCATCGCTCTCCACTTGTCATCTTCGATTAGCTCAGCAAAGTAATGAGTATGTGGCTGTACATTTTTCATGAGGAGGGCGTAGTGGAAAAACGAGCTCCATATAATGCTTTGAATATGGAAGTTTTCCCACACACTCTTCACCCTGTCCCCCCCTGTCGAGTTGAGCAGAACAGCCTCCGGGCTGTTGCTATGATGCTGCATGAGCATGTTTAATGGTAACATTCCCAGCGGGAGAGTCAGCATAATGCAATGTCACTCTCAGTGATGAATATGTTGACTGCAGCAGATACACAAGCAGCCGTAAATCAAGAGAAAATTATATCATCGGGCCCGTCTTTATTGTAAACCCCAGCGAAAAATTATAGCCTGGTGAAGATTCGCATTAACGGGAGAAGAATGAAGTAGGGGGATGGACTTTTTGTCATTAGACATCAGAGCAATGAAATACGGACATGATAATATTTTAGGGGTAGACGTAAAACAGCGAACAATAAAACAGAAGTGAGCTGATGAGAAATAAATTTGATGGAAAGAGGCGCCTTCGTCTTCTCAGATTTCTGCACAGTTCAATCAAATTCAATGAAATACCGTCTTTGAAACACTTTCGGAGAAACACAAGAATAAGATTGTTTTATGTTAGCACTAATGCTAATGCTAACACATTAGTGAAGGAACATTATCATAATTGAGACAAAAGAAGAATTTTGACTTGCGGGGGTTTCCTTTGAAAAGGGATTTTCTTATTATTACACAAAAACTTGAAATATTGTAATCCTTCGTTCATCGCAGATAATGGGGACCAAAGCTTCCCCGCGATATGTGAAAAAATGCCAGCCCCCACTAGCAACAAAGGATAATGGATCGTGGCCGCACGGGTGCTGTTCACTTTTTGGTGGCATGAACAGCAAAAAAGTGTTTTATTTTACTTAACAAAAAAAAAATTAAATGTATTCTTTTTGATTTCTCATTGTATTTGATCAATTATTGTCTGTTTAGTTGTCTATTTTTTTCTGTCTATGGTGAGATGTCTTTGTATTTTACTTTTTAACCCAGTGGTATCTGGTCACCTAATGACTCCCAACACAGCAGTTGGGTCTAAAAACCTGGCGCCGATCGAAGGCGACGAGTCAAGTCGATAGCTTCGCGTGACAAAATGATTTCCGGTAGATGTCATGTTGATGGTTGATACTGGCTGAATAATAAATAAATTAATCAAAAATTACCTTGAGCATCAAGTATTTTTATGTACGTACATCAATATCAAATTTTAAGTTATTTAAAACTGAAAAAAAAACTTAAGAGCCTGGTATGATATAAGCATTTGAGTTAAAACAAATATCAATAACATCAACTGAAGAATATAACCACAACTTTTTACGATAGGGATTTATTGCTGTGCGGTGGGCTGTGCGAACCAGCAAGGTTCTAAACCTGATTTGGCATTCTATCGTATCTCCTTTGATGAAGACAGAAGACGGCAAAGGAAGTATGCCAGGATTTGCAGCGAGCATTTATTACAAGGTACGTTTTTTGTATTACCGAGCAATTTTATGTTAAGTAGGTACGGGTCATGTCAAAGACACTCAGTATAGCTACCAATGATTTAGCTAGTGCTATTGTTACTGAATGTAACTGACGTGTGCTGTGGATAATAGGATTGACCTATTCTAAATTACTATAAGTGATAAACAATTTGAGCAGCCTTCGGTTACAGTCGATTTGAGGGCATACATATTAGCATACACAGCTAATGTGAGTGTTTTATCATTGCCATTTCTTACCAATCGATGTATATGCGAACAAGCTGCTTTTGTTGAAATTAACCAGAGATTCAAAACGGTAATCCTTGGAATATCACATGTATTGAAAACTGTTATGTGCTCTACCATAAAGCTTATTTTCGCCACAACACCGATAAGAACTGATAAGCTTTTGGATCAGCGCTGGTGTATGGGGATACTCCTTTTATAACATAGTTGATTGCATCGACTGAAAGTATGGGTCAAGAGCTAGCCCTGCTAATGATATCCGTCAGACTTACTAAATAGTGTTGTTTATGCTTTCCATTAGAGTGAGCCACCTCATCCGACAGGTGCACAATATTAGTTTGACAAATCATTTCCAATGGTGTTGAACAGTTTAGCTTTTGTTGTTGTCTACTGTTTACTGGCCTCATCCACAGGGCGTAACCTTTACTCAGGTTTACTACGGTCTATCAGGGTTTCGTCACGTGGTTATGGCACGTGTGTGCAAAGGGTCAATATGTGGCTGGCATTGAACCAGCATCTCATAGGTCTTTTATGAAAGATTTCCCATTAGAATAGAATAGAATAGAAAAGAATAGAATTGTCTTTATCGTTATTAATACTTTAACATCAACGTTGTGAAACTGCTGATTTGTTCCCTGACCCTTTTTAAGCCCCTGGCTTCCAAGATGAAGCTGTCAGACCGTCCTGCGAACCTACACTTTTGCTAGGCAAGCTCCGTACCCTCCGACAATCTCCTGCCCTGTTTTCTCCTGCCTGTTACCTGTTGCCGACCTGTTTCTGGACTCGTTACCGCCCTTGCTCCCCTGTCCCAGCTATCGACCAGCTTTCCTGCCGCCCACGACTATCCTCGCTCGACATGGAAGTGCCACTTCCGCGTTCCTGCCATCAACTACCTGAGTCCGACGATCATCGGATCGTGGAAACAAGCATTGCTCTCTTTCTCAATAAAACTGAGTAAAAACGAATGCTATAGGGTCCTGTCTCCTTTCCTGGCTTGTGACAGAAACATTGTATGCTACAAGATTAGACATGGGTAAAACATGGCATAAAGACTTTGAAGAGAAAAAAAGACAGTCCATCCAGATAAATAGGCCAAAACATTTTTTTTCTATGTAGTGCTGAGAAAACTGGCCTAGGTTGAATTAATAATGCATTGTAAAAGTGCAATGATTAAGAAAATAGAGTTTGGGTCAATTTGCATATTTCAGTGAGCTAAACTGCCTCGGTCCTTGGGGCACTACTGAGAATTCAACTCTGGACAGCTTTATCCACTGCAGACGGTTTCTGGTCTGAGTTTGGGTCATCGTAAAGTTGGCACCTGTCAATTGCTTGATGTTGTCAGTCCAATTCTTTTTCGGTCTTCCTCTCCTCCTACTCCCTTGGACTGTCCCCTGGAGAATGATCTTGGCCAGTCCTGATGATCTTGTGACGTCACCATACCAATGGAGTTTCCGTCTGCAAACAGTTGAAAACAGTTCTTTGCAGGGTCCAATGTGCCCCCTGATCTTGTTGCGCACCATTTTGTTTGTCACATAGGCTAAGTAGCTTATGCCTAGAACTTTCCCGAAGCATCGCATCTCCACGGCCTGGATTTCCTTTTTCAGCTTTGCTATGACAGTCCATAGCTCGCAGACGTTGAGGACAATGGAAGCAACCAGCACAAGCATGAGTCTGATCTTTGATTTCACTGCAAAGTTCTTATCCCTCTAGATGGGTTGAGTTCTGGCAAGTGCGGCTGTGGTTTGAGCGATCCTGGCCATGATTATCCAGGTTCAGGTCGTGCAAGCAGGGAGGCCCAGACCCCGAAGCGAAGCCCTCTTCTCATATGATAGCTTCAGGATATTTACATTTTGTGTCAGGTTTCAGCTCTTGGTGGTTGATGATGATGTTTGTGGCAATATCTCATAGACGAGTTCTTTAAACTTTAGTGTGGCGGTGGAAAATATGTTCCTACCACGCGAACTCGGTATCACACACTTAACACCTCCTACTGGGCGACCACCGGTATACAGAGGTATCTGTTCTTGCATATTTCTTGCCTCTCCAGATGGGTTTAATACTGATAAGTGCAGCTGTTGTTTCGGTTATCCTGGCCATGATTACTGGTACTGACCCCTTTTCTGATATTACAGCTCCAAGATATTAACATTTCGTACAGATTAGTTCTTTTCTTCTTCTCCTGCCAGTCTGGCGATATCATCAGCACTGTGGTCCCTCTTGTGGTGCTCCTTTCCACCCTGAAACCTACCTCAACATACACATGTATAAATGTCTTTCATTCTTTGATGATTTAACAATTAAGGTTAAACAAGCATGCCGCGTTTTTGGGCATCATGAAAAGTGACAATTTTGTTGTCCACAACGCACGTGAAATGAATGTTCAGATGTGCTGATACCAATGTTTATTTCCAATAAAAATGTCCAAGCTACAAGATAGAGTTCACGCCGCCACAGTAAATATGTCAGCAGCCCCATGAATGTGAAATGAATTGTCCCTCCTTTTAAAATTGCACAAAAGAGCAGTATTTCTTATGCCTTGAGATATTGCTTTATTCAATTGTTGGGATTTGAGAAAACACAATTAAAATGATTGAAAATAGTATAAAAAGAAACTTACCAAATTAATAACAAAACAAATCATACTGCCATAAACCTAATTCCTCCGAAAAAGATGAAATAAAATTCAAATAAAACATACAAAGTCAAAACTTGTTGCGATACCCTTTGCTGTATTAGAACAATGATGTGTCTGCAGTGCTACCAAACACTACAAATCTTCTGTAGTTTATTTACTACGCCAGTTGATATCAAATAACAAAATGCGCGTTTTCCATGAAAAGTAAACAAACAAACAAACAAAAAAAACAGGCAAAGCTCATCTTTATATTGACAATATTAATAGTTCCATGGTTATTTATGGTGTATTAATCCCATCTGCTGGACACTTGCAGTAACAACAGGTTGTGTGTGCAGTCTCTTTTTGTTAAGGAACCACTTTTACCCTTCAATACTACAAAGGAAACAATCTCAAAATCTGAAAAATTATCTTCATATGTTCTCAAATACCAACGTATCACTGATAAGTTAGTAGCAGGGTTGGGTACGGTTACTTTAACTTGATTACTTTCAATTACTTTTGGATTACTCCAATACCAAAAATGCTAATAAAAGACAAAATAAACTAAATATGAACAAAATTACTAAATTTTGTGCAGGCTTGGGGAGTAACGGAATACATGGAATGGCAAAAATGATGTTGGCAAGCTGTTTGGATTTATTTTCATTCTGTTTCTGTCGCATTTTTTGTTAGTTTTGCCGGAGATCAAAGAGATCACAGCCAGGAGAGAAAGCTTACCACGCGTTGTGAGTCATAATTTTATTCATATTTAGTTTCTTTAGTCTTTTATTAGCATATTTGGTATTGAAGTAATCCAAAAGTAATTGAAAGTAATCAAGTTAAAGTAACCCTACCCAACCCTGGTTAGTAGACACTCAAAATAAGAAGAGAAAACATAAATGTATTTTGAATTTGCAAGAAGAACAGACAAACCTCAGCTAAGAAATTCCAACCTGTTCTAAATTAAATATTAAATACTGTTTTAAATGTAATATTATTAAATATCCTATGTTACCAAAATAAAGGGTGTGGTTATCAAAGAACAGGAACTTGATTAGCCAATGGTGACAAAAAGTGCATAATAATAATAATAATAATGCATTTTATTTAAAAGCGCCTTTCAGGCCACCCAAGGACACTGTACAGACAATGAAAAAATACAATTTAAAAAGTTGTAAGCGAAATAATTAATAAAAACAAGACATAAAATCATAAAAACATAGGAAATGGAGAAGCTATGTGTTGTAGGCAGTCCTGAACAGGTGTGTTTTTAGACGGGACTTAAAAGTGGTGAGAGGTGTGCAGTTTTGGAGGTCCGGAGGTAGGTTGTTCCAAAGCTTGAGAGCAGCGCGACTGAAGGCTCTGGCTCCCATGGTGCTCAGGTGGGCAGGGGGCACTGACAGTCGGAGGGAGGACGAGGATCTGAGGGAGCGAGTGGGGACGTGCACCTGGAGAGGGTCGGACAGGTAAGGAGCCAGGTTGTGAATGGCCATATATGTATATAGGATCAGTTTGTAGCTGATGCGATGCTGAACAGGAAGCCAGTGTAGCTGTTGGAGAACGGGGGTGATGTGCTGCTGGAAAGATGTTTTTGTGATGATGCAACCACAATGAGGTATAACAGTCAAAGTAACGTAACAAATAATATTAAAAACATTGTGGCAGTACCCGCAGTTGCAAGATGGTGAGCCTCTAGTTATGTAAAATCAATACTAATTCCTCAACCTTCGAGTATTTTCCGAATAACGCACGTTTGTATGGTTCATGTATTGTTGCTGATTATTAAAATCAATATTATTTTGTTTTTAGCAAAGGTTTTCTTTTTTAACCACAAGAAGCCGCTAAATCAGACCTGGGCACTCCGGTCCTGGAGGGCCGTATGTTCTGCATGATTTTTGAGGTTTCTCTGATCCAATACAGGTGATTCCAATCACCAGTATCGTTAACGAGCACTTGCTAGCTTGCTAACGAGGTTATAATTTGTATCACCTGAGTTAAAGAAGAGCAAACTTCAAAATCTGGCAGGACGTATGGCCCTCCAGGACCGGAGTGCCCAGGTCTGCACTAAATGATACAAAATGTAACGTTGAGGGTCATTTAAAATCTACTGTACCCTCTGGAGTGGTACGTGGCCTCAGGGGTTCAAAAGGATTAAGATACACACACTAGAAATAAGCCCCCCTTCTGCAAAGCTTGTCTTTCACTAGGAGGCACTAAATAATACACACTGTCCCTTTTAGACTCAGTCTCAACTGCATTGCTCAGGATTCCAACGAGAGTAGGAGGAAGTGCAGAAGACTTTCGACTCAGCAAGTCCTGTAGGCGGTCCTCGGGGGGGCTTTGTCGCTATCTGCATTGTTGGCAGCAACCTAGAATTGTTCTTTGACCTCGCCCCAAGCGAAAGAATTTGAAATAACTCTCGTTTAAAAGTTGTGGAATCATGAATTGGGAGAGTGACAGGTAGCTCGCTGCAGACACCGTCAGTCTGTAGTGATTGAGGTCTTGATTTACTCTCAACCTAACCTGAGGTCATGAGCTGTGAGTAAGCAAAAGAAAAAGATCATAAAATATATTTTCTCCGCAGGGGGGTGAAAAATTGCTCTAAGGAGAAAAGAGGGAAGCTCAGAGTGGAGCCGTTGTTTCTTTTGATCGAGATGCTTGTCAGCGTGGAATTTTTTTCACATGGGTTTTTCGTACTTGGCAATTTCTTTTCTTATTTTACATCATTCTCAGCAGAGATGTCAACATACTTGCGTTAAGTTCTGTCGTAATATTAATATGTGCCTTTACATGCATGTACATAATTGTTTGAGTTTTCTAGTTATATCCTTTTTATTCTTTTAATCATCTCACCAATATGTTTTATAAAGTTATTCATTTAGCGGCATTTATTGCACCTTATAATTACAGTATACCTTTGTTTACATTCTATAAACCACCTAAAAATTGTACAATCCTTAAAGGCACAGTGTGTAATATTTAAGTCAAGTCAAGTCAATTCATGTTTACTTGAATAGTCCTTAACCACAAGGGGTCTCAAAAGGCTGTGCAGACCACAGATTATTGCAAACTACAGACCATTGTTATTGTTTAGATCTCCTGATCTAAAACCGACATGAGGGCAAGGGAAAAACTCAAAAACCTCAACATGAGGAAAATGATGAATCCTGTGGTAATTAGTGCCTCCTTGTGGTCCAAAAACTTTCAATCAGTTAAAAAAAAGATACCATACCAATGTTAATTTTTATAAAAAGTCATAGGTCGAGAAAATTGTATTTCTTTTACATAAGTGGAATCCCTTCCTAGAAGTCCCCAGGTTTGTTGGCTGTCCATATGCTGGCTGTGGCACTGGTTTCCGTTTGCATAAAAAAAACAGTGCCATCTGGTGGTTAAATATTACACACTGTGGCTTTATTTATTCTTTACAATTGCTATGCTAAGAAATTATTTTGTCAGAGCAAAGCAATTTGTTGAGATTAACTTGAAACTCAAACTTGCAAGAGAATTTGGATTGTGTGTATTGTAAATTCAGCAGGCTTATTGAGGTACGCGCATATTATACCGCAACATCTGTATCGATATTTTCAAGTGAATTAATTTATTTCTAGTTTTATTAACTGTTTAACACAGTGCATTCATGTAGTCATTATGCAGTCTCTACATAGTTCCAAGTGGTGTTCTGATTTACTGTTTGTAGGGAGACGTTTAGTATTATCAAACCACTTGCAGGGCTCAGTCTGGGCTGGTGTGAAACTGGGATTGTACAAATATTTTAATGACCTATGTTTTGTTTCATCACAGTTTTTGTCCGTCCCTTTGGCATATAAATGTTTAATAGCAATTTATAAAGCCAAACCATCAGCGCATTGGTCTGTACTAACAAAGGCAGAATATTTGTTTTTATTTGTTTTTATCTAATTTATTGTAGGCTGTGCGGCCCCCGTGTATGCCTGTGACCAGAGTTTGGTCTGCATTAATGGGACTCCGCCAAGGCTGCCCTTTGTCACCAATTTTGTTTATAAGTTTTCCAGACAGGATTTCTAGTTGCAGCCTTGGCGAAGAAGGGATTCTGTTTGGAAGCCTCAGCATTGCATCTCTGCCTTTTGCAGATGATGTGGGGCTGTTAGCTTTCTCAAGCTGTGATCTTTAGCTCTCACTGGAGCGATTGGCAGTCGAGGGTGTGAAGCGGCCGGGATAAGAATAAGGACCCCCAAGTCCGAGACCATGGCTCTCAGCCGGAAAAGGGTGGTACGCTCTTTCTATGTTTGGATGAGATCCTGCCCCAGGTGGAGGAGGGAGGGGGGGGGGGTTTGGAGCCCATCCCAGCCATCTCCGGGCAGTGGGCAGAGGACACCCTGAACTAGTTGCCAGCCAATCGCAGGGCACACAGGAACAGACAACTCATTCGCTCATTCACACCTAGGGACAATTTGGACCGGCCAATTCACCTGAAATGCATGTTTTTTTGGAACGTGGGAGGAAACCGGAGTGCCCGGAGGAAACCCACGCAAGCACGGGGAGAACATACAAACTCCGCACAGTAAGGCCGGGAGCTGGATTTGAACCCACTCAGGAGGTTCCCACGACCTCAGAACTGTGCCGCACACGCGCTAACCACTGCGCCGCCGTGCTGCCCCAAGCCATGAAATAAAAAATATATTTGAATGTAACAAATCACTATTTTCTAAAAAAAAAAATGATTGACAGAGGAAAACACCAGAATAGATTTGTGGTTATGTTGTATTAAAATCAAAAGTACATGTAATCAATAAAATTAACAACTAACTCATCACATTAGTCATCAATATTTTTGGGATTAATTGTTCACTTTTGTTTTAGAAAAATCATAATTCACAAAATCTTAGCTTCTCAGCATAGAATAGGCTAAAAAATGGAGGATATTTCGTATTTAAATATATAGTACAGCGGATGTAATCCTTCTTGTCATTATTTATTTTTACAGACGCAAACTGAAATCTCATTACAAATCATGAATACAGCTGCTAATGCGATGCTAATCCGTAGCATCCCTCTGGGATGTTGTTTGAGTTATTTGGACAGAGCACGAGTTGAGATCACCAGTACTTAACTATTATTTATTTTTATTGAAATTTTAAACAAGTGAGGATTTAGTGTTGTCAAAGTCATGTATAATTGTGTTGTCAGCTTTTGGGTCACATAGTAGTAAGGTCCGTGGAACATTATTGTAAGTTGTCATGTAAATGGCACCATTGTTCATGAAGAATGACGTTTTACCAACTGTTTTTGAGTCTGACTGCATTACGGGACAAAGTCCTGTCCTACACAATTCAAATTTTCAATTCAGTTTTTTTTTTGTTACTACGGGAAAATTTTGTTTTTAAAACGACTTGTGTCATAACAACATTAACTACAGTATATCTACAAGTCTACATTGTATACAGCCCAATCCCTAAAAACTGCTTTAAAATAGCCACTTACTAAAGGAAGTTTGTACCCAATAGACAAACAAGATGCTAAACAACAATATATGTAATTGGATGTGTAGATAATTAAGATAGATATACTGGTAATGCAGATTAAAAAAACAACAGTTTTAATCCATTTACTGTACTTTTAAGCAAGGCTTCGCCGGCAGACACCATTTTTGTTTTTTTGCGATCCTTTCCTTTTACGACTCAATTGTTGTTGCTGTCGTCCACTTTCCCTCCCCCCTTAACACTATCTTTCTTGGGATCTATTACTATGGGCAAAAAAGGCAATAAAACAACTAAATCACAATAAAATAAGATTAGGTCCCCCTTCAAAAACACCATTGGAACGGTGCCTATCGACTGAACAGGAAGAGTAGATCGGGCGAGGAGGGGAGCATGAGGACATCCCTGGGCCATTGCGTGGCTTGGGTCCCTATGCCTGTCTTACGCTCCCTTGCGTTCATTTTGTTTAATGCAGATGTAAGCTAAATTTCTTATTTCGGTATTGTGTTTAGCAGTTCTAAATTGGGCTTATATGCTAGTATATATGGTAGAGGTAAAATCGGGCCGAATAAAAATCCAGCCTGACTGGACCTGCTGGTATTAAAGCACGAACCAGCCCAAGCCTGACTAATTAACTTAATTTAAGTGACTGAACCCGAAGCAAACTCAAATTTTCCTATGTTATTTGTGAGGAGTCGGTAGGTGTAGGGGTGATTTTAGGTGTATCCCTCCCCCGTCTTAGCCATGTACACACTTTGCTGGGTTTGACCGTTGCGGGTTCGACGGAGCGTCACCCGCGCCTCAGAGCATGGCGACAAAATTGGCGCCCCAGCTCTGCATCTGGGGGGGCGGAATATGGATGTGTCACAATCACCCGGATCGGGAACACCTGTGTTCAGGATTTGGCGCCAACAGCCAGGACAGCTGATTGGCGCACCCTGTACATTTAAATCCCCAGCTTCCGGTAACACTTTTATCCGATTGTACTATGCGATCTGTTGCCATCTGCTCAGAAAGCCCGTACCTCCGACTCTTTGCCTGCCTCCTGTTTTTCTACCTGATTTCCGTTGCCGACCCGTTTCCGAATCTGCCTACGACCTGCCCTGCCCTGCCCGCCTGACTCCTGATCTCTCTTTCGAACACAACGACGCCCTTCTTCTCCAGCCCCAACCAACAACACGACGACTACGCCTGTCCGCGACCATTCCCGCCAAGCCTTCACCCGCCTGTCAAGTCTCGACAATCCGTCAAACAACGGATCGAAGATTCACGTCTTGTCATTCCTTCCTTCCAATAAAAACCAAGAAACGAGTGCAATTGATCTCAGTTTTCCCTACATCCTGCCTGAAAGGATGCTCCACCGCACGACACTGAGAAAAAGAAACAAAGAATAATGACAGGTGGATAATGTAAAATACAAATCTTCAAGAGAGAAGCCCGTAATGATTGACATTTTTGTCCTGACCATCCCAATTTTCGATTAAAATTAAAATTCTCATTTTTCATAACCTAAGAAGGAAAAGCACATATATTTGAGTTGAAAAGTAAAAAAGTAAAACATAAATTAATTAAAAATACCAAGGTATGGATACATGAAACAATATAAGAAATTGTAAGAAAATCATTACATTTTTAGTACATTTTTAGTGATTGATTGATTAATTTGTGTCTGTGCTGTGGTATAAAAAAGGGGGAATTTTAAGTCTTTTATTTATATATTTTTTACTATCAGACACCTGCAGAGAGGTTTGCTGAAGACGCCAGGGTTATTGGTTATTTTGGCCATTATTATAGCGCAAAGTTGTTTGTTATTTTGGCTCATTGTTTGTTGTTTTGACCATTAGAAACTGTTTACATCATTGTCTCCATCGACCAATTATGTTGCTGTTCTTTGATTTCCATACCTTAGGGCTGATCTGTTTTTCTTTAACCTTGAACATTTAATAGAAAGAAAGGTCTCATGTGAGGGCTTTTAAAACACATTGGATTTCCTAATTGAAGGTTCCGGCCTCCCCTGTTCTAATTTCAAGCTCAAAATCCATCGATTTCTTCCCCGCTTATTTTTAGTGCCTTATGCATAAACGTATGAGTAGCAAAACAGAAGTATGGGTCGTAAAAGCACGTTCTTACCCCTGTAAATGGAAGAATCACCAATTGATGGATGATTGCAATCACCAGTTTGATTTGAACACCAACAGTCTCTACAGTAGTCACAACCATGCAAAAGCAGTGTCAGAACCAAACAGTGCACATGAAAAGCAAATCAAAACAAGCTCACTGACAACACGTGGACATTTTCCTGACAATCTAGGCCGCTGTGCTGTGACTCAGAATCAACTGGACCGTTGAAGCAGTCTCCCGAAAAGGACAAACGATGATTGATGACGGATCTGATGCCGTTTGCCACAATTTCATTTGAAAGCAGAGCTGTATTTACTCCTGCAACCATGCGTGCAAACTCCTCATCATGCTTTTCCGACACTTTGATGCACGTTTTCCGAAATGAACGTCGACACCGGGCTTCTGTTAGGGAGTTTTATAAATGTCTTCTGATCATGAAGAATTCTATCCATCTGCAATAAAAGGTTCGATACTGATGAAACGGTCTGTTGACCCCAGATTGATTTTATGATCCCTCTGAGAAATTGGTTGAGTCAGAGTGATTTATATTCAAACCATCACAATTATATTTATAATAACATATACAGAAACCCCTCGTTGCTTCACGCTTCAGTTATTCGTTGTTCATTGCTTCACCAATATCAAATTGAATTGAATCGTCTTTTTTGTCATTAATAATAAACATATCGTGCATTGTCTCCTGAGCAGACAGCACACAGGATATGCTATCACGGTGACATGTTCGGAAGGGCTTTATATGTAGTGTAGGCTCTGACTGTGACTAGGCTGGTGTATGCTGTCATTCAAATAACTAGGTTAGGCACGCAGGCGCACATATCAATATGTCAGCCCACCCAAAAGAAACTGCAAATCCGCAGCTACAGAAAAGCGCAAAGAAATGATGATCCCTTGTGGGTGCTCCGTGGCTCGTTATCAGGTCCGAAGAGTGACTGAAGGGGCGTCGGGAGGGAAGGCAGCGAGGCTGCAGGGTCCGGTCACTGCTCCTGCTGGGCTGATAAATCTGTTACGCAACCCCTGCTGAGCCGGTATCCCACTAACACTAGATCCATTACCCATGAAACTGATGACCTAAAGCTGCAACTTGGAGGAACTAACTGCATTCGGGACGGTTTTATTATAATTATCACGGAGATCTGGCACAACATGAGGATACCGATGCTAAACTACTTTCTTGTACTACATTTCTTGTACTGAAAAGACAAGAACTACAATTTAATTGTACCTGGCTGGCCTCCTTCAACATCTGCAAAAAGCTCCTGAAAATATTCTATGAGACAGTAGTGGCAAGCGCCCTCTTCTATGCGGCAGCGTGTTGGGGAGGCAGCGTCAAGAAGAAGGATGCCTCTCGTCTCAATAAACTGGCTAGGAAAGCGAGCTCTGTTGTGGGCAAAGAGCTGGACAGCCTAACAACAGTAGCTGAGAGACGAGCACTGAAAAAGCTGAGGTCAATCATGGACAATCCATCGCATCCACTACACAGCATTATCTCCAGACAGAAGAGCAGTTTCAGCGACAGACTGCTGTCATTGTCTTGTACTACGGACAGACTGAAGAGATCTTTTCTTCCTCATCCCATGAGGCTCTTTAACTCCACCCGGCAGAGTAAAGGCCCACATTAAACCACACCACCTACATTGGATATTACCGAATCTTACTGCAATATGTATTCTGTGTAGCACTATTTAGTTACTCTATATAACACGCTACAGTGGGCATTTGCACGTCACACAGGGTATTTGTATATTGTATTCTTTTGGCTTTATTATTGTACTGTTCTCAGCTCAGGGATGCTGCTGGAAATGTGAATTTCCCTTAGGGGATGAATAAAGTATCTATCTATCTATCTATCTATCTATCTATCTATCTATCTATCTATCTATCTATCTATCTATCTTTGTGGAATGACAATAAACATCATTCATTCAGCTGCAATTCTGTATTTTGTGTTTTATTTATAGATATATAGATGTTATTTTGGTACAGATGTTTAATCTAAGTCGGTAAGTATGCCATCTTGAGGTAAGTTTGACCTTCGGGGCTTTTATGAGGGTACTTTCCTGATTTTCACCATTCGCAGAGTTCTGGTCCCCATTAACCGCAAAAACCGAGGAATTACTCTATCACAAAGTTAGATTTTATCGAGTGGGGGACTACTTGTAGCAAATTAATTATAATTATTAAATGATTTCAGCTGTAGAGTTTCTGTGGGGGTTGGGGTGGGGGGTTACCGGGGTTGCATGGGTTTCCTGCAATTACCCTGTGATTATTTCCTCAAGAAATGAGCATTTAAGGGAAAATGAGGACTCGGTGGTCTATTTCTATGTTTTTCAACCAGTGTGCCCTGAAAACTTGTCTAGTGTGCCGCCAATGTTATCCTTGCAAAATAAAACAATGCCATTGTTCAGTATCTTAGTTTTCTACCTGTGATAAGCAGAGTAACCGAAACGTTTATCCATGCCAGTAGGCGGCACTGTAAATTGTAACCTACATCAATATCCTTGGATTGATCTTTGACAAATCTCACATACAGTGAGGGTGGGCTGATCGATCCAAATATTGATATTAACAGTACTGAACAAGTACCTGGATCGGATCGATACTATTGTCCTGGGATTTTTACTGCGCTAGCACATTAATGATGTTGTTATTTGATTATACACACATCATGGATTTCAAATTGGATCCAATTATGTTTTTACTCTATTTGTACTACTTACTATATTTTCAAAGTATTATGTAAAGGAAGTTGTTTTACTTGTCTAGTTGACTTTGTTATACAGTAGAGTATGAACATTTTTGTTAAATTGCCCTTTTTTTACTCTATTGACTGCTCTGAAACAGTTGTTGTAGTAGAAGTATTCTATTTTTATACAGTTAAAGGTTTTTACATTGTATTGGTTGCACAATTTACACTTTCTGACTTTATTTTCTGAAAATTGCGCAACAGACGTTTTTCATGTTGACGTGGTCATACTTCGTTATGTGGACGCTTTTTTTGGTTTGTCTCTCTTGACTTTTGTTCTGAAACGATCATAATAGATTTATTCATATTATTTTAAAACTATTAAAGTTTGCAATTAAGTTTTTCAGTAATAGATAAAATATGTTTTTGGCCTACTATATTTTTTCTGTGTTCATGTAATTACAGACTAACGAAAGGTCGTGTACCAATTCTTCAATAATCATGACATTCCCACGCAAAAATTATGTATACATCATTACCACCCTGTTTTTACTTGGATCGGATCGATACCAAAATTCCAAGTACAGATGCTGCCCTACTTACAACAAGATCGTTCGTAAGTTGAATTTGTTCGTAAGTTGCTTCAGTGCTACATCGTGTATGTTTAAGGTTTATATAACTTTTTAAAGCTTGTATAAGTAACCTGTGCACTGCAGGAAAAAGGTCTAAATCTGGTGGAAGCTAGAGCTCTGGTTGGTGAGAGGAATGAATGGAGAAGTGTTGTCAAAGGATAGTGGGATGTTCGGACGCGTTCTAAGGGATGGGAAGGGCACCTGTATGATGCGGCAGGGGTAAACCAGTGAAAGCTGCTGTTGAACAAAAGAGTGTGTTGTGTCACCCTGACCCGAGTGACATGTCCGCTTTCTGGTGTCCCATTTCAAAACGAACGACGAAAGCATAACCAACTTGGGTGCCGAGGTGCCTAACTTGTTTGGGTTTTTGGGCATTTGGGTTGGCCATGGTCCAAAATTTTTTGTGTGTGTTTTTGCTCTTTTTTTCCCTTTTTATTTTCTTTGTTGTTGTATGTGTTTGTCTTGCTGTCGGTCACGCCTTTTGAGGGATATGACCAAAGTAGATCGATAGATAGATAGATAGATAGATAGATAGATAGATAGATAGATAGATAGATAGATAGATAGATAGATAGATAGATAGATAGATAGATAGATAGATAGATAGATAGATAGATAGATAGATAGATAGATAGATAGATAGATAGATAGATAGATAGATAGATAGATAGATAGATAGATAGATAAGTAACCTGTATTGTTCTGTACTAAAAATAGACATTTCGTGAAATAATATGCTCAATAAAGATAAATGAAGTTGAGTTTAACTTACTTTTGGAAGATGCGATTCAAGAGGTCCTCCTTTGTGGTAAAAAGTGGCCGAAAAAAAGCGTTCCGACCATTTTCTCAACCGCATCAAGCGTTCTTCATACCTGTCAACCTGTACGTTTTTGCCGTACAAAGTACGTTTATCATGCATTTTAGGACGTGTACGACGTACAAGAAAATCTGTACGGAAAAACGTAAATTTGTCAATGATGGGTACCATCCGGTATACACCGACTATCACGAAATGGCAAATCAATCAAGTCAAACGAGTTCGCCGCGGTAGCCCCTATTTCGGTATGTTTTTTTTCCTTGCAAACAAAGCAAGCGGTTTGATGCTACTGTGCGCATGCATCCACAGCTTGGGGATTTCCCATCATGCATCATTCTGTGGTAGTTGTGTAGTGAAAGGAAGTTTGTCTCTTTTTAGAGAACCGGCTTTTTTGGCTCAACTCATTAAAGAAATAACGACTCACTTGCTTTGATGCATTATATTACGAATTTGATGCATTATATTACAAATTATTATGTTGTATAAAGAAGTTAAGAAAAAAGGGAAGTATTAAAGGAGAAAATTTAAAAAGACAGGTTTGTGGTTATCCCTTTAATCAGTATATTACCAACAATAATTTAATGCAGAAAATGAATTAATAATTTGAATAAGATAATTCTACTTACCGGTAATTATATTTGCATATATTTTTTCCTTTTACAGTGAACGTCCAAGCAACTTAATTTTTGAACTTTTTTTTTAATAATAAACCTCATTCATGTCGAGCAACTCAGTATCTCACAACAAAATGTTAATTAACAATATATAAGATATAACGAAACACTAACAATATAACATGTTAAACTACATAAATAAACACGTTTGAAAAGAAAATATAGTGTTTGATGAGTTTATCTTATATTTTGTAAGGGAAAATATGACACTTTGTAAGGGCATGGAGCCGTGGAGGTTGACAGGTATGGTTCTTATTTCAAAAGAATCGGCTCACCTCTTCTTTACACTTTACTCTAGCCAAATTGAATGGATGCACGAGATATTAAACAATAAAAATCTCAAAGTGCTTAGCGCGCTGGAGATACATTATGGAATGTTTATACACAAACCAGGAAGAGGAAGCGGATTTGTTTTCTTTGGAGTGGATGCTAGGTGACCTTTCACAGTGCCACACGCCGGTAGTGGCGGAAAGGATTACCACAGTAATGTCCTGTACTCGAAAAAAAAGGTGCACACATTACAAAATCTAACTTACAGCAATGTCCGGATATTTTTCGACATCTCGAAAAAAATGTTCGTATCTACCGTTTTACGTAAGTCGAAGGGTCGTAAATAGGGGAGCAACCGTATTGCCTCTCGTAACATGCATGAGTTTCATCTCGTCTGTGACACTTAACAGGCCAAGTAGCAAAAGGACTCACCAAAGGAGCTGTAAACCATGGCGTCTAAAGTACTATGCAAGACACTTAGCAGCATCCTAACACAGATATCCTTTTAAATATCAAAGGAAATTATGCATTAGGCTAAGCAGCAGCAATGATAATGGATTTTCTCTGTTACCCTGGAATATCGACTTGTCTCTGGCTCGTTCGAATGCAACTTCCACCAAACTGCAAAAAGTTTCTCCCTTTGAACCTTGGTGACAGAAGAGAAACCTTCAAGTTGTAAAACCATCGCCTTCAGCTATGCTTTTTTTGTATCCGCCTTGGTGTTTGTAAATAAAATAGGGGAAAAAAATCAACACTGTTGTATGGATTCAGAACTTTATGTCGCAAAGATTCTCAAACACGTCCATGTGAGTTTACAGCAACTCTCATGAAACCAAAAGGTCATGGGTGATGTATTCGGTAGAAACTGTAAGCTGCGGTAAGGTTCATGTCTGGTGAGGCACACTCAGATCCCCAAAATTATTAACACATCATACAGTTTTTTTCATCATTTAACGGATCTTATTTACAAAAAGCATTTTAACATAACAATATACAAACTCAGGGTGAAAAGATACATTTTAGAATATTATCTATTTACATTTACCTCTAAATGGAGTGTCACAATCCTCCACTCTGAGTTAGAGGTAAGATTGGGCCTAAAAAATCTAGCCTTGACCCGGGCTGAGGATATAAAAGCCCAAAGCAGCCCGAACCCAACAAAATAACTTGATTTGAGTGAAAGAACCCAACAAGCACTTGAATTTTCTCATTTTATCTGTGAGGAGGAAAGGTGATTTTTGCCGTCTCTAACAATGAACAGCCCGGGCGTTGAGGTGCGCACTTTGGCTCCAAAGTGCACAGCTTGCACGCTGGCCTGACCACCTCGGAAGGGGGATTTTTGCCGTCTTTGACAACGAACAGCCTGGCGATGAAGCGCACACTTCGGTACCTCAAAAACAAGATATTTGCCTTTTCCAACGACAAACGGCTTGTCGGAGACGGCAAAAATCACCCTTCCGAAGTTGTCATCGTAGCTTGCATACTGTGCAGATCCTCTGCAAAGAACATAGAACAAATAACAAATAGATAATTAAAAAAAAAAAATCAGCGAGAGAGAAAAGCCCAGCCCTGACTTCATGATTGACCCTTTTGTAGTTTATCTTCCTCTCCTGACTAGTCCTCCTTCCTTTTTTAGTACCCCACCTAGGTTCCTTGCTGGTTTGTTGCTGTCCTCGTCACCATTTTCGGCGACCCTCTTGTCTATTCAGTATACCGGGCTTCGAAAACTGCCTGATGAACTTTTGGACTGCTTGGACTCACTCGCTCGCCTATTTATATGGTAAAGCTTGATTGCCCCTGGTGTTTTGGATACTGTTGCCTTGCTGCTAGCCTTTCAGAATGCCAAACCCAAAATTGTATTATTTGTGCTTCTGGATAGGGGTTCCGCACCGTCCCAAAGAGCTCCTAACATGAAGTCAGTGCGCCACTCCTTTTGAATAAGAATATAAATAAAAATAACTTGCTTGTAAATTTAGTTTGACTGTGTATGACCCGCTCGGGTGGTGCAGAAGCACAGTTCAGAAACACAAATTAGAACAGTAAGTGGTGGTCTTTTATCTAGGCATTACACCATCCCCTGATCTTAAACCAACATGCAGGCAAGGAAAACTCAAAAAACTCAGCATGAGGAAAATAAGAAGGGGCCTGCCAAGTGGTAATCCCCCTTCCAGGATAACCAAGGTGCAATTGATGTAGCATTGGGTAACAGTACAAAAAACATAGTGAACATCATTAAAAGAAAAGATGGGAAAAATGTTAAATTTGTCCAGGAAGTACATGACAGAAACGATGCCTCGAGCCTCTAAAATATTCCAAAAAAAGTCCCTTACAGCGACAAAATCTCCTACCTGTAAAATGGTCCAAAACGTCTATGACAGCAGCAACGCAGCTTCCCATCTCTGCCGGCTGGTCAATGCAGACGTTGACATGCATAAGGTCGCTGGTCTGTTGACACATCTTGATATGTCCATCTCCCTTGTATCACCACCAGCCAGGCAGTCAGAAAGGGGCAGGAAAAGACAAGTATGAGGGTATCAACCATAAGTTATTGAATAGAAGTGGTTCTTAAGTCTAGATTTAAAAACTGAGGTTGCAAATCTTATTTCCGGAGGTAGCCCTGATGAAAAATGCTCTTGATCCTGCAGACTTCGTTTTGGCCCTTGGAGTCACAAGTAGACCGTCATTTTCCAAGAGGAGGCTCTGTGCAGGAACATGGGGGAAAATCAAATCAGAGAGATAAGAGGGGGCAAGTCCATGCAAACATTTGTATGTTGGTAAGAGAACCTTTTAAAGTCACATCTTAAGCGGACTCGAAGCCAGTGCAAGTTAGTTAATATAGGAGTGATATGGTCAAACTTTTTTGTCTTAGTGACAAGAGAGAGTCATTATAGGAGGGCAATCAGGAAAATCAACTACAGCACAGGGGATGAAAATTGAACTTGTAAGTGAGTGACCAATTAAGGTTAGGTCGAGACAGATAACGGAGGGGAGAGAGTGGAATAGAGGGAGGAATAAAAAGGGAATGGAGTGACATTGACACGAGGCACCCAGTTCTCCTATCATCCCACTGAGGGCAATAGTGAGGCAAGTGATTGTTAACACTGAAAAAAATGTAACTATTAAATATTTTTTTATTTCCATGATAACAAGTCAGACCCAGCCTCACCTGCCTCCCCTGACTGCATGTCATCGATAGAAGAAAAGACTAATGAGTTGATTTTTCTTTCCTACAAATACTAACTCATAGTTTTAATATTCATAGCAGAGCTGTTTTTTTCTTGACAACCCTCTTCCAAATTTGCAACCTGAAAGCAGTATTTGCAGCATGTGGCTGAATTGACCATGAAAAAAAATCAACAGGCAGGTCACACTGGCTCTGCAAGCTGGTGTTGTGGATGAAATGTTGCCAAGCTGGCCACTCTCAGTCCTGTCACTCTCTATAAAAACCTTCAATGAATTGGATGACCAGCTATTACACAATTAAAGTTTTTACATTGGTGGGGCTGACCGAAGGTACAGATAAAAGCACAGAAAGGCAATTCAACACCTTCAGGAAGGCAGAAGTTGAATATAAAAGGTGAATACCAAATGGCCTTGGAACAGAGCATCAAGAAAAAAACTAAATCTATGAAAAACAATTTGAGGCTCTAGATGCTCGAAGATTGAACTTATATCTTGTAACTTATATGTTGTAAAAGAGTTCTTTTATTTGGACAGGTTTAAGTACAAAGGATGTCAAGTAGCGTTGTAACAATCGTGGTCAATGATAGAGGTAAGAGATCGTTGTCCCAGAAAAAAATAAACAGCACAGGCGATAGTCGGGGAATTCATCAGAGAACACTCGTGATCCTGAAGGGCAGGCAAGCTTTTGGTACACTGGAATAAAAAAAAGTTGAGAAAAAGTGCTTAGGACATGACAAGGAAGGCAAGGAACTCGCACAGTGCCAAGAGGACGTGAAAATAGTGACGAGGAATAGTCGTGATTGGGGTTAAATCAGGACAGGTGACCGTAATAACACTCTTCTCCCTGTCTCTCCTTATTGAAATCTGCAACGAATTGGTTGACCAAAGTGCTGCTCCTATACAGATAAAGTTTTTGCATTAGTGGGACTGACCACACGAATAGATAAAAGCACAGAAAGGCAATTCAACACCTCCAGGAGTAGAGAAGTCGAATGTAAAATGTGAACGTCTAATGGCCTTGGAACAGAACGGCAAGAACAATACGAAATCCATAAAAGGCAATTTGAGGCTCCAGACGCTCAATGGTGAAGCCATTCGCCTGGATTGATCAACAAACGGCCCGATCGCAAGGGAGGCAAAACGCTTGTCCCCGTGGCTTGAGCGCCATACAAACGTCAGGGGGATTCAAAGTTGGATTGAATGGATTTGTGGAGATGGCTTTAGAAATAAACCCAGAAGGTGCACTTAGAATTCTCAACGCTTTTTGGCTGCTGTGACGAGAATTTTAACCTGATCATAATATTGGTGCAGTTTTAATGAAGCAACGTGGTTTGAGAAAATCTTACCTTGGGGCAGAGACTCAAAAGTCCGACTTGATATATAGAAATACAACTTTTTCAGATTCTCACTCGGGGCAGAATTTTACTGATATATTAAAAGCCTTTGTTTGTTTTAATTGATTGTCATTAAAAACTCATTTCCCTTCTCCTCAATTGAAATGAATGCAACGTGTCTGCCATTAAAAATTTAGGGCCTGTGGCTTCTTATTGCTCTCTTCTCTAAAGATAAATGCACAGAGGAAAAAAATCAAATTCCTGCGTGGTCATTAATTTTAGCGGAATGACAAAATGTTTTATTGATGAATCACCATGGTAGCATTGCTTTTCATGTACAGTCGCAGTATTCGAGAGCTACAAAAAACACACAAATATATATTATTATGTAATAATAAAAGTAACAATAAAAAATACATAATGGATAATAATTATTAGTTAATATGAGTTATTTTTTGATTATGACAATCTTAATAATAATTTCATTTTTCTCTTTTTAGTCATGCCACAGCTTATTTCATAAAATTTAACTATGTTGTTATCAATGGCATTAAAAACAATGATAATTATATTTCACATAATTTATAGAATTAATATAGATAATATTTCACAGTATCAATAAAATAATCAATTATTAGGACACATATGATATTGAATTATCATTACTTTTCTTGTAATGGTTGTTTCTCTATACACAACAGTATATTTTCATTTATTATCAATATAATCAACTATTGTAGTTATTAGTTGTCGACATGGTCATAAAGCATAGAACGTTGCTCAGTTTCAGCTGCCGACGGACAAAGAAGACCAGGAAGGATAGAAGGCACAGTTTCTTCTCCCCAGCCATGAAACATGGCAAAACCAAGCCATGTTTCTCCTTTATCTTATCCCTCTGCAGAAGGATGCGACAAAAAGGGATGAAGAGACTTTTCTGAGGGTTTTTTTTCGCCATGAAGTCAACTCTGCCTATCATTTTCCTTGTCAAGTTATGTATTATTCTTATATATATATTTTTTTTGATTTTGTTGTATTTCAGTTTTTATGTTTGTTTCATTTATCTTCTTATTTTTTTGTTTGTTATTTTTATTGCGTTTGTTTTGGGGTAATATTCTCATTATGTTTGGTTTTGTAGTTCTAAGGTTGCTGAACACAAAACATCATAAAGTGGTAGTTTTTAGTCGATATCAAAATAAGTACCTTCTCTTCTGATATCACCCACAGCCATCATGCAATTTTTTTAAACTTTGAATGTAATTAAATATAATTGAGTAATGTGGGGAGTGGGGGAGCAAAGTCGATTTCTCTTTCTAATCAAATTACACTTCTCACATAAAAGCTTAATGATTCTAATTCTACACAGATGAATTCGGAGCGAATGCTAATTGTAATGTATTATTTTCTGGGTCAGTAACCTTCCCATTCATTTTGAATAAATCAATTTGAACATTAAAATAATCGTGAATTAATTCAGTGCAACAGCATTGTGAAATAAAGCAAGACACTTTCAAATTATCGCCGTAGAATATTGAAATCTACCTAATTTATTACTTGTGCTCAACACTTTTTCATTGGAGTTTCAACATATTTCTTGTTTTAAGGAGGTATAACAGGATGACAATCAAATGTGGAAGTGCCTTAATTGTAAGTGGCAGAGTTGGCTGCTTGCAATAAATGTGTAATAAATTTCATCAGCACCGGTAATATGATCAGTGCTGGTGCCTAGGAGTGTAGAGGGGCCAGAGCAAAGTATAACTCTAATTACGGCGTTGCTGCTTTACAAGAGCGTCTCCGACAGATGTGTCCAATTAATGGCCTTTCTGGAGGAAGACTGCTATCGATGCATACAATCTTGGGAATTTGATTTCAAAGTAAAAGATCCTGGACTTGATGATGAAATTTTACAATATGCTCTTTTTGTAGTCATATGGTGAGTATACAGTTAATAGCAGGCATTGGAACTGGGATGAGCAGTTTATTGAATGTTCTATTATCACAGAATGTTAGGAGCAGAAATGAGCTACAGGACAATGTCTTGTATGATTCATGAGTGCCCTGTCAAAATGGCTGACACTTACTTTTATACTGGGAGGATGGGTCATGATGAAAAAACAAAGCTATGGGCAGAAAAAGAAAACAAAAAAACTCACAATGAAATGAGATGTGGACCTTCTTAAACACGATGCCATTGACTGAACAGGAAGAAAAGATCGAGCAGGGCAATGTCGTTCTCACTGTGGAATTTTTACTCCATCACGTCCTTATGGAGTCCAAGCAGGCGTTCGACAGAGTAGGGCAGGACGCTTTATGACCTACCATGACCATTGAACACCTGTATGGCAATGGAAAGAGTGGAGTACTGATCAATGGTACCATTGGAGCATGTTTCGAACCACATGCGGTGTGAGACAAGGTTCGATTCTCTCTCCAACTGTATCCAACATCTTTGTGGAGACGATTATGTTTGAAGCTAAGGGCCCGGTCACACAGCCATTTGTGAAGCAGACGCTGTTGGACGCTTTGAGGTCGCCATACAGACGAGATACAGCAGTGCTTTACACGCGGTCGGAAATTCACACGCGGTTGGCCGCGCGAAAAAGTTTTGCCCTGCTCAAAACTTTAGACCACGTGTTAACCGCGGGCGACACACGTGGTACACACGAGGCAATGACGCGGAACGACGTGCTATGGCCGCGGCCAGGGCGTGGTTACACGTGGGTAGGACGCAAAATTTCAGCGGGTAATCGTGGGTGGAGCACGGTCATAGCATGTTCTGCTCCTGTATCGCGGTGTTATTACGTGAAATTAGCGTGTTACGCGTGTGACGGTCAAACGCCTTTCTCCGCGTATATACAGCACGATTTGCCGAGCACACGTCAGTTGTGCTCGAGACGTCAAGGGGTGAACATGGATCCCCGTCACCGTAGTGACCTCGTCTTAATCCATTTTTATTCCTTGACATTTCTTTTCATTTCATAACAAGATAATAAAATAAAAATTAAAAACTATTACAATAATAACATATTGGCTTCTTCGGTGCCATAGCTTGAAATGTTGATCTTCACGGGACTGTGTCTTGAGCGGTTATGATTTCTACAGCCCGGTGTTATGCCGAGAAATGTATCCCTGCCAAGATTTGCATCCCCTCGCTACTACAACCACTTTTACCTCGTTTTATCTCACTTTTATATCACTTTTAGGGAATGTAATGGCGAACATATAACCAAATCCACTTCGTCTTGCATTTGTTGGGAATGTAATACAACTTAAACCATTCTGTCTTTGTTTTTGTTGTGAACGTAATCGAACGGTAATGCACACCCTATATAAATCGCTTTTGAGAACTGTTATGCACTCTACCGTAAAGCTTATTATGCAGAAAGAAGCTTTATGGTAGAGTGCATAACAGTTTCAATACGAGCGATTTGAATAGAAAAAGGCAAAATAAACATGTTACCTGCTCAAAAGTGATTTGTATACGGCGTGCATTACCGTTCGATTACATTCGCAACAAATACAAAGATGGAATGGTTTAAGTTGTATTACATTCCCAATAAATGCAAGACGAAGTGGTTTTGGTTATATGTTCGCCATTAAATTCCCTAAAAGTGAGATAAAACGAGGTAAAAGTGGTTGTAGTAGCGAGGGGATGCAAATCTCGGCAAGGATGCATTTCTCGGCATAACACCGGCTCGGCAGCTTTTTTACACGCGGAAATGACGCGGAAATGACGCGATGAGGGAGCGGAACAGTCGCCGGCGTCTGTTTTGCGGGCATACCACTGATGAACAGCGGGTTGTTCAGTTTTGCGCATTTTTCATCGCGGGCAACCACGGGCAAAAAAAAATCGCAAAATTTTACCCGCGATACAGACGCAAACGGCTGTGTGACCGGGCCCTAAGGGGCAACCTGAAAGTACAGTCAGTATTCGAGGACACAGTGTCACTAACCACCGTTTTCTTGATGATATTGCTGGATTGACAGGAGAAGAACAGTAACTCAGAGATTTGGTCAATTGGCTGGTCAAAGCATTGCCCCAGTATGGGATGGAAATCAGCACAGAAAAAAACAAGTCATGACGAACAACCCCCAAGGTATCACAACTAACAACACCATTAACCACCAAGATCTTGAACTTATCACCAAATTTAAAATTTTACAGCTGTCATATCAGAATAGGGTCAGAACCAAGAATAATAGCCAGAATATGTCAAACCACTGCCACAGATGCCAGATATAAACCCATTTGGACGGAGAAGCAGTGAAATCAAAGATCGAACCAATGCAAGCGCAAGTTACTTACATTATCCTCGACGCATTTGAAATATTGACTCTCAAAGAAAATCCAGGCCATTGAGATTCTATGCTATAGGAAAATTCTAGGCATCAGCCACATAGCCCATGTAGCTGACAAACGGAACGACCAGAGGGCACATCGGACCCTTAAAAAGAACACTTGTCAATTGTGCGTAAACGAAAACTTCAGGTGTATGGTCATGTCACAAGATTATCAGGACTGACCAAGATAATTCTTCAGGGCAGAATCTAGGGAGGGAAGGAGAAGACAAATGTAGAATAACTGGGCCGACAACATTAATGAATGGTCGAGTGCCAAATTTGCCCCGACCCTAAAACAGGCCAGGAACCTTCAGCAATGGAGAAGTCTGTCCTGAGTTGCGTCATCAAGGGATCAGTAAACCAGGAACAGATTAATTGACCCTCCGTTTTTTCTTCTTATAGCATTAATTTTCCAGGGCAAAGGCATGCGACCCACTGAAAATGGCTCTGTGACCCACTTTTGGGTCCTGACAACCTAGGTGAGAAACTCTGCACTAAACTATAAACTTAACATTTTGGTCCTTCGAAGATGGTCTGGAACATGTCTAGCCAGTCATGAACCAGAACCGGATCAGGACCCAAACGCGTGACGTTACTCACACAAGCCTTTTATTTTACTGAAAATGGGGAGTCATGCACGTTAGGCAGCTTATTAGGAAGCCAGAGGCCGACAAGATCGATACTAATTGCCCGAGTTGATATCGGACGAATGGGCTCGATACCAGACAGGACGGGACAGACAGGATATATAATGAAACAGGATATCAAAAATAAACAGAACAAACTCGACGGGAACGAAACGGAGAGAATAATAAAAGGGAGCAATACCGGACAGGGAATACCAACAGGAAACAGGATGTCTTGCTGGGCAGGGGTTCGTTGATGGACTGACAAAGGAAAAATGAGAGCACTGAGCTTAAATAGACGGAAATCCAATATGTCAATGAGCTGCAGCTGGCGCCTCAGAGGCAGGGCCAATTGGGCGCCATGGCAACCGGTATATAGCCGAGTCCAAGACAGTACAGTTTTCCCTTATTCATCATGACTTTATTTACAGTGACACGTTTCAATATTTAATATTGTATTTTCGATTAGTTGCTGACAAATGATTGCATTTATAGAGTTTCCCCAGTAATATGTTCGCACAGGGGTGTCCAAACCTTTCAGACAGTGTGCCAGAATTGGTAAGCTGAAAATGTGCGAGGGCCGACTTTTCAACCTGGCATTCTATAGACAGTCTTGAACAAGTTCACCGTGAAAGGTTGGCAGTGCTTGGCGATCATCGTTACAACGTTGTAACTCGCCTTTGTAACGTTTTTATTTGAACCGCTGTGCCACTAAACCAGCTTCCAGTTGCTTCATCTTTTCACAGTGTTTGTTTCCAGTTAGCTTTTTGTAGTCAGCATGTTTCGTCTGGTAGTGCCTCTTGATATTTTATTCTTCCAAAACTCTTGGCAAATTAGGCAGTTGTTTCGGATTTCAGTGGAAAAAAGACTCCAATATCCACTTGTCCTAGAAGCAGCGGCCCTCACAGTCAACTTTCCTTTTTTATGTACAGTTGCGTGGAGTGGGAAAAAATTAATTTAGCCAGGGGCCATGTGGCCAAAAGGCTACTGCCATCATCTAGTGAAGGAGTGTTTTTTTTAAATTTATTATTTTGTACACATGTATTTTATACAAAGGTCAACATTACTGGCGGGCCACAAATTATTAACCTTATGACAGAGACCACAGGCCAGTAAAAATTGGATCTGCCCCCGGGCCTGACATTGGACTTGCCTGCCTTAGCACATTTCCATTTCCTTTTTGAATGGTGAATATAGTTATGAGAGGACACTAGGAATTCTTTCTTGTTAGGTCTGACAAAAAACCTAAATGAGTATGAGCCACCTTTCCCCCGGCTGCTCAGAGAAAAACCTGTCGTCTCGCATGTACATGCATTTAGCCTGATTTGCCCGGTATCCCGCTGGCAGGCTCTCAGGCACGTTTCGCTGCTGGAGAAGTTAGACGGTTGTCTGGCAACCCCACCGGATCGCATCCTTTTGCTGCAGGAACCACACATTGTGAGCGCACCGTGCTGTCCGTGCAAAAGACAGTGAGTAAACACAGCAACGCGGCATCTGCATTCATTGATCTGCCGCCTGCCCTTCAGTGCTCATTACCTGGACTTATTATGAGGCATGGCTCGGACAGACACATGCTCTCATTAGCGCCTGTTTTGGACTGCAGAGAAGGAAATTAAAGCGGAATGTCGAATGTGTCCAATTTAATTTCAAAGTAAAGTTATACTGAAATTCCCTAAGTCTGTTTCAGATTTAATGCTTGTTTTTTCCCTTTGTCTGTTTACAAAAAAAGGCTGACCTTTCAGTTTCAAAGTGACATGCTTAATTTGCTGCTATGATTCACTCTGTGAATCACTTTTTGTCCCTTTTGATGAAAAAAAAAAGCTTAACGGGGAAGGGACAGCAGCAGTTTTAATGCCAGATATCTGAAATCACTCACATTAAAGGGACAGTGTGCACTAGATGGCACCATATGGTGTAGTGAAGTGGTCGGCAACCACCGGGCCGCGGACAAGTCCCGGGATGTAAGTTTTTTGCTACTGGCTCGGACAGAAAGAAAGAAAATTGCCTTATTTTTTCTCATACCACATTTAAACAAGTGAACACGCTTTCTTCACCCCCCAAAAAACCTCCAATTTTAGGTGCGCATTATACCAAGGGATTACAGTAGTATTGACCCCTTTGCACCCAAATGACCCAACCACGTGATGACACCATGACGGACGGTAGTAACTCATTGTAAACAGTGTACAAGGGCAGTAAACAGTAGACGAGAACAAAAAGCTATACTATTTAACACCATTGCCAAGTCTATTTAAGCGAATATTGAGTAGCTGTCAGATTGTGGCATAACAAGCGCTATCTAGAGAAACGGAGGATAGCATTAGCAATACTAGCGCGCGAGCGATACAGCCCTCCTCCTAACGTATTTGCACATCTAACCAAATAGTCCACTCTGCCTAACTTCAGTCGACATCATTTGTACTACTATATTGTAAATGGAGTATCCCCATACACCAGTGCTGATCTAAAAGCGTATTAAAATCTGGATGCTTACCAGTTCTTCGTAGCTGGTCCGCGTTACTGTGCTTTATTTTGCCGACAAATGCACCCCCCTTGCGCCAACGTTGCTAAAACGACTTCCTATCTAAATTTGTAGGGAGTGTAATAGAACAGTAGACACGGGGAATTTGCACATTGTACAGTTTGGAGCATGTTTAAAATATTTATTTCGGCAAAATTAATTTGGCAGTTCATTTTGGCGTAATGAGCTTAATGGTAGACACAGAAAACTGCTTTCAGTACGTGTGACATTCGGAAGATTAGAATCGCTGTCTAATCAAAACAAGCCCATTTACATAGTAAGAAATGGCAACGGTAAGAAGCCAACATAGCTAGGTATCACTAGCAAACTTATTATTTTGAGTGTCTTTGACGTGACTCGTACCTACTTAACAAAAAATTGCTCAGGAATACATCAAACTTACCTTGTAAAAAATGTTTGCTGCAAATTCTGGAAAACTTCAGGGCTGACCGAAGGGCCTCGTGTTGCATTTCCGCAGATAAACATGGCGGTCTTCTGTCTTCATCAAAATGGATACAATTCCAAATCGGGATTAGAACCTTGCCCACCCCACAGCAATAAAGTAACATCGTAAAAAGTAATGGTTATATTCTTCTGTTGTCGTTATTGATTTTCAGGGTTGGGTAGGGTTACTTTAACTTGATTACTTTCAATACTTTTGGATTACTCCAATACCAAATATGCTAATAAAAGACAAAATAAACTAAATATGAATAAAATTACTAAATTTTGTGCAGGCTGGGGGAGTAACGGAATACATGGAACTGTCACGGAATGGCGTGGTGGCGTGGAAGGTGACCGGACCAGAACGTAGGCAGGAGGCATGAAGGGAGAACTCAAATGCGTTGACGATCCATAAGTTTTTATTTAATAAAATAAAAGTCGCCCAATACTCCGGGGCAAAACAGAACAATACAGAGTTCCTCCGGCACGAACTCAACAGGACATGGCATAACAGACTAAAACATGACAAGGCATAACAGACTAAAACAGGACAAGCATAACAGACCGGGATTGTGTATAAGAGTAATGAACCAGCAACCGCAGAACCCACAATGCAGCCTTAAGTAGCAGATCCACAATTAGTGGAACTGCTTTCAGCTGTTGCCCAGAGGGCGGGGCAGACTGGTCACCAAGGCGACCGTGACAGGAACGGCAAAAATGATGTTGGCAAGCTGTTTGGATTTATTTTCATTTTGTTTCTGCCGCATTTTACGTTAGTTTTGCCAGAGATCAAAGCCAGGAGAGAAAGCTTACCACGTGTTGTGAGTCATAATTTTATTCATATTTAGTTTCATTTGTCTTTTATTAGCATATTTGGTATTGGAGTAGTCCAAAAGTAATTGAAAGTAATCAAGTTAAAGTAACCCTACCCAACCCTGTTGATTTTTGTTTCAACTCGAATCCTAATTCCAGTGCTGACTGCTATGGTGTTTCTGCCGTACAGCATGGATGTCATTCTGCTGGGTAAGGCAACGTGATGTCACGTGCAAATGGTCAAAATCACCATGATACGGCATACGATACTAAAAATTCATTAAGTTGTTCGTATAAAGTATCTATCTTGAAAGGGACAGTGTGTCATAATTAGTGGGCACTGGTGGTACAGTGAACTTTCATTCCCTAAAAAAAAAAATCAACATTTGAATACTAGGCAAAAATACAGAAAATATCATACCAATGTTAATTTTTATTTTAAAAATTGTCATTGGTCGAAAAACTTTTAACTTTTTCTTTTACCCTGTGGAATCCACACTTAGGACGCCGCCATGTTTATCCGTCTGTGCTCTGTTGCACTGGCCTTCGCTTGCACCGGACAACACAGTGCCATTTAGTGGTCAAATATTACACACTGGGGCTTTGAGACTTACATTCAATTTGCATTTGGTGTTTTTTGACTTTGGTCTTTGAGGCTGAATTAACCAATAAATATGTTTTCATTCGGCCATTTTTTGTATTTAACGATTCTTGTTTCTTGTTGGAATTCGATTGCGATGTAAAAATATGTACCCTTGCTCAATAAGGTTTCGGAAATACCGTTGTATGCTCTCAAGCCCCTTAAGCTCAGCTCCCCCACTCGCAAATATCAGATCATTCCCTCGTGGTCTGCCTTTTGCTGCTCAGGATTTTATCTTATTCGGATTGTCGAAGGGTTTGTTACCTACTGTTTTAAACTTGTGTATTTTCTCCCGTGAAAGACAGCGTTCTGTCGCACCTCTTGTTCCCAGATGAAGATTGATTTTGTGTCTTTCTAGCTTCCCTCCTTGCGTTACCTTTTATTCACTGCAAGGTAGAAAATAGGCTCTGCAAGCCATATTAACATTGAAGTGAGCAATATCCAAAAACAAAGATTGCATGTACCAAAACAAAGGAAACTGCAGACCATAGAAGCTTAAATCCAAAGTTTAATTTGTATAATTGCATTTTAACTGAATTCAATGAGGTGTTTCCCTCGAGTGGGAAGTTCGGGTTCCAGCCAATTTTTGTTTCTTTGACTCCATCCATCCTCTGTGCCGTTTATCCTCAGTAGGGTCGCGGGGCTGCTGGAGCCCATCCCCAGCTATCTTCGGGCAGTGGACAGGGTACACCCTTATCTGGTTTCAAGCCACTTGCAGGGCACACAAAGACCAACAACTCACTCGCTCATTCACACCTAGGGACAAAATGAAACTGCCAATTAACCTGGCGTGCATGTTTTTGGAATGTGGAACCCAGAGTGCCCAGAGGAAACCCAAACAAACTTGGGGAGAACATGCAAACTCTGCACAGGAAGGCTGGTAGCTGGATTTGAACCCATGAGAACAGTGCCGCAGACGCGCTGACCACTGTTTAAAATTCAGTTCTGTAGTCATATAGGACACTGAACTCATGCGTGAACGATGCATTAAAATTGAAATAACTTTTCAGTGCACAATGTTTCCAGTGACGCGATTACACAATTTCGGTCACCATGGCGATCTCGTTCCTGCATAAGTGCATGAAATGTCAATCCTCTCTGCCCCGACTAAGACGAAGAGACTTGAGGGGTGAATTGTCCATATCTTCGCTTTTCTCACCGTACTGCTTTACTACGCTTCTTGCCATATGGGCTACTGATGGAGTTGTATTTATCCTACAGTTGACATTTAATATGTTATATGTGTTTCAGCCATTTTGAAGAGTTCTCAGCCCGTAAAATACTCTTCAAGGCCATGAGTTGTTTTTTTATGTACAGACTGTGTTTTTGTTCTCACATACCAACGAAATACATCCTGACCTGGCATCCCATAACTCAAGATTGTTCTTCACCAAAGAGCCTGGGAAAAAGGAGTTTCCCAGGACCAAGGTCACCTGTCATCATTGGATGGAAAGCAGACCTTCGAAAGAAGACTAATCAACTCTACGTAGCAAAGGCAAAAACTGAATATTAGAAGGGAGGTTTTTCGAGGAGATCCTCAGAGCCAGAGCCGAGCCGAGCCAGAGCGCAGCAAGCAGGGCAGAGCGAGCGAAAAGATGTCTAACAACAGAATCTCGGCGGCTCTCAATATGATGATTAATAAAGTAACTAATTATAAAGAACCGATTCTCTTTGTCCTATATTGCAGAGCGTTTTATTATAAATGTTGGAAACGTGAACCTAACAGCTACCTACACATTCTCAATCACTGGGTACTGGAAGCAACATTAGGAAGTGTGGGCTTCCTCGAAATATCTAATGAAAGCCATTCCTGCCATCTAACGGTAATTTTTCATACTGAAACTTGATACTTACTGGTGAAACGCGCTAAACATTTTATAATGGTATTTCAAAATAAATTTAAAGCAACAAAAACATATTTTGGGCAGCACGGCGGCGCAGTGGTTAGCGCATGTGCGGCACAGTTCAAGTCATGGGAACCTCCTGCGTGGGTTCAAATCCAGCTCCAGACTTCCTGGGCGGAGTTTGTATGTTCTCCCTGTGCTTGCGTGGGTTTCCTCCGGGCACTCCGGTTTCCTCCCGCATTCCAAAAACATGCATTTCGGGTGAATTGGTCGGTCAAAATTGTCCCTAGGTGTGAATGAGCGAGTGAGTTGTCTGTCCCGTGTGCCCTGCGATTGGCAACCAGTTCAGGGTGTCCCCTGCCCACTGCCCGATGATTGCTGGGATGGGCTCCAGCACCCCCGCGACCCTACTGAGGATAAGCGGTGTTTTTGATGAGATGAGATGAAAAACATATTTTTACATTTTGGCACTCAGTGACAATGCTTTTGTAAACACATTTGTAGGTTATGGCATTGAATGAGTTAATTTAATGAGTTAATTTCATGGTATTGGATGAGTTAATTTCATTTTAAATCCCTAAGGGGCCGGTCACACAGCCGTTTGCGGCTGAATCACGGCTAAAATTTTGCGTTTTTTTTTTGCCCGTGGTTGCCCGGGATGGAAAATGCGCAAAATTGGCCAACCCGCTTTTCATCGGTGGTATGCCCGCAAAACAGACGCCGGCGACTGTTCCGCTTCCTCATCGCGTCATTTCTGCGTCATTTTCTCGTGTGGACCACGAGTATAAAAGCTCCCGAGCCGGTGTTGTGCACAAATCCGACTCCTACGCAACACCCACACCGCCCCACCCCCTCGCGTGACTTTTTCATCCACGTTAACAAACGCATTTTGTAGAATACGATCGCACTTTATTGTTTAAATAAACGCATTATATAGACTAGGATCTCCTAATTGTTATAATTAGCTCACTTTATAGTTTTAATAAGCGTTTTATATAGAATACGATCGCTTTCGTTGGAAGCGCAGCAGAATGCACGTTCACGCGAGGGGGGGGAGGATTTTATATACGGTGTGCATTACTGTTCGATTACGTTCACAACAAAAACAAAGACGGAGTGGATTAAGTTGTATTACATTTCCAACAAATGCAAGACGATGTGGTTTTAGTTATATGTTCGCCTCTACATTCCCTAAAAGTGAGATAAAACGAGGTAAAGGTGGTTGTATTAGCGAGGGGATGCAAATCTCGGCACCGGGCTGTAGCAATCATAACCGCACAAGACACATTCCCGTGAAGATCAAGATTTCAAGCTATAGCATCATTTTTATTTTATTATCTTGAAAAGAAATGCCTAGAAATGAAAATGGATTAAGACGAGATCATTACGCTGACGGGGGGAGTTAAGGGTGGTTGTTCTATCTTCTTTATTCATTATCCATTATCGATCAGTTCATAATACGCTACAGAGCTTAGGAGCCGGGACTCTTACTCTCAACCAAAAGGCGAAGCTAAGGTCCCAGAATTAAAGCATTGCTGCGAATGCACCGAAAGAGTTATTCGAAATGAAGAGAAACTACGCTGACGGGGATCCATGTTCACCCCCTTGACGTCACGAGCACAAATGACGTGTGATCGGCAAATCGCGCTGTATACACGCGGAGAAAGGCGTTTGACTGTCACACGCGTAACACGCTAATTTCACGTAATAACACCGCGATACAGGCGCAGAACATGCTATTACCATGCTCCACCCACGATTACCCGCTGAAATTTCCCGTCCTACCCATGTGTAACCACGCCCTGGCCGCGGCCAGAGCACGTTGTTCAGCGTCATTTCCGCGTCATTACTTCGTGTTGACCACGTGTGCGGCACGCGGTTTAACACGTGCTCAAACTTTTGAGCAGCTCAAAAGTTTTGAACGCGGCCAACCACGTGAAAATTTCCGACCGCGAGTAAAGCACTGCTCTATCTCGTCTATATGGCGGTCTCAAAACGTCCAACAGCGCCCAACAGCATCTGCCCCAATGCGCTCGTGAAAGGCTGTTCACCCGCGTTCTGAAGATATGAGCAGCGCAAAACTATTTCGCGCTGCCACCCGCGCGCGAATTTCCGACCTAATGTTCAGCACCGCTGTATCTCGTCTGAATGGCGAACTAAATGCGTCCAATAGCGTCCGCCTCAAAGGCAGAAATTTCTGGCCGTGATTCAGCCGTAAATGTCTGTGTGACCGGCCCCTTCGTGTCATCTTGAACATTTGTAAGTGTCTCGGGGAGGTGCTGTTACACAAGTTGATAACCTACTTAACAGAACTGATTGAGAATTAAAAGAAAAATCAAAGAACTTTTTCGTATAACAGCGCACATCTAACAAAAGGAATTTGGGCCAATGAAATTATTTTCACATTCACTAGAGTGTTAACATGCATCAAAGGTTCTCTTTAAAAGAAGTGCTCACATTTAGTTGGGTTGAAGTTTAGCCAACCAATGACATTCGTTGTTGAACTTTTGTTCATATTCAACTTCTAACTTTTTTCTTTCCTAGATTCATTTATAGTTAGTGCTTAAAAACCTTTTATATGAGGAATATGCTTCAAGATTAAATATCAATCAATTTTTACATACTTCATTCAGCAGCTAGTTTGGAAATTGGCATCAACTGAAAATTACAATACAATTCCTCAGAACTAACAGCTAATCACTGATTTTCGGTTGTGTGAAGCTAATGGCCAATCATGGCTACTTCAGTGGTTAGGACTGAAAAAATAACTGGCATACTGATAGAAATTGCCTATACGGAATGAGCTTTAGAAGAAATATCCACCTGTCTTTATGTACTTAAAATATTTTGAAAATTGGCTTTAAGTGAAAATGACATTACAATTAATCAGAATGAACAGCAAATCACACAAATGGGACTACAAAGATTCGTCAACGGTGTTGACAAAAAACAGTTACATAAATAGTTGATAAGGAAACTTATTGTTGACAATTGTGGCTAGACACCTTTTTCCAACAGAGTGAAGCATCTCTCCATGAATATAATCTTGCTAATGTGCAGTAGTGTCTCTGTCCCGAACAGTATTATAAACATAAAGGAATTGCGGCGTCAACAAGTGGTAGACTAACCAAAACTTCTTACGTTTGGATAAAAAGACTAGAGTGAAATTTGGATTATAAGGTGCACCTTATTATAAGCCGCACCCAGTACATTTTTAAAGGAAAAAACATTTTGTACATACATAAGCCTCACCTGACTATAAGCCGCACCTGACTATAAACCGCAGGTGCCCACATTGAAAGAGAGACGCTACATAGAAAGCGTTTTAATAATACACGGTACCTTAAGCCTTTAAAGTTCCGAGGGCCCGCCGGTGGGCTGCACGACTTTTGATAAATACTCTGAAATACATCATGCCGTACATCATTAGAAAGCTCAAACTCTTGGGATTCAAGATATAAACATTTTAAAATATACTCATCAGCGAAACATCACGATCAGTCAGAAACAAGATACCCAAAATCTATAAAACCCGGGTAACTCACCATTACGTCCCCTGGCCGTCTTCAACTTCTTTGAATGTCTGCGAAAATGGCTTCTTCACATGAAAGTGATACAAAGGACAATGCATAGAATCCAACCATGTAAAATATTTACTCCAAAACACATGCCGACAGATAAATAGAAATAAAAATCTTCCCCAACACTTATTCCACCCATGTCACTCTTACCTTTACTGCTCGGGCCCCTCTGGGGACCGATAGAAAATGCACAAATTAGCCGCATCATTGCATAAGCCGTGGGGTTGAAAGCTTGGGAAGAAGGTTGCGTTGATAGTCCAAAATTTACGGTATTCCACTGGAGGATAATTTTTTAAAATGTACTGGGTGCGGCTTATAATTAGGTACACTCTATTTTTTTACTAGGTTCTAACTTTGTCAAGTATTTTTTTAATAAAAGAAAAGAATAATAAAAATCTGAAAATGTTACTTTGTGTCATATTTAATTATTTTTTGCAATGAAATCTTAAACAGCTTCAAGTTTTGTATTTCCCTGACACTACTTAACGAGCAGATAATTTGTGTATAAAAAAAAAAAAAAATAATAGTTACATGGCTGATAACTGGAAGACAAAAAAGATACTGAACAATGGGCTGTTTTTTTTTAGATAAAATTGAGAACATTTCTGCGGCACACTTGACAAGCATACTAGTAGAGCACAATGGTTGAAAAATAATGATGTACAGTACACAAGTCAAAGTCAAGGCCCGAGGGCCTGATGTGGCCCGCGAAAAGGTTTTCTCTGGCCCCAGAGATGATGTTGATTCACGATTGTTTCATACACCAGGAATGGTCGGGTAATTTTTTCACTGTATGATACCTGTTCTTGAAGAAAGTGTTGTTTATTGTTTAAGGATTTTCGCTTTTAACCGTACCTATTTCAATCCAATTCTATTTTAAAAACAAATAAATAAATTGAATGAATGAGAGAAAATTGCTATTATTATGTTTTTCTTAGAATTCCATCCATTATCTGCGCGGCTTGTCCTCATTAGGGTCGCGAGGGTGCTGGAGCCCATCCCAGTCATCTTCAGGCAGTGGTTGAAGGGGTTGCCTCCCAGTCGCAGGGTACAAAGACACTTACAACTCGCTCGCTCATTCACACCTAGGGAAAATTTGGACTGGTCAATTGACCTGACATCAATGTTCCCTCTAAGCTGCGCGCGAGCGCAATCGCGCACTGCCCGCACATTCTCAGCGCACAAGAAAATATATCCAGCGCAATATTCCCTCTAAGCTGCGTGTGTGCGCAATTGCGCACTACCCAGAGCTTTTCCGCGCACAAAAAAAGTTTTTCGAGAACCGGCTTCTTCGGCTCGGCTCATTAAAAGGAACCGGCTCTTTCAAGTCCTAAACAGCTCTTCAGGTTTTTTTTTTGCTTCTTTAATCCCAACATGACCAAATATTATGTAAAATTATGCACAAAATGACTTAAAGGAAGTGGGGAATAGAACAAAAAAGAAAAAAATAACAAAATGAAAAAGTAGTGAAAAGCTGAGAAAAAAAGAAACAAAAGGAAGAGAAAAAAGAAGAAAAAATTCAGAAAAAAGACAGAAGAAACAAAAGAACAAAGGAAAAAAAGTAAATAGAGAACAAAAAAAGTAACAGCTAAAAATAAACGCAATGAGACTTTTAAAGGAATTAAAAAAAAATTGAAAAAAAAAAACAGGGAAAAAGAAGAAAACGTTTGTGTTGCATTCAAATAATTTCCAATTATACCAAATCAATCTTGTTGCCAACATTGTACTTCCACTAAAAAATGTGATTAAATAAAGTTCTGTATCGTGCAACAGACTAAATAAGCCCCCCAAAATTTTAGTATTATGCGACAAAAGGTACCAGGGGAAAAAAGAAATGAAAATCTTGTAAAAGAATTGTTGTAAAAACAAATGACGTTTGTAGGCTGTACAACCTTTGCAATAATACATTAGTCAATTCATTCAAAAGTGATTTTTTTTTTTTTTGCATTGCCGGATACTCAGCAAAATGTAACTTGATGTCAATTTTTGGACTTAGTTGCCACACTTGGGATTGCTGTTGCTCACTGTTGTTTCAAACATTGCTCACCGACTTTGTGTGAACGCTCAGACCCGTGGAAAATTAGAGGGAACATTGCCTGACATACATGTTTTGGGGAATGTGGGAGGAAACCGGAGTGCCCGGAGCAAACCCAGGCAGGCACGGGAGGACATGCAACTCCACAAGGGGAGGCTGCGATAGTCAGACTTGAACCCTGAATTTGCCTGCTAAACACCCGTCCCACCTCTTCTTTGAAATCAATTTAGCCCAAAAAATAAACACGGCCCGTGGCGCTGATGTGTCTTCCAGGATTAAACCTCTCAATTAAAATAATTGGATAATTGAAAATAACTACACATAATAGACCGCAAAAATATTATTTTCTTCATTATTTTAAGCAGTAAGGTGATACAGTATTTGTATCATCTAGCATTGCTTAAGGGGTCGACTAGCACATGATAGCAACTAACGTTGTTTTAGCAGCTGATATATCAGAAGGCTTGTTAGCTGAAACTAGCACAACATTAGCAACAGGCATTAGCAGCTCTTTCATTTAATGTTCATGTTATAAGGCTTTTCATTTTAAGGAATGTGTCTTTTTTGTTCGTTTAAAAACAAGATTACAGATGGAACAATCAGAAAATATTGCTTTAATATTTATATGATCATATATTTCTTAGGTTTTCAGTAGCTTCAATTACCTTCACTAGACTACATGCTACAATTGAAAAATTGTGAACATTTCATCAGATTGGCCGTCGGCTTATATTTTTTATTCTGCCTTCTGTCCATTCGATTTGGACATCTCTAATGTGGGAGGGTTAATATAATGCTGACGTGAATTAAATAAATTAGACGTTTACTATTTGCATATATTCTGAAAATATATATGAATATATATCACATTTAACAATATGTAGTCTTCACCATCGTTATTCTTAACTTAGATTAATGTCAGAACCACAATAAACCCAAATGTTGGAGTCATTTGGTAGGCAGTAAACAAGCTCTGGCTATCAAACAGACAGATCGGAAGCATCTTGCGAGCACCTGCAGGGCAACAGACTGCCGTTTATTTAAAACATGAATATACAGCACCAAGATACCCAAAAAAAATCAAAGCACATTTGAAACATCCGAAATAGACGAAAGAAAATACGAGTATGAAACAGTCAAGTCGGTTCAAATGAGTCTTTACGGTATCTCTGTACTTAATCGCCTTAAGCAACGGCCCTTTCTGGGTTTGATTGCTCATCTGAACAGCAATTAAGGAGCAGGAGTCTGGTTTATCAGATATTCCAAGAATCAAGATTTCTGTGTTTTCTATACATTCGCTTGTGTTTCTTTGCAGTCAAGGACGCTTTTTATTTTTAAATACAGAGCCTATAAAAATATGTCTACCTAGTTGAACAATGGCATCTAGTCGGTTTTAGTGTATATCCATAGACAATTCAATACATAGATAAATAAATATTCTATGTGCAGATTATAAATCATCATAAAAGCCTTTTGTTACAGACTCCAAATGCTGAGCCGGATTTACCCTGATGTCCGCAAGTCCTGGTGACAGGCAGAGCGTTCGTACGGGCGTGCCAACGTTCCTTTGGGCAGAGCCAGTCTCTAACCGCGTTGGCATTCGTTCTTGCTGCAGGTGGCCTGCCGTTCGATCTGCCAGGTGCCTTCTTCGTATGTGCAGTAGCAGATTGTGCACTCGTTAATTTTCACCTCCCGTCCGGCCGGTATCACCGTCGTGTCTGCGTAACAGTTGGGCCCTGTTGGCAAAACGTAAAATCAAAATACGAAATGGAATTGGAAGGGCTTAAAGTCTGTGTCGGGTGAGTGAATAATTGAAGGCTATTCAAACACAGGGTTCGTACATCTTTTTCATGGCGTAATTCCAAAGTTTTATTTATGGCAGAGTTTCCAATTTCTCCAGTACCATAAGAGAAAAAATCCACTGTGAATTGTGTGTTCTGCAGAGCCACACAATATTTTAAACTTTTTCATCCACAAATCAAGTTAATAAATACAAATTTACAGTGGGAGTTATGTATCAAAACGCTACACTTCTTTCCGTGTCATCTGTGTCAATGCCAGATTGCTAAAGTTTCCTTGAGGAACGATGACAAGCTAATGCAATTCGGGCCAGTACCGCGGCAACCACACCTCACAGAACAGATACCTCTGCATACTGGTCGTCCCCCGAGTCAAAGGCTATTCTCCCAAAGACAGTGGGCAGGGGGAGAAGACCAAAAAAGGAACTGGGCAAACAACATTAGGGATTAACCGGTGCCAACTTTGCCAACCCTCTGAAACAGGCCAGGAACCCTCAGCAATTGAGAAAGCTGTCGAGAATTGCATCCTCAGTGGTCCCCTGATGACCCAGGTTAAGGTATCCATACACTGTGAACCGCTGCAACCACCTATTACAACCACACAAAAAGACACGTATGTGTTGCAATTTGGCACTTCTCTCCACAGTATGGCCGGGGCTGTTGTCTAAAATTATAGGGGTTCACATTTGAAGTGACGCAGCCCCCATTTGTTCCATTCTGCACAGTAGTAAATCTATGCTTGTCTTTGTAATCGCCATCTTGAATGATTCGAAAACACGTGACGTAAACTATTCAAAACAGAACTGAAAACAACCCTGATGAAAACAGCCTCAGGTGTGCGGGGGTACAGCGCTGTCGGCGTTCTAATTTAGTTTGAGGACAATGTTTCAGGTTATCTGCAAAAAAGAAGAAAAAATAAAAATAAAAATAACCAACTGGCAAATTATCTTGCTCTTTTAAGGTATTGTTTATTTATTTATTTTTAGTTTTCATTTCCTTTCTTTTTAAAAATTCAATTTTGTCTATTAGTGTGCCTAGAGATATATTAAATAAAAAAGCTAGATTTGGTTGGAAAACATTGCTGGGAATCAATCTTCATTTTGCTCTTCCATTTAATTAGTAACTTCAGAGTTTGAACGCTGCACTACAGTCAAAGTCGTATTTCTGATGTTAAAGGAACTTTTAAAACCCTGTTAGGCCCAGCGTTGCCAAATGGCAACATAACAGTTTCCAACCCCCAAACATCTCTTAATGGTTTGTTTGTTTTCCCAAACACCACATTTTCCTTTTCAATGGATCCTGTTGTACCTGTGCAGATTGTCATTGGACAGTGGTTGTGTTTAAAAGTCAAGCACTCTGGCCCTAAAGTCACAAACCAAGCAAAATGACTTCAATTTGCTTGTGATTCTTTGGACTGGATCATATCCAGGTAGTTGAAAAGCCTTAAACACATATTTTTTGTTATTTTTACAATGTTTAGAGCATGTACTGTACATATTGCCTTTCCATGAAATAAATTCAAAAAAAGGTATTTTTAGCCTATTATGTCAATGTTACCATACTTTATTGGTGCACTTCTTTGGTAGTCTAAATGTGCGAAGTAGAGACTAGAATGGTCAGACGAGTAGGTTGCTTTTGGGATGAGATTTGAATTGAATTGTTTGGGTTGGGAAGATGTAAATGTCAGAATGTAGGGTGTGCAAAAAGGATTGGTACATTGGTGTGTTATGTTTTGCTGCTTCCGTTTCAGAACGCGACTAGCAGACAGGTCATCGATTCAGTTTGCATTTGATTTCTACCATCCAAGAGGGTGACAGAACAGATACCTCTGCATACTGGTCTGAGATGGAAATAGACGGTTATGAGAATGCATTATTTTTTTGTAGTATTCCTCCATATGTGTTGGTTTGTAGTATTTTTGATTGTTGTCTTTATGTATTTTCATATGTATATTAATTGATTCTGTTCTGATTGGGTCAACTAAATAACAAATAGAGGACGGCCATCCTTTGACGATGGGAGTGGGATACCATGCAAGAAGCTATGTGCACCACCCAAAACATCATGTGGACACCCTCTATTGGATATCCGCAAGGGCCTGAAGGTACATTTACTACTGAAAACATATAAAGGACGCTGCAGGCATTGTGATGAATGGTACCCCAGCCTACAGTGTAGCAAATGCAAAGCTTGCCTCTGGCTCACAAAGGAAAATAATTATTTCGGAACAATCACCTAAAATAAGTGATGTAAAAGGAGGCCAGAATATGGCCGACCGAAGAAGGAGACTAAAAAAATGTTTTTTTACTTTTTGGGATTTTTTGGGGACTAATAAATTACTCATTAAAACTTTTACTTTGGAATTACAACTCTGGATGTCGAATACTCAGAAGTTATAGAGGCTTTTAATTTTAACTCCAGGGTTATTGATACAGAGCATTACTTTACAATAGATTTTTCACATGTTTGAAAAAGTTGTTCAATACAAAGAGTGAACAAACGTGGCTAATAAAAAGCAGACGTGTTTCCATTCACTTCGTATCGCAAATGTCTGCTCAATATCAATTAACTGAGACAGCTTCTTGGGCAGATCAATAAATTGTATGTCTTCAATCAATAAAAATGGGTCATATTTGGGATGTTTTAGCTTTTTAAGTAAGAAGTTCTAAGAATGTGATCGAATTTTTTTATGTGTCAGAAGAAACAATGAGGAAAAAAGATAATTGCTGATCATTTCTTGTTTTTCTAATGGTTTGATCCTGTTTTTACCATTATTCCTTTTTGTGCTGAATTCCGGTTTGATCTAAGTATATAAGTACACTAATTATCATACTGACACACCATAGTACATTTTTTCCTCTCTTTTCAAAAGTGAATTTGCTCCATGAGACAAAAAGCAAGAAGGGTGCTCTATAAATATTTCTCATTTAGGCTTTTCTGTCAGGACCAGAACAGGAAACAGGACCCACTCGCGTAACGTTATTCACAGTTTTGTTCCGGAAAGGAGAAAGGAGCACAGACTCGATCCGGAGATCGTTGGTCGCGGGGAGTAGGCTGCTCAGCCGCGAAAGTTCCGTGGCTAGCAATGACGGTGTCGGGAACGGAAAAAGTCAAGATCAAACAGATCGTGGCAGGAGCAAAACAGGAGCAAAAACACAGGAAAATCTGAGATTCTCAGATGCACCGACAAAAGGCTAATGACAAGACAGCGTTTAAATATTGACAGGGAGCCAATCTGTCAACGAGCTTCAGCTGGTGTCCCTGGGCCGGCCCAACTGGGCGCCATGGCAACCATGACAGAAGCTGGCACCACACGGTGGGGGCCAATTGGGCGCCATGGCAACCGTGACATTTTCAGGATTTATTTTTTAAGTTAGAAATCTGGATTAAACTTCCACTTTTGATTGGCAATTTTTTCTCATTGATTTAACACATTTTAATCCTTTGCAGAGATGATAACCCCAGCCAGCTTCACCCAACAGAGCGGTTCTAACAGGAAGAGAGTGAACTAACTGATGGGTTGGCCTATGATCAACCAATAATTTTGAAGTCACACTCCAGCCTCCCACCTATAAAACCAACACACAAGCTCCAAAAGTTCACGTGCCTCTGGTCAATGCAAGCCCAGCCAAGGCCCCCAGCCCAAGCTACTCCTGAGGGGGGTTCAAGTGGTCATTGGCTGGTATTTGTCTTCCTTGCGTAAAGAAAAAGCAGAAAAGGCCAAAACTCCATGCAGCCATAAACTAAGTCATGCCAAAATACTTTTTGTCCTCAAAAGTAAACCAAGAAAATATTTCACAACAAACTGTTTTGGTGCAGGGGCAAATTAAATTTCACTTCTTAAATGTGATGAAAGAAATCCGGGTCCTCTAAATAAGTTAATTGTTTTAACACCGCAAGTTCTTTACTCGTTTGTGTACCAAGACATTCTTTCTTTAGACTGATCACTGGACAATTTTCATGGACAGCAAAATATATAATTTAATATGTTTTGGAGTAAGTGCATTACATATTAATGGTACCAGCCAAAATCCCAAATGTTATCGTTTTGTTTCATTTTTTTCTCTTTGTTTGTGTGGTGTTCAAGTTTCTTATGCAGATTAGTAAAAAAAAAACTCCATAAATCTAAGAGTGTGTGTGTATATTGAACAAAAACAGTCAAAATAATTTTCTTAAACATTTTTTATGCAGCCAATCCTTCAAATTATGAGACCGAAATTTTCCTTCTGTTTCCCTGATATGATTTCCTGAAAAACAAATTTGGTGCTTCAAAAAGGCAAGACGATTTTTGAAAAGAATAAACTCTCTCTTCAGTTTAATTCGCTAATCGATTATTCGTTCAAATAATTAATTAACGACCCAATTTTGCCACATATTGCTTGAAGTATGCTAAGTCTGTGCACGTTTGAGTTGTCTTTGTTATTATTAATCCCATCACCTTCAACCTTGTTTGCCCGGTTTTCTGCTTTGTGAACTTATTAGCCTTTATTGCATCCTCTGAGGTGTTTGTGCCCGTCTAGACATATTTTTTGTGTTTATCGGTTCAATCCCGAGACGTCATTCTCTTAGTGATAATCATACTTTTGATTGTTGGCCTTAAAGGGTGAGCTGTAAAAGAAAATGTTCTAAAAAGGGTAACCGAAATATGTGATAACCCATAGAAGGTTTATAAGAGTTATCCGTTGCATGAAAACGTATCAATATTTGAACCATTGCAACCAAATTGACTGCTGAGCAGAATAATAAAGTGCCCACAGTAAGCTCAATATAAATAAATCGACCCCCTTTAAAAAACAAGAGCTCTCGTAAATGGTTCGATGGATGACCAAAACTTGAGAAATTGGACTTGAAAAATGTATTGTGCCCTTAATATAATCTGACAGGCATTTTATTTCACTCTTTGCGATCCAGACAGCTCAGATTTGGATGTTGTCTTCTCTGAAGTCCTTCCATATACTCTATTTGCAGGTGGATTTAGTTTAGGACTTTTCAAAATGCTTTTTTGACTTGCTCTGCTGCTCCCCCCATTAAAAGGATTATAGTACATTTATAATACATTAACTACAAATATTGAGCATTGCAGAGACTCTTTCAGTTGAGTAGTATTTTCCTTGCTTCAAAAATGTTTATCACCCTTTTGAGCTGTTCAGACCTATCAACTATTTGCCTGTGGAGTAAAACTGCATCCTTGTGTCTGTTGTTCCTCTTTATAGAAATGGAGTGTCCCTTTGTTCCTTCGCCAAACTTTCCAAACAAGTTATTTGAAAAAGCGAAACTACATTTTGGTGCAGGAAACGACGGCGCTACTAGCTTTCTGCACAAAAAATAACAGCTAGATTGTTGTGTAAAAAAAGTTGCTAGTTTTCAAGAAAGGTACAAGATGAAGTAGCTACTTTTCAGAGTATAAGAGAAGATGCTAGGTTTTGGTAAAGAAGATGACCTTTGATTTTAGTGTCGAAGAAAATAATGCTAGTCTTTGGCACAGAGTTTCATGACATATACCAACCCGTGGTTGGGAAATATGATATCTTTTTTTCATATGTAGAGGTCACTCTGGATTTTATGTCGCAGAAAAACAATTATGTGTCTAATAATTGGTAAAGTATGGTAGTAAAAAGGTAAATTGGCCATATGAGGGTGTTGTTTGTTAGCACTGTGTTTTAAAAGTAAATAAAAGGGATTTGAAGTTAATGATTTATACATGAGGTGGGTTTAGCTAAAGTCCGCAGTATGAAAACTTGAGGAGTTAAAAACATTTTCTCCAAAGAACCCATAATTCAAAATTGTATTCTCAAAGGAAACCTCGCTACAATACTGGACTGTCTCAGAAAATTAGAATATTGTGATAAAGTTCTTTATTTTCTGTAATGCAATTAAAAAAAAAAAAATGTCATACATTCTGGATTCATTACACATCAACTGAACTATTTCAAGCCTTTTATTATTTTAATATTGCTGAATTTGGCTTACAGCTTAAGAAAACTAAAAAATCCTATCTCAAAATATTAGAATATCATGAAAAAGTATACAAGTAGGCTATTCAACTTATCACCTGAATCATCTAATTAACTCGAAACACCTTGTGAGGGTTTCCTGAGCCTTAAAAACACTCAGCTTGGTTCAGTAAACTAAATCACAAGTATGGGGAAGACTGCTGATCTGACTGCTGTCCAGAGGACCATCATTGATACCTTCCATCAGGACGGTAAGACACAAAAAGAAATTTCTCAAAGAGCAGGCTGTTCACAGAGTGCAGTTTCAAAGCATATCCACAAAAAGTCTGTTGGAAGGGAAAAATGTGGCCGGAAACGCTGCACAACCAAGAGAGATGACCGCAGCCTTAACAAAATTGTGAAGAAGAGCCGCTTCCAGAATTTGGGGGAGCTTCAAAGACAGTGGGCTGAAGCTGGAGTCCAGGTATCAAAAGCCACAGTTCACAGACGTGTCCGGGAAATGGGCTACAATAGCCGTATTCCCATGGTCAAGCCACTTCTGAACTCAAGACAACGGAAGAAGCGTCTGACTTGGGCTATGGAGAAGAAGCACTGGACAGTTGCAGAGTGGTCCAAAGTCCTCTTTTCAGACGAAAGCAAGTTTTGGATTTCATTTGGGAGTGAAGGCGCCAGAGTCTGGAGAAAGGCTGGGGAGGAGCAAAATCCAAGTTGCTTGAAATCCAGTGTGAAGTTCCCACAGTCAGCAATGGTTTGGGGAGCCATGTCAGCTGCTGGTGTTGGTCCACTGTGTTTCATCAAGTCCAGAGTAAATGCAACTGTGTACCAAGAGATTTTAGAGCACTACATGCTTCCATCTGCTGAAAAGCTCTATGGAGATGAGTATTTCATTTTCCAGCATGATCTGGCACCTGCCCACAGTGCCAAAACCACCAGTAACTGGTGCACTGACCATGGCATCACTGTCCTTGATTGGCCTGCTAATTCCCCTGACCTGAACCCCATCGAGAATTTGTGGGGTATAGTTAAGAAGATGATGAAAGACACCAGACCTACAAATGCAAATGAGCTGAAGGCCGCTATCGAAGCATCCTGGGCATCAATAACACCTCAGCAATGCCACAGGCTGATTGCCTCCATGCCACGCCGGATTGATGCAGTAATCCGTGCAAAAGGATTCCCAACCAAGTACTGAGTGCATCAATGGACATTTTCAAATGTTTGATTTAGTTTTGCTGTTATAAAATTATTTTTTTTACTTGGTCTGAGGAAGTATTCTAATATTTTGAGATAGGATTTTTGAGTTTTTTTCAGCTGTAAGCCAAAATCAGGAATATTCAAATAATAAAAGGCTTGAAATAGTTCAGTTGATGTGTAATGAATCCAGAATGTATGACATTTTTGTTTTTTTAATTGCATTACAGAAAATAAAGAACTTTATCACAATATTCTAATTTTCTGAGACAGTCCAGTAAATGTACTGGCTTTTGAGGTACAGGGAGTGCCCTGCCTATGAACGACATAGGTTCCGGACAATCGTTCGAGAGTGTAATTTGTTCGTAAGTTGCTCCAGTGCTATATTTTGTATGTAAATGTATGTTTTAGGTGTATATAGGTACGTTTAAGGCTTGTAACCTGGATTGTTTTGTACTAAAAAATAAAAATTTCATAAAATAATGTGCTATATCAAGATAAATAAAGTTAATTTTAACTTACTTTTGGAGGATGAGCTTCAACAGTTAGTTAGTCGAATGGTCGTAAGTATGGGAGCTTCTGTCATTAACTTCCACAATAAAGCAAACAAAAAAGCCAAAAAACACCTCTCTGAGTGTTCTGTCCCAAAATCATGTTATGGTACAAGGAGGAAAAGGGCAGGAAAATAACATTATCGACACAAAAATTTTAAGTCTTGCAATAAGGTCTGTAATACTGAAGGTGTCATGTTTTGCCCTTTTCTGACCGGCAGTAATCAGAAGAAAACCAATGCCGAAGACATTTTACAGGATCCATCAAAGTTTTCACCTGGGTCGTTTAATAGGTGGTATTTACGATCCGACATTTTCCCCAACTGCCGTGAATTATCCAAAGGATTTAGATCTGCCTCTATCTTAGCTTTCAGCTGCCATTAACAGGCTCTTGAGACCAGTGAGTGTCCGTCCCTGTTTAATGCAAAGTGTTTTTCCTTTTAGCACCGGATTAGGTTTGCACATTTTTTTAGGACAATAAAAAAATATATAGAAACGGATGTATTATGTATTGTAAATGGTATATGGGCAAAGGCAGATCATTTAGGATGATGCTATTCCTCCACTCATTATTAGACAGTGTTTTAAAGATTAAAATTGATTTTTACTTGTAAACAATTTGCATACTTGAGAAAAGTAAAGCAATTTTTACAACCAGTCTAGTATGCCCTAGGTAATTTCCCATAGTCATTTGATCAAATTGATGGTTACCTTCGCAAAAAGCTGCCCTTTCCCTCTTTTAACGTGCTGTGTCTTTAAGAAATGACTCAATGACATCACTACGGTTAAGCGAAAAATCACACTGTTGTTGACTCGTAACACGAGCGAGACGTCATGGTTGAGACTATCCATGTTAATTTATTTTCGAGTAACATTTCTGTTTGTGACTTATCCTTCTTTGTTGGCAAAAACCGTTGTGAAAACCTCAATTTATGCCTGCTGTTCTACTGCTTTGTATTGTTTTTTTTTTTGTTCTAAAGCCAGGTCTTTGGTGATCCTTTGTTGACGTTCCAGAATCAATTTACGATGCTTTTAATCGTGTTGCTGTCGTGAAAAAACAAAGGCAGAAACTTATCAACTGTCAAGGGGACGTTACCAAGTTAAGCTCTGGCTTTTTCCTATCTGCCCCTTTTTCCCTGTTTTTTTCAGTTGTATTTCAAAGTTGTAGATTTTACGTTCGTTGCAACCATGTAATTCAACAGAATTACAGAATTAATTCAATAACATTGAATATCAAAATATTTCTACAATTATCACTCTTTAAATTACTTTTTTAACCATTGAGGAATAATTTGGATAATAAACATACAAATAATAGTTTTAGATATTAGTCTGTTTTTCATGACAATTACCCCCCATTTAGTTTTAATTCAGGATTTTGTTACTTATAATTACTTAAAATATTTGGTGATACTGCTGCATTGTATACTGCTGTCTTGTCAATTTAAAAAAATATTATCTCGAGTCAACAATTGTATCTTTGAAGAAATGTCCAGAAAAAAAGTGTGCATTTGGCTCAAAAAGGCTGAAAACAAAAGAGTAAAATAATTGTAGGACATAATAGATTTTGTACATGCGGGAAGCCACATAATGAATATCTTGCCACATATGCTGTGTGCCTCAGGCAGCAGTTTCGAAACTATTAGTTTAACTCAATAAATTTGTGTATCTTCCCTTGTTATACTATTGGACATATCCCCTTTTTTAATGCAACACAATTGAAAGGATTATAATGACCTCTGCTGTTTCTTACACTAAAACCACCTAATTTTTGTCATAGTGACAAGTAATCGAATACAAGATACGTTGGTGTGAATATGCTTTATACAGCATGACAAAGTATAAACATGAACTGTATCTGTATGAACAGCCTATAGCTTGATGTCCACATTGGAGACTCACAGACCAATATTTAGTGGGTTGCGTATCTGTATTCAGTGGGTCGCAGTCATTTGCCTTTGTAAAATAATACTGAGAAAAGAAAAACAAGTCTGAGGTTCGATTTCACTCCCTAACAAAAGATGACAATAATGCCCTACAAATGCAAGAAGACACCTGCTAATTCACACCACAGAAAAAGACTAGTAAAGTTTGTTTATACTAGTGATCGCAAGAGCCAAGAAGAGATCCGCAGGTTCGAGAGCGTTCTCCATTCAGGCCCTGGTGCTGTGGAATGCTTTGCCCACTGAGATTCGATCTGCAACCTCAGTGGAACTGTTTAAACCTAGGCTTCAAACACACTTTTCTATAGCTTATGAATGACGTGTATTTCAACTTGACAATATCTCTGTATTATTTGTTATTGCAACATCTGTATGGGGATTACCTCATGTGGAAGGGGTACCTCGTGTGCAATCCCTTCTCAAGGTTTCTTTATTTTCTTCACGTTGAGGTTTTTGAGTTTTTCCTTTCCTTTATGTAGGTTTTAGATCAGGGGATGGTGTAATAACAGTATGTGGTTTTCAATAATCTGTGGTCTGTTCAGCCCTATGAGACTCCTTGTGATTAAGGGCTATACAAATATACATGACTTAAATGTCGTGCATGGCCAAACACAAATACAGCAGAGAATACATGAGACACAGATTTGATTATGATGAAGTAAAGTGTTTCCGCTTTCATTTAAAAACTAATAAAGCAAAGAGAATGTGCATTATATGACCCCTAAATGTCGCTGTTTTGTGTCGAAAACTAGTGCACAAGGAGGAGTACTTACCACGGAGACTGAACGTCATTTTTCATCAATTTTCCTTCTCATTTTATGCCAAGCGTTTTGTGAGCTTTTTGTTTCTGATAACCGTAGCAGCATGATGGCCGACAATCATTTTGAATGTCTTGTTATGTCAAATTAATGCCCATTTCTCAACCCACGAGTATTTTAAAAAGTGCATGTTGATATGTATTACATGTATATTTTATTATTTAAATCTATTTTTTAAATCAATTACATTTTCAGCACCAACAGTCGCTAGATAATGCGCACTGTCCCTTTAAAGCAGGGTCTCAGACTCATGGCGCTTGAGACCAACTGTGGCCATCAGGGTGATAGCTTGAGGCCCTCGCCTTGATATGAAAGTCAAAAAAACAGTGTGTATTATTTGACACTAGATGTCGCTATATAGAATACCAACTAGGAGGGTCTTAAAGTGACTTTAAAACTCAAGTTGTTTTTTCATAGTAACTCCTAATTCGTTTTTAATTTTCAGATCTTATAATGTGTAAGGTATTGGAAAATATAAATGTATTTGAGAACAGTGGAATGTTTTTAAACACAACATTTTTTGTGGATAACCAGATTTGACCCAACCTCACCCAGACAATAGGTCTGGTGGCCCCTAAGCTCTAAAGGGAATACTACCACTTGAAGTGTTTTTTGGGTTTTGCAGTTCATTTTGTGAATATATTCAATTATCAATTGTTTAAACTGCACAATCCTTTCATTCAATACAATTGAGAAGGGTTAATGTTTCTTTATTCAGCTCGTAGCTTTTAATTAGGGTGAGATTGTGTGTCCTGATGTCAGACCAATTGAGAGCAACTGCATCAGAAGTCCATTGTCATTGCTTTCAAAAACGAAACTTATCTTAATCGATCTCTTTTTGTCGTCCCCAATATTTGGATGGCTGTTTTCTCCAGTGGGTGCTTTTGTCTCCTGCCCCCAGAAAGAATAAAAAGAGCCCATAAAGCATCTATTATCTCCCCCAGCTGCACCGCACAAAATATAAACTCGACAGGAATTGTTTCTCGCAGCATCAGGTATAGCATAACAATGGCCATTCCTTGCACTAACAAGCTCTCAAGCTGTTGTGTTATACATTACCACGTAATTAGGAGACTGAAAAACGAGGAACGGCCGCCGCATTTCATTGGCTGTCAGCGCCCTGAGGAAGTGCGGGGCCTAGCACATCAATCAATGCGAACAGCCTGTCAAAATGTCTGCTTTAACGCATTCATAAGTACTCTCGAGGCCGGCGTTCACCCTTGCTAGGGAATGGTTCATCCCGCGGACGGCTGTCGCTCTCGATTTGTCATTATAAGGAGGCCTTACAACACTTCCCCGAGTCAAACATGTGCAAGGGCAACAATGGAGTGACTTCTAAACTTTGTCTTGATTAACATATTTTCCGGACCTAAAAACTCCAAAGTGCCCAGAAACTTGTGAGTGAGCCTTGTAACCCGGAAAATACTGGTGGATCAATTTGGAAATGCATACATTATCTATTCTTGTGTGTTACTGTTAGGTATACTTTAGTAGACACTCAAAATAAAGCAAGAATACATTAATGGATTTTGAACTTGCAATGAGGACAGAAAATGAAGCTCTCAGATGAGAAAATTCCATCCCTTCCCTTCCTCTTTTTATTAAATCTTCAAGGTTACAAAAACAGAACAGCCCTAAAGGGTAACGATTTCAAAGAACAGCAACATAAGTCACCGATGGAGACAATAATGCAGCAGCCGAACATCAAACAAGTAAGTCCAAATAAGGAACTGGCATCCCATGAAATCTACTTTGCATTTGTCCAATAGTAACAAATTTAGTTACAGCACACGTTTTACAAAATATAGAACACAAAATACTAACCACCAAAAGACCACCACCGGTATAGATAACCCAAAGTACTGAAACTGCAATATTGGACCAACAAAAAAAAAAAAAAGCATATGTTTGGAGCTGTAACTAAGTAAAAGCTGTATATAAGCCATATGAGGCAACGCATAACGGATGAAATATTGCAGACATCTATATTCATTGGAAAACGTTATTAATTTTTGTGTCATGTTTTTCCTCCAACAGAAACCAGATAATTTTCCATTGTCAAACTATTTTGAAAAGTTGCAGAGAGCCACTAAGGAGCGCCAAAGAGCTGCATGCAGCTCCCGAAACATCTGTTGTAGACCCCTATAACACACAAAAATGCATTTGATTTGATCTCATTATCGCACTGTTTTTACGGTACCATAGACAAATGTTAGAGAATAGAGAAAAAAGTTGTCCTGAAAGATATAAATGAACGAAAAGTCAAATCACTCATCAGATACACCAAAGGCTTTTTTGTGTTTAATTCATATCTTTCAGGACGACTTTCTGTCTTCTTCATTCATCTCCGGCACTGTGGATGAAAAAAGTTGGGTCATGATATCAAATCGAATGCATTTTCATATACCACACATATCATTGGTAATCTAAAGGTTAGGTTTTGGCACTTTGTCATCGAAAGCAGTGGCCCGGGTTCCATTCCCATTGCATAAAATTTGCGATTTTGGTCAGTGCCATTTTTTGACTGATCAATGATTACACTTATACTATATAAACTGTAAGCGCACAATTATACACAAATATATTTAGTAGCTCTTATTGTAGTTTTAAATAAAAGCGCCGTGTGGTCCAGTGTATGTCTGTATGTCGGTACAGATGTATGTGTATATACGTGTGCGTATATATATATATATATATATATATATATATATGAGTATATTTGGTGGCTGTAGCTCAGGAGGTATAGCTCCATCTTGTGATCAAGAATAGAATAGAATATACCTTTATTGTCATTGTTACAAAATGGGCAGTTTCGATTCCCGGCTCCCACGTATTATATGTCGAAGTGTCTTTAGGCAATAAACTGAATCCCGAATGTCCCTAATAAGCAGGTAGTAGCCTTGCATGGCTGACCCTGCTATCGGTGTGTGAGTGTGTGTGTGGATGGGTAAGTGTGAAGCACATTGGACAGCGCTTTGGGAGATCTTCATTGACTTGAAAAGCGCTATATAAATGCAGACCATTTAAATGTATGTGTCTATGTGTATAGGATTGTATAAATGCATGTATGTAGCCTGTATATATATATATATATATATATATATATATATATATATATATATATATATATATATATATATATATATATATATATATATATATATATATATATATATATATGTGTATGTATGCATGTGTGTGTGTGTATGTGTATATACAGATATATTTGTTTTTGTTTTGTAAAGGGATGAGAGCTAATAAGCTATGCTTCTGCTTAGTCCTTTCTGAATATGTACTTTGTTTTCTCTTTTTCTTTTATGTAGCTTAATCTTTTTTCTATTTTACATGTTTTTATTTTGAGAAATTGTTTGACAATAATCAGGAAGCTTTGTAGTACTTGTAATGCATATTCAGAATAAACGACAACCACAACAACGGTGCGTCTTTTACAAGGAAAAAAACAGATTATTTTGGGGGGGTTCGCCTCATAATCAGTTGTGCCTTATAGTGCAGAAAAAAAGGCATTTTACTAAATACTGTAACGGAGTGCAGCTCCATTGGCGGCTTTATTAATATACTGCATCGAGCCATGTCCGCTTTGCTGCACACTCACACCACAAGAGCTTTTCAATAACACTCACAGAGACAAATGGACTGTACATGCACAGGTTTTCGTTCTCTACCGTCTGTTAAGAGGCGGTATGTGGAAATGATATGCCATTAGCACCTGTAACACTCCCATCCACCCAAAAAGAGAAAGTTAAAAATACATTTCAATAGACCAACGAGAAAAATAGCTAAAATCACTCATCTTAATGCACTTCTTGAGTGCATTTGCATTATAAATGTAAAATAAAAATGGCCTAATGTGTAAAGATATAAAACATGAGAAGGACCAATTTCACAAAACTAAGAATAAATGCATTCAATATATTAATAGCTTAGCGTTTCTGTAATATGTCCAGGACAAATGTTTCTTTTTTATATTTGTTTCCAGAGAGACCGCCTATAATCAGTCTTCCACTGGGGCCCTGACTGCCCGCCTATTGTATTCAATGTCCTTCTAGAGGGCAGAGAGAAAGATCCATTACTGCTGTCAGACGGCCATGTGGGCAATATTGGAACTTCACTTGGAACCCTAAAGCTGGAGAGTACATTAGCTAGCGTTCTTCTAATAGAATTAAAATGCTAACCCCAAAAAAAAAAACATTCAAATAATAATAAGCAAAAATACATCTACAATCAGATACAAGTGTTTTTAAAAATACACGTCTAGGAATTATAAAGCTTGAGCAGTTCGGGATGCCGATTCCACTTGAAGTATTTCGGTGGCCATGCCATTGATGTCGATATAGGATCAGCTTTAGGTTTATAGAATCAGAATTGTCTTTATTGTAATTGATAACAATGTACTATACATTGTTCCCAATGATATTATACATGGCATTCCAGGGTAAGCATAAAATAAAGAGAGAAAAAAAAGATAAAAAAGAACGTCAGGATAAATACTGTATTTATTCGTGAATAAATAAATAAATAAAATTCTCCTAAACAAGCTTGTGTGGGCTTAATAAACACGGTTTTATGGTAGTATCTTACGGTATTTGTGTAACGATTGATCAGTCACTAAATATCACTGACTTCAATCACAAAACATTGGTTGCAATCGGAATTAAGCCCAGGTTGTCACAGTGAGAGCGCCAAATTTTAACCACTAGACCGCCAGTGGTATAGATGACATACGAAAAGGCATTCAGTTTTATGTAATTATCACATCAGTTTTAGTCAGGACAAGATACGAATGTTGGAGAATGGAGAAAACAGAAAGTCGTCCTGAAAGACATGAATAAACGCAATAAAGCACAACGAGGGAAATCCGATAATAAATGATAAATCAGACTTTGAAGAACATTAAATATATACATTGTACATTTTATGTCGGTATTGTGTTCATAGTTTACGTTGTCAATAAACAATTTTAATGGCTGCGCGTATTCCACAACGCTTGTCACTTACAATGCTTCGTTTGAGCTGTGAAAAAGTGAAACAAAATTTTACATCAAATCAAAAAGTCGCGATGTGCGTTACACACAACTGCGTGTTTTAAAGAAATTAATTCGCTAGCCAAAAACAAGGACAAGGTAGTGCTTCAGGTGACGTCAAAGAATGTGGTTGGCCAATAAACAAAAGACACGAAACTTCTTGCTTCTGATGATTTTTAGATCTTAGATTTTTGGTCTGGTCATTATTAGCCCATTTAACATGAAAAAAAAAAAAAAGTTAAAAATAATCATAATTTTGTTTATCTTGTCCAAAGTGGTCCCAATTCCGTCTAACCAAAAAGCTCTTTTCTACGGTATTAGTTTATAGTTTAGTGAACAATCAAGATAGGGAGAGATGACGTCATTTAATTTTGAACCTGCTAGGAGAACAGTTAAGGACTGAACAATAATAACATATCCAAACTTATATAAATATAAAACCTGATTTGCGTGCGTGCGTGTAAGTATGTAGCTTGTAAGCTTTAAAAAGGATCAACCAATTTTCGGGAAATTTTACTCAGTTGTATTTTAGGCTTCTGGGAGTGTTTTTAGCTAGGTTTTGTACCAAGGCATCTCTATTAAATACCAAAAAAATCTAAAAACACCTGTGGCTCTGGAGCTGCATGCAGCTATGCGGCTCTTTGGCACTACCTAGTGGCTCCCTGGGGCTTCTTCAACAAACCACAGCCCCAACAACCTCGCCCAAGTAGAATGCCTGGCATCGCCAAGCCCTGTAACACCAGACCATTATGCTTGGCTGTTTTAAAATCCCTTCTCTGAGCCCTTTTTTAATTTAATCTCCAAGGTTAGGAGAAAGCACATCTGCCCCAAATAGTATGAATAAGTACATTAATGGCCAAAATTGACAAAAATAAATAAACAAAATAGTCTAAAAACCGAACAAAAGTCTGGTTTTATGGTCAAAATTACTAACTACCATCTAATGTAATCTCCTTTGCAGGTGTTCAATACTAAAACAGAATCAGCTTATCACAATGTCTCGTGAAATATGTTGTTTTTCCCACTTTCCCTTTTCATGCAAACAAAAAACGAAGCTGGCTATCCTTTAAATGTTTTTAATAGCGTAAAAATGCTTTCTCGTTTATTAAACTTTGTGGTGTGTGATGAGATTAGAAATTTTGCTACAAATGTATTGAAATGTCATATTTGACCCTCTAAAAGGGCAATATTTTCCAGCTAGAAAATAAAGTGAACTTTCCGTGATGTTTTGATACATTTGGCAGACAGTAGCAGAGTGTGTATTTCAATATGTTATCTTTATCTTTTTTTTCCATGTAGGAGCATCATCAAACAGTCTGACAAATAACCTTCAAGGTGTATTTTTATTTTTGCCACATCTTGAGCATCCCTTCAATTCTAATGAGTATTTATCGCTCTTGGCAGCTTGACCCCCCCGAAGTCCTATGTTTCCTCTATTAGAGGTGATATTGGCTCCGGTTCAGACTGTTTATCACATCCTTTCAGAATAGTGCCGACCCTTATGTCTAGGTCTCCGAGAACACCATTTGTTTCCTGGTACGTTACCAAGACAATAACCTGAGAGAGTAGAGGACAAGAGGTATTTGGTGGCAGGGTGGTAAAGAGTTAGTTTTCATGTCTTTATCTAGAATCTTTCATATAAAACAGTACCTTGCTTTCAAATCCGTGAGAAAAAGCAGAATGAGCATGATAATCGACTTAATACTCTGCTTAGGTTAACGAGACAACAGGGTGTCATGAGTAAATGTAGTGACCCACCACTCTTCAAGTTGAAACCAGGTAAAGAGTAGTTTTAAAAAGCGATTTATCTCATTAATGGAATAGCAATGGCATATTAAGTGCTTTGCAAAATTTCTCTCTGTGATTTGTCCAAGACAGTGAATCAATTTTGCCGAAAATCTGCAGGTCAAAGGAACTACCATTGTCTGCTTGCGAAGGTGGCTCAAACAATTCAAAATCTGGAAACCAAAGAGGGCTAGGCAAAAGGCTAACCCTTTCAAAGCCTTTGTAAGCTAATTCCTACCACAACAATGAAATGAACGACTATCACTCATCAAATGGATATTGTGATGGCAACTTGTTTGAACTCTTAAAAAGACGATTTTTTTTTTAAACAGGCACTGAACGTGAAGTGTTCATCCTCAAAATGATGCAGATATTTTACAAAATATTCCATGCACCACTTGATTCAAGAAATTGAGCCTCAAAACTGACTGATTTGGTTAGTTGCCTCTAGAGCGCGCCGTCATCGCATGAAAACAAGACTCTTAACAATGGTGGATCCTGTTGACACAACATATGAGGCAGCTCCGAAACAGACGGCGATTGTATTAAACAGTGATTGCACCCCACTCATTTCTGCTTGGAAAAAAACGAACTTTGTTTACCCTGTCGCCGGGGGACTAGTGACTGTTTTGAGTTCCGTGCTTTCATCTCCAAAAGCTGCGTGAGGTGAGTTTAAGTCGAAGTGTCGTAAGTATGGGAGCGTCTGTATTTTCTTTGTAAAACGTGCTGGAAGAAGTAAAAAAATATTTTGTCCCCTAATTTTCCCCAATCAAAGATAGTTAAAAAAATCGCTCAGATATCCGATTTGTTATAAAAATGTTAAACTTAAAGTAAACATAAAAAACAGCCATATCATTATAGCATAAACATAAAAAAGAAGAAGAAAAGAAAAATGACATAAAATATTTTGCTTTTTCCGGAGCCTTCGCTCTGAAAATGCTGGTCCACTAGTGATCCCATGAGCCAAGAAGAGATCGAGAGCGTTCTCCATTCGAGCCCCAGTCCTGTGGAATGCTCTCCCCCCTGAGATTCGATCTGCAACCTCAGTGGAACTGTTTAAATCTGGGCTTAAAACACACTTCTACTCTATAGCATATGAATAACCTATATTTTATGTTGACGATATCTATCCGTGTATTATTTGTTATTGCAACATCCATTGCAGCCTGGTCATCCTGAACGGGGGATTACCTCAAGGTCCTTTCTCAAGGTTCCTTCATTTTTCTCATTTTGAGGTTTTTGAGTTTTTCCTTGCCTTCATGTAGGTTTTAGATCAGAGGATGGTGTAATAATAGTCTGTGGTCCGCAATAATCTGTGGTGTGTGCAGCCCTTTGAGACTCTTTGTGATTAAGGGCGTCACAAATAAACATGACTTGACATTCTGACTGTGTGTCATAGAGACAGGGAAGTTTAAAATTTGTTTCACTGGTTGTATCTTGAAGATGAAGATGAAGTTTCCTTTTGGATGATGTACATATCTTTCGATTTTAAAACGTTAAATTTGATAGGGAGTTGGTTCTTTGTAGCCTGATTTATTTATGATTTTTAAAGCTATTTTCTGTTCCATAAATATAGGCACTGCAACTGTTGTGTATGTGTTCGCCGCCACACCTCCTAACAGACAAAGAACACTAGTGTCACAAAGAAGAGGAAAATGACAAAGAAAAAGAAGAACACCAAAAAGAAAACTCATAACTAACCTGGCATGTGTATCCATGCATCTCTGTCTACATTCCTGTGCACCAATTTATCTTATTAAGAAGTAAAAGAGAAAAAAAAAATCATTATTATTCCACTCCTCCAAAGTCAGGTCTCCAAGGAGCATTTTAGGGAGACAAACGCAGACTACTCCCTCCCCTGCCACTTTGTCCGGCTCATTCAGAGGCAACCTGAGGCATTCTCAGGCCAGCTGAAATATGCATTCTTTGCCAGTATTCTGACGTCTTATTCCTGACCTACAGAAAGCACTAGACCCTGGCGTCTGATTTGAATCTGCAGATACTCATCTTAACACCGTCCCCCTTTGGATGAGAAACTACTCCTTTGAAGAGCAGCTAACCTCGAAACCCGCTTACGACCGAAATACAGTATTAGCTCGTTTTTTAACTAAATCCATTCTATAATCACCGGTAGTCATTGCAATTCCGCTTTGTAGGAACTAATATGCATACACTGGTATGTATTATAGCAGTGAAATCAAAGATCAGACTCATGCAGGCGCTTGTTACTTCCAACTTCCTCTACGCTTGTAAGACATGGAACCTCACTTAAAGGCTGGAAAAGAAAATCCTTGCCATGGAGACACAATGCTAATGGAAACTTCTAGGCATCAGCTACAAAGCCCGTGTGGCATATAAAACGGTGCACAGCCTTACAAAGAACTATTGTCAACTGTGCGCTTACGAAAACTCCAGTGGAATGGCCACGTCCAGGATCATTAGGAGTAGCTAAAATTCTTCTCCAGGGCACAGTACAAGGGGGCAAGAGGAGAGAAATAGTGAAGACGGGTTGTCCATTCTCCTTTAGAGTTCAGAATCCATTAATGTCTTCTCTCCTTATTCTGAGTGTCTACTAAACTATAAACTAAACAGTCCATATGTAGTGCAAGTCTATGCTTCTGGAAAAGACTCGACATAGCAATGGAGTACATTTTTGGAGCAAGAGCAAACAAGCATGGTACTACATTTTTTCCGGTGAGTATAATGAATGAAATCACACTTTAATTGAGGTCAAGAGTTAAATGTGGAAATGATATTGGGCATTTTTGTTATGACGTATCTGTGCTTGCCTCCTGATCGAATTGTTTGCAAAAGGCGTGTGAGAGGGGTTATTTGTTTGTCACTAGTATTTTAAACATTCAATTGGATTGCTCTAATCACACAAACCAAGAAACAGAAAGCAGTTATCTGATTGGTTTGTGTGTACTGGAACGCTTACATTTCCTCATCGTATGCAATAATCCAGAGAACTAAGAATGAGAACGCACTGAAGACACAAAAGTCAAACCGTGATATGGCATGGGAATACTGTAAAGCACAAATGCCTGAGAATTTCTCAAGAACCCAGTCACATCAGAATTATATTTCAATAAAGTGGAATCAATGACAATCATTCACTGGTGGGCCTCCACAACAATGGTGGGAGAAATAACACCTCATTCAGACTCAATGCTCTTTCATGCCTTTTTGTGTTCTCAGAGTCATAATGAACCCATTATTTCTGTTTGCATCGCATCGTCCACAGATGCTCTTTTTCAGGTTTAATTATGTTCACTGAAACTCGCCCCGCATTTATGTCAGTCACAAAGTTTAGAGGTAAAACCATCAAGAGTGAGTAAAATGAAGAGAACCTGCCTCCATTCACAGATGTTCTTTGATATTCATGAACAACTGTCCGGGTGAGATGTCGGCGATACCTCACACTTTCATCTACGTCCCCTGGCTCTCTCTCAAATGTCTCCATGCATAATGACCAAATAACACATCTAAAGCAGGGGACCCTGCCATAGGCATCGATTTTGCATGTCTGAAAAGGCCACCATCATGTGAGCGCATAATTGATGAACTCATCAAACGATGCAATACATTACCGTATTTAGCAACAAAACCGATACAGGAGGAAAAATGCAAATTGGCTAAATTGCACAACAGCCGAGATACACTGAAAGAGGGGTCTTATTTGGTTACTTGGGTCTAATGTCCCCTTCCCCATTTGTTTCACTTTCTCAATAAATGATTTTCAACATTGGCATGGTTACTGCAATATACAGAGACAGTTGCAATGCACCCATGGATGAATAATTGCTTATTTTCCTATTAATGAGCTGAGCTTTGATGTGACACATTTCTGACAAGCATTAACATCTGCTGCACTTAAATGGCATATGCTAGCAGGGTGAAGACTTGTATGTCTGCCAATAATCTTATTTTACAGTAATTAGTGTTTGGGGCAAGAGTTTTCCCTTCTATTTTGGATGTAGATCTATGCCTGATTAACAACGGATAGTTTCTTCAAAGCGTAAGGGTCTTAAACAGAATGTGAGAGCACAATTAGTTATGTTTATAGATTACTTGTATTTGCTTATACAGCAAAATATATGTACTTACAAATGTTTTGTTTATTACAATGACAAGAGAACTATTTTCATTTAATCATGAGTACAACCTAATGGCACCAAAATAGGTAAGCTGAAGCTGAAGCTCGTAATTTATTTTCCCCATTCCTGTAAGCTATGCATAAAACACATACGAAAACGTAAAAAAGGAAAACAGGTTTAAAAATACAAAGGTGATACTATTTTTTAGGCCTAAAACACTGCTAACAGCATTTATGTCCAGAAAAAAACTGTTAATGACATAGATTTCCTCAGCATATCGATTAAATATACTTGTCATACATAAATATTTGTTTTAAATATTTTTCTAACTGATTCCACCAAACTAATACAATTTCAAATATAACAATGGCCCTTCAGAGTTGAAGGGGGATTACCTCATGTGCAGTCCCTTCTCAAGTCTCAAGTTTTTTTCATGTTGAAGATTTTGAATTTTCCCTTGCCCTCATGTAGGTTTTAGATCAGGGGATGGTGTAATAATAGTCTATGGTTGGCAATAATCGGTGGTCTTTGCAGACCTTTGAGAATCCTTGTGATCAAGGGCTATACAAATAAACATGACTTGACTTGACTATGAGCATTCTGGTCTTGAATGTTATATATTTCTGTCTGCTCTGAAAGGAAATCACGTTCTGGTTTCGACAGCAATTGATTCCCTTAAAAATCATGATGAATCATTGAACTAAAAACAAATAATAATCTAATTGATTATAAAAAAAAATTAATTCATGATTCATCTTTTGTTGTACGATATCAATTACGTTTAAGTAAAAGTTAAAAGGTTATGCATGCAGGAACATTGATTTTTGTTGTCCCTGATTTGCTCATAATTGTGTGGTATATAAAAATACCAGCTTGGTGGCCTTGGGGGATAGGGCACCCGCCCTGAGACTGGTTCAACCCTCGGCTGGGTCATACCTAAGGCTTACAACATTGGTACTCATTGCCTCCCTGCTTGGTGTTCGGCATTAGAGGTTGGAATTGGGGGGTTTGGTCACCTAATGACTCCCAACACATCAGTTGCATTGGGAATCCCCTTCTCTGTATCAATCTCCCAGAAAGAGTAAAAAATGTGAATGTGTTGACTCTAGCCACCTCCCACTCGGGGGATATGGCTCCGGTATATATCTCTCATCTCATCTCATTAGCCGTACCGCTTATCCTCATTAGGATCGCGGGGGGGCTGGAGCCCATCCCAGCCATCTCCGGGCAGTGGGCAGGGGACACCCTGAACTGGTTGCCAGCCAATCGCAGGGCACACAGGGACACATTTATTTGTATATATATATATATATATATATATATATATATATATATATATATATATATATATATATATATATATATATATATATATATATATATATATATATATATCTCATCTCATCTCATCAGCCGTACCGCTTATCCTCATTAGGGTCGCGGGGATATATATATATATATATATATATATATATATATATATATATATATATATATATATATATATATATATATATATATATATATATATATATATATATATATATATATCAAAAAAAAATTGTTATTGAATATATATATATATATATATATATTCAATGACAAAAAAAATTTGATTGTTTATTATTATTATATTAATAAAGTTTATTTAGTAGTTGGTGGAGGCTGATAAAAGTGATTTACATTAAGATGTGACAAGCGTGATTACATCGGGAAATACTCATGTCTATGTTTCTTACTCATGTCTATGTTTCTTGCACAATGTTGACTGCACTATGTTTACTGCTCACCTTGCACAATGTTGACTAGCTTTTTTGCACTATGATGACTATTTTTGCACCAAATGCATATGTTGACCATTTTTTGCACTATGATGACTATTTTTGCACCAAATGCATATTGCACAAACCCTACGATACCAAACTGTATGTAACATCCTATATGCCGACATTTCTTGGGTAAATTTTGTGTAAATTATTACTATAACTTTATCCTCCTTGTTTTATAACCTTATCTTCTCTGTTCCTTTATCTTCTTGGGTTTTTTACCTCACTGTGAATGTGTTTTACCTCACTGTGAATGTGTTTGAGTTTCATGCCCAATTTCGTTGTCACAATATGTTAACCCATTTTGTAACAATGACAATAAAGGTATATTCTATTCTATTCTCATCTCATCTCATCTCATTAGCCGTACCGCTTATCCTCATTAGGGTCGCGGGAGGGCTGGAGCCCATCCCAGCCATCTCCAGGCAGTGGGCAGGGGGACACCCTGAACTGGTTGCCAGCCAATCACAGGGCACACGGGGACAGACAACTCATTCGCTCATTCACACCTAGGGACAATTTGGACCGGACAATTCACCTGAAATGCATGTTTTTGGAATGTGGGAGGAAACCGGAGTGCCCGGAGGAAACCCACGCAAGCACCGGGAGAACATACAAACTCCGCACAGGAAGTCTGGAGCTGGATTTGAACCCACGACAGGTTCCCATGACATGAACTGTGCCGCACAAGCGCTAACCACTGCGCCGCCGTGCTGCCCCTATTCTATTCTATTCTATTCTATTCTATTCTATTCTATTCTATTCTATTCTATTCTATTCTATTCTAACATCCTGTGGCTTACAATTTAGAGTATTGTATGAAATTGGTTCAAATCTTTTGAGATACATTTCTAAATTAATCAAAAATCCAAAGTTCAGAAGGTAACAGCCTTAACTAGAAAAGCTGAAATATTGTGAGCGACCATTTAAAACATGGAACATGGAGCAAATGATTATATTAAGTGCTCAAAAGTACAGGGATTTACTCAAACAGAGTCGTCTCAATTTTACAGACTCCAACGTAAACCAAATGATGCAAGTCACAACAAGTAATAACAGCTAATATTGAAATTCAATATGTTATATAAATATATGCACATACAGTTGCATAGTTCAAATTATGCTGAAAACATTCACGTTCTATGTCTTATTTTTCACTCATGCAGGTACTCCTGAAAATTCTGGCATCTCAATATCTTTAATATCAATAAATAGATTGATTACATGCCCTACAACTCTCTGGCAACCAGTTCAGGGTGCCCCCTGCCCACTGCCTGAAGATAGCTGGGATGGGCTCCGGCACCCCCGCGACCCTACTGAGGATAAGCGGTGCAGATAATGGATGGACAGATGGATTGATTACATATGTTGATAGTTATCATGATAATGGTATGTTTGAAAGAGTTCTTACACCTAGGACTAGTCACGTATGGAGGACCGTTCATGCAATAAAAAAATATGAATAAATACCTACAAATATATGTCATATAAATACATGAACACACAAGTAGAGGTAAGATCTTGGGCCCTAAAACAACCCAAACCCGGCCCGAATTTTGGCTTAACATATCAATCATTAAGTTGGGCTGGCCGGGCTTCTCTCTTGCCGTATTTTTAATTTTTAATTTTTTTACCCTTTATGAAAAATTCACACAGCATGCACTTATTCAAGCAATTATTTAGATAAAGAACATGCTTACCAAACTATCAGTTTGACTCCCAATCACTTAAACCAAAGAAATTATCTTCCGCGTATCAAATCATGTTAATCCATCGCGTTTGGCCGGGTTCATGTTTATATACCTGCGACCTGGGTCAAGAAATGCTGAATTTATTAGGCCTGATCGTACCTCTACACACAATGAAATCACGTAATAACTAAATATTTGACATAAACACTATGTATTTGTTTATTGTTGCATTTTCTTATTTATTATCTCCGACTAGCAAAGCAAGCTAAATGAATGATAAATTGCATTTATTTTATATATTATTTATATATTAACGGTAGGTATTACATGATTTATTCATGTGTTCATTTATTTATTTGGCATATTTATTTATACACTTGTTTCTACACACAGCTGGATCAGTCCTATTTAAGAAAGCGTTTCCAGCAATATGGGCTTTGATGTGCAATTCAAAGAATCCAGTTAATTTTGGGAGGAAGCTGAAGTATTAGGGTGCCCCTTAACTCAGCGAGGCAGACATGCTAAATACTAATTGACCAAATAGCTTTTTGTAAATGTAATGCATCCACCTGTGCAATGATTGTATATCTAATAGATCCGCAACCAAGGAAATATAAGTCAGACACAAATACAGTAAATTAATATTCACTCAACGTTTTTACTTTAGGGATATATCAAATGGTATTCATTACGTGTCATGGCAATGTCGGGAGAAAATGTGCATTTTTTGATGAAACTCCAAGTGCCAGTTTACATTTATAGAACGCTATCAGACGCGAAAACAAAAATTGAGATAGGAAAAAGAAGCAAGAAAATGGGTAAAGTTCTTCGGTGCCCTTTATTTAAAAGTGATACACACCCATTTATAAATGACAAAATCTAATATGGAGCTACAGTATACTGTCTGTTTTCGTGTTGGAATGTTGGAGGCTAAATGAGTGTGTGTGTGTGTATATATACTCATTGGATTCGAGGGGTTACACTTTTCAAGATAAAAACATAAGTGTAGTAGCCGTGGATCATCAGATAAGAGCCTCGAAAACGGTGTCTTGGTAATCTTTCTTCCTATTTACAATCGTGTGTTTGTCATGGAAGCGGTAGCAGTCTAGTTTTTATATTTACAGATCTAAAGATATTATACATATTTAAATAAACACCATAATGGTAGCTGCAATGCACTTCGTCCTTCATGCTATTTGGGCTTAAAACCCCTAAACATCAGCAAGCATTTAATGTCTTTTAAAATAATGAAGCATTCATTTTAAAGTAAATACCAAATCTTGTATATGTTGTTTTCTCAAAAAGAGAGATTACCTTATTTTAAGGATTTTTATTTTATTTTACAATAGTTTATTTATTATAATGTATTTTCTACCAGTTCAAAAGTTCCTAAAAAGTTTATCTGATATTGGATCAATGTTTTTTTACTATTTTGCTGTATTTTAGGTCTTTTTTCTCATCATATAATCACTAAAATGTGCGACATCATCTGAAGAACTATTTTTTGCATTAAAAATATAAAATAGTCGGACAATTTGCCTCATTTTAAGTACTATCTTGTTTATATTTAAAAAACAAGTTACAAATAGTAAAATGAGAAAATAAATACTTTCAATCACCCCGATCAGGATTATTGTGTGGGTTGATTTATTTGAATGTTTTTATTGAGTTTTATTGTATTGTATTTATTTATTCAGCCAGTATAAACCATAAACATGATATATACAGGAAATCATTTGACACGCGAACCTCTCGACGTGACGCGTCGCTTTCGATCGGCGCCGGGTTTCTTAGACCCAACTGCTGTTTTGGGAGTCATTAGGTGACCAAACCCCCCAATTCCAACCCTTAATGCCGAGCACCAAGCAGGGAGGCAATGAGTACCAATGTTGTAGGTCTTAGGTATGACTCGACCAGCGACCTCCCAGTCTCGGAGCGGGCGCCCTACCATCTAGCCTACCGAGCTGGTTTTGCTTTTTAAGGAGCAGATGCAATGGTCATTCAATTCAAAATAAAACTTTAAATTTAGAATTATTGCTCCCTTTTCTCGCATCATTTATGTCTAATTATTGTTTAAGAATATCACCTTAAAAATTAAGCGTGAATGATTCAAATCTAATGTATTGATTTGTTTATTCATTAAATTTACCCAATTGAAAAAAAGCTATGTGTTTGTTAGGAGTTCTTGTCAGCAAGCATATTTCACTAATAAAATGTTTACAGCAGCTGAGCCAAAACATAAAGCTTGATGTTTTCTGCATTCATAATTTATATATACACACATATTAAAGCTGAGCTTTAATAGTTACGGATAATGTAAATGTATGAGCACAGATTGCGAAAAAAAAGGCTTTATCCTCCAAAATACTTTGGCGGGAGGTTGGCAATTGTTTTGTTTTTCCCAAGTAAAAGTGAGTTGTGATGTGCATGCAAATTTATGTGTCGATCTATAGCATTTTGAGTCATTGGGCAACGTTAAACAATTCCGCTTTTCCTAATGAAGGTCATTTGAGGCGCTCCATGGAAACATTAGGCTGAATAAGCAGCAACAAAGACAGTTCGGTAGTCAACATTTGCATTTTCCACTTCATCACAACACTCGCGGATTTGTTTTTCTTTCGGCGAATTAAACCGCTGGTTGACGGTCATATAAATCTTTGCTATGCATGAAAAAAACGCGGTGTATTTCTGCTAACTAGCAAGCAACATCTTTATAATGTCCACTGGCACAGTTAAACATGTGTGTAGTAGATATCAAATCATAAATGATCTCCAAAGTTATACCGGATACTGAATACACGAGCAAGATACCGGACAGGACAGACTGTATTGATACCGGATACACAAGCAAGATACCGGACAGGGCGGGACAGACGGAATCGATACCGGATACTGGATACACGAGCAAGATACGGGACAGGGCAGGACAGACAGGATTGATACCGGGTATTGGATACACAAGCAAGATACCGGAGGGGGCAGGATAGATGGAATCGGTACCGGATACTGGGTACACGAGCAAGATACCAGACAGGGCCTCCCTACCTACCTACCTACCTACCTACCTACCTACCTGACTGACTGCCTGCCTACACTAAGTTTTATTGCTTTTGCTTAAAATAGAATCAAATATCTTTAATGAGCATTTTGTATTTACATTTTCTCTCTCTTATGTTTTAGTCACTTGTTTGAGTTAGTTATATTTATTTACTTGTTTTTTGTAATAAATGAATGCCCTTTATTGTCAAAATTCATAACATGAGCTTCTCTTTTCAGTAGACGAAGGAAAAAAAATAAAAATGTTTAAAAAAAACATGGAAAAAACAACCTATTAAAGATATATAATAGATATATATTAAATGCTTTTATTCGAAAAAAATATTAAAATCTGGAAGGATGGCAGTCTTTGTTTTAGTTTTAAGGCCTTTTACCCAGCCCTACAATAATTGTTCATCAGTATATTTACATTGACTGATTAATGGATTGACCCAAGAAAAATGACACAAACTAGGTTCAATTTTGTGTTAAAAATCTTCAGGACCACTCGCTCACTTTGGTGAGGGATGGATTCATCATATGTTTCAGATGCTTTTTGTGTGTTCATTGTTTCAAACTTGGCTCGACAAAGCTGCACAGTTAATTACGGAGCTCGGTGTCTGTCTGGTATAATTTCCTGTCTCACGGGCTACAGAGTATATGAACAGATGATATCATTTAATATGGTGCTATTTTTTGGTGTCACGGATCTGCTTTGAATGACAGCAGGAGCGTCGGCTTTGTGTTTGTTGGATACAGGTGAGTGTGTTTGTTAAAAACTTTGTGTCTATGGTTGTGGTCTAGACCAACGACGAAGAACTAATCAACAATTGGCCCCAACTGAACTCACACCTTTTATAGCCTTGCTGCAGATAAAAGCATCAAACTGGCATTAAAAAAACAACATTTTTGTTAGGGATGCACTGAAATGTCGGCACTACTACGATCCCCTGTAAGTAAACACCCAATGTAAAAATCTTCTGCTTTTATGTACCCTCACTTTCTTGTGTAAATATTTTGTGTTCATATACATCCAAATTATTTTTGTCTTTTTCTTATCTTTTATCTTTACAGTTTAAATGTATAACAGGAGTGCCACATCCAATCTTGTTGTCAAGTTTTTTCCTCAAATATTCCTGTGTCTCTCTGCTTCCAAGTTTTAATTAAATTCCAGACAGACTTTGGCAAATGTTTACATGCTAACACTACAGTTCAAACTCACTACTGTTGAGCAGATTTAATTTAAAAACACTTACTTTGTAGGTAACATTCAGTCCGTTTGTCACCAAAGTTGATTGGCTGCCTATGCACATTGACAGTTTCATTCACCATTATTTTACTTTGGCAAATGTGCGCATGCGACCTGTTTGTTGCATTAAACTGAGCATCATCATTATTCACTCCTAAACCGTTTTTTTTTGTCACTATATTTATAAACAAAAACTTTGAGGTGAATAAATATGTTTGTGAGGATGGTGAAAACAAATAAAAACTAATAAATGGGGATACAATCCCATATGCATACATCTTAAAAGGAACACAAAACAGATATAACTGCACATCTCAAAGTTAGGGCAGACAAGTGGGAGTTTGATGCTGGAGGCATCTGGCTCAAGCTCCCGTACTTTGTCTTTTTAATGCACAGATCAGGACATTCACGAATGGTGGTCCTGCTGTCTGCTGTTACCCTCTAAGGTATGAGGTCCAAAGATACTTGTATGACAGAAAACACACATAACATAGCAGTCAATTTCACCATGGGGACCAAAGACAACTGTGATATCGTAATAGATACTCTTATACTATAATATGTTAAAAATGTATGGAGACAGTAATGATTATAATGATGATGGTTTAAAAAGTGAAGGAAGTAGTGATGGTGATAATGATTATGACGATGATTATGAAGAGACTGTGTATCCACAGGGCCAATGTAAAGGTGTATATTCATGAGTTACCGTATTTTCCGCACTATAAGGCGCACCTAATAGCCTTTTTTTTTTTTCAAAAGCTGACCATGCTCCTTATAATACAGTGCGCCTTATTTATGGATCAACTTTAAAATTGCAAAGTTTTTCAACTAACTTGCAGCCGCCGACTAGATTTTCCCCAAAACGCCAAGTAGTACGCGGTGTATGCTGGGATTTATTTACCGGCGTTTCATTGGCTAACCAATGTGTCAATCATCATTTGAATAGATCACTATTGGCTAAAGTTATTCGGAGGTCAAGGGGCGGATCCTTTTTATCATTTACAGGCTGGCATTGGCTTAAACGGCAAAAAAAAGCCTGCAATTGGCCGAAAAAGATGTGTCAAACATCAGTTTGAATCGATCACTATTGGCTAAAGTTATTCGGAGGTCAAGGGGCGGATCCTTTTTATCATTTACAGGCTGGCATTGGCTTAAACGGCAAAACAAAGCCTGCAATTGGCCGAAAAAGATGAATGTGTATAGCACGTGGCTGACGACATAGAGAAAGCATTTTTTTCTATTCTGTATTTGTAGATATTTTATTCTCCTGGATTTACTACCCTCACGGATATAAGAGGACATTGGCTGCACATTATTATGAACACAACGACTTCGGTGAGCTACTCCGGGTTTTATATTTTCCCTGTATCTTGTTTCAGACTGAACTCGATGTTTCTGTGATAATCGGTGCAGATAATGGATGGAATGGAGTGTCTATTTTTAAATTCAACTCAATTCCAAGTGTTTATTGTCATATGCAGAGTAAAGTTGCGAGCGAAAAAGAAAATAGATACTAAGGAATGGTTGGCATTTCTTGAATCCCAAGACTTTAACCTTCCGAATGATGGAACGATGCATTTGAGTGACATCGTACGGACACCGCATCCGCACGTGTTCTCGACACGTATTTGCGTCTTTGGAAGCTTTCGGAATGTTAAGGGGGTAATAAGTTGGACTGAACTATCTGACTGTTTTGTCGACGTTCCCATTGTAGCGCCTTATAATCCGGTGCGTCTTATGTATGTCAAAAATAGGACCAAAAACTATTTTTTCGGGGTGCGCCCTATAACCCAATGCGCCTTATAGTGCGGAAAATACGGTAATTTTTTCATGTAAATACACAGGGGATCTAGATGTGGGATGCAATTTTTAGGAAGTCTGAAGGGGGGGATTTAATAAGCATATGCTTCTCCCTACTCCCATTTGAACATGTAAATGTATTAACATCTTTTGTGTGTTTTTTTTTTTCGACACACGTTTTTGCTTTTTTCATGTTTGAAATAAGTTTCATTCATTCAGCCGATCCACTCTCCTGTCTGTTAAAAGCTATGAAGGCCCAAAAATAATATTTAAAAGGGAGAAAAAGATTGAGTAGCAGCGACAAGCTATTTATTTTACCAACATTACAAGGTACTTGCTAGTGTTATTTGCATTTTAGATCCCTCAAGAGTTTTACTCGCGGCATGGTTGTCGTGTAAGGGGGATTACTACAGTCCATACTGAAGGTTTCTCACTTTTCCCCATGCAAAGATTATTTAAGGTTTTCCCTGCTCCCATGTAGGTTTGCGAACAGGGGATGTTGTATGTACTATAATTGTGGCCTGGCCAGCCCTTTTAGACTATCTGTGATTACATAAATATGAATAAAAAAATAATGACCTGACTTGACTTTTGTAAAATTTGATATCTGGTTGATTTTTTCAAACACTTAAATACTGTAATGTACTACTCTTTGGTCTCCTGTAGTCCAAAATCAAGAGCCTGCAGCTGGTACAAAATGTTGCAGTGATGCTTTTAACTAAGACAAGAAGGTTTGATCACATTACCCCGATTTTAGCTAATCTCCATTGGCTCTATCTTAGCTTAAGATGTGATTTTAAGGTTCTGTTGGTATTATACAAAATCATGCATGGACTTGCTCCCTCATATCTTTCAGATTTAATTTCCCCCTATGTTCCGGTCCGGAGCCTTCGCTCTGAAAACGCTGGTCTACTAGTGATCCCAAAAGCCAAGAAGAGATCCGCAGGTTCAAGAGCGTGCTCCATTCCGGCCCCAGGGCTGTGGATTGCTTTGCCCACTGAGATTCGATCTGCAACCTCAGTGAAACTGTTCAAATCTAGGCCTAAAAGACACCTCTATTCTGTATCTTATGAGAAACCTATATTTCACATTGACAATATCTGTGTATTATTTGTTGCAAGATCCGTTGCAGCCTGGTCATCCTAGAAGAGGGATTACCTCATGTTCGGTCCCTTCTCAAGGTTTCTTCATTTCTCTCATGTTGAGGTTTTGAGTTTTTCCTTGCCCTCTAATAGTTTTTGGATCAGGGTATGTTGAAATAATAGTCTGTAGTTTGCAAAAATCTGTGGTCTGTGCAGCCCTTTGAGACTCCTTGTCATAAAGGGCCATACAAATAAAAATGACTTGATTTGACTACTGTCATTGTCATTTTATGAGATTTAATCAATTTAACACTTAAAATTAGCATCTAGTAATATGCCTGGCAGTTATTTATCAGTTTAAATTGTACTATTTTTGAGAGGTCAGTGCAAGTTCGTGAATTTAATTTATTCATTTCAGTGTTACATGTGTTTTTTGAGAAGTCTTTAACATTTTTGTTTGGTTTTGGCCCCATTTCATTTCGGTGAATCCCTACTTTTTGTCTCTTTTCAATAACAAGTGAAACCCTATATATGCAGGCTCAAAGAAGATTATACCTTGACCACAGATTTTTCCAGATTTGTTTTGACACTGAAACAGCAATCAGCTCATGTAATTGGCTCACTTAGATACATTGAACTCAATCTTATGCTAATACAGACGGAATCCATTGCAACACAGTATAATCCTTCTCGGTTGAAAGAACACGGGGGTGTGGTGCCGGTTTTAAATATCATTTTACACCCAGGCCACATCTGTCTCTAAACAGATGCGTGCAGAGCCCAGGCTCAGCAAAATCAAGTGTGCAGTCCAAAAGAGAAAAGATGGAGCAGTGCCAAAATGCAACACAAAGCTCTTCTTCATGTTCATACTTTACAGCTGAACAAATAATCATCCCGTTGTCTCTCAAAATGCTTATGAAAATGACACGGAATATGGAAATTTGATAGGACTGTTCCCAAGTGATTCATGTGAATGGTGAATATAGTACAATTAAGTGAAATTAAAATATACTTGCCTTCTTGGATTTTTTTTAGGAGGAACAGCATGTAGAATCCAGATTTCTTTTTATCTCTTTGAAAGCCATTTGGGTAAGTCTTTTTATTTCGAATTTCTCATGTGAAGATGAAGCTCTGTACCAACATGATAAGGCAATAATCTCTTTCCTACTTTGAAGGGATTTGAGTAGGATTGTTGCACAATAACTGGATTTTTGTGTGCAATATATTTTATGTCATTCTCCTCCGGTAGATTTGCTAGTGGTGTTCCGCACCACAATACTTAATAATCCCACTTTAATCAAAACATCTCATTACATTTGTTGTTCTTTTTGCTCTCGGTGACATTTTCACGTTGAGTGAGATTTCATTCCCACCAAGAGTAACAAACAGTGTTGGGACTTAAGCGTGACAAAGGAACAATTATTTTTCTCTGTAACGTTATTAATAAAATTCTACTGTTGTTACTACATGTTGCATTGCTGTGTTATTCTGCTCCTTATTAAATACTTATCTGATACTGACTACTCCTCACTCATGTTGGCAAATACAAACCTCAATCCGGCAGGAACAGTCTCCGATTGGTGGGCATGTTTACATTTACAGTACCTACAAGGTATAATTGAAGACAGTTAAGGCAGCGTCGTCCCAAGCACAGAGTACGAGTACGCTGAATTTCTCCTCATGCAGATATTTTCCCTACTGTATGTACTCGTATCTAAGCCAAATTTAAAACTATGAAACATACTCCTCAAATCAGGGGGACAGTTTATATGCGCATAATTGCTTGAGTGTCATCAGTAGCTTGGCTTATAAAGGAACAACAACGGGGAATCATTGGGGCAAATGTGAGCACTGAATTTATGGTATAAGTGTGCTGAATTTTCCATGTTTTTATTCGTAAAAATATTTTTCTAATAGACCATGCCTGGAGAAAAAAACTAAATGTCGTGGACAGTACCTAGAAAAGGAGAGATCTTCGAGGGATTTGAAGCCTAGAGACAAAATAGATAAGGAGTGTCTCAGCTAAGTGTTCATTTGCAAGAAATATGAAGGCTTCTCTACTTCCACAGGGTTGTGTACACATATGTTTTAATTATGTGGCTATTCTAAAGGAGTTTTAGCGAGTAGGCTTCTATGCTGCTATATACGATAATTTGTCTCTAGATATTAACTCCTATAGTAACGCGCTACTGTATTTAATTACTGTTTATCAGTAATGCACTGAAAACAAAGGACACAAGGGCATCATTTTCTATAGAAATTGAAGCAGATTTGACTTCAATTGATTAAGTGGTACAATTTCTTTTTTAAATGGGACAGAGCAGAATTTTATCCCCAATTAGAAAAAAAAGATAAAAAATTGACGAGTTGTTTTTTTTTGTGCCGTGAGCTTCAACATATATTTTTTACATGCATTTTGAAAGCATGTGCATGCTCGGTTGCTATTCCCTACATGTACCTGTGAGCCCAGTGACATCAGTCACTTGTGCGTACATGTAAACAGACAAATCCATATATGAAGCAGGCACTTAGATGTACTCTGTAAATCTTAAGTGACACAAACACTGTGGGAGAAAATGAATGGTGATGCCTCATCCCTTTGCTGACTTGGACGGACTGACTAAATCTGTGGGCTGCTGCAACATTCCAGTGTTGCAAAACGAAACATCTCGCACTTACCGCTCTTGCAGATGGGACAGCATTGGTCCGGCTCGTATTGCGGGTCCACACATTCCGTCTGAGGGCAAGCCGACACAGAGCACAGCACCTCTCCGCTTGGCTCACATCGGCATTTCTCACATGGGGACACCTGGAAAAACAACCGGCACACTCAGGATAATGCCACACATACGGCAATAGATCTAATTATTTCGATGGAATCGTCAATGTTGAAATGCAGAATTCAAATGCTTGCATTATTGCAAAATCGATGGTAGGAATTTACGAGTTTATTTTTTATTTATTTTCCCCCCAAGGAGCTTAGCGTAGTTTATTCGAGACCGTATATATACAGGGTTCGTACACCTATTTGTGGCCAAAGTCAAGCACTTTGTAGGGGCTTTCAAAGCTTTTTCATATTTCTCCAATACTATCCATCCATCCATTATCTGCACCAATTATCCTCAGTAGGGTCATGGGGGTGCTGGAGCCCATCTCAGCCGTTCTCCAGTACTATTGAAAGCAAAATTCGGTGTTAATCTTGCATCTGCATTTATCAAGACAGCAAAACCGCAAATACAGTTCTGTGAAAAAGTATTTGCCGCCTTACCGATATCTGAGTTTTTGAGCATGTTTATCACTCACAAGGTTTTATATAGATAGATAGATAGATAGATAGATAGATAGATAGATAGATAGATAGATAGATAGATAGATAGATAGATAGATAGATAGATAGATAGATAGATAGATAGATAGATAGATAGATAGATAGATAGATAGATAGATAGATAGATAGATAGATAGATAGATAGATAGATAGATAGATAGATAGATAGATAGACAGACGGACGGACGGACGGACGGACTCACAAGTTGGGCCAAATTTGGCAGCGATAACAGAAATCATACTGGCAATGAGTCTTTCCCAACATGGAGGAATTTTGCCCCATTCTTCTTTGCAAAATTGTTTCAACTCTGCTATAACTGCGTTTTTTTTCTAGAATGAACTTCCAGTTTAAGGTCACACAACAGCATCTCAGTTGCATTTTAATGCGGGCTCTGAGTTCGCCACCCAGAATATTCTGTTATAAAAACATCAACAGAACTGCTTAGCCCCAGTGCTTGTTTTACCCATCTCACAACCCAGAAGAAAATTCATTCCTCTTCAAGTGGAAGTCAATAAATGTTTTACAGAGCTTTACTAGAATAAAAACTGCTTTTTGTATTCTTACCTAATGAGTTAAGAAGCAATATCCACCTTGTTTTTATCCAACTCCAGGGGGTGGGCATTTTGACAATGTTTTTGAGTGACCATGCGACACAAACACTGAGGCTTCAGCTAATGACCAATCACAGCTATGCTCGAGAAGGCCACTGAAATGTGACTGGTCGTTAGCTGAAGTCTAGTGTTTATGATGTCATTTTTACTTGACAGCATTTTCAAAATGATCACCAGGAGATTGATAAAAAACAAGCAGATTTTGCTACATTAGATATAATGTTAATCTAAAGTGTTTAAATATACTCTTTTTCAGGAATCTCTTTGGTTGTCTTCTGATTTAAAGATTTTTTGCTGTTTGGTCCGTTTAATTCCTTTAGTACTGTCCTTTATCCGTATCTCCTTTTATTGGTGAAATACTAGGATGTTGTTGTCAACATTATCAATTTCAACAAAATAATCATTTTATGTGAGAGCAGAGGTCACCAACCTCTCTAAAGCTGAGTGGTAGTTCTTTGTTATTGATTAGTACCGATGTCTACCTGATATCGTTTATTTATTACGTTGTTACAATGTTATTATCTTATAACAAAGTTATTGGTTGGAGTGGGGCAAAATAGGTTCACTTGACCAAATACAAATCTTCCTTGAATAAAAGGCAATCAGCGATTACACGAAGAATTGTTCAGTTAATTCTAAAAAAGACAATGATCATGTAATGATTTTTCCATAGTTAAAAAACAGATACTGAAAATACAAAATACCAATATAACCCTTCCATACTTTAAAATCTTATATTTATTTCAGAAAATCACATCGACCCATCAGTTGGGAGTTCTGCAGCCAACCCAGGTGTTTTTTGGGGGGGGCAAAGTGGTGCATGGCATACTGGAATAAAATCTGTGAAACTGATAATTGGCGGCCCATTTACAAGTTGGCTCTAACAACCCAAAAATTGCAGTTTAGTAAATGAAAAAAATCCTGCCAGGAGGATTTTAAGTGTAATCGAGAGAAAAGGAGCAGCTGCCAGAAAGCAAGAAACAATGTGAAGTCATGCAATAGGGTTGTGCTATATCATACCAACCACAGTAATACACTGGTAGTCCACGTTCTCAAATGCCTCAGGGTATTACAAGTATATCCATGCAAAAAATTAAACGCTTTGCAGCAGCATGTCATCCTTGTAGGATGACTTCTTGTTTTAGGTTTGTTTTGCTGGGAATGATTAATATCCACTACTATGTCTCCCAGGGTTAGGCAAAGTAATTTGCAACGCATTAATACATGAGTGCGTGATTACAGAAATCATAAATTTGTGTGCAGACGTTACAAGACAGCGGAGTGTGTGCGTCTCACTTAAATTAACAGTGTATTTTTAAATAAATAAATGGAGATACAATAGCATAGAGATAACTTTTAATAAGGACACAAAACAGACATTTCTGCACATTTCTTAGTTAGGGCAGACAAGTGGGAGTTTTGATGCTGGAGCTTAAGCTCCCGTACCTTGTCTTTTGAATGCAAAGAGCAGGACACTCAAGAATGGTGGTCCTGCTGCCGGGGGCGCGGACCCCCTAAGGCATCAGGTCCAAAGATACTCGTATGACCGAAAACACACACCACATGGCAGTTAGTTGTCACCACGAACCCCCATGATAATTATTGTTATTATAATAGATACTCTTATTATAAAGTATGCTGAGAATGAATGGAGACAGCAATGATAGTGATGGTGACGGTAAAAATGGTGCTGGTTTTAATAATGATGAAGATGAGGGAGTGACTGTGCATCCACAAAACGTATGTAAATATGGATATTCTTGAGGTGTTTGTTATATGTAAATAAATAGGATATTTATCGATAATACACAATTATCAAGGAAGTGGGGTAGGATCAAATAAGCATATGCTTCTTCCTATTCCTTTTCGGACATGTTACACACATTGTTTTCATACATTCATTCATTCATTTTTTCTTAAATAATATGAGGCATATTAAGTACAGGCGATGCCTTTCCTTCTTTCAATAGCGTGAACATACATCAATGGGCAGTCTGTCATTTGCAACATGGTATACAAAATTCAAACGAGGTAAATTACAACTTATTGCAAGAGTGATTCTGAACCTTTTTCGAGCCAAGGCGTATGTTCTTTCAGAGAAAATCTTGTAGCACATGTTTAAAAATTAACTCCTGGCACCAGTTTTATACTGTATTGTGGTTTCTTTTCAATCGTAAATGATCATGCTGATTAAATTGCCAGTAATTTTAGATCATTTTTTGTGGTCACCATAGCTCAGGAGGTAATACAGGTAATTCATTTTGGTTAAATAACTTAGATGTAATTTGAAATTGCACTCAGTTTTAACCTCTTTTGAGAATTTAACTATAACTTAATTTTTATCTTGTTTTTTTCTAATAATATACTGCCTTAACTATTTAATTAATTTATCATTGTTATGTGCAGTGTAATCTTAAACCGCTTTATCAAACTGAATAAGTTATTAACTATACTGTGGTACATCATGAGCAGATCATTAGTGTGTAAAAAGAAAAAAGGGCTATTCTCCTGGCACCTACTAATATGGATTAAGGTTATAGTGAAAGATGAAAATAAATTACAATACTGTAACAGAGTGTGAGGTAATTTAGTCAATTTGAAATCTTGTTTTTTAATTTACTGGGTGTAGAGAAAATGGCTTTAAATCAGATTTATTTAGTTCCGGATCTAATTCGGTGGTTACCGATTTGGCCAGCAGGTAGTGCTCACAGTTTCCACCCGAATTAATCTGAAATAGCCTCATATTGTGTCAAGCATTTATCGTAAAGTAAGCAATACTCTAAACCTATTTTATTCTTAGATTTAAATGATTGATTGTGCAGTTAATTACTATGGACAATAATTGATCAGTCCAAAAGGAAAATAGTATAGACACAGAAATAACGTTTTGGCAAGGGGGATTCTGTAATAGGTTTACAGTACTGATCAATAAACCCGGTTTTAAGATAATCAAGTAATTCAAATATACAAGAATTGAGTGTGACGGACATGAACGATTATTTGCCCCTGTACCAAAGACAGGTTTTCTTTTCTTGCATATGTCTGACAACAAAGGAGGCCACTTGGGGGGAAGGGAGGGTTGTGTGAGAGCAAATGGCCTCACAGGACCTGAAGCAAGCCCAGTCTCTTGTCTTTACTGGCGGTTGTCCTCATTCAGGTGACAGGTAGGGGGAGAACCACGGGCGCTCAAAGCACCGTGGCTCTAGGTTTGCCCGGGCCCAACCAGGAGGTTACGGGGGGCCATTTTGATGCAAACATTTCTATGAAATTATTATTAATTTAGGTTCTTTAGTCCCCTTCAAATGAATTTAAAAGTAAAAATTAAACTATGAAAAGTAATCTATGTATACAACTATAAGGATACAATTTGTAGTGATTGAAATACATTTCTCTCAAATTCTTTAAATTTCATCTGAGGTTGCTGTCAGAAAGTACATATCGCAGTAGTAAGCATAGACAATATATCAGCAATGTCTAAATTTGACTTAGGTCAAGTAAAGCAAAGAAGATCTCTCATAATCTAATAAGCGGGACACTTAAAATCAAGAGAAACGGGGAAAAAAATCACCAGCATTTTCTAGGGGATTACTCTGGACTAAATTTAATTCCACGGAGATCAAAATGTCTGCGCTTTTTAACAGATACCAAGCGCCTCGCACGAGAGAAACAAATTCAGCTGAATGTGAAGTGAATGAATGGCATTCAGCGCTTTATCCCCTGTGAAAGGCTTGCTTGTCAGTCCCATGTGCATAGCAGCAAGCGTACCTTTGGTCGTATCAAAAGCGCTAAGGTTAATTCTGACTGTGTTGCCGCTGATTGCAGAGGCTTGCACCTCCGCATTCCACTTCACGCTGAAAAATGGAACGAGGCAGCACTTCCCAAAGAAGTTAGCAATCACGCATAATAACCCGCCTGTTGCAAATCCCACGGCGCTGCACAAAGGCCAAGTTTTTTTTTTCTTTCCTATCGCTTTTTCCTTTTTTTCTGGCAGGGAATTATTATACATGAAAGCGATTTTAACAGACAGTTGGAAACGCTTTCCTCTTTTGGAAACGCGGAAAAAAATAAAGGATAATAAATCCGCTTTGATTTATTACTTTATTTATTCGTGGACAGATATTTATTTTTATTTCAAATAAACCTAGAGCACTCAAATCCATGTTTTTGGCCTTGTTTTAAAAGAGGAATTTTAGAGACTTTCTATAAATTTATTTTAAAATCTTTTAATGAGAAACTTTGAACGTACAAGTAGTGAAATTATTCACTGTTATTAGCAGGCAGTTATATACTGTACATCAAAGTGATTTTTTTTAATTTTAACTGGATCATGTTGTGAAACTGATTTGTGCATAAATCATTTTTTTTGTTGTTGAAAATATCGGGTTTTTTATAGCGCTGCATTATCTAAATAAAATCTTGGCGACTTCCCCCTTAAAATCTTTACTTTTAATACGTTTATTTTTAATACAATTTGTTAGATGTATTATGCTGATTTGCCTGATTTGCTTGCATATACACCTTGGACGAACTGAACAGTGTATTTTTAAACAAATAAATGGAGATACAATAGCATAGAGATAACTTTTAATAAGGACACAAAACAGATATATAAATATATATATATATATATATATATATATATATATATATATATATATATATATATATATATATATATATATATATATATATATATATATATATATATTTATATATATGAAAAACTGTCAATTCAAGAAGTCAAGTCCTGTTTATTTGTATATGCCTTAATCACAAAAACTTTCAAATCGCTGCACAGGTTATTATTACACCGTCCCCTGATCTAAAACCAACATGAGGGCAAGAAAAAAAAAAAAAACCTCAGCATGAGGTAATCACACTTTCATAATGGCCAGGCTGCAAAAGATATTGCAAGGGCATCAACAAACAATAAACTGACATCGTCAACATGAAATCTGGGTCATCCATAAGCTATAGTATAGAAGTGTGTTTTAGGCCTAAATGGGCAGAGGGCAGAACATTCCGCAGGAGCGGGGCATGAATGGATATTGCTCTCGAAACTCCGGATTTCTTCTTGGCTAGGTAAGGCTCATGTTACAGCAAAAAACAAAAACAAAACGCATCAAAAACCTATAACCTACCAGTGTTTTTAAAAATGCATGGTTAAATATTACATGTAGGGGAAATAAGTATATCATTTCCCAAACGTATTTTTAGTGTGTGCATAAAAGAGCCACAAATGTTCCCTGGGCCGTACCTTGCACACCCCACATAAGTTTAAAATATGTCAACAAAAACACAATCTCCTCTTTTTTAAATGATTGAGACATAATTCCAGTTTGCTCTTCTGCAAGATTAGATTAGCATTATAAAAGTGGCTTTGCTGAAGCCGCATGTCCAAATTGAGCCTACAGAAGCTAGAACAAAAAGACAAGTGCTGACCTTTGCCATTATAAATCTGCCTTCATGCTTCCTTCCCCGCTTGCTTGCTTTGGGGCAAGTCTTTTTTTATGTAGCCCATGCCACGGACCTATTTGAACGTCAAAGGTGGTTCTGTCAGCGTTTTGATGTGCTCACAGACCGTCGGACAAATTTGTGGGCGAAATTCAGTAACTTACCTTAAACTCCTCTAATGAAGCGTAGGTCTTTCCCCGGAACTCGCAGTAATTCTTTTTCCCTTTGCACTGCGGGCAGCATTGACTCGTGTCCACTTTGATGCATCGAGGGTGGACCCTTGGACAATCTGGCTTGCTGCAGAGAGGACCTTCATCTGTACAGAGGCAAGGGCACGTGGACGGGCCCGGGGTGAATTGCTCACCAATGGAGAATACAAAACCGCTCTCGTCCATGCAGCCTTTACCCCTGTAGTCAGGGTAGGCATACTCGTCAATTGCTTCCAAAGACATGGTCACGTCGCTGGTAGGCTCCACGTCTATTTGGTTGAAGTTATCTTGCTCGCTTGACAAATCTTGTGATTTCCCACCTTTGGATCGTAAATTGGACCTTGAGCGACTCGTGCCAGTCCTGTTTAGGCCCAAAGTATCGTTGTCCTCGGGTGGCTGCTGCTTAGGGACCGCATTGTCCTCCCGCACCTGGGTCAAGACTCCTTCCAGCCGCTCGCGGCTCACCGGTAAGGTCGTAATAGGATTACTCTCCACGCCGCTCATCAGGAACCAGAGAAGGAAGAGAAGCTCTGCTGTCATGGCAACGGAGTGCAGCATCTTTCCCCACCACCAGCGAGGTGGGAAAACACCTTGGCTCACATAACACACTTCACATCTCAGGTGTGAGCCAGTCCATCTGGAAAGAGAAAATTAAACTGGGGTTATACGCTCAGTATGTTGACACTTTTTATCTCAGGTGTGGGATTTGTTACGGTGCGACACGTTCACGCGGCTTTGTTCCGTCACGTCGAGCAAACACCCCGGCGAGCAAAGGATCAGTAAATCGGATTGTCAAGATGGGGAGCATTCATGGCTCGGTGTTGGGAAATCAATACGGCTTGATACTGTAACAGTTCCCTGCATCAATCACTCTTGGTGGTGGCAAAAAGGAGACATTTGATTTAAACATTCAAAGTATCCGGTTAAAGGAGCAAAGAATGTGGAAACATAATATTGAAACATGTTACGTCATAGATGACAATAAAGGTATATTCTATTCTATAATCATAATTTTTTGAGTTTTCCAGCAATATCCTGTTCATTCTTCTAACAATCTACCGCTGCGACGAGAGGTCGATCTTGTCAACTCAAAACGATAATAGAAATAATCGACAATGAATTCCATTGTTGACTATTGTAGCCAGACATGTTTTTACAGTGAAGCATCTGTACATTAATATAATCTTTGCTCAGGCGCAATAGTATATTTGTCTCGAGCAGTAACCGACAAAAATGATAGCGTCGACATCAACAGACCTTGCGTATCATGGCAGTTCCTCGGTGATGCACGAACATTTAAAGAGAACAGTCAGCCAGAAAGGGTGTATGGCTCGCCTCCTCAATTTTCATATAAGCCAATATAAAAGACAACTTTAGTCATGCCAGACTGTGCCTGACAAATGTAATTGTAACTGAATGCTTGCAGTCCGATGAACAAACGTCAGTTGTTTCAAACTGTTAACAATCGTTGAGTTTCTTTTCTTACAGACTTTGCAGTTGACCACTGAATGAACTTCACAAAATGCACACAATATTTCATTTATTCACTGTTCTACTGTTACTAATGAGCTTGTTTTTGGTTTACAGGGATAAAAAAAAAAAAACATTATTTATTTCCCAATCCCAACAAATGGACAGAGATTTATTTATGGGTTTATGTCTCTACTGACCGAGCACTGTGCCTAATTGGTTTTAGTTTTATATTTTATGTTTTTACAAATACGTAGTATTTTCAAAAAATATGTACTTTTCATTTTACCCATATTTCCTTTGTTAATTATCATTTGCCACATAATTAATTAAACTGCAAAATTTAAACAAAAATAATATAATTATTTGATGATTCAGCTAGTTTTTTCAATTATCTGTGCGTAAAAGACAATTAAAATTCTCGTCAGTGGCAGCCCTATAATAATTAGATGAATATTTCTATCAAGTTAATCATTTAGTAATTCATGCACTTTATGATCCATATATTTGAACGTAGATTCTACTTCATATTTTATTCAATGGACGTCTAATTGTGTCCATTCCTCTAGTCGTCATACGAAATCAACATTGTTCTAAATGGTGTTCTGACTTACTGTGGGAGAGAGGCTTTGAGTCCTGCCTTAAGTTTTATCTAACCACCTGCAGGATTCAGTACGAATAAAGGATTTTTTTTAAAGCCCACCATGTTGCGCCCCTTTGGTATTTAAATAATTGTCTGCCATTTTCATAGCGCACTTGAGAAACCATCACAAACCTTGTCCTGTCCTCACAAGCCCTATTTATTTGTTTCTATCTGTTTTATTGTAAGAAAAACCTCAATAGAACCACTCAACTCCGGCACTTGTTATACCCGTCATGTCACAACCTGTTATTAAATGAACATGTGGAGGAAGACAGACTATTCTCAAACAGTAATGGGAATTCTTCAAAATAATTAATATATTTGAATCATATTAGCAAAATCCACAATTTCTTAAGGTTGGCCGTTTCGACTATCAAAAACACTCTGGCTTTGGCAGTCGACAATTTGGGCGAACAATCTTTCTCAAGCAGTTTGAGTGTTAGTGATGTCATCTTCCTTCAACAGCATTCTCAATATGAATGCCCAAAAGATAAAATGAGGTAGAAAACATGTATCCACTTATATCCTAGAAAAACAAAATGCCATTTTTAGACTGGAGGAGGCCCTCGAGTAAACGGGGTCGGGGACCTATGGCTTGCAAGCCGTATATGGCTCTGTTTATCAAAGAACAGAATTGATTCCATGTAAATTTCTCGACATAGTTCCAAATTTATGTGATTGATACCTATTGTGGGGCAGGCCAAGCCGAACCAATACTGTCTAGTCAGGCACACCTACCTGGTTTTAGCTGTACATCGCTAAGGAATACTTTATATTGAAGCTCATTAAACAAACTATGCTCATTATTGAGACACTTTGTGACGAAAAGCCACATAACTATTTTTAAATACCGAGGAGCCCTAGCAAAGCACCTAGAGTAATTTGATTGGGTGTGTGGTAGGGATGGGTGGAGGTATGCAAAGAGCGCAAGCACTCCTTCTTGTCTCTTGCCTTGTGCTGTGTGCGCCGAAGGTAAATACGTCAGGATCCCCATTTTCAGAATTCTGTGACATTTGTAAAATATGACTTTGCTCGCACCTTCAAACCATTAACCTTAACATAGTTAAGTAACCGCGGGAGAGAGACATTATTAGTGGAATATTTATATGGAACACAGGCTATGGCATTATTATTATTTCAGAGATTTTATCAAATCATCAAATGTCACACAGTGAACTGAAATGTGTTGCAAGAATTAGTTTTGTCTGGATAACAGGTTTAGTGGTTTTGTTGAACTATATTTCAAAATATATGGTTTGGCTCTTCCCCCCTAAAAAAATCATAAAACTTTCTTTTATTGCTGTTTGAGTCAAAAATGTTTCTGACTCTTGGTCTAGACTGCCAATTTTAAAGTCAATCAAGGGCAAATAAGAGTAATTGATTTCACAAATAACGTTATTCTATCAACATTTCTGAAAAACTTTTTTTCATTGTACATATTGGAGAATGAAAATCCACCCTTTGTATTGTAATCCCTTGAAATCACCCATCATTTGAACGTAACCTTTATGCACAGTACATTAATCCGCAACACCTCTGAAGAAGTGAGACCCTAGAGTAAACCGCAAACACAGCACAAATTATAAAAAGCCGTGCCCGATATTTTTTATTTTTGCCTCTCGCAAAACTTGATTTACACTGGCACTTTGAAATTCAAATGCCCGCAATGACGCTTTGCTGCGCTCGGTGGCCTATTTCCATTTATTTCCTCTCCTTTCTTTGCAAACACTGCAGTTGTATTGATATAAACAATATCATACAATGATATAATGATTCTGAGTTGCGAATTTAGACTAATTCCCTTTGAACCTTTTCGAGCAGTGTTAATTGATTCTGACTTGTGTTTAAAGTGAAGGAATATTTCTGGTGAGTTAAACAGCAGATTTTAGAGCAATCTGTGCTAAAAAAAAATCAATCAGATTTAAAAGTGTGGTGGCAAAGTCGCCATAGATTCTGAAGCATTTAGTGCTTGGGGTGTCCAATTTGGTAGAAAAATATTCTCACTGCGGCCAGACTAATAAATAACGGCATAAAAAGTATGCCTTAGCTGGGGGCTGGCGGTCTTTTTGGAGGCTCAAAGTTGAATTATGGTACAGGAATGTAAGAAATGATATTAACCTTTTTATTTTCCTCAAGATTTTGAACACTGAGAAACTCTTAATGACTGGAAAGTGACAAAAAGCATACAAACACTAATTTGAAGGATTGATTTAGTTATTTAAAAGTATTTCCGCTTCTATTTTTGATTTTCGCAAAGAAAATGTTTACCTGAGTATGGGAACTTCGCTTTTGGATTTCATATAGTTACCCTCATGCGAAAACTGTATTATGGATGATAAAGCGAACGATTAATTAAAACTAAATTTAGTGCGATAATGTGGAGTTACTGTTTACAGTTGACTCATGTGAAAATGGCCTTACCAACATTCGGTAATGCCACCTTCGGATAGAATTGTGGTGAGACGGTCTTTTTACCTCTCATACATGCAGAAAACAAAAAATCAAAAAAATGAATAATATCTTTTATAGAAGGAGATAAAGCTTATTTAATTTTCTGCAGGGACACCCAGGTGACCCAAGTGCCATTTTCTTTTTATAATTTGGATTTTTCGTATTGCCTCAAACATCACGTAGGTGACTTTCATTTAAAGTAAAATAATATAATAATATAATATGAGTTTCCTCAATGTTCTCTGGTTTATTAATGATAGTCAGCAAATACAGCTACAATGGGTGCCTTGCGAGTGGCACCTTAGACAATACAGTCCCATTTACACATCCATCCATCCATCCATCCATCCATTATCTGCACCGCTTATCCTCAATAGGGTCGCGAGGTTGCTGGAGCCCATCCCAGCCATCTTTGGGCATTAGGCAGATGACACCCGGAACTGGTTGCCGGTCAGTCACAAGGCATGCAGAGACAGACAACTCACTTGCTCATTCACACTTAGGGACAATTTGGACCGGCCAATTAACCTGATATGCATATTTGAGGGCAGTACGGCGGCGCAGTACGGCGGCGCAGTGGTTAGCGCGCGCGTGGCACAGTTCTGAGGTCATGAGATTGAACCTTCCTGTGTGGAGTTTGCATCTTCTCCCTGTGCTTGCGTGGGTTTCCTCTGGGCACTCCAGTTTCATCCCACATTCTGAAAACATGCATGTCAGGTGAATTGGCCGGTCCAAATTGTCCCTAGGTGTGACTGAGCGAGCGAGTTGTCTGTCCCTGTGTGCCCTGCGACCGGCTGGCAACCAGTTTGGGGTGTCCCCTGCCCACTGCCCGATGATGGCTGGCATGGGCTCCAGCACCTCCGCGACCCTACTGAGAATAAGCGGTGCAGATAATGGATGGATGGATGGATGTGTAGATGGGACTGTAGCCTAATGCAAACAAAAACCAGTACCAAATTAGCTAAGCGGTGCAGATAATGGAATAGTCAGAAATGTGCATATTTTGAATCTGGGAGGAAACCGGAATGCCCGTAAGAAACCCACACAAGCACAGGGAGAACATGTAAACTCTGCACAGGAAGGCTGGTAGCTGGATTTGATCCCATGACCTCAGAACTGTTCGACTCAGCTCCACGCTGCTCGCAACATCCGGTGGACATATTCAAAACTGCAGGTCATTGGGGCTCATTATTTTCTTTTGCTTTTCTCGCGGGCCACAGGAAAAAATTTTGCGGGCCACATTTGTGTTTGACTTAGTGAAAAAAGCTAACAGTAGCCAACGGTATTCGAGCCGATTTGCTATGTTCGCAATTGTAGCTTGTGACTGGAGTGAAAGTGAAAGGTAACACAGCGATGAGAAAGGAGAGACAAGACCATTAGTGAAGGAAGCTCACTTCCAACCACTTGAACATCTGTTACAAGTTGTCGCATGGACACGGTGTGCCACCTTGCACTCCTGAAGAGCCGATTGCTGACAGCAGAGCTTTCAGGTGCCTTGTAAAATGAGCACAAACGACCTAACGCGAGTGAGCAAATAATTAATTCGAGCATTCAATTTCGCTCTCCTATTTTAGGTCTTGCTTGTTATTCCACTCGGATGTGAAACAAGTGATGACTCGGAAGAAAAAATTATAAATACAACCATCAAAATGTATTTTAATGCAACATAAAAGTGGCTGGTATATCGCGTGTCCTGTATGCTCAACACCAGTTACGTGCTTTGAGGTATGTTTCTGTTGAGGCACAGTCTGATTTACAAATAAATCAACCGACATATTACACATCATTTGATAGGCAGAGCAGGGAAGTAATTTATAAACTATAGCACACGGAAAAAAATTATTATATTGTATTTACAAATGAAGTGCTACTCCTTTTGAATAAAAGCATCAATACAGTAAACAGTATCTGCCCTACTTACGAGCATTCAACTTACGGAAAATGGTAGATACGAACATTTTTTTCGGGAGGTCGAAAAATATCCGAACATTGCTGTGAGTTAGACTTTGTATTGCGTGCACCTTTTTCCGAGTGCAGGACATTACTGTAGTGCTTCTTTCTGCTAGCATCCACCCCGAAGAAGAAATGTGCTTCCTCTTCCTAGTCCGTGTGTAAACATTCTATACTGTATCTCCAGCGCGCTAAGAACTTTGACATTTTTGTTGTTTAATATCTCGTGCATCCATTCAATACGGTTGGCGTAAAGTGTAAAAAAGAGGCAAGCCGTTTCCTTTGAAATGAAAGTGGAGTATGGAAGCTTGATGCTGTTGAAAAAATGGTTGGATCGCTTTTTTTCTGCCACTTTTTACCACGGAGGAGGAGGTCGCCAGGTAAAGCTCATCTAAACTAAACTATATTTATCTTTTAAGCATAATATTTTATGAAATGTTTATTTTTTAGTACAAAACAATACAGGTTACGTATACAAGCCTTAAACATACTTATATAAACCTTAAACATAAAAAATATAGCACTGAAGCAACTCACGGACAAATTCAACTTACGAAGGAATGTCCGGAACTGATCTCGTTTGTAAGTAGGGCGGCGTCTGCATAGGTAATACTCCATTATGACAAAAAAGTCTCTGCAATGTGAAAAATAATTACTGGGTAACTTGACTTGCTGATAGGCTGCTAATTCAATTGTTTGGGGCTGAGGTGTGTGCCAAATCAGAAGCCTTGGTCTGACTATCACCCTCTACCAAGAGTCAAAAGAATTGCATGCCTCACTCTGCATCTGCAGACGCTCAGCACAGCGATACCTTACATACTAACTATCCAAATAATATTATATAATATTATAAAACGTTTAAATTCAGCAGCAATTTTGAAAATGATTATTAAAAAATTATGAAGTTTAATGAGCACATGAGGGACTCACCAAAAAGGAGCAGTGTTGCTATGAAAAATAATCACAGAACAAAACAATTGAACTCCAATGGGAACAAAAGACTATCAAACAAAAGAATATCCTTTGGTTGAAAGCATCTAAGTTGCTGTGGTGAATTTAGGTCCATCGGGTTTGTGGTAATTTCGACAAGAAGTAGGCCCAAGTGAAGACGAAGCTTCTGTTGGCATTTCACACTACCCATTACGACAGGCATGGATGATTTCATATGGCCCGCCATACATTCCTGAATATGTCAAAAAAAGAAGTGAGTCTCTAGGTCAATTTTATCAAAAGTCATGATTTTTTTAAATAAGTGCAAATGTTCCATTCGGCCACTAGAGGGAAGTAAATGTGTAAACGAGCTGACATCCTGCAGGCTGACTGAAAGAGTTAGTAACAGGATATTGAAAATCACAACTAGGTGTGACCATCTAAAAACATGGCGCAGACTTTAAAGCCCCGCTCTGTTCTAAAAAACATCGGAATGTCTTGCATACCCTGTGACTGGGTTTATGTCCAGAAGGTGGCCGGACCACTATGTACCATTATCGTTGGACATGATTGCCACTTTTTTTGGACATGATTTTTTTACTTTTTTTTTTTTAGAATACTCAATACATAATTTTCACACACCCAAAAAAAACCCATAGTTTTTAGAATAGACTGTGTCCGCATCCATGAATTGGTGTTTATTTTTAATACTAGTTTTTTTGTAGGTATATGAGGAAAAAAATCAGATTGGAGAACTTAAGTACTCAAGAACGAAATATTTCCACTATTATTAAAAAATATCAAAAATATGCCACACAATTTGTGCTGGTGGCGCTAATGGCGCAACCCATTACGATGAGCCAGGTATAAAACTGCACTTATACAGTGTTGTTAGTGTATCAGTAAAATAGCTACCTTGCTAACTGGATAATTACACTATGAGGTGCCCCAAAAGGCCCAAGCAATCGCCCCGAGCCGAAGGAGGCTCTAGGGTGCAGCTGACGTTAGCCCATATCAATTACAAAGCACAGTTTAACAATGCGACGACCTCTAATAGTAAATAAATCCACAAGGGACTTTTGACTTGCTGCTGCTGACTGGTCGCGGCCGTCGCTGAGGAACAACTTATGTTTAGACATTTAAAACTGGAAATCAGGGAGTGCAGTTACGGGAAACCATTCGGTGACTTTGTGAGATAATCACGAGACAATAAAGCATGAATTGCTTATTGCAAAGACTGCAATTGGACAGGTCGTCTGTGCAGAAAACAATATTTTTCACTTGACCTTGCAGTGAATGGGGAACAACTTAAAGGTTTATAAAGTTTAAAATTTTGTTTATATTTTGATATATCAACAATTTCTAATTTCATTGATCAAGTCACCTACATGGCACCCAAAGAAAATCCCCAGCAACCACAAGAATAGCACACAGGACAAGAAACAGGAATTTGTAATGTTAAAGACAGGCAAAGATTTATGGACGGATAAAGTGTTTCCGTATGATGTGACTGCTTCATAATGATTTGGAGAAATAGTTAATAGTCAGGTGTTCGAGGTGTCCTTAAGATGTTTAAAATTAAATACGTTCTCTATTAAGTATGTGTTAACAATGCTCAATTAAGTTCAAAGAGCCTCATATATATATATATATATATATATATATATATATATATATATATATATATATATATATATATATATATATATATATATATATATATATATATATATATATATATATATACAGGGAGTGCAAAATTTTGCTTTTTTAGTTTTAGCTATTTTAGGAGGATATCTGTGTGTGCAGGTGACTATTACTGTGCATAATTATTAGGCAACTTAACAAAAAACAAATGTATACCCATTTCAATTATTTATTTTCATCAGGGAAACCAATATAACAGCTCAACATTCACAAATATACATTTCTGACATTCAAAAACAAAACAAAAACAAATCAGTGACCAATATAGCCACCTTTCTTTGCAAGGACACTCAAAAGCCTGCCATCCATGGATTCTGTCAGTGCTTTGATCTGTTCACGATCAACATTGCGTGCAGCAGCAACCACAGCCTCCCAGACACTGTTCAGAGAGGTGTACTGTTTTCCCTCCTTGTAAATCTCACATTTGATGAGGGACCACAGGTTCTCTATGGGGTTCAGATCAGGTGAACAAGGAGGCCATGTCATTAGTTTTTCTTCTTTTAGACCCTTTCTTGCCAGCCACGCTGTGGAGTACTTGGATGCGTGTGATGGAGCGTTGTCCTGCATGAAAATCATGTTTTTCTTGAAGGATGCGGACTTCTTCCTGTACCACTGCTTGAAGAAGGTGTCTTCCAGAAACTGGCAGTAGGACTGGGAGTTGAGCTTGAGTCCATCCTCAACCCGAAAAGGCCCCACAAGCTCATCTTTGATGATACCAGCCCATACCAGTACTCCACCTCCACCTTGCTGGCGTCTGAGGCAGACTGGAGCTCTCTGCCCTTTACCGATCCAGCCACGGGCCCATCCATCTGGCCCATCAAGACTCACTCTCATTTCATCAGTCCATAAAACCTTAGAAAAATCCGTCTTGAGATTTTTCTTGGCCCAGTCTTGACGTTTCAGCTTGTGTGTCTTGTTCAGTGGTGGTCGTTTTTCAGCCTTTCTTACCTTGGCCATGTCTCTGAGTATTGCACACCTTGTGCTTTTGGGCACTCCAGTGATGTTGCAGCTCTGAAATATGGCAAAACTGGTGGCAAGTGGCATCTTGGCAGCTGTACGCTTGACTTTTCTCAGTTCACGGGCAGTTATTTTGCGCCTTGGTTTTTCTACACGCTTCTTGCGACCCTGTTGACTATTTTGAATGTAACGCTTGATTGTTTGATGATCACGCTTCAGAAGCTTGGCAATTTTAAGAGTGCTGCATCCCTCTGCAAGATATCTCATTATTTTTGACTTTTCAGAGCCTGTCAAGTCCCTCTTCTGACCCATTTTGCCAAAGGAAAGGAAGTTGCCTAATAATTATGCACACCTGATATAGGGTGTTGATGTCATTAGACCACACCCCTTCTCATTACAGAGATGCACATCACCTGATATGCTTAATTGGTAGTAGGCTTTCGAGCCTATACAGCTTGGAGTAAGACAACATGCATAAAGAGGATGATGTGGTCAAAATACTCATTTGCCTAATAATTCTGCACTCCCTGTATATATATATATATATATATATATATATATATATATATATATATATATATATATATATATATATATATATATATATATATATATATATACATATATATATATATATATATATATATATATATATATATATATATATATTTATATAAAAATATAAAAAGTATTGTATTCAACATGAAACCAGATTCGACGTCACCTTATTTACACTTTCACTGCCATCTAGCAGTGAGAAGAAGCGTTATCTTTTTTTTTTTTTAAAAGATACCTTTTGATAGAAATGAGCTCTACACTAACAGGCCGGATTTCCCCGTGCACCATATGTTCAACATGATTTGTTTAGATAAACAGTTTACTCACAAGTGTACATAAGTTCCCTTTCTTACGACCATTCGACTTACGAAAAACGGTAGATACGAATATTTTTTTCAGGATGTTGAAAAATATCCGGTCATTGCTGTAAGTTAGATTTTGTATTGTGCGCACTTTTTTCCGAGTACAGGACATTACTGTTGTGCTTCTTTCTGCCAGCATCCACCCTGAAGAAGAAATCTGCTTCCTCTTCCTAGTTCGTGTGTAAACATTCTTTCCGCCTACCGGCGTGTGGTGCTGTGAGAGGTCACCCAGCATGCACCCCAAATCCGGCTTCCTCTTCCTACTTTGTGTTTAAACACACTGCACTGTATCTCTAGCACTCTAAGAACTTTGACATTTTTATTGTTTAATACATCGTGCATCTATTCAATATGGTTGATGTAAAGTGTAAAGAAGAGGCGAGCCCTTTCTTTTGAAATGAAAGTGGAATAAGAAAGCTTGATGCTGTTGAGAAAAGGGTTGGATCGTTTTTTTTTTTCGGCCACTCTTTACCACGGAGGAGGAAGTCACCCAACACTTGAAGCCCATCTTCTAAAAGTAAAATAAACTTAACTTTATTTATCTTTATAGAGCATAATATCTTATGAAATGTTTATTAATTAGTACAAAACAATACAGGTTACTTATACAAGCCTTAAACATACTTATACAAACCTTAAACATACAAAATATAGCACTGGTGAAACTTACGAACAAATTCACCTTACCAACTATCTCGATCGTAAGTAGGGCAGCGTCTGTTTTTCATGCTTTATGAGTGTGTTCTTTCTATTTATGTTTGGAAGACAATACAACAGATAATTCATTTTTTAATATCTCTAAATCTTTAAAATATAACATTATTTGTATTGAGACCTGACTTCTTTTGGGGAAACAGCAATTCTACAGAGAGCGACAAAAAATAAATGGGGAAAAAAGGCACCAACTAATCTTACAACATTCAAGGTTGATCCGTTTACTACCTCCGAGCACCGTTGTCCCAAACCTGAAATACATAAATGTGCCTTGATCCTAACAATAAATTAAGAAGAGTTTTTCATTGAAAATCTTGTCCTCGTTTCTTTGAAAGAGACACAAAAAGAGCGGTAGGAATTGAGGACACGCAAGGAGAACAAATCCACAGCATTGGTGGACAATGAGGAAAACCGACTGTCGGACAAGCTTCATTCATTCTGGATTGAACTGTATTTTTTGCAGATTTTTCAAGGTTGTTTTTCTCTCTTGGAAACCTTGCTGTTTTATTGCAAATCACTGATTTCCTTGTGTGCTTGCTTTGTGAGCATGTAATCGCCTCTATTATAATACAAATGAGGCCTTTTGTGCAAGTGTGTCAGTATATTCTGGATGTTTCTTTTATTTAAATACTCATTTATTGTTAAATAGGTACAAATTCAGCAGAAGCATAAACCTCCTATATCAATAATGGTGGTAAATAAGGTTTTTTTTTTACATCTGGTTTATTCTTTGATGTTTTGTGAGGATAATGAAATGGTTACATGACGCAGCTTACCATCCATGTTATACAAAATACAATATTCTTTCAATTTATGCCATTAATCCATTCTATAATCATCAATATAAGTGAATTTCCGCGAGGAAGGAACCATGCAGGTGCTTGTCAAGTTCTGTCTCAGGAAATTTGAATATCGTGATAAAATCCTTTATTTTCTTTAATGCAAAAACAGTCAAGTGAAATATTGCAAGTCTTTTATTGTCTGTTTAGCCCCATAATTCTTGTTTACAAATACAGCCGAGTAAAAAATGTTTTCTCCGGGCTGTAGTGCAACCTAACTGTGATTCACATCTTTTTTGGCCAATTGCATGCTTTGTTTTGCCCTGCTTTAGCCTATGTAAGCCTGTAAATGCTAAAAAGGACCCACCTCCTTTACCTCCGTATAACTTGAGCCAATAGTGACCGATTCAAATGATGATTGACACATTGGTAAGGAAATGAAACGCCGATATCGTAGCATACACCGCGGACTACTTCGTCTCCGAGGGAAATCTAGTAGGCGGCTACTTGCCTTAGTTGCGAGAGCTTGCGAGACAATAGTTATCCATACATAAGGCTCACTGTATTATAAGGCGCATGGTCAGCTTTTGAAAAAAATAAAGGCTTTTAGGTGCGCCTTATAGTTGTGAAAACACGGTACTCCTCTTTTGCCTTTTTAAATACATTAAGAAACAAAACAAAATCATTTCTGTCAGACACATTTCAGCTGCAAATGAGTGAGGATTAACTATAAATATAGTTTGGGCTGGATATAGACTTCGTAACTGCAAATATGATTTGCCACACTTTTCAGTTTTATGTTCAGAATTACAGCAAAGACTTTTTGTAGCGAGAATCAAAATGAAACCCTTAAAACTGAACCGATGTGGCTCTGTGGACTCCGTAAAGCCTTTGTAGTTACTGCAGTCATCAGAGTTCATGTCCTGAAAGCTCATATATATTGTATATGTCTGACAGCTCCCTTAAAATGAAGCCAAATCATCTCTGCAGGTGGAGAAAGAATTCTTTTTAACATTTCAGATGCAGCCAATTAGGAACCGGTACAACACATTCAAGCATCATGACTAAACGGCGAGAAGATTTTCACATCGGGTGGTCTTTTTTCTGCAATGACCTACTGACAGGCCCCTGCTTGCTTTCTTTCCAAATGTTGGCCGCCTCCGGGGCCAACTTCAATGTTGGGAAAAATTAGATTCAAAACTGTCAATTAAAAAAGACAAATGCGCTGCATGTGAGGGTAATAATTTGTATCGCTCAGCACAGACCACAAGGGTCCAGGGTGGAAGCAGACCTCAAACTTCCATGTGTATTTTACTTTTTAGTTCAACAACATATTATCCGTCCATCCATCCATTATCTGCACCGCTTATCCTCAGTAGGGTCGCAGAGGTCCTGGAGCCCATCCCAGCTATCTTCGGGCAGTGGGCAGGGGACACCCTGAACTGGTTGCCAGCCAGTTGCAGGGCACACAGAGACCGACAACTTACTCGCTCATTCACACCTAAGGACAATTTGGACCGGGAAATTAACCTGACATGCATGTTTTTGGAATGTGGGAGGAAACCGGAGTGCCCGGAGGAAACCAATGCGCGCACGGGGAGAACATGCAAACTCACAGGAGGTTCGATTTCATGACTTCAGAACTGTGCCACACTAACCACTGTGCCGCCGTGCTGCCCTCAACATATTATGTTCAACGTAATTATTTTAGATAAAAAAATGTCACCTTTCTTCTTCAACCTTCACTATAGATGTAGATTATAAGTTATATTTTAATATGCATTAGGTTTAAGTTTAATGTGGCTTTAAATTTAGATCGAAGCACTTGAGTTTATTTATAATTAATAATATCTATGTATTCATTTATTTAAGTAGACTACAGAAATAATATTTGTGTGATTACTATTGTCATATTTTTTTATATTCCAGTACAGTTTCAGAACGTCAGCATGCTCCTAATAAAAAGCACAGTGCTGCACAAACTATGGTCCGAAAGTGATTTGTGACACTCTGAACATTTTTCGGTTCCACGCAGCATATTAAAAAAAATGTGTTTTTCGTAAACTTGGTAGATACTCCTATTTATCAAAATATGCAAGTTATATAATTTGCAATTTATTTAAAAAAAAATGCAATGCCCTACCGATGAACGAGTTTCGGACAATCGTTCGAAAGTTGGATTTGTTTGTAAGTTGTTTCAGTGCTATGTTTTGTATGTTCAAGGTTTATATTAGTATGTTCAAGGCTTGTATAAAAAAACTGTATTGTTTTGTACAAAAAAATAAACATTTCATGAAGAGATAAATAAAGTTAAGTTTAACTTACTTTTGGAAGATTAGCTTCAAGAGTCATTCCTCTATGGTAGAAAGTGGCAGAAAAAAAGCGATCCAACCATTTTCTCAACTTCATCAAGCTTTCATATTCCACTTTCATCTCAAAAGAAATGGCTCGCCTCTTCTTTACACCAACCAAATTGAATGGATGCCCAAGAAATTAAACAATAAATATGTCAAAGTTCTGAACACGCTAGGGATACAGTATAGAATGTTTACACACGAACTAGGAAGAGGAAGTGGATTTCTTCTTCGGGATGGATGCTGGGTAACCTCTCACCGCTCACACGCCGGTAGCAGCGGAAGGAAGCAATACAGTACTTTCCTGCACTCGGAAAAAGGTGCACACGATACAAAATCTAACTTACAGCAATGTCTGGATATTTTTCGACATCTTGAAAAATGTTTTCGTATTGACTGTTTTTTGTAAGTCGAATAGTCGTAAGGAGCGTCTGTATTTATAATTTATTCAAACCTTTAATTTTTCAAAATGGTATGTTTGCATTTTTTTGAAAGATAACATGACTAATTCTCTAGTTCTGGCTTTCATTATTTGACCATAACGTACAGTAAGTAAGGCTTCCTTAACTGGACCAATTACGGCTCTGATCTAAACAGCAGGTAAACCGTGATTGGTCATTGGTTGACATATCCTAATATGGATAATATGGCGGGTGGGTCTTGCTTCATTACATAGATTCCACAAAAATGAATAGTAAAAATGTTGGGTTTGGACTATAAGGAACCTATAAAAAGTTTTGGGAAAATTACTTGGGTTGAGTACCTTTTTAAAAGCCACCGTCCTGAAAACCAATATCCTTCATAAAACCTGGGTGTCAACCCAGTACCAATATTTGGTGTTAGTACGTTTTACCCATATATGGAGTTAACCAACAGCTTGTTTGATATACAACTTAAAATAAGATGCTGGATGTAAATGATCACAAAGACACTTGCATATTTCTAGTTTAAATGGTGCAGTTCCATCAAAGTTTGCAAAATCTATCCAAATTATATCATACCATTTGGGACTGTTTACATGCATAGGAAGGTCAGATTGTGATCAGAATTGTCGTTATTAGATGAATCTGAATGATCAGTTTGGCTGGCTCTTCACTGTTCGCCAATATATATTGCGTATGTGAATGACATTATTCAAAGGGGCTTATTAAGAGTGACATCGTCATGAAAATTCATATTTCCACCTTTAACTTTTGACAACAAAGGAAGATTATTGGTTGTTTCTTTCTCGTTCCAAAAGTGTGTTTCAAGTCATGTTTGTACAGAGCAAGGATTTCCACAGTATATATGGATAGAATTTCTAGGACAAATACACCACTTTATGTGAGGCTTGTTAACCAGAGCTACAGTATATATTTCATTGTTTTTGAACAAAAATCCTAAAGTCCTTTGAGGCACACACATAGAAGGAAAAAACATTCAAAGAATAAACAGAGCGTGCAAAACAGTGCACCAAAATGGGTAAACATGAACGAGTAATCTGAATAAGAAAGGGCGAACCCAGACCTCCTTTTTGACAATTCCCAGTTCAAATATGAGCCTATTTGGATTTCTGCGCGTGTTCACATGGCCCTACATAACCCAAATATAAACGATATTCTGGTCATAATCACACTCTCCCCTGCATGTAAACGTACCTTTTCTGATAGGATCCCTCTTCAGATTTTTTAAATCGAATAAGGTTCCGTGCAAAACTCGTAAATTGTCGTCTAACAAAGTCTGTGAATTGTTTCACTCAAATGTATTATTCTGTTTTGTGTAATATTTGAATGCATTTAGAGAGAATTAGATAAAAGTACCATTACATCGGATGTTCAGTTTCAGCTGGGGAAAGGATGAATATGATTATTTGAAAACTAACAGTCTCGCAATGGTAAACAGACCAGGCACTGTGATGCAATTGAGGCCCTACAAAATATATACACTAAACAAAACACTTCAACACAAAGCAACCACATTAAACACAGGTTTACAGCTCATTGCGGCAATAAAGTTTTACATTTTTGCCTTACAATAAAACTTAACCGAGATCATAAAGGTGATGAATGTTATGATGAAATAACATGAGCTGAATGTATCACAACAAAACCAGGATTGTTACAGACTGCCTAATGCTTGATTATTTTCTTTTCCCCCTATGTTCCGGTCCGGAGCCTTCGCTCTGAAAATACTGGTCTACTCGTGATCCCAAGAGCCAAGAAGAGATCCGCAGGTTCTCCATTCGGGCCCCGGTGCTGTGGAATGCTCTTCTCCCTGAGATTCGATCTGTCACCTCAGTAGAAATGTTTAGATCTAAGATTAAAGCACAATTCTATTCTATAGCATATGAATATCCTATATTTTATGTTGACAATTTTGTGTATCATTTGTTATTGCAACATCCATTGCAGCCTGGTCATCCTGGAAGGATTCTCAAGGTTTCTTCATTTTCCTCATGTTGATGTTTGTGAGTTTTTCCTTTCCCTCATGTAGGTTTTAGATCAGGGAATGGTGTCATAATAGTCTGTAGTTTGCAATAATCTGTGGTCTGTGCAACCCTTTGAGACTCTTTGTGATTAAGGGCTTTACAAATAAACATGACTTGACACACAGCTAAATTTACAACAAATAATTTTCCACACTGTTGCTTTGATCTAATGCTACTATTTCAAAGTTGCTATTGATCCACATGCAACAACTCTACTATGGTCCTCAGCTCCACTAACATTTAAATGTTACACTGATTTTCAACATCAAGAAAAAAAAACTTTTCCTACATCTTAGTGTTGTCAATTTTGATGCTCAAAAAGTCAAAGAACATAATTTTGCTTACATCGACAAATCTGCCACAGTCCACCAAGGAGGAGCAGCAATAGTGATTCATCTTCACGAGCTTTAACCTGGCCACCGATTCACGGTTCAACAATTCTCGCAGTCGCGGTGATTTATGATTCATAATAAATATTGTTGTTTTCATTACCGAGCTGAGGAAATAAAGCCCGTAAGTCTTGAGCTGCTGGAGCATATTTAGCACGAGCTCAACTAATAAGACGTTCTCTTCCTCTAGATTTGATCGACAGGACAAAATGTGAAGAAAAGGTCGACCTGTTTCTATCTTTGTCAAATCGCGTCAATCAAATATTTTCCTTACAGAGTAGCTTTGAGCAATTTAACTAACAAATGAATGCTACAAATAAAACCAGGAATTTGCTACACATGAGCTGAGACGTCTTCGCTCTCCGCCATTTCTAATTAGCTCGGATGCATTTCGCAGCAATTTAAAAGGAATTCAATCTATTGCCATCACATTTAGGCCACGTGAGAGCAGAGGAGGAAAAAACCCGGCACGGCCGAGGCGCAGCCTCATTTTCTGTGTTCTGTTCCTAGAAGCGGTGCAAGAAGCTCACACAAGTTAGCTGGCAATGAACTGCCAAAGCAAGTATCAGGTTCAAAAAGTCTTTGTAGATAAAAGTAAAAGTGACGTCCCTCTGTCACATCCAACCAAATGTCACTTGGAGGAAAAACATGCCCACAGGCTGGAATTAAATCTGAATCACAATATGCCTGCACAGCTGTCTGCACTTCCATTTTTTTTAAATCCAATCTCTTATTTCTACAGCTCCAACAGCCAAACATACCATCTATGCATTAGGGCAATGTTTTTCAACTTTTTTTCATTGACGTACCAACTTCAAAACATTTTTTTTCATCAAATTCTTCCCCTTAGCAGTGGTTATTGGGAATCTTTGCCATTAACCAAATAACAAGTCTCATTGGCAAATACTTCGGCTCTTAATTATCTTAATTTACAAACTCTTTACTAGCTTTTTCTAATATTTAGTATTTTTTTAATTACTACATTTTTAGTTATTATTCTGGCAAAAGAAAAAGCTAATTGTAGGGAATATTCTTTTTCTATTCAACTGTAGGTTCACTTTGTTTTTCTAATAAAAAGAAGAAAAACTGACCTTTTTTCCCCTTCCTACCACAATTACTTGTGTATTATTTGTCATGGGAAATAGTTTTTTTTTAAATAAAACACCCATTTTCATTTTCTCATTTTTCTACCAAAAAAATATCAGATGGGTTTAAGTATGGTCAGGTAGATTTGACTTAATAAGACTAAATACAAAATCAGAAAAATTAAACATGAGTAATTGAAATAAAGAAATTATCTGATTATTTTTTGTGTAAAATATGGGCTTTTTTCTTTTTTTTCTTTTTTCTTTTTTGACAGTGTTTTTAAAAAATTTTCGAAAAATAAAAAAGCCATTTGTAGGATTTTTTTTTTAACATTTTTTTTGTGTGTTTCAAGGGTACCCGTATGACGCGGCAGGGGTAAACCAGTGAAAGCTGGAGGAACGAGAGCATGACCAACTTGGGTGCCGAGGTGCTTAACCTGTTTGGGTGTTCGAGCATTTGCGTTGGCCGTGGTCCAAAACTTTTTTGTGTGTTTTTTGCTCTTTTTTCCCTTTTTATTTTCTTTGTTTTTGTATGTGTTTGTCTTGCTGTCGGTCACACCTCTCGAGGGATATGACCAGGGCAGATAGATAGATTTTTTTTAATACAAACTGAAAATTCCAGAAAATTATATATTTTTAAAAAATTACAAATAGTAAAGGGGCAGCACGGCGGCGCAGTGGTTAGCGCATGTGCGGCACAGTTCATGTCATGGGAACCTCCTGCGTGGGTTCAAATCCAGCTCCAAACTTCCTGTGCGGAGTTTGTATGTTCTCCCCGTGCTCGCGTGGGTTTCCTCCGGGCACTCCGGTTTCCTCCCACGCTCCAAAAACATGCATTTCAGGTGAATTGGCCGGTCCAAATTGTCCCTAGGAGTGACTGAGCAAGTGAGTTGACTGTCCCCGTGTGCCCTGCGATTGGCTGGCAACCAGTTCGGGGTGTCCCCTGCCCACTGCCCGGAGATGGCTGGGATGGGCTCCAGCCCCCCCGCGACCCTGATGAGGATAAGCGGTACGGCTAATGAGATGAGATGAGACAAATAGTAAAATAGGAACAAATGATATTTGGGTGTTTTATTTGACTAGAAAAGGTAAGTTTAAAAACAGATTAGAAATATCCTAATATTCATGAAAATTATCTAATAATTGCTAATTTTAGAAAGTTTATTTTAAGAAAATAATTTAAAAGTAGAGTAAAATATACATTTCATTTACATGTTATAAATAATACAATAAGAAAAAATAATACTTTAAAAATGTGTTTTTAACAGAAAAATAGGCTAAAATACAGTTAAAAAATAGCTTACAATTTAGGAAAATGTGATCGTTTTTTTTTCTTTCTTTAAGAAAAACAATTTTATAAGTGTGGTAAAATAACCCTAAAATACCCCAATTGATAACAATGGGTCTTTTTTTGTAGTTAGGTAGCAAGTGCTATGATTTTTCAAAGAGGCTTCTTTCCAAACATATATTGTAAAATCTCAAGTACCCCCTTGAAATGTCTTCAAGTACTACCACGGGTTTTATTACACCCATTCAAGAAACACTGCACAAGGGGATTGGAACTGTTTACTTTGGGTCAATTTGTGACAAATCACATCACTCGGGAGAAGACATGAAAGGTTAAGACAGTGTTTGCTTGTGGGCTCCAATCTGAAGGGCTGGGAGAGCATCGAATTAATGATGCCATGTAAGAAAACAATTTTTTACACAGGTGAAGGGTTGACTAATGCAATCTAATTAGAGCGCTAAGGTACATTAAAACACAATATTAAGCCATCTGTCAGTGAATACATCGCCACTGGGCTGTCTAATTGAAATGGTCCCTTCCACTGTAAATTGCGCAAGTGACCTACATCAAGAAGAAAAAAAAAGAACTTTTTCCAAGGCAACCGCTCTTGCAAAACTGTCATGCAATCTTTAGATCATGTGGCCAGGAATAACGGTGAAAATATGCTCATGTGCACAATTCAAGGCAACAAATAAGAAGAGGGAAAAATGAGTGTGTATTAAAAGGGCAGCGTGCAGCATATGACACATAGGGTCGATTTCATTTTGGAGCAGCTCACCTAGAGATAGAGTGACATTTATTTGCATTTTATGAAGTGTATAATGTAACACAGTCAACTTACGTATTCCTGTTTTTTCCTTTTCATAAGCTCATCCTGCATCAATCACCATACAATATAATCAAAAGTCATTGTATAAGCAATTTTCCAACATTATTCCTTATCAATCTTCTCATACTATTCTTTATGTAGCACATCTTAATCACTGTTTTTCAACGAGTGTGTCGGGGCACACGAGTGTGCTGCCAGACCTCGTCTAGCATGCTGCAGGAAATCACCTAATTTTGGGTAGGTGGTTGCAAAAATAGTATATTTTTCCTTTTTATATATTAATATACAATATGGTACAATACGATACGATACCAGATCAGACCAAACCGAACCATACCATACCATACTATGTAATACAGACGCTTCCCTACTTACGACCATTCGACTTACGTAAAACGGTAAGTACAAACATTTTTTTTCGCGATGACGAAAAATATACGGACATTGCTGTCAGTTCGATTTTGAATAGTGTGCACCTTTTTCTGAGTACAGGACATTAACGTAGTGCTTCTTTCCGCCACTACCGGCGTGTGGTGCTGTGAGAGGTCATCCAGCATCCACCCGGAAGAAAAAAAATCTGTTCGTGTGTAAACATTCTAGACTGTCTATGTCTATACTATCTCCGGCATGCTAAAAACTTTGATATTTTTATTGTTTAATATCTTGTGCATCCATTCAATATGTTTGGTGTAAAGTGTGGAGAAGAGGCGAGCCGTTTCTATTGAAATGTAAGTGGAATAAGAAAGCTTGATGTGGTTGAGAAAAAGGTCGGAACGCTTTTTTTCCTGACAGTTTTTACTACGGGGGAGGACCTCTTGAAGCGCATCTTCCAAAAGTAAGTAAAACTCAACTTTATTCATCTTTATAGAGCATAATATTATATGAAATGTTTATTTTTTAGTCCAAAACAATACAGGTTACATATACTGGCCTTAAACATGCTTAAATAAACCTTAAACATACAAAATATAGCACTGAGACAACTTACAAACAAATTCAACTTACGAACGATCGTCTCGTTTGTAGGTAGGGCAGTTTCTGTACTATACTAAACGATACTATACCACACTACTATCTGCTCATAAGGTACTACAAAGATTTTCTTTAAAGATTGTATTCAGTTTGATTAAGCTGTTAAAAGCAGGAAAAAATAAAGCAAATCAAGTTAAAAAAAAAAAAGATGAAAAAACCTAAAACTTAGTAAAAACCTTTTTGTTCCACTGATTTTTTTCTCTCCTTATTTTAAGTATCATTTTTGATTTTCTTTCTTTTTTTTAACAAATAAAATACAGTAAAACTCTAAAAAAAAATACAACAAAATGGTGACCGTAAATTATAAAAAAAAATAACACTGTCAATTAAAGTAACATGATAAAGCTGACTTTTTAAAAAAGTACATGGACGATAACAAGTTCATTCTACTTGTTTAAATAAATAAAGTAGTTCACTAAAGGAAATGGTGCCCCTACAACCCTAGTGGTTAAGTTGTCCACTTAGTGTTTTAGGAGCGCAGTGGCACATTCGCCTAAATGTCCCTGGTTCAAGACCGGGTGGAAACATATTTTGGCCGGGAGAGGTATGGACCCGACCAGGCTGTACTTGCACAAGAAACACCACAGGAAATGGTGCCCCTACGACCGTAGTAGTTCAGGTATCCAACCAACCAACACCAGCAAAGTAGATTTCATTGGGTGCCAGGGTTGATTGTTATTTAGATTAGTGCTCAGTGCTGTTCGATATTTTATATGTACAACATTGTCACTAGATACCCGTCAACCTCAGCCAAATGCTACCCTTGTCAATGATTGCAATTCTTATTATCAAGTAATAATAAACGCGGCACCGATTTATTTACTCACAGCAAGGACAGACTCGTAAGTATAAAAACATAGATAATTTGTGTAAACAAGTTTATTTTATTTACCAAATAAACAACAAAAACGATTATTTCGGTATTTTTCTTAGTTCTTTCCCTATTTACAGTAAATTTAGAATTGCTTATTATAGATTAGCGTTAGCTAGTATATCTATTTACGACAAAGTCTGCAACCAGTGACTGAGACAATTTGGATTAGAGCAAAAATGAGCAAGAGGAGATTGGTCTAACAAAAATGAGTTAAACAAAAAAATCAGTTCAAAGATTGTTATACTTAGTAAGCAATTTGAAATGATCATAAACGTATTAAATACAGGAAAATATGTAAAGTGACAAGTATGTCACTATTGCCCAATAATGTTGCTGTTCTTTGATGCCTACACCCTTTAAGGAGGAGCTGCTTTTTCTAGGAGACTCAAAATAAAGAAAAAGGCTCGTGGAGGACCTTTAGAACAGATATGGATTTTTGCATCTTGAAGGATTTTGGAACATTCCTCTGCTGTTCCCTAAGCACGTTCAACATTCATTGATCTCTTCTCTCCTTTGTTAGTGTGCTTACTAAACTATGAACTTAACAGATTGAGAAGATTTGGGTTTGTTTGTTTTTTTAGGAAAGAGGCGTTTTGGCTTAAATAGGGTTTAAAGCAACGCATTCAAGAATCAGGCAACATCTACAGGTGCAAAGAGAGCGCTTCCTTACAAAACTGCTCACGTTGAGCAGGTTGCAGGCTAGTTGCAATTGAAATAAAAACCTTTAAAAAGAAAAAAAAATGAGACTTTAATAATAACAACAATAACGTGAACTTACCAGTGATCAACGTTTGGCTCCCTCAGCGCTTTGGATAACCAGGACCAAGACTGGATCAACAGTAAACCCGGACAACGACAAATGATCATGGACCTGCAGACTGGTCCACTTTGTTCAAAGACGAAGATTCTATGGAGGATATTGGCTCGTTTTTCAACTTAGCTTGTTTCTTTTTAATGTTAATGCAAGGTGCTCCGCTCCCTTTGGTGCTTCGGAAGGTATGATGTGCCCCCTTCACTGCACACGCAGCCACTTTGTGCTCTCTCCCCAAATAATGACATGAACGGAGGCGGGGAGCCGCTGTTACGACCTCGTGGCAATTAACAATGAGACCGCTAGATGGCACAGTGTTAAAGAATGATCTAACGGGGTGGTAAGAAAAAAAACATTTAATCCGCGGAAGTGTACGAAACACTTTCTTTATTTTCTCAAGTTTTCAAGAAACAGGTAAGAACCCTTCTTTAAATTCATCCAGCTCAACTATATATACTGTATATACTAGACTGTATGTGGTAAGCTTTTTAATGTGTACATATTTGCTAGTCTTAGCGAGCAAATTAACCATTTTGAAGATACTCGGTTAGATACAAGTTATAAAGACAATTTAACTCCTAAACGTACTGTTAACTCTATTTATACCCAAATCAACATAAACAAATTAAATTGAACCAGTAATAATGCCTATTGGCATCTAAATCACAGAATAGAACCCTTTCCTGTTCGTTAACAAGTGTGACATCGTCTTGCTGCGCGCGTATTATTGAGGCAGAAAGGCAGAATTCATGTCAGTTTATACCAGCCGTAGCGTAGATAGTAACAAACAAAACGAGCTCAGAGTATGTACAGTCATCAAGAGAGCGATTTACTTCACTTAAGGGTTTAAAGTCAACCACAACAACAAAAAACCTTTTTACACAAATAATGTCACTTTGAGAAGCTTTTGTGTGGGAGTTTTCCGCGCCTTATACAAAGCCGGTGTATGTATTTGAGCAAAAACACTTTTATGCCAGCAAGTTAAATGGACAAAAATAGCAGCCCTTATTATTAGGTAATACCTACAGTAGCTTAGTTCACAAATCAATTAAACTGTGAAAGAATTTTCTTTCCTTGGCTTGCACCCACCGTTAAATACAGCGTTAGTGTTGGTGGGTGCAAAAATAATAATGATAACAACAATTAATCAATAATAATCATTATTAACAATATAAAAATCATTTATCATTGAATATGTATTATATAAATTATATATTACCACAAATATGTATCATTTTATTATTTTTTTGACTTATTATTATATCTATTAGCTATCTCCGGTAGTAGCAAAACTTACAGTCTATAGTAAGCATTGGTAGTGAAGGAGGATCGTTGATTCTGATCTTGCCCTTCGCGTGTTCGTTGAATTTCGGGTGAGGATAAAATTGAAAAATGAAGAGGCTGGAGATGAACTGCTTCTCGAGAAGTTTTTATTGGCAGAATATATTCTAGAGACCACCGCAAGTCTTCAATTGGACAATAATATCAATCGTCTTTCTATAACATTTTGAAGCAAGATTCTTATAACTTCTCTGAGGTGTTGTATAAGTCAACAGGAAACCACGACTTCTGCTTTCTGTTTGCTGTCTGTTCGCATATTATTGTGTTATCAGCCAATTCTCAAAGTTTCATTTCATTTTTGTTTTTTTAGGCGTGGTATAGTTAAACAGGAAACGGCAACTTCAGGTTTCTGCTTTCACCTTGGTCTCGTGGTTTCTTGACATCAGGCTGAACTTTGTCCTTTCGCTTAAAGTTCCTGACATTTGTTTGAAGTTGTACTTTGCATTGAAAATATCCATTTACAATGAAGCTGATTTACTTCATGTACAATAGGTCTACAGTAGCAAACACTTTGCCTACGTACACTTACTAAGGCATTCAACATTCAAGTAAACCTAAACCAGATCGCCACAATATTTTACAAGATATGAAATGGCCACCGCAAAGGCGGACATGGCTAGTGACGGTCTCTGTCAAGTCAGTTATTTTAATGGATTGCAACCACAGACTCCAATGGCGCTTTTGAAAAAAGCTTGTTTCTTCTAGGAATTGCAATAATTTGTGTTCCTTAAATTGCAAATTGTGCACTCGTACACACTATAGCTGGGCATGTTGTATTTGTAAATTGCGACTTTAAAAACGCAACTCTAAATACAAATTTTCTCTCATTCCATTCAAACTCGTACTGCTACTCTTGCTGTTTTGATGAGGGACTGTAGAGTTCTAGCTCTACAATACATGCTAAGTGTGCTTCTTGTTATGCCGACTGTTCAAGAAAGAATTTTGAAACAACATTTTGAAACAGGATTCTAACAAAGAATAGAAGAATGACTTTTTTCTAAACAGTTTTGTTAAAGATACACATTTAATATTGGCTAAAACCTTACGTCTAAAATATGAAACAGGCAGAGATGTGCTGTCAGGGGAGACAATTAGCAGTTGGGTGTAGAATTCGAATGGGAAAAATGAATTGAATCCATATTAGGATAAGGTTGTAACAACAAAATGTTGAAAAAGTACAGCGCTCTGATTACTCTCTAGATCAATAACGTGCAGTAGGGGAGGAATGAGATGCAGGGCTTCATCTGCCAACATAGGAATATAAATCTTAAAATATACCAACTGGTTATATTTATTCAGTGTTACATAATACTTACCGGTACTTATTTAACTTCACCCTTTTGTTATTTTATTTTTCAAAATAACAATATTTTCACATTAAAGTATATAATGAAAATTATTAATTCAATTAGTACGTAACAAATTACTATGCTAAGCGTCTGATGATGCAGAGTGAGGCACGCAATTCTCTTGCACCATGGAAGAGAGCGATAGTGAGACCAAGGATTACCATTTAGCGTACACCTCAGCCCAAAAAAATATAATTACTGATAGTATTAGCAAGCTAACAATGAGTCTACTAACAGTAATTTTGTTCTTGTTGCATGTACTTTCTTTCATAATTGAAGACTACCTATCTATTGATGGTTTTATTCAAAATGAGCAGAGCAAAGACACTAGGACCAGTTTTGTACTTTGTTGTAATATCTTTTTGTAAAACATAGCTTGAGAAAGTTACTCAAGATCAGGGTTGGGTAGGGTTACTTTAACTGGATTACTTTCAATTACTTTTGGATTACTCCAATACCAAATATGCTAATAAAAGACAAAATAAACTAAATATGAATAAAATTACTAAATTTTGTGCAGGCTTGGGGAGTAACGGAATACATGGAATGGCAAGCTGTTTTGATTTATTTTCATTTTGTTTCTGTCACATTTATGATAGTTTTGCCGGAGCTCAAAGAGATCAAAGTCAGGAGAGAAAGCTTACCACGTGTTGTGAGTCATAATTTTATTAATAATTAGTTTCTTTTGTCTTTTATTAGCATATTTGGTATTGGAGTAATCCAAAAGTAATTGAAAGTAATCCAGTTAAAGTAACCGTACCCAACCCTGCTCAAGATGATAAAAAAAAAATCACAAACCTGGCAACAGTGCTAACACAATGTCTATCAATCTTGCACTACATTTTGCATAATAAAAAATGTATTCCATAAACCAACTACGTTTTAATTCAAGGTCAGTGTAAGGGCCCGGGAGAAACTTGGTCTGAGGTGATCATAGAGTTGTATTTCTTCCAGATCTGCCCTTAGAGCACCAGGGGTAAGTCTTTATATCAAGTTTTATCATCTATCGGTCTATCAATGATTGCTTCTAATTTTAGGTTACATAATGCTTCATTCAATAAATTCAAGGACATGTGAATGTCAAGACCATATTTAAAAGCATTTTAGAACTTAGGGTAAAAAAGACCCTAGGTAACTTTGTTTTAAAATAAATAAATGACCTGTAATTATGTACCATGGTCACCGACTAAGTTAATTACCCAGCAAATAGAAGGAATGCTATTGAAATTAGCCACAAATGAGGATTAGTTGTACAGAAACTTAATGTGTCAATGGTAATAAATTTCAATGTAATTCTTATGCCTTCATATACAGGACTGTCTCGGAAAATTAGAATACTGTATTAATGTTATTTATTTTTTGGTTTGCAATTAAAAAATACAATCTGGATTCATTTTAAATCAACCAAAATATTGCATTTTATTATTTTAATGTTGGTTATTATTTCTTACAACCCAGTGATGGGTAGAGAAGAAAAAAAATACTGAAGTAAAAGTACTGTTACTTCGGAATAATATTACTCAAGTAGGAGTAAAACTAGTCATCCAAATACTTACTTGAGTAAAAGGAAAAAGTACTTGGTGAAAAAAATTACTTAAAAAGTACTGAGTAAAATATATGTCGTATTTTATTGATTTTTTTTAAACAACCAATCAGATCATTAAATTATGAAAGTCCAACAAAATTACATGCAATTTAAAAGTAGATTAAAATAATCAATGTAAATTAAAGTGCTTTAACAAACAATAAATCAAACAAATAAATTAAGCACATGTAGCACCAAGTTGCACATTTAAAGCCCAGATACTAATCTTAACAGGCTCCGCAAGCAGAACAACAAGCTAACCCATGAACTCGAACAAAGGAGACATTGCATATTTTAGCTGGTGTTCCTCTCCTTGGTTTTTAAAGTCGTTATTGGTAATCAACATTTTTCATCTGTAGTTGAATATGGTCACGTGACAAGGCTGTTATGTTTGATTGGTTAAACATGGCAGAGCCTGGTGGAGTTCCGGGTCAAAATAAATGCACCTTAGCGGAAACACACAGACGCGTACTTACGTGGAGGGGATTTATTAAGTAACGAAGTAAGGACTTCAATGTTGCCTATTGTGACAGAGTAAAAGTATCGTTTTTCTCTTCACAAAATTACTCAAGTAAAAGTAAAAATATAGGGATTCAAAAATACTCCTAAAAGTACCAAATTTCCCAAAAACATACGTAAGTAAATGTAACGGGGTAAACGTAGTCCGTTACTACCTACCTCTGTTACAACCTGATACTAGGAGTTTTTTTTTTCATGATGTAATAGTTCAGCAATATTCAAACAACAAAATACTTGCAATATTTTGGCTGATTTGAAATTGATCCAGAAAAATATGACATGTCAGCCCATGACTTTATGGTGTCTTTATTAAGAAGATTCAAAGCATACGGGAAGAAATTTCCAAAAACAATGTAAATGTGTCACATATTAAAGGTCTGAAAATTATAGATGCGCGATATGGTGGCTGTCCAGGGATTTTTTCGCGAATTAGTGATCTGTCACTTGATATTCTTAAACAGGTGGTGAATACGGACAGACTACTTGCTTGTTTGACCCGTTTCCGGGTTCGCTGATTAAAGGTCTTTTCGGGGTCTTTGGACCTTCAGTTTTAAATATTAGAAACATATCCCTCTTCTCAGGTGTAGTTCCAGCGGCTTTTGATTATGATGGCGGAGCGCATGGACGCAGCGGCTCACAGCTCTTCATCTAATTTTCTATTTATTACTGTTCTCTTGTCTTTTTTGCTTTCTTTTCTGGACACATGGGTGGCCAATAATACCTATAGTCGGGGGGAACCTATAAATTTGGGTCTGCGTCTAAATTTCGACTTTTTGGGCACTTTTTATAACACTTTTGATATCCCGCAAGAAATGCAAAGGGTTGATCTGTGCAGCCCTTTGAGACTCTTTGTGATTAAGGGCTATACAAATAAACTTGACTTGACTTGACTTGACTTTGTTAATGCAATTGCATTACAGGAAATAAAGAATTCTCCGACAGTATTTTAATCTTCTGAGACCGTGCTTCAAATTTAAAGAAATATTTGTATTATATTTTGTTGAAATTGGAAAGCATTATCACAGCATCAGATAGTGGCTTTGTTCCAAAAATGTTTTTGAATACTCAGCATAAATACAGAAGTGCTCTCTGCTATTACATATTACCTAAGGTTGAAAGTCACTTCTCACCATCATCATATTTTTGTTCCATTAACTATTGATTATCTGTATTTCAGGGTTTAATGGCCCATATGGTCTGCCAGTCAGATGGGTCAGTTCAAGGGTGGGATAAATCAATCAGGGCAATGAGTAGCTCCACTATACAGTACAGTACTAGCAGCCTGTTTGGAATACAGCAATTGTGTGTGGGCTTTATAGAGCTTAAGATGTTCTGTTTATTTCTTTTTGCTTCCCCCTGTTGAATATTTACAAGGGTTATGTATTTTAATATGAACTTGTTTCTTGTTCGCTTGGGATTTGAAAGTGTGTTTACCGTCCACTGCCTGCATCTAAAATAATTCATTTTTTGACTTTTTCTGCCTTGTCAGATTATGACCTAAATAATACAGACAAACAAAGCTTATTTTCTTTTCTTCCCCCTGCCTTGGACATACTCATTTAAGTTTTGAAAAAAAGCAAAAATAAAAATAAAAAATCTCTTAAACTGGTCCTAGGAATTAATTTTTAAAATGTTTAGATGTATCGTGTGCCTCAAGAATTTTTAATGAAAAATGTGATCCTCAGATCAAAACAGGTTGAGGAAAACTTGTCGAATATTTTATTCTGATTACTGTAATGAAGTATACATTAAAAAAAAAACGCCCACTTTTTTATTAACAAAAAGTCACATTTATTCCAAACTCATATAATAAACATCAAGCATTACAAAACTGCAATTTTTAAGCATAAACCAACGCTACAAAGGAATTAAAAACATTTTTTACAGTTACTGTGCCACGTCAGTTTCTGACGTAAATGATGGTGATGGAGTTCGGAGGGGGATACAAATAAGAAACAATAAATGAGTTGTTTGAACCATTCCGGGATTACTTTGCAGAGTGAAATCCACTAGAATCCTGTGTGGCTTTAGAATAATCCCATCAGAACTGCAACAGTGCCACGCTACTACAGAACACCCGAGCCTGTTAGCCCTGATGAGAGCCTAGAGTGACAGAATGTGGGGAAATATGACATGAGAAATAAAGAAATCCTTGTTAACTAGAGTAAACAAAAGCGCTAGTATCGTACATAACAAAGCATTCACCAGTCTGCTGCGTACCAAATTTCATTTCTTATCAAAAACAAGTCTAGAAAGGTACCAAGAAATTGAGCATTGCATATTAGGAAACACATCTGGAGTAAGCTTCATATAAAGCTAGGAGACACAAAGTCATGAGAAAACTTTTTTCCTGGGTTCAAAACAAACCTGAGTTCACACATTGCATACTGTGCATCGATACTTAATGAGTTAATAGCCATATCTGCCACCTATGATTAATATGCTCTCATTATTAAAGGAAAGCATGTGCTGCTCTGCTAAACCTTGCATTCTTGTGCCGAACTTTTGACACATTCGGGGCAATTTCTCTAAACTACGAGCCAACTAGGCATGGGCAGATATCGGGTTTTACGATTTATTTTGGTGTTTAAAAAAAGGTGTTTCAACTACTGCTAATTAGTTATCTGTGATTTATTTTGGTTGTGATTTGAAAATTCTAATACTAATATTAAAACAAATATTCATCAAGTTGTGGGCTTCTTTATAGGGTAGTCTTTTACCGTTTGGAAATAAAAATATATGACTAAAACAGCAGTGGGCAAACCTTTTGAGTCTAAACATCCATCCATTATCTGCACCGCTTATCCTCAGTGGGGTTGCGGGGGTGCTGGAGCCCATCCCAGCTGTATTCAGGCAGTGGGCAGGGGACACCCTGAACTGGTTGCCAGCCAATCGCAGGGCACACATAGACAGACAACTTTACTTTTCAGTTCAACAACATATTATCCATCCATCCATTATCTGCACCGTTTATCTTCAGTAGGGTCGCGGGGGTGCTGGAGCCCATCCCAGCTATCTCCTGGCAGTGGGCAGGGGACACCCTGAACTGGTTGCCGGACAGAGAACTCACTCGCTCATTCACACCTAGGGACAATTACAACCGGCCAATTAACCTGATGCATGTTTTTGGAATGTGGGAGAAATCCGGAGTGCCCGGAGGAAACCCACGCAACCACAGGGAGAACATGCAAACTCTGCACAGGAGGATTCGATCGCATGACCTCAGAACTGTGCCGCGGATGCGCCGCCACTCAGACGCCGCGCCGCCTTTGTTTTAATCCGATACATCATAAATACATGAGGAAAAAAGATCTAAAAAGCCCATTCAATTTTTCTCATTTAGATTATTTATATGTATATTTCTTTGTAAAAGAACTATTTCACCTAATTAGTTTCAAAACACTCTAAATGTTTAAATACATGTTTTTATATATAAATGCGACTTTAGTTAAAAGTAATTAAAGATAAGTAGGATAATATCTCCCTTTTCATTCACAATTTGATCTTTTTTTCACTGAAAAATTCAAAAAGCAATTACACTACTTTGGTAGTGTTTTTTTTAATTGCTTGGAATTTAAAGGGACACGGTGTAATATTTGAATACTAGATGTTGCTGTATTGTGAAAACAAAGCCAGGAAGAATACAAACTCCTAAGACTCAAAGTGACCAAATCGCTCCATTATTTTTCTCATTTTATTCTGCAGCCTTTGGGTTTTTAGGGGTACTCGTAGCAGCAAGATGGCGGACAATCATATCAGCTCCACTTAGGTGAGGCTGATGTTGTGTAAAATATATACACATTTCTTGACCGACTAGTGTTTAAAAAATGCACATTCATATGATAGGTAAAGCATTTTTGCTTAGTATTCAAATCAAGATTTTTGTGGGGATAAATTAATTTTACTTCTGCGAGCCGCTAAATAATACACAATATCTTAATAAATAGAATTAATAAATGTTTAGAAAAACATCAGAACAAAAACACTTTCTTATTAGTACTGTTTTTTTCACATTTATAGTGTATAGCATTCTATTTTTATCATTTTTGTTTGGCTGGCCCCCGGGCTGTATTTAGCACACCCCTGAAGTAAAACGAAAAAGTAAATCTTATAAATAAATAAATAAAGTTACAAATGAATATCATTGTTATATGTTTTCAGTGGCTACAGTGGATATTTTTTGCGGAAATGAAATAAATAAAAAACTCCCATGATGCCGTGATATTTTTGCTCATAATTATCATTCATGTCAACTAACATTTTTTTCTGTATTTCATACATTTTTGGATCATTTCTAATTGTGTACGCTGTACAACAATTTTTGTACGAGAAAAAAAATCCTTATTATTTTAAACTCATCACTTTTGTTAGACCGATCTTGTCCTGCTCCAATTCTGATCGTCTCAGTCACTGGTAGCAACGTCACCGTAGGTTGCTAATATTGTGGCAGTATTTTACATAGTCTGTCTTGCTGTGAGGGGATAGGTGCTGCGTTGTGTTTTTACAGTTTATTATTGTTTAGATATGGGAATTGCAATCATCAATAAGAGGAAAAATTGGCTGTGGTTGACAGGTATGGATTATCATACCATCAGAATCTTATATCAGCCCATGCCTAGAGTCAAACCAGTCAGTATGGAGCAAACTTCTGCCTTTCAGACTTTTTAACTCCAGAGGTTGTGATTTTAGCAGTGTAAGGGGCTAAATTCTGTGTTAGGCTGCTAGCGGCCGCTGGGTGGACAGCCAGAACGGGAAGTGTTTTCATGCCAAGCAGGCTGGAAACAGGGACGGCGTAGTGGGAATTTTGGATTGCCTGCAAGGTGGAAGGGGAGTGGACGTTAATGTTGGTAGGGGCTGAAGTGGCGGCCGCCAAAACAGCTAGCGAGGTAGCGGCGTTGGAGGCGGTAGAAGCGGACTGAGGGTAGCTCATGTTGAGGTCAACTGAGGTGGCTGCAGAAGCAGCCTGCATCGTGTATTTAGCCATCTCTAAGCTGCTCGCCGTCACGTCGCAGAGGTTGTTGAGACGGTGTGAGGTTAACAGAAGACAATGGGGGTGTGAAGGGGAGGGGAAAATGGCAGGACAACAGAGAAGGGGAGGGATGGAGAGAGAGGAGAAAACAAGAGTGAGAGAAGCAATGTGTTAAAAAGCAAAGACAATCAGTATTTTTTTTTCTGTGAGGCCGCATTTATAAGGGATGTCCTTATTTGCAGAATTTCCAAAACGAATATTTAGACAAGCAAAGGTCTGAGAATGGTGTGAAACCATTTAAGAAGTGCTCCAAGGCCAATTGTGCCCGGTAATATGAGCAGTCAGAGCTGTGCTTTTAAAATGATTTTTTGTTTAAAATTTTGGCTTAAAAGATTCATATATGGTGTAAAACGTAAAAAATGTGTATCTCATTTGTGTGGTAAACTGTATTTTAGTATCATAGTTTATTTATTGCTACTTTTGCTCCTACTCAGTTTCAGATGTTATTTTGGCCAATCCAAGTATTTTGGTGAAAAGTATGGCGCCTGTGAATGCAAAGATAAAAGCGACGGAGACCTGGCTCATCGGCCAGCTGAACCCCCACCCGATAATAAGAAAGCAGCTGCCCTCCTTGAAGGAAGTGCTGAGTCGGGTCTTCCACAATCTAGAAAACAAGACGGTTATTAAGGCAGGGAGCCTGGTGGTGGCGGAGGTGTTCTTGGCTTTTGAATATACCCGTTCCATCTGAAACTTCACTTGACATGTTTTCTCGTGATTTAAACACCATTATTTGGCCACTGCTTGTCAAAATATTCATTTTGGAAATATTCTCTTTATATAACGACCTCTCTATTAGACCGTTGTACCAAAATGGCTTTGGTGCACCTTTTAAATATGTCCTATCAATGTGAAACTTCACAGGAAGTGTTTCCTCATAGTTTCAAACCACATCCAGGCCTTTGTTGATGAAAAATCAAAAGTTCAAAAATAAGGACCACCCTTTGCTGCAATTCATCTACTCTAGTCTAACGCTTGGTTGGCTATGGTGTCAGAGTGCATTGATTTCAATGGGGTTGTGCATGATAGCTTACCTGGCACTGATGAGGTACTGGGCAACGCTAATGCTTGCCGGCGAGCCCGTGATTGTGACTTGGCGCATGGCTGAGCCATCAGCCGCGCTGGCTATTTTGATGTGAGCTCCCGAGACTTGACGAATTTCATTGATCTTGCTGCCTTGTCTTCCAATTATGCAGCCAATAAACTAGAAGAGCAGAAAAGTCAAAGATTGTACATAATAAATGAGATTGTGTTCCTCCTTTTCACACAAATACTATCACAGGGGAACAAATACAGAAAGAAAGCAACATATCGGGTCCTTAGAGAACTTTGTTCTCTGTTAACAAATCAAATGTTAAATATTTACATATTTAGAGATTATGGTAAATGGTCTGCATTTATTTAGCGCTTTTCAAGTCACAAAGGGCTTCACAGTGTGATTCACATTCACCCATTCACACACACACTCACACACCAATAGAGGTTCAGAGGAGCCAGGAGTCAAAACTGTGACCTCTTGGTCATCTACCCCCTGAGCTCCTGCTCTCCCAAACTATGCAAAACCTGTGGGATTCTACCAAACCTTTACAGAATAACATACATTAGCATTCTACTCCTTCATGTTATGAATTTCCAAAAGCAGAGGTTTTTGTTTAAAAAAAAAAAAAAAAGAGTAAATATTTATATTGTCCTTCATTGGTTCCATAAAAAAGTTATTTAAATAGTTATTGTTTATTTTTAAATCTGTCAATATTAACTGTATTGTTTTGTTTATGTTTAATATACAGTGGTGATGGGCAGTTTTCAATTGAAAGTAGGACTGGTCACTAAAGTAAACCCTCGCTATAAAGGCTAGTTACTTTCTACTGTTTTCGCTACTTTGATTGTTTATTGTCTTCTGCATTCTGATTGGCTAAACTGCCTCACGCTTTTCATTATTTGACAGTACAGTAGGTATTTGTGAAAAAGAGAAGAAACTCTGCAGAACTTTTATTTGTTAAACAAATGCTTGAACTTGGAAAAATGTGTTTTTTTGGGGGGGTAATAATACACTAATTGTAAAAAAATATATAGGTTTTCACTTCCCAAATTTCGCCTATCACAGGTTCTTTTTGGGACGTAATAAACGAGGTTTCACTGTAAATGAATACATTTATGAAATCAAGGGAAATAAATTAAAGAGTTCAATTTGAATTATTAAATGCTTATTCTGATTATTAAAACACCACTACCAATTGCCTAATTATAAGTAGCACAACCAATCAGTTATGTTTTGTTTAACTAATTTAAAATCTGGTGTTTTGCAAATTATATACATTTTTAAATCAACACATTTTTATTCAGATGAATTCTGGGGCCAGTCTTGGCATTTCATTTTTGAAAGCGAAATCTAAATTGATATTGGCTGCCGCTGGTGCAAACAAGGACACTCTAGTTCTGGTCTATATTCTTTTAAATTGTGAGATTACAGGCGGCCTATTTTGGCAACATCAGACACAAAAATGAGAACATCCAATATTGAATAAACAATTCACTTATTTGCTGCTGTTTCTACAATGCCTTAAATTGGGCCATCATAAGGACATTTTTAAGACTTCTGTGTTAACGGTGGTGTCCTTTAAGTGCTGACATCAGAAATGGATGTAACTGTTATTTCAGCTAAGTATTTCCTTGTTTCACTATGCCCAACGTACTTTTATGCAAACAGATTATCAGACAGTTAAATTGTATAACCAGGTATTAAACGAAAGCAAAACCTTAGGATACTGCTTTCACAACGTTGGCATCAAATTAGTAGTTTGCAAACATTTGTGATCAGCGCTACGCACCCAGACTGTGCTAACAAAGTACACATGATTCAGAATATTGGTGTGGATTTTTCACTCTGCCGCTACACAAACAACAAGACACTCACATCATTAGGTATTGCCAGCTCCTGTGAACTTGTGGGGGCAGATACATCCAATCCTGCAAAGTAGGACACAGAACGCTAACAAAGTGCATGACACTAACGGCTTCCACTATAATGATATAACAAGCTGACCTACTTTTAGTATTTTTTTACTGTTAAAATAAAAGTCAAAATAACTTACTAGGAACATATCTGACATTCTAGTCACATACTTCCACTGCTAAAGTTCTAATACCTTGAAATTAATTAATGTCATGTACAGTATGGTGGTGTCTGTATGTGGTGCAGGTTCAGTTAGTGATGTCACTTTTTAGAAATGTGGGTTGATGATATCAGGGATAGTCTGGGCCAAAAAACGCTGTTAGAATTTGAGGAGAAATGTTGCTTGCTGGGAGGGTTAGGGGATCAAGAAATTGGGATTCCTTTTAGCAAATGGATTTGCACTTTAAGAGGATTAAAAATGGTGATATATGGGTAGATATTCACACATGTATAAATATTTATGTCATTTTCACATATCCTTCTTTGATAACGTGTTTCGATTATAGCAACAAAATATCTAGATGTGGTTCATTGTGACTGTGAACACATCATTTTTCCAATACATTTGTGTACAACAGGGGTCACCAATTTGGTGCACCAGGTAGCCCCCCAAAGAGCCCCTGAGTAGCACGGGGGCAGATTCTGCAAACAGGTCATCACTGATAGGTTATTGTGGTTTACTGGGGAATTTAAAATTGTAAAAAATGGTTGAGATCTAGAGAGTGTATTTTAGATTTAACTGCCATAAAAAATCTATGCTGTAATAGTTTTTCTACATGCATTAATTCTTATTTATTACTTTAAATACATATTTTTTCAGTGTTCGTTTTTAAGAATAATTTTTTTGTGGACTAAGCCTGTTCTAGCCCCAATCCCAAAGCTAAATTTATAATAACATAAAAAGTAACATAGTAACAACATGGTACCATAAATTCCAGACAACAAGCTGCTACTTTTTTCTACATTGTAAACACTACGGGTTATAATGCAATGGAGCTTATTCTTTTTATTTTATTCTTTTTTTGCTAAGCAGATGGTCACAATTAATTAATTAAATTGGGATTTGTATATAGACAAAAGTGAGACAAAATATTCTCAATATAAAACTTAATGTACTGTACAGACTAAAATTCAGAAGCCTGTATATTCACAACAGGCTGTAATCATGCTGTGCTATGCGAATGATTCTAAGCTCTCCCATTCCTTGCAGACAGACACAGTGTCAATGTGTTTCTCTTGTGCACTCGACTTTTCCCCCCTTTTTTTAAGCAAGAAATGCACACGTAGGAGTTCATATTTATGGCTGTTTAAGCCTGTGACTTCAAATCCGTTCCGCCTAGCACAAAAAACAAAGTTGAGTTTCTCCTTAATTTTGCGACTTTTAATCAGGTGCACTCTGTAGTCTGGAATTTCCTCTTATAAAATGGTAACAGGTGTTATTTAAAAATTGCATATATAACTGGTAGCCCTTCGCACACATCAGTAACAAAGAAGTAACCCTCAGCTTAAAAAAGGTTGGTGACCCCTCTTCTATACAGTCTCCATGGTATCCACACCAAGTGTGTGTTTAGAGTGCCACTCGTGCTTGTTAAATTGTGGCCACAGAGAGTGAGTGACCTTGGAGATTAAATGGAGACATCCCATATACTCTCTGAATGTAACAAGGCTGTTTGATGTGGTGATTGGAAGAGGAGTGATAACAGAGGGATTGATGGTTTTCCCCGGGGAGTCGTGGGTACGTACCAGGGAAGGTAGGGTTGCTCTGCCCAAGGGAAGGGAGGGGAATATGCTGCATAGCCAACTGGTGAAGCTTGGTCAACTGCAGGGTAGGAAGGAAGTTAGAGCTAACCAATCAAACAGGATTATTTCAGAGGAGCTGACAGCTACAATGCAGAAACAATCTGAAGTTCACAAACATCACAGATGGTGTCAGTGAGACAGTTCCTTCACAAGGCATGCCTGAATCTCATGAAAGTAGTCTGTAAATACAGTCATATCTTTGGCTACAAAACTACAACTAGATCATAAAAAGGACAAGCTTCAAACTTTGATGTACAGTTATAGCATGCTGCTAATTTGCGTTAGTGTTAGTTATGTTGACAAATCAGTTTCATTGATGCTGAGAGAGGTTGAGAAAGGGGGATCGTATGAACTGGTGGGACTGGGCAGAGTTGGAAAGAAAGGGGAGGAGTTAGTCATAAGAATAAACACACTTACATCTTGATGAGCAAACGCATATTGCCCTGGAAGTGCAAACGCCTAAATGGTACAAGACAAAACATAATTTAACATCATTTGGAAAATAACCACATATAAACAAGCAGAGTCAACTAGGGCATTGCATGCTTATTGCAAAGCTATTCCTTGATTTTTTCCATCGTTAGTCGCTTTAATGAGTTTGATGGGATTTCATTGATGTGTCATCCAATGTTTTAAGCCGATTTTGGCCTTGCTGGAAGTTCAATAACAGATGTCTGATAAATCAAAGTAGCCTGTGCTAAATCTAGGACACAAGCAAAACCATTAATGGAAAACATCAGCTTGAGTCATGATATTGTTTATGTTTCACATTGCAGGGAATTAATGATATAAATGTGTGTCATTAATATCCGTCCCGCATTGGCTGCATTCTTAAATGCGTTTTAATCACGCTCGTATTTTTTGAACGTCAAGTTCACAATTGTTTTGCATCTTAATGTTCAGATTAATGAAATGTACAGATGTTTTATTTTACTTCCCTTATAGTTGCAATGTTTGTAAATATGCTAACCTTAATTGTAGTTTAAACATTTTCAGCCAATGAGAAAACTCATCTTTGTATTCCCATATAAATTCGAGAAAATAATAATTAGTTTTTTCTTATTTGTATTTTACTTTTAAGTTATCTATATCTATTGTATACATGAAATGAAATAATAAAATATAGCTTTCAAGTCAAATTAAAAAACAAAAATAGCAAAAACGAAAAAGATCCTTTTTTATTTTTTTTAATTTTTTTCGGGTAGTGTGAGCTGGAGCAAGAGAGCATAGGTGTACAAATAGTTTCCCTTTAATTGTCAATTTTCTAGTTTGAATAACAAAAAGTGACTTAAATAGCAACTTACTTGTGCAGTGTGGTGTTGTGCTAATACCGCATGGGCACCAGCAGGTATGGACTTTGGACGATAAGGAATAGTTGCTCCTTTCGGAGGAGACTAAAGACAAGGTCACAAACAGAAAACCCAGAATATTTAGATAAAGAACTCTTTCTAAGACTGATGCATTTTACATTACTCATACCCCTCGCTCAATCTTTTAATAGCAGTCTAATCGTTTACAAAGGTTACATGGACCTTGCGTGCCAAAGATGAAATCAACTCTTACAAGACTTTTCCTTTTTCCAAAGCATAAGGGTAGTAGTGTCCTTGCCGCAGGGTTGAAAAGATGAAATAATGATTCCATCTCATTTGCTTAGAAAAATACAAATCAATATGGTAAAACAGCTATCATAATTATTCTTCATGTTATTATGACATAATAACCTAGCTAATTGGTAGCCGCCCCATGAAGGCAAAGGTGAGTTGATTCAAAGCTTATTAAGTACCTAATTCATTCTGTGCTCTGAATGAAATGATCATCTTGGAAATAATAGCATAATGGTCAAAGGGTTCTCTTTGCAAAAGCACTGCCAAGTCATTTGGCACTGAATTTGCATATACATCATTATTGAACAGAGGTAGGCAATTCATCGAATTAATTGGATTCGTTTACAATTTGAAAATCTGGTCAATGGTAAAACAAGGTTAAGAATTAAAAAGATTGACTTAAATTGAATTGTTTCTATGCTCATGCTGATTAATAAACATTATTTAGGGCCCGGTCACACAGCCGTTTGCGTCTGTATCGCGGGTAAAATTTTGCGATTTTTTTTTTGCCCGTGGTTGCCCGCGATGGAAAATGCGCAAAATTGGCCAACCTGCCGTTCATCGGTGGTATGCCCGCTAAACAGACACTGGCGACTGTTCCGCTTCCTCATCGCGTCATTTCCGCGTGTGGACCACGGGTATAAAAGCTGCCGAGCCGGTGTTGTGCCGAGAAATGCATCCCTGCCGAGATTTGCATCCCCTGGCTACTATAACCACTTTGACCTGGTTTTATCTCACTTTTATATCACTTTTCAGGAATGTAATAGCGGACATATAACCAAAACCACTTTGTCTTGCATTTGTTGGGAATGTAATACAACTTAAACCGTTCCGTCTTTGTATTTGTTGTGAATGTAATCGAACGGTAATGCACACCATACCTAAATCACTTTTGAGCAGGTAACATGTTTATTTTGCCCTTTTCTATTCAAATTGCTCGTATTGAAACTGTTATGCACTCTACCATAAAGCTTATTTAAGCATAATAAGCTTTATGGTAGAGTGCATAACAGTTCTCAAAAGTGATTTATATACGGTGTGCATTACCGTTCGATTACATTCACAACAAATACAAAGACAGAATGGTTTAAATTGTATACATTCCCAACAAATGCAAGTCGAAGTGGTTTTGGTTATATCTTCGCCATCACATTCTCGAAAAATGATATAAAAGTGATATAAAACGAAGTAAAAGTGGTTATAGTAGCGAGGGGATGCAAATCTCGGCAGGGATGCATTTCTCGGCACAACACCGGGCTGTAGAAATCATAACCGCTCAAGACACAGTCCCGTGAAGATCAAGATTTCAAGCTATGGCACCGAAGAAGCCAATATGTTATTATTGTAATAGTTTTTCATTTTTATTTTATTATCTTGTTATGAAATGAAAAGAAATGTCAAGAAACAAAAATGGATTAAGACGAGGTCACTACGGTGACGGGGATCCATGTTCACCCCTTGACGTCTCGAGCACAACTGACGTGTGCTCGGCAAATCGCGCTGTATATATGCGGAGAAAGGCGTTTGACCGTCACACGCGTTACACACGCTAATTCACGTGATAACACGGCGATACAGGCGCAGAACAAACGTGCTATGACCGTGCTCCACCCACGATTACCCGCTAGAATTTCGCGTCCTACCCGCGTGTAACCACGCCCTGGCCGCGGCCGTAGCACGTCGTTCCGTGTCTGTACCGCGTCATTACCTCGTTTGTACCACGTGTGCCGCCCGCGGTTACACGTGGTCTAAAGTTTTGAGCAGCGCAAAACTTTTTCGCGCGTGTGAATTTCCGACCGCGTGTAAAGCACGGCTGTATCTCGTCTGTATGGCGATCTCATAGCGTCCAACAGCGTCTGCTTCACAGGCAGAAATTTCTGGCTGTGATTTAGCCTCGATACGCCCGTGAAAGGCTGTGTGACCGGGCCCTTACTCATGAGTGAATTGTGGCATTTAAGCAAATTACACACATGCAATAAGTAGCATTTTTTTGAGTGAGAGCAATGAGTTCTAAAGTTGCCTTAAAGCTGATTCAAAATAAAATATTCTTCTTTGTAAGGCATGTTATGTTTCATTCAGTCCACCTGTGTATAAATACATGTTTTTTGGTTTAAGATTTTTATCTGCAATTATTTAAAATCATATCCTTCAAACCTGACTGATAAAAGATTTGTTTAGGCCATTTGCCCAGACCTATAATTAAATATATAGTAACATAATCATTAACTTGTAAACATGAAGACACATTTGAAATACATACTGCAAGTACTTCAAAGTCAGGCCCGAGGGCCACATACGTCCTCTGAGAGAGTTTTCTTCGGCCCCTGAGATTATCTTCATTCCTTTTTTTTATCATGCATTCGTTTGACTTTGACACCCCTGACAGACTTGATAACTCATTTTTGGGGGGGCTGTGACTCTCATTTTGAGGTTTTAAAACACAATGAACCAAATATGACATTGTCTTGAACAAAACACGAATGTATTGGGTTTGAAAAAAAATTACAAAAACAAAATTTCCATTGTGGGGCGGTTGTTTGAATTAAAATATAAAAATAACCTCAAGTAATGTATTGTTGTACCCTTGACCCAAATCAGTTTGTTTCTTGAGTTTATTATTTTCCTTAGTGTAGTTTTTGGAATATATAATCCATTTTATCTGAAATAATTATCTCATTTAACAATTACTTTTAATATATTTTATTATATTTTCTCATTTACCCCCCGGAGTGTCCTTCCATCCCCCCATTTGAAAACATTACGCTAGGTCAGTGTGCATTGTACTAACTTTAATGCAGGCTTTTTCCCAAACAGGCTGAACAAATACACAAAAGTCGCGCTGACGTGTGTCTAAGCAAAGCTCATGAAGCGCTGCTTGACAGCGCTTACCTCCAGCATGATGGAGCAGATGTGTCGCACACACTGAGTGATGGCCTGCGGAGTGCCTGAGATTGTGACAGCCCGCTCGGTCGAATCCGGCAGCATGTCTCCAGCCACCTGAACTTGAGCCCCTGTGGTCTTGACAGCGCCAGACGACAAAACAAAATGGCTATTTATTGCCAGAAAGAGCACTCCATCAGCCAAAAATTGAAATGCAGTCTCAAGCACCTGAAGCTCTCCCCCCCTCAGATATCACATGGACATGCAAGGAGCAGCTGCACGGTAAATAGAAACGTGTGCGCCAATATTTAAAGAGGTGCACATAAATAATCTCTGGTCAGAATGGGTTTTCGGCCTCTGCACAATCTTAGATGTTCAGATTCTCATATGCGGTTACCAAAGCATTTCCACAAAATGCATTGCAGGAGAAATCACAGAGGCTTGACTGAAGTGTTTCATATTTGAGGGCACTTGATGCTACAGCATCAGGTAGAAGCTGTTCTCTCCTCATCGGTATGCAGGCAAACAACTTTACAATGGATAACACGGGTCTTCTTACCTCACGGATCTCTTTGATCTTGGAACCTCCTTTTCCAATCAGCGAGCCGCACTGGCTCCCCGGGAAAACCAAGCGGAGTGTCACGGGCGGGTTGCTTGTCACAGTGCTGTTTGTCATTGCCGCTGTGATATCCTGGGGAGAAGATGGACATTGTATTGATAATCTTAGAACAAAACTTTAAATTCTAATTCTGTCAGCAATACTGACTTCCTCAAACTTTTGCGCAATCATGGAGAAAGCTTTGAAAATTCCCTCTGTGGGTCCTGTTATGGTTACTATCCTCTCAGGAGAGGATCCCTCTGATATGTTGATGCGAGCGCCACTCTGGGGGACAAAACAAAACATTCAATCTAATTTCTATGCTGTTCCATGCAGACCTGTGAAAACATGCCAAGTGAGAATGTTTACATCTCACCTCTTCTCTCATTTTCTTCACTGTTTCACCTTTCTGTAAGTAAAGAAAGTTAACTTACTAATTCCATTCATGGTAGTGATACAGTGAAGAATGTTTTTTTTCCAAAAATCAACCTACCTTTCCGATTATACTTCCAACTTCCTGTTATGGAAAGAAGGATTAAATCACATCAAAACCTTTATTACAACATGCACTTCAATACCACAAAAATGGCGCTCTCTATTCAACATTGGTCAATTACCTTTCCATGCATCAACAGCCTCAGTGTCAATGTAACGTTCAGGCTCCCGTCTGAGGCCATTTCTTCACTCTCAGACATGCCCTGTGTTTTCTTCCTTTATGGTAAACACTCTGCAAATGGATTTAAAGATTTTAGGGAAGAGATCTATTTGTACGCTACATTTCTATCAAAGTTTAAGCAATGAACAAGTGATCTTTGCATAAATTTGATAAAGAAAAACATTTAACTTAAAGGGACAGTGTGTAATATTAAGTACCTTCTAGTGGTACAATAAAAAATTCCATCCAATAAAAAAACATTTTTTTGAAAAATAGGCAAAATTATGTGAACTGTTATACCAATCTTAATTTTTATAACTATTCAAATGTCAAGAAATCTTTATTTCTTTTACATAGGAAAATTCATACCTAGTAGTCGCCGCCATGTTTGTCTGGTATCTTGCTGCTACACGGAGCTAATTTGGTACTGGTTTTTGTTTGCATTAGACAATACAGTCCCATCTACACACCATCCATCCATCCATCCATCCATCTATTCATTATCTGCACCGCTTATCGTCAGTGGGGTCGCGGGGGTGCTGGACCCCATCCCAGCTATTTTCGGGCAGTGGACACCCTGAACTGGTTACCAGCCAGTCGCACACAGGGGGAGATAATTCGCTCACTCATTCACACCTAGGGACAATTTGGACCAGCCAATTAACCTAACATGCATGTTTTTGGAAAGTGGGAGGAAACCGGAGTGCCTGAGGGAAACCCACGCAAGCACGGGGAAAACATGCAAACTCTTCACAGGAGGTTCAATCTCATGACCACAGAATTGTGCCGCACACGCGCTAACCACTGCTCCGCTGTGCTGCCCATCTACACAATGTACCCTTAAAGGTGTTTTCATTGAAAAGTGATTTACTTGCAGTCTTAAGAGACTTCTAATATTTGTGCCAGGCTAACCGGCTGCTACAAAGACGAAAATGAAAAAGAACATCAAAAGTCCTTGTGCGTGCACTGATAACTGACTTTTTTGTTGTTGCAGATCCTCCGTAGTGTTTCCACATATTAATTATATAATGATAATAATATTTTTAATCATGACTAATGCCGTTGCTTTGCCAGTTTAAACAGAAGACAAAGGTACCGTGGCAGTCCAAAGTCTGTTCGTAATTCATTCAAAAAAGAGTGATTTGAAAAACAAGCAGCTTTTATCCATCTGTGTTAAATAAAGTATTCAACAAGATCTTATTTCCGTCAAACGTAGATAATATGATTGTGTCACATAAAGGTTGAAAATGTGAATAAAGTCCTTCTATTCTATTGGTGCAAAAAGTAATTTTTCAACACATCTCCAAAACTAACTCACAGGAGAGTTAAACTCTTTGTGATGAATGAAAAGTGTTTCAAAATAACCTTTCTCAATCATTACTTTCCCTGCTACAAGCGTCCAATTACAAAATACAGCTGCTGCCTGAGGAAATGTATTATACGTTTGCTACAGTAACTTTTTGAGGGAATGCCTGAATGGTAAAATAACACAAGAGCAATTGCTTTCATAACAAGTACGTGCCTGTATCATCATCATTCTACAGATCTCCAGCAGAAATAAAATTGATTTCTATCTGGAAATATGTTTAGAACCTCATCAAGGGACTGAGTCTAGGCCTGTGAGGTTTTCCTCCTGATCTTGTAGACCCAAGCACCAGGAAGATAAGCCTATCACGAGGTGCGATCTTCACATGGGACCAAGTCTTTGGTTTCGGCTTAATACAAGATGTGTGACTCCCTCGGATATGATAGGACACAAAGGACGCCTCTGTCTATAGACGACAATCAAATGATATGTGTGTGATGGTCTCCAATGTACTAGCACACAATTTCAGCTTGGAAGAGACTGTGAATTGGTTCTTTGTTGTCTATTCGGGACCAATGAAGACTGTTTGGAGGCGTTCAATGCTGGAGATTTTTGCTAATAACATATTGAGAGACAGAAATATTTTTGCTGAAATAGATTGTTACCAGTAAAGTTTTATTTCTCATTTTAAAAAACAAACTATGATGTCTCTTGTCTTCTGATTGAACCTCGCAAGCCCAAGTGAGTGTACTCTAAGAGGGCGATAGCGTGACTTCATGTTATTGGTGTACTTCTTAATCCAGATTCATTTGGTCCTAGCATGGGATTTTGTGTATACAGCATTTGTAATACATGACTATCGGCCCACCCACAGATCCCTGTTCGTATACTTACATCAACCAATTAATGACGCTGCCATTACAAACCTCAAAGATAACAAAACGGTTTTTACCTTTATTTTGGTGCAGTTACCAGGATTTAATAAAATAATTTCACAGGTTTGTTTCCGACATTGCTTTGAAATTATCTTGCCATGTATCCTGAATGGATTTTGACTGAATTACCAAATAACATTAATAGCTTTGTGGTTGTCTTCCTGTCAACAATAAGTCTTTTTACCCTTCTTTGTGTAAATTATAAAATTACAGTGGCAACATCAAATAAACAGCAACATCTCCTCCTAATCCTATAGGCCAGGATTTGTTTAGTTAATGCTAAAACCCTTTTGACCTATTTCTGTCACCTCTCGTTGGCAAGCGCCTACTCAAGACTTCCGAACAAAACATTGGTGCACAATGGTGGACGCAGAGTACGCAACATCATAAACACAATTAAATTAGTAATTCAGCCAGCAACAACCTACATGGATGAAGGTTCACATTGATTAAAATAATGACTCTTCATAAACACAGTGAATGCTTTTTAGGGAAGCATGTATTGTGATTTCTAAAATATAATGTTTTTGAAAAAAAGTAGGAGAAAGTAGCTTACAGTTCAGGTTTGAGTTTATAAGGTTATTTAAGTTACTTTAATGGAGCAAAACAAAGACTCCTAAACTGTTTTACCTTACTAATGGAAGACAGGAGTTTTCAATTTGTGCAAAGATCCTCGCTTATTGTTTCATTAGAAGCATTACAGTTGTCTGCAACACTGCTGGAGGTTCAAAGTACACAGTAAATACCCAGCATCTTGTAATCACACCTCCTGATGGAGGCCTAACGCAAAACAAAGAATTAGAAAATACTCAATACTGACCTCATATGCAAACCATAGACTCCTCTTCTTTGGCTGCTCCAAATGGAATAACCTTTTAGTTTGTTGTCCGAGTTTACTGTTTACTTCCTTTGTTGTCAGTTATCCACAAAGTGGACAGATGGCTCTATATGCCCTCAGACTGGCTGGAGCGGAGGCTGGCTTTGCTATTAGTCCTTCAGCTTAGCCCAAGATAAGCCCCTACACAGGGCAAGCAAACCCACATCGCCTGCCTAATTCTCCCCGTCCTAGCCAACGAAGAGGCGTTCCTCCACAAGAAGATCCACAGGCTGAACAGGCCTGAGGGCAGGGCAAAGAGTCTCTTCTGCTGGTGACTGTCCAGCCACGGTGGTCGCAGTAAAGGCCGTCACAAAAGGGGGTGGGGGACTTTTTGGAAATAAAATATTACTCAAATGATAAAAACATATTTTGAATACATTTTCAAAAGTAAACAAAAGGGTCAATTCCGTTTCTTGTAAAGAGAACTCGACTAATTGCAAGCTGGAAAGGACAATGTGGCGTTGAAGGTATTTAGTGACGTTAAGCACAATGTCCTTGCGGGGTGCTTCCCCCCATCCCTCCGTTTTGCCCTCCCCCACACCAAGCCTCTGCCCTGGAAATGAGGCCATACTAGATACAATACGGCCCTTCTGCACAGAAAAATGTATTCAGCTGAGCATCAAAATTGCGAGGGAAGTGAATCAGTGAAGCATAAGTGGCATATTTAATTACTATTCACTGTGTTGCACGGAAACAATGACGGCCGCTGTGAGGCTCATGGCAGTCTTTTTTATGCATCTGAGCGCCGCTCAGCAGTTCAATGCAACCCCACAGTAGTACTTCTGTGACTCAAACTGTTTCATTTGGTCATGAGATGAAAAAGCATATTTGGGTCCTTCTTCATGGTAAGCGAGAAAGGAAAACGAAAGGTCATACATTTACGAAAGGAGGTCATTTCAAGTTCATTTTATGATTCTACAAAGATTTATTTTACTTTGTTTGAGATGACAAGATATTTCAATTTCAGGTCGCATGTGACTAAAACCTCCTCCTGTGCTGATGGTTATGTTGAGGTTGGGATTATGTGTAATGAGATTACCGAGGAGGGATTACTTAAAACGTGTTACTTTAACATGTTCCAGTTAGATTAAAATATCTACAACAGGGGTTTAGGAACCTATGGCTCGCAAGCCTTGTATGGCACAGATATAAAATAGAACACATACAATTTCATGTATTCCACTTGCTGATTATCACATGGAAAACTGAGATTATAAAAATATGACTGATGGGTTTGGTCCAGTATATATCGCACACCATTTTACAGTTCTCAGTTAATGTGTCACACCAACAGACGCTTTGGCTGTAAATCATTAAATAATACTTTATATGGTAGCTCATTTAACCATCTATGTTCATTATTGAGACGCCTTATGATAAAAACCCACACAACAAACTTCAAGTCAAGTCATGTTTATTTGTATAGCCCTTAATCACAAAGAGTCTCAAAGGGCTGCACAGACCATAGATTATTGCAAACCACAGACTATTATGACACCAGCCCCTCATCTAAAACCGACATGAGGGCAAGTAAAACACAGATATCAACCCAAAACAAACCCTTAACCCAGATGCTCTAGCAAAGCACTGAGAGAAATTTAGCAATTTGATTGGGTGAGAGTTAGATTGGGCGGAGCTATACTCCGAATTTTAAGTGGTTCATTAGGCTCTGGCTTTTTATTCCATAGATGTTATCAAATCATCAAACTGTGAAATAAATTGAGCTGAAGTATCTGCTTTTGTCTGGTGGATTTGTTGAATTTTGTCTTGACATATACGATTGGCTTTCTCAAAAAACAAAAAACAAACAAAAAACTCCTAAATGTCTATTTTATGGCTCTTTGGCACAAAAAGTTTCCAGACACTTGATCTACAATATACTCTCAAAACAAATGCTGAGTCATCTAAGGTTGGAAGAAGTCCAAGTAATCCACCTTTTTCTAAACCTATATACGTGACAGAATAAATTTATCAACAGTTTTGTTTTTGTCAATATGTTGTTGTTCTTTTGTTTTTGTTTTTTCAAATTGACAACAGTAATGTATAAATCTTGAGTTGTACCAAAACAATTGGTGCTTTTGATAGATACAATCCAGTTCAGGGTGTCCCCTGCCATCTACCTGAAGATAGCTTGGATGGGCACCAGCACCCCTATGACCCTATTGAAGATTAGCGGCGTGGATGATGGATGAAGGGGTGGATACATACTATAAAAACGAAACAAAATAACAAAAACACAAATCTCCCTTTTCCCTTCATTCTCATGCAGTGTAGCGTTTTCCCTTAAAATTCATTCAAAAAATATATATCTTTCACAACCAGGAACTGTCGGAGGATTGAGGTGTTATGAGACGGTGGATTGTTTTCATGGAGAAATCACAACTTTATGCCCCTTTCCTTACACTGAGGAAAACTCATCAGCATGTATTTGTACTTTCGATGCGCTTGTCGATTGTATTGCTCACAGCTATCTTCACCACTTTTATTTTGTATGAAGGTATGCTATATTATATATTGTATGAAAGATGGCTTTATTTAAGAATTGTCATATGTGATCAAAGGTGATACGATTTAACCCTTTACGCTTGCATTCTTAGATTATTCCATCTGGTATTTTTTGCATACATTTCTTTCCCTAGGCTGGGAAAAACGGAAAATATAACACCTAAAAACTAAATAAATAAAGAAAAATATGTCAGTGAAATTAATATTGTTCTAATTTATCTTTATTTCTGTTTCTTAGATTTTATATCATATTTTATGTATTTATCAATCAATGCTTGGGGCCTCATCATTGCAAAAATCCATTTAAAAATTAAAAAAACTATCTTGAAAGAGAAAATGATTTTTATTGTTATTGTTATTATTTTTTTGCATTCGACCTTTTACTTGCTTTTCTTTTTCAAGTTGAATTGAGTGTGTGCAAAGATTTCTCTTTAAAAGAAAACAAAAGTTGATTGTCATTTTTAACTACTCTACATTTTATGTCTCTTTCCTCATACGGATGATCTTTGCCTGTTTTCCGTCACCACCTTGTGTCTTTTCTATTTTCTGACTATCTGTTGAAAAGAAACGGAGAATGCTTTTTTTATTTATTTAAAGTGTTGATGTTTAAACGCACACCTTGTGTTGAATTCTTTTGCACTATAAGTACCACCAAATAAACTGGATTTTGTTTGATTCATCTAATTTGCATGCCGCTTCGTTTTAATCGAATAAATCCACTTGTTTGAATAAATCATTTAAATATTTGTGCAAGTCAGCAAAGTTTAATGAGTCATTTGATAACTAACAGCTTAAGAAGTAATCTACAATGTTTACAATATAAATTAAACGTTTTATCAACAGAAATCCCCCCAAAATACGTGCAGTGTATGTCAAGCCATCAAAAAGATGTTTACTGTTTGCCTAGCCAAGCACTTGGTATATTTTGATATTGATTGTTGCTTAAGTTCAAGTTTAAACACAAGTATAACAAAGCGGAACAGTGGTCTTGTGCTCTTCGCGAGATTGTAAAAGCAAGCACATGGTCCGTGGACTTTGAGCATGGAAATCAATCAATAACTGTCTTCTTTCTAACCGCTCTCAGGTTCCAGAAGTCAAGCACAGACACTGGATGGACTTCCACAAACTGAACTCGTTGGAAACCTTTAAGGAGGTGTGTGGTTGTTATGGATACGGAGAAAACCTTGAGGACGTGCTTGAGCGGGAGTTCGGGCGGATTAAATGTAATAATCTTGTCCTCCTGTGAATTGCTATGCACTGTTTAAAGTTAACCATCACTATAGTAGAGCCGTTGTTATCCCTCAAAGGCGCCGTATATCTGGACCATGCAGCAACCACTCTGTACCCGGAATCACTGGTCAGGAGCTACTGCCTGGATATTTCAAGGAACGTTTATGGTTCGTGAAACAACAGTTTTTAAAATTTCTCAACCCATGTTACTTTATGAAGCTCTAAAATTGATGAACAACATTGTAGGAAACCCTCACAGCCACAACCCCAGCAGCAGGTTGACACATGAAACCGTGGAAAGGGTCAGATACAGGTGAGCTCCAATCAGACCCCGAGACAGATTACAAATGGGCCCATGTGTCCTCTTTGTGATTACCATGCATGAAATGAGTTAGAAAAAGAAAGGAGATCATTTTCTTTCAGGATATTGCAGCATTTCAACACCACCCCTGAGGAATACTCAGTGATTTTCACTTCTGGCTGTACCGCCGCTATCAAATTAGTGGCTGAGGTCTTCCCCTGGAGGTCGCAGACGGAAAGTGAGGCGGGTAGTCGCTTTTGCTACCTCACCGACAACCATACATCTATTGTCGGCATAAGAGGACTAACAACTAACTGGGGAGTAGTTACCCTGCCGATCTTCCCCGAAGAAGTGGAAAATAGGGCAAAAGAGGAGACTGGAAGTGAAAGTGCGGTTTCTCAGACGCCGCATCTCTTCTGCTATCCGGCGCAGAGTAATTTCTCAGGGACAAAGTATCCCCTTAGCCATGTAGAAGGCATCCAGGCAAGACGGCTTTATCCAGCATGTGACCATCGAGGCCAGTGGTTTGTGCTGCTGGATGCTGCCTCACTTGTCAGCTGCTCTCCTCTAAACCTGAAAGACTGCCCCGCTGATTTCGTTCCCATCTCCTTCTACAAGATATTCGGCTTCCCTACAGGTCTGGGGGCCCTTCTTGTTCGCAGAAACGCAGCAGGCATACTAAAAAAGACATACTTTGGAGGAGGCACAGCAGCAGCTTACCTTTCTGGGGAAGATTATTATGTACAAGCTGCAAACCTTTCTGACAGGTAAAACACTGACCATTCTTTAAAAACAAACTAACAGTGCACACTTCAACCAAAGTTAATGTATTTTTTAGATTTGAAAATGGCACTGTCTCATTTTTGGACATTATTGCCCTCAACCACAGCTTTGATGCTTTGTACAAGATCACCGGTAAGTAACAGGGGTACAAGCTTGCACATGTAAGTAAAAAAAAAAAAAAAAAAAAACATGTGAAAAAAGGAAAGCAGTTTTTCCCAAGTAAAATTTTCTTGTTATGTGAACAGAAAACCTTTACAAATGTGTTTTTTAACTTTGTTTTTGTCTTATTTTGTAGATTTTTTTTCTTAATGCTTGAGCCCCTCCCTTCAAAATATCCAGTTAAAACTTGAGGCGTAAATATACCAGTAATAAAATCAGCACATAACGATAATAAAGGAAAAAAAGAAAAAGAAATAAAATTATAATACAACTATCAAAAAAAATGTTTTAAAGTAACTTTTTCTGGTTTGCATTTATTGTTGCTAATTTTAGGTTTAATATGTTTTTTTTTCTTAGTATACTACATTTTTACTCAACCCTTATGTGTCCAGACTGGAAAAAATAAATCTGATTTGAATTTGAGTCCATACAAATATAAGAAAAATACATTTTCTAACAAATGTTCTTGTTCTACCCATCCATCCATCCATCCATTACCTGCACCGCTTATCCTCAGTAGGAATGCGGGGGTACTCAAACCCAGCTCAGTTTTCCTCGGCAGTGGGCAGGGAACACCCTGAACTGGTTGCCAGAAGAAATAATACATATGAGACACAAGAAAATAATATAGTTACCAAAGGAAATTACTACAATTTCTTAGTCAAAAATGTTTGTCGTGTTGGAAGATGTTTTCTCCAATTTTAAGTTTAATGTAGGTTTTTTATCTCAATATAGAACTTTTTTTTCAATGCATGCAGCTTCAGAATACAAACTGTGGATGGTGAAATAAGAAGTTGAAAAAGTAAAATATTAAAATAATACTAAAAATGAATGTCAGGATCAGAACGGAGACAGGACCCACTTGCGTTACATTTCTCTCAGTTTTATTGGAAGAAAGAAAAGGGTTGCACCCACGATCCGGTGATCGCTGGGCACGGGAAGCAGGTCGCTATGAACATGGTGGAACTTCCGTGGCGAGCGATGGCGGTGTCGGGATCTGAAAAACGGGTCAGCAGCCAGGACAGGAAAGCAAACAACGAGTCGAAAGCCAGGAGAGGAGAGTAGACGTGGTCAGGATCAAAAAATGGGTCGAAGCCGGGGAAAACACGGGAGAAAAAACAGGCGGGAGTCAGGGTAAAAAAAAAGCTTGCCTACAGTAAACTGAGGTTCGCAGACGACCTGACAACACGTGACAGAAAGGAATGGGTTTAAATAGGGACAGGGAGCCAATCAGAGTCCGAGGCAGTTGGCGCCAAAGGAGCGGGCACAGGTGCATCAAATCAGTTGTCATGACAATGAAAGAAAAATGTATCTGCCAAAAGAAAACTATTTGTTAGTATTTTGTGCAACCTTCTATTCCTTTTTCTGCTTTTTAGGTGGAATGCGAAACATACAACAGCACACCTTTGGCTTGGCACGTTACACTTACATGCTTCTGTCAAGTCTTTGCCATGGCAACGGGCAACCAGTGGCCCAGATGTACACACAAGGCCAATTTGACAATCCAGGCACACAGGGTGCAATACTAAACTTTAACCTTAAAGACTCGTGTGGAAGAATAATTGGATATTCTCAGGTGCATAAGTTGAATTTCTCTTGCACAATCTAGTTTGAAAAAAGCTTGTTATTTATTTGCATTAGCAGAACATACAGATCCTATGGTAATTTCATTGCAGGTAGACAGAATGGCAAGTTTGTACAACATTCATTTGCGCACTGGTTGTTTTTGCAATACTGGAGCATGTCAACGTTTTCTTGGGATTACAAATCAACAAATGAAGAATAACTATAAGGTAAGAATTTAGAGAACATTGGTTAAACTCTGTGCTTTTCTGCCTGTTGAAAACAACTTTGTCTTTTATTCTTTTTCAGGCTGGCCACGTCTGCGGGGACACCATCGACATGGTGGACGGGCAGCCGACCGGATCTGTCCGTGTGTCGTTCGGCTATATGTCCACATTCGATGACTGTCAGAAACTCCTGAGTTTTGTTGTTGAGTGCTTTGTGGAGAAGCCTGTGACGGTGGACCATGCGAGGCTCAAGAGGCTTAAAGCAGCTCGTGTGACAAACGAAGAGAAAACGATCAATACCTTTGAAAAAAAACAAGAGGTGGAAGAAAATAAGAAATTTACCTGCACCGGATTTGAACCTGTGCAGACATACAACTGTGAGGTGCCTTGTAAATTGACCAACATCTTTATATATCCCATTAAATCCTGCGGTGCATTTGAGGTGTGTTCACTTTCAGTTACTGCTTGCACGTCAATCTTATATTTACACAGAGCATTTTGTCATTTATTCTAGGTTCAGAACTGGCCAATGGGACCTCAGGGTTTACTCTATGACAGAAGCTGGATGGTGGTAAATGGAAATGGCGTGTGCTTGAGTCAGAAAAGAGAGCCTCGTTTATGCCTGGTTCGCCCACAAGTTCATCTGGCCTCAAACGAATTGCTCCTGCAGGCATCAAGTCAGTCATTCGGTCCTCAGCCTCCTGAATGTGACACGCTGCTTGAGCAACAAAAAGAAACTGTCAATCAGTCTGTTATTTTTCTTTATTAAAGTTTTTTTTCCTACTGTCCTGCAGGGATGAATACCATTTCAGTTCCGCTGGAAATCAGGACGGAAACGCACGAGAGCTTTGCAATCTGTCAGAGTAAAGTTTGTGGTGACAGGTGAGCTGTGGACAGGAAAGAAATCATATTTGTTTGCTATTTCTATTTCATTGCTTCTTTCAGTGTCTTTTTTCCTTTTACTGCACCAGTCTAGATGGTACAAGTGATATTATGAAGTCCTGTGACCCTTGTATGTTGTTATTTTCTAAGGGAAAATGTAACAATGTGCGTTTATACGGTTTTGGTCCCCATTAACCGCGATAACCGAGGTCTTACTGTATTATTTTAAAATTGGATGTCAAGTCAATACGTTCAATGCTCCCCTAAAAGTCTGAACAGAATTCAGACGGATAGTGCATTAGTGGAATCAGAAACAGGCATAAAAATGTGTTTGTATACAGCTCAACACTTGTTATGGATAGAAAATGACTTTAGAATGCCTTAGGCATCGGTGCCCAAATTAAAATTAACCAATGTTTTATATACCAAAATATACAAATGAAAAATTTAAGATCATTATCATTTTCCCTCCGAAATGGATATTTAGACAATTATCTCTTTTTGACCCACATTCAATTAAAAGAACATTTGCTGTGCAGCGTATTACAGTAATAAAAGAAAAGCACTAATTGTATCCATTGTGGTGTTCCCAGGAAAGAAGACACCTCTGGCCTAAGGGCTCGGGTACCAACCAATTACGGCTCATGTGCTTAGTGGGTATGGTCACGTGCCGGTCAAAAAATGAGTCCCTGGGCATTGTAATGTCATTTTCGGTGGAGAGCTTGTGGCAAAATAGCCCCTCTGAGATGGATAGGATTGGTCAGATTTTACCACTTTATACATGTTAATCATTTCTTCTGTAAATCAGAATGCCATCTTTAGCGTAGCCACATTACACCGATCGGCAACATTGGCTTGACTTTAAATAGTGATGTCGATCTTGATTCTTGGATGAGTTGTTGCACAAAATGTACTAGCGTACATTCAGCTATCTGACTGTATCCCCCCGGGGGTCTCCTGAACACAAATCCTCCCGCTTTCCCCAGGGTGGAAACGATTGACTGCGGCGAGGAGGCTGCCGTGTGGCTTTCAGACTTGCTAGGACAGCCGTGCCGCCTGATAAGACAAAGTCCCGATTTTACCCGACAAAAGAAATCAGATGCAGGTGAATACATAACAACACTAACTATGGTCTTGCGTCTTCAAATTCCTTTAATATGTCTATTATTTATGTTGTTATATACTTTCCCAAGACACACCACATCAAGTGGTGCCACAATGACCCAGGTGGTTAAGGGATCCGTGAATGGTTATGTATATAATATATAATATTTTTGCTCTATATACTGCAAAAAAACATACTCTGGTTGGCAGCAGTGTTTACTTTTTTTATATATGATTTTCCCATGTTTTGCTCTTGTATAATGAGATTAAACATAATACATATAATGAAACACTGACTGTCAAAACTTACCTAATACAATCTTTTTCGTTATTTATGCATAAACTATAACATTATTGATTAGATTTATTTTTTTGTTATTTTCTTTCCAAATATTATCCTACATCCCTGATTTTTATAACTGTTGTTATTGCTTTTGTATTATTATTATGATGATATTATTATTATTATTATTATGCTATACAAATACATTTTGATTTGATTTGATTTGTAAATGGGCTCTGGTTGCTCCCTTTTAGTCACGAACAGTTGCATAGAGGTGGTCTCCATGTGCCCTTGACACATTAGTGACCTTATAATCGACATAATCAGCCTGCAGGGATATGTTTGCCCTTTTTTTCTAACAGTATTTTGTGCGTGTCGATCTCTCATGGATGGAATCCAGCAAATCCATTTCTTTCCTTACCCCATATTCATAGCTGCAGCCCTTACACCCCGATTTTAAAATGGATTTCATGAATTGCTTTGATTGGCCATAGAGCAGGTCTGCCATATTCAGCAGTGGCCCAAACCACTCGATTCTAACGTATTTTATCTGTGGAAAGAAAAGATTTAGTCTATCACCTACCAGGCCTAGCTCAGAACTGGCATGTAGACATTAGTCCAAACTACAAAATGCATAGTTAGGATCATTAGTAAAAAGATGTAGACACTATTATCGTTTTTCAACCTGTGTGCTGGGGAACACTAGTGTGCCGTTTGACATTGTCTAGTGTGCCGCAGGAAGTTTCCAAATTTCATCTTTGCAAAAAAGTATGCCATTGTACAGTATCTTTGCTTTCTTCCATCAATCAACCGATTAACTGTAACATTCATCCATTTCAGTAGGTGGCAGCAGATTACTATTTGTTTTTCTTTTTATGTACTAATTATTTGCTTATGGGGTAAATATATTAAATAACCTATTTTTTTGATGAATCTGTTCAGGATTGATCCACAAAAAGATCAAATCGATTGCATGACGTAAAGACCGTGCACATATTTTTCTTGTTTTAATTGTTTTCATATTTTACCCAAAAACACAAACTAGTTAGAAACCTAGTAACGCTTTTTTTTGTTCCACTCGCAGACAATTTTTCCACATTTTAAGTATTTTTTTTGCTATTTATCCAGAAAAAAACCTAAAGTGAGAATATGATAAAACTTGAAAAGCAGGTTGAAAATGTAGTAAAATCCCAAAATTGCAGCAAAAGTATTAACCAAAGTTACCAATGTTACTTCCTGAGCCACGTCGATTACAACAACATATCCTAGCAATGTAGGCAACATGATAATTCAAGCCCCAAAACAAAACAATGAAACTGGTGCTGGGAATTTAAAAAATGTAGGAAAACACTGCTCTAATACTAACTGTTTTGAGTGAATGTACCCTTTATTAGATATTTCTTAAGCGAGAGTTTTGGGTGGAAGGGTAAAAAATTTACATACATAAGCCGCACCTAACTATAACATGAAACATGGGATATTTACAAAGAAAGACGGTAAAAACAACATTGGGTGCTTAATGTCCTTTTAATGTAAACTAAAACATATCTTGTCTTCCCTGTTTCCTGCTTACCAATCTGAACAACGTGGTGAAAATCTTGGCACTTTTTAGAGGACTGCAAGCAACTACTTGACTATGGTTTCCTCCAATTCCTTTTCAAAGTTACATTCTTCATTCATCTTAAGCAAAATTTAGTATTTCTATTTATATTGAGTTTATTTTGTGTTTTTTAAGCATATTTGGTGTTTGAGTAATCCAAAAGTAATCAAAGTAATCACGTTACATTTCTACAACACTAAAGCATCAGATTATGTTACTGATTACATTTTTAAAGGTAATTGTATCCGATTACATTTTTAAATTAACCCTCCCAAATATGGTCATCTTATACCCCCATTTGAGGATAAATACAATGGTGGATACGATATGTTCAATAAAAGATAATTTAATCATAGATATTGGTTCTACTATTTGAATCTATGGGCTGAATAATGAATGAGTTTATAAATGTGCAGTTACTTCGCAGTAATGCCACAACGCTTGTGGAATAGAACTTCAATTTTCACACTCATTGAGGATTTCCAGCAGAGAGGAGTGACTGGAGGGTAATACAAAGCATTTTCCTTCCAGCTGTCACCTCTTCGTCCCTCTCCCTGGTGAATGAGGCTCAGTATCTCCTGATAAACTGCGCAAGTGTGGAGCTCATTCAAAAATTAATGAGCAGCAGGTTTGAACGCACGCTGTCTCATTCAATATAGTCAATATGCACTTTGTACAGCGAAACACATCAGGATGTGTCAACGCCTCTACATTTACATAACACTGGATCATTTGAGAGCAAAATAATGCAACATGTAATTTTCTCAATTCCTTCCAAAGGCAAGACTGTACCGAGCTCGATACACAAAACATCATTAGCCGGTTCCGATCCAATTTTGTCATCTCTGGGGTCGGACCGTTTGAGGAAGATAATTGGTCACACTTGTATATTGGCAATATTCGATTCTCGGTGAGATGAGACTTGGATATGAGATGATGTTGACAAATGTGTTTGATTTTGAAGAAGTTAAATATACCTTTTTGTGTGATAATTCAAAAGGTTGAAGGCAAATGTGCACGGTGCCAAATGATTGGAGTCGATCAGGACACGGGGTGCAAAACAAAAGAGCCCCTTATGTCTCTTTCTGCATTCCGCAATGGAAAGGTAAGTCAAGACCATACAATTGCATGATCCAGTTCCATATTTTTGTTTGTTTGCATTTTTTTCCGGAGATATAATCACAAATACAGTGCCCCTCTACCCACAAGAGTACTGGATCGAGCTCGTATCTTGAATTTCTCGGATCTCAAACGTATTTTTCCCATAAGAAATAAGTGAAAAATGATTAATCCGTTCCAGGCCCAAATCATCCAAGTTAACCCTAAATGGCCACAAATTATAAGATAGATAAGATTATTTCAACAAAAAAAAATACTCATTTATTATGAGCACTTACGACGGAAGAAGTCGGCAGTTGCTAACTGCGTGGTGGTGGAGGAGTGAGGGACCACAAGAGACCCCCCTCATAATTTTTCTTTGGCTTCTGGTCCGGCAGCTTTTTCTCCTCTGCGGTGATAAATGTCCTGTGTGGCCGTTTTTTTTCCCAAAAAAGGCCTGTTTCGTCACAGCTAAACACTTGGTGCAGGATATATCCTTCATCAGAATTTTTTGAAACAAAGTGTTTTAATAATAATAATAATAATAATTTCCTTGTATTGTCATTCTGTGTAACAATGTACACAGAACGAAATGTCGATTGCACCTGACCCGTTGTAGCGAGCCGATGCAGCCGCAGCCAACAGAGGGCGCCGCCGACCACTTTTTAAGTCTTAGGAATGACTCGGCCGGGGCGCGAACCACCGACCTCCCAGTAAGCAACATCCTCCAAAAACTTCTCTCTGTTACTTTTCCCAGAACTTAAGGCTAGGGTTACAAAAAAAGCCACTAAAGGAGATGCAATGCCATTAAAAAAAACAACACAAATGCGCAGGATCGGGTCTGTATGGCAGGAAACGCACTTCCCAACTGGCAGCAAGCAGTCTGTAACTTGTATGTCAAGGCAAGATTTTTGCTTGAAAGACATCTCGTATCTGGAATTTCTCAGAATTAGAGTAGCATGTATGTAGAAGGGGCACCATATAGAAACCACTCCATTTGAAAAAAGTCAATTCTTTGAACATTTTATTTCTATCTCACGTGGCTCGTATTTTCTGGCATTTTCAGATTACATTTGGCGTGTACTTGAGCCATCAGATACCAGAAGGTTCATCAACAGTTGGTGTCCTCAGTGCTGGCTCTTATGTACTACCAGAGCCACGAGCATCTGAAACTGGTCGTTCTTCGCCAGCATGTCTTTCTTCAGCAAATACTGAGGACAGAAGTTGTCATGATCGCAGATAAGCAATCGGTTGAGCGTACACAATGTTTCCGTGCAGCATATTTCATATTGGTAATGTCCTTGGCCCCTAGCAGACTGTTCGTTTCTGCAGTCCTTAAAAGAACCAGGGCAAAGTGTTTCAAAAGTGTAAACATTGTGACAATATAATAAAACTTATCCATGTGGATGCAGATCTACGTTTATCTTTTTTGCTAATTTACTTTGTACTCAAGTATTTATGAAAATGTCCATCTTTAATGAACCCTTTTTGACTGGCAAAACATTTTAGAGATCAGGTTCGATACATTCATTTTAACCTGCTCAACAATTCCTCCTCCAGTTATTCCAATGGGGCTTTATACATTTTTTTATTCCAAACACACTGCCCTGCTAGAAAATCAATGGAATACTGTGCTCCGTGAAGAAGAAAGCTGCCAGACACGTATTATTTTACTTCATCATACATTTGTCTGCAAACAAGCCGTCCAGACGACTAAATGGATGGATGGATGGATGGAGGGCGGGAGGGTGTGATAGATAGATAGATAGATAGATAGATAGATAGATAGATAGATAGATAGATAGATAGATAGATAGATAGATAGATAGATAGATAGATAGATAGATAGATAGATAGATAGATAGATAGATAGATAGATAGATAGATAGATAGATAGATAGATAGATAGATAGATAGATAGATAGATAGATAGATAGATGGATGCATAGGCTCGTTATTAAACTATATATCCTAAACCCATATGAGGTCAGATTGGTCCAATTATCACTATATCTTCGTGGTCACAATCTTTCAAGAATATGTTCGGATGTACAGTGTAAGACCCAGGACTCAATGTTTTATTTTTTTTAGTAGAACAACTTTGTTGTCAGGTTATTTTATTGTTCGTTTTAGCAACTTGTCAATAGTTTGCAGCTTTATGTATCGGGCTTTAGGCTTTATCAGGGGTAATATAGATATTCCGGCATTTTTCGGTGGGTTAGGATATTCGGTGAATGACTGCGGGCTGTTATTCAAGCACTCAAGATCCAAAACAATTTAGCGCACGGATCCATAATGTTGAAAAAAAAACACTTTTGATAGGAAGTTCTACTTTTAACAGCATTGGAGGATTGCTGAAATTGTTAAATTGGGATGCGAGTGCACAGGAAATCGTGTGAATATAGTTTAAATAAGATCACAAACAGCAACTTCTGCATGAACTGCCCAAATGATGTTTACTCATCATTTGCTTGATCTTAAAAAAAATATGTATTCATATTTAGTGTTATTTAGTGGTGATTTGTAATAAATTACATTTAAAAACTAAATCATCTGACATCAACTTAAACAGTTCCCTGGAATTGTACAATTTGTATCATTTAGGTTGACATGTGTAATAGCCATCTTAAAGCTAGGCCAAAAGTGGGCATGCGTTTTTAATTGCAAATATAAAAAAAAATGCATAAATAATATATACAAATACACTATATTCCTAAATATTGCAAATATTTATCAAAAAATGCTTAATATAATAAACACAAATACACTACATACATAAAAAATGGCAAATATTTATCAAAAATGTTGATGAGAACAATAATATACAATAATAAAAAAAGACTATTTATATTCTTTGAGCAGCGCGGCGGCGCAGTGGTTAGCGCGTGTGTTAAACTCTTTGGCATGGCGGAAGGGACCAGGAAGAATTTTTTTTTTTTTATGGACAAAGGGAAATAGTAAACAATACAATAAAATAACAATAAGAAGTAATTAATGTAAAGTGAATTTAATAAATCAAATCTAACTTGAATGGACCATTGCAGAGATCTGACTCTTTTTAGAGAATAAGCCTTTTCGGCTTGGCTCACTAGATTGAGCCACCTCGTATGGCTCCCAAATGGCTCTTCTGGTTGATTGTTCCATATATTAACATTTATCATGCACTTTTATGAGTGACTTGAATAGGGTTTTCAAAATTAACACATAAACGTTAATACTGAAAAACACAGGAAGCATCAATTAAAATATTTATAAATCTACAAAGAAAAAGACAAAATAAATTCAAAGCCAACAGCACAGAATCCCTAAAAAAATGCATTTTGAAAAATAGCGTCTTGAAGGGAAGCGGCATTCGATTGGTGGGTAGCCGGCTCCCACTTCTAAGAGACGGAATAGCAAGCCGCTTCGTTCGCGAATGGCACGAGTGGTTTGCCGCATTCACCCATTAGCCTTGTCTTTCGGCGCATTAGTAGAGACTGTATTCGTAATCGCTGTCCAACTATATTATAGTCGCTTTTTTGAATGGTTACGTAATCCCAAAAGACGTAATGTAACGAACTCGGATGAGAGCGAAACAACGCGCCGATGAAAACGTCAGGTGTGCGGGGACACGCCGCGGTTGGCGTTCTAGAGCCAAAGTAATGCATATCTTTTACTGTCCGTAACGATAACAGCGGAAAAAAGTCATTAGTTAGATTACCCCGTTACTCAAAAAATAACGGCGTTACTTAAAACAGCGTTATTCCCAACATCGCATTTGATACATATTTTGATAGATAAAATAAATACATGATGAAGACATTAGCATATACAACGTGATTGCACAATAAAAAACATAATTTCAAAAATGAAATCAATCACATTATTTGAATTTACACAATGCATTAAACAATGTTTTACAAAAATAAACAGCAACAAGTGTGGCACCAATTTTTTGTTCTAATTGTACTTTTTTTACTTTTTGTTGAACAGGCCGGATTAAAAAGTGCAAGGCCGTACATGGCCCGTGGGCTGTATTTTGTTCACTCCTGCGCGAGGCATACAAATGAACCTAAAAAGAACTAAAATTGGACCATCTCAGTTGGCTTACTAGCGTTTTCCAGTTTTCTTCAGCAGCCACACTTAACCACTCTATCTACTTTTTGCTAGCTGCTTCTTTGCCGCTTCACTGAGCTATCGCAACCCGTGCTTGCCAGTTGCTAGCTTCATTATAATCGCTGGTAGTTTGCAAAATGCGGTCCTCTGAAGCATATTTGTTTATCGTACTTCTCCAAAGTTGACTCTCTCTTCACCCAAAGAAGAATGTTCTGAAGCAGTGGCGGTTTTAGGCACGGGCGAGGCGGGCAGACGGCGCGGCAACATTTTTACCCTGAAACATGGTGGGGGTGGGGTTGTGGCACGAGAGCATCCCAAAAAATTAAAAAACAATTCAAATGAATCTGCATCAAAAAAGGGGTTTGTATTATATCACAACATATGACTTTGTTTATTGTCAAATGGGCGCCCTTCGTTGCAGTTTTGATGCCCCTGCCAACTTTAAAGGTGTGCGGAGAGACTGAGGCTGAGACGAGGTAAAGTGTAGGGGTGGGGCGGCGTGGGGGACACTTCACCTCTGATTGGGGGAGGGGGGGCCTTTATTCTCTGTATTACTACTATACATAAAAAATAGATGGCGGCTCCTGTCTTCCAAGTAGAGCAAGTTGTTCTTAACTTTGAAAATACAGGCTAACTGCCGCGCAATTCTCTCACTCTGCCAGTCACGATAGCCCAAGCAGAGAGGAGGTTTTCAAAATTGAAGTTGATAAAGTTGTACCTATGGTCAACCATGTCTTGGGAACAGCTTACTGGCTTGCTGTCATCAACATTAATCATGAAATAGAGGATTACATTGCTTATGAAGATTTTATCGAAGATTTTGCATCAAAGGAGAGCCGGAAAGGTGAGGTTTTAGTTTGTGTTTTCTTTTCATTATACAACTACATTTTCATTAATGTATTTTTTCAAATATATGTGAATTTGTGATTTGCTGTTTAAGTCAAGTCATGTTTATTTGTATAGCCCTTAATCACAAAGAGTCTCAAAGGGCTGCACAGACCACATAATATTGCAAATTACAAACTATTATTACACCATCCCCTGATCTAAAACCTATATGAGGGCGGGGAAAAACTCAAAAACCTCAACATGAGGAAAATGAAGAAACCTTAACAAAGGACCGCACATGTGGTAATCCCTCTTCCAGGATGACCAGGCTGCAATGGATGTAGCTTTAACAAACAATAAAATTGAAAATAAAATATAAAGAATTAAAGTAAAATAGAAATTAAAAGGATGATCAGGTTGCAATGGATATAACATTACCAAACAATACATAGATATTGTCAACATAAAATATAGGTCATTCATAAGCTATAAAATAGAAGTATGTTTTAAGCTTCGATTTAAATATTTCCACTGAGGTTGAAGATTGAATGTTAGGGGGAAGAGCATTCCACAGCACCGGGGCTCGAATGGAGATCGTTCTCGAACCTGCGGATCTCTTCTTGGCTCTTGGGATCACTAGTAGACCAGCATTTTAAGAATATATCCATCCATCCATTATCTGCACCGCTTATCCTCAATAGGGTCGCAAGGTTGCTGGAGCCCATCCCAACTGTCTTCAGGCAGTGGGCAGGGGACACCCCGAACTGGTTGCCAGCCAGTCGCAGGGCACACAGGGACAGACAATTCGCTCGCTCATTTACACCTAGGGACAATTTGGACCGGCCAATTGACCTGACATGCATGTGTTTGGAATGTGGGAGGAAACCCACACAAGCACGGGGAGAACATGCAAACTCCACACAGGAAGGTTCTATCTCATGACCTCAGAATTGTGCCGCACACGCGCTAACCACTGCGCCGCCGCGCTGCTCTAAGAATATAACTAGTCTTTTTTTATTATTGTATATTATTGTTCTCATCAACATTTTTGATAAATATTTGCCATTTTTTATGTATGTAGTGTATTTGTGTTTATTATATTAAGCATTTTTTGATAAATATTTGCAATATTTAGGAATATAGTGTATTTGTATATATTATTTATGCATTTTTTTTTATATTTGACATTCTATGTATGGAGTGTATTTGTATTTATATTTTAGGTATTTGTGCAATTGATAAATATATCCACCTCTTTAATTCGTGATAAATATGTGTCTTGGCAAAAAAAAAAATCGGGGCGGGGGACGTTTGGAGGTGGTCTCGCCCAGGGAGTAATTTAGTGTAGAACCGCCACTGTTCTGAAGCATAAAATACTGTTGGTTGTAAATGCAATTAACCGCCATCAAAACAACCTCTTCCTGTTTTTTGTTTATCATCTGCATGATCAAATAATTCGGTATTTGAGTTACAGAGCATTTCAAATCGATCGTATGGGAAGGCACAATTAAAATTCATAAATGTATCACAGCTGTTAGAATTTAATTGAATCGTCAAGGTAGGCCGCTCGATAATTAGCTGTGATTCAAAATGCCTATATCAAATTAAAATATAATGGACACTAATTAGAGTGTGAAAGGTTTAACTGTAAAACATCGGCTGCAGCCGGATGATATATCATGCAATTAAATTCTCTTCTGAGCAATTTTCGATCAAGATATACAAGTGGTTAAATTTAGAGTAACGTTTCTCAACCAGTGTGCCCTTGTCAGAAAATTGTCTAGTTTCAACTAATTGGTGACAAAAATGTATAATTAGTTTTTGAGTAGCTGTGCCTTCATCTAGGTATCAGCAGAGTTACTGTAAAATTCTTTGTTATTAATTGGTGGTAGCAGATCATTATTATGATAATCATTTAGTCAGGGGGTACTACATTAGGGAATATAATATTTCGAGTTTACGCTTCAAAATGAAATAACTTCAACTCTCAGATAATTATGCCCCTTTAAATTTTCTCGAAAACAAGTTTAAAATGCATTAGACCTCCAGGGTATGTGGGATACTTTATTTTACTATGGACCCCAAGACCTGAAATCATACTAAAGGGAGAAGAAAAAACATGATAACCATAGACATAAAGGTTGCAATAATCAAGAAATACAAAAAAGGCCCACTCATCGTTACTCTCGCTAATATGGCCTAACCAATTGACAATCGGATAATTGGTATGAATAAGGATGTCATGGTTGCCATGGCGCCCAATTGGCCCCGCCCGTGTGGCGCCAGCTGCGGCTCGTTGACAGATATGCTTTCCGTCTATTTAAGCTCAGTGCTCTCAGTCTTCCTTTGTCAGTCCGTCAACGAACCTCTGCCCCGCAAGACGTGGGTTTTGACTCGGTTCTGTTTCCTGTCCGGTATTGTTCCCGTTTATTTTGTCCTGTTAAATATCGGTTTCCAGTTTTGTTCCCGTCTATTTTTTTCTGTTTACTTTCGATATCCTGTTTTGATATCAATCCTGTCTGTCCCAGGTAGTCCGGCATCGACCCCATCTGTCCGATATCTGCTCGGGCAATTGGTATCGATCTCCTCGGCCTCTGGCTTCCTATCATTCCACGCCAGAATGCTGCCAAACGTGCATGACTTCCCATTTGCCGTACAATAAAAAGCTTGTGTGAGAAACATCACGCATTTGGGTCCGGATCCAGCTCCGGCTCTTGACAAAGGAGGCTATAAAAAGAAACAAAATCTTCTAAGGGCATGAAAATCCTCGCAAGTTGAAGTTTTAAAACCTTATCAATGATTGCAATTCCCCTCATTAAGAGATAATAAACCTTACAAACACAACACAGCACCGACTTACTCACAGCAAGACAGAGTATGTATGATAAGAACAAAGATAACTTGTGGAAATAAATTGATTGTATATGCAAAATAAACAACACAAGCATTTCACACAGCATCTTTTTTAGTTTTTTTTCTTCAGTTTCAGTAAATTCAGTGCTGCTCATTTTACATAGCTGTGTAAATAAAAAATGTAGCCTGATAACATAATTCATGAAATATGCAGAAAACGTAGAAATTAACAGATGTGAACTCAGATTTGATTTTAATCTGATTTCTTCTCCATTGTCTGCATCCACCTTCTAACTCCACAGTACCAGCTTAAGTCACATCACACCAAAGGTAAATAAAATGTATTTTTCTTCTCTACACGTATCTTTTTATACATAATTCAATTTATCAAGATAAATGTAAATGATTCACAACAAAATTAGTCATTGAAGTCATGCACTAGCAAGTGAGCCATGGTGGTCATAAAGTATTGCATTCATAACACTTCAACAAGAGCAACACAATATCGTCAATTAAAGCTACATTATGTCCTGTCTTGAAAAATTAAAATTAAAAAGTGAAACTACAGTCGAAATTTAAGTAATTTAGTGTGTCTTTCGATAACAAAACGTTGTTTTTGTTTTGGTTTCTGTTCACGAAGAGTGCCAAGTTATAACGTAAACTCCGCCCCCAAACTGAACTTTGAACTCTCGATTTTGATGAGAAAGGGCGTCCGCTGCAAAACGAACTGCCACTGCTCTTCAAAATGAGACAAAGAATCAAAAAGGAAACTTCAAAGTCCTCTGTGACCAAATCTGGAGCTCGAAAAAAGTACAAGAACACAGAGTAAGTTAAAAACAATGTTGGTTTGTGTGAGTCAGGAAGTTGCGCGCGTGACGTCACCGTCAAACTATAACGGTTATAATGCATTGCTGTATTGGACGTTATACCATAAAACCTTCTGTGCAAATGTGTATAATGCAAAATATTTCGTTTTAAGTTTACCTCTTCACTTGCTAGCCAGTTAGCTTCAAAGGCTGAATGCATTCACACGGAAGTTGGTGCTGTGTCCGGACTATTTATTCTACTTTAGGGAGTCTGGTGGAATAATGACCTCCTATATTTTTCCCGTGAGGGGTCTGAAGAAATCAGTCTTTCCACTCAAAGGGGCTCTTCTGTCATATTACAATGTTAATGGAAGGGGGGTGTATTGTTCATTAACTGCAAAAGTCTGGAGAGCGCCCTCTTTTGTGCTCTTGCCTCCCGCAAGGTCAAACTGATTTCAGTCTTGACTTCTCCATCACATCATTCAACTCTTTCATTCTATTATTACTTAGCAATCAGAATAGAAAAACTCATGATTGTTGTAATATTAAAATATGCTATTGTTAGCATTTTGCCCTAATAATAACTTCATTTTAAGGCATGATTATAGCTTTATTTAATTTAGACATGATCATAGAACTTTTGTTCAGTGGCGCGCAGTGCATTTCACACCTAGGCCTTCAGTAGTGCTATATCTGAATCAATCCAACCATTTTAGATTTCATGGATGTACATTTTCTACTGCAGCTACAGTTGTGACACATAAAAATGACTACATAGGAATGCAATATAGTATAGGAATTCAGGCACATTTTACTACATTTAAAAAAAAAAAAGCACAAAATCCATCCATATGGATCTGTCCTCCTCAGTCTTAGAGCTTATCTGTGGGTTTCATTTCCATCAAGAAGTTATTTTCCAGCCTATCCTGTTGTATTTCTGGCATATGTGTTTATTTGATTTAAGGCTAAAAGTGTCCTTTCAACAGAAGCAGTTGACAGGGTGATTAACCGCTGAGGGTTTTTAAGAGCCATTAGAAGGTGCTGATTCACCAACTCGGAATCTGATCGGCTAAACTTACAGCTCTTAATTTATGCCCCGGCCTGCAGAACTCATTTTGAAGATTTCTGACCAGGGCAACAAGTATTGGCTGAAATGTGGTTCATTAAATGTTTTAACATACAATCACACATCTGTAAGCAGCACAACCAATGGAAGAGCAATTAAAGGAAGCTAACAGAGAGTTTGGGATAAATTAATAAGTATTCATGGGCAAAATATAATTAAAATCACATGAGTCAGATATTTTTAGGCCAGCATAGAAGGCCTTGCAGGCCCTGACAGCCCACTATTGCTTTTGTTATTTTATAGTGCCATTTGTTTTGTAGTCAAATATGGCCTTGAATGTGACCATATCAAAACCGTTTGAGCCAGTTAGACCTTCGCTTAGTCTACGGTGAACAAGTACTAAAGTTTCTATTTCCTTATGTTAAGGTTTTCGGGACATGTCATGATGGCATGTCCGCCATTTTTATATCTTGGGTTTCGTTTTGAGCTGTCCTCCAAGTTGAAAAGTGATTCTCAGCCACCTTACTTCTTACACTTGGAAAGTTCTACAACCATTGTTTTTTAGCTCATTGGGGCTGGAATGTTCTGTGGTAAAAACTTTAAATGAACTTCTCATCTCTCCAGGTTTTTTTGTGTAAAATATTTTCTTACTACTTGGATACAAACGAATACACACCTGGACACAAACTAAGCTCAGGAGGTAAAGTGCTCGTTTTGGGATCAAGAGGTCACAGGTTCGATTCCCGGCTCCTCAGTGTATTCTGTCGAAGTGTTCTTGGGCAAGACACTGAATCCCTTATGTCCCGATAAGCAGGTAGTTGCCTTGCATGGCTGACGCTCTTACTAGTATGTGAGTGTGTGTGTGAATTGGTAAGTGTGAAGCACATTGTAAAGCACTTTAGGAGGTTTTCATTGACTTGAAAAGCGCTATATTGATGCTGACCATTTACATCTATATCCCTAGTATTCTTATACAGTACATGCATGTATGTACAGTACTGTATGTTTATTAATGTAGTCTTCCAATCACAGTAGTGATACCTGTAATAATTTTCTGTGTATATTATGCTTTTTATGGGGAGGGTTTGAGAACCTGAGGAAAATTAAAACACCAAAAATTGAATAGTATAAAATAAGTCTAACTTTAAATGTAAAAGCACTTTCTGGAGAAGTCTAATGAATCCACTGCTTTTTCCTGTCCTTGCTTAGGTCTCGGTGGACGAAGAGTAATTTATTTGCGCTCTTAGTCATCCTTATTTCGTTTCCTTTCCTTCTGATCACGGCACACAGATTACTCCAGCACCTTGTTTACCAGCACAGAGGTACGCAAATTCCCAATGCGGGCATATATCTTTGGTTTTCTATATAAAAAACGTGTTATTGTTTTGTTTGCAGTTAGGGTTCCATTCTTTATTGACCTCAGCCGACCTGTTGATTTCTCCCTAAATCACACCATCAATCTGTACTTAACACCAGAGGAAGGAATCTCTCTAGGTGTATGGTGAGTTGTGTGTCTAATTGTCATTAGAAAATCGAATTTTAAGTATTCAATTATTTGTACGACTTCTGCCAGGCACACGGTTCCTGAAAATCGAGCGAGGCACAAGGCAAAGATCTGTCATGGTACCAAAACACATTAGGTGATGGAAATCCAGTTTTTATATATCTACATGGGAACACAAATACTAGGTATGTTAGACCAGTGCTTTTCAACTTCCATTTTTATTAATTAAGCTTTAGTGAAGTTTTTTTTATAGCCAAGTACCCCAACTGACCAGTGCTTCACTGGGAATCTTACATATTGAATAGAAAAAAAAATATTTTTCTTATATTTAATTTTGAATTTACTCAAATAAAATCAATACAATAAAAAAGTACTGCATCATTGTGTTTTTCAATTTGAAAAGATAAAAATAAAAATCCTTCACATTAATGTTTTGTTTTTGTAGTACTTTGAGAAAAATAATTCTGAAACTGCAAGAAAAAAAGGTTGAAAATGAAATAAAATAAAATAGTTCCTAAAATGTGCATAATGATCTGACACTCAAACTCATCTCATCTCATTTGCTACACCGCTTATCCTCAGTAGGGTCGCGGGGGTGCTGGAGCCCATCCCAGCAATCATCGGGCAGTGGGCAGGGGACACCCTGAACTGGTTGCCAGCCAATCGCAGGGCACATGGGGACAGACAACTCACTCGCTCATTCATACGTAGGGACAATTCGGACCGGCTAATTCACCTGAAATGCATGTTTTTGGAATGTGGGAGGAAACCGGAGTGCCCGGAGGAAACCCACGCAAGCACGGGGAGAACATACAAACTCCGCACAGGAAGTCTGGAGCTGGATTTGAACCCACGCAGGAGGTTCCCAAGACATGAACTGTGCCGCACATGCGCTAACCACTGCCCCACCGTGCTGTCCACACTCAAACTCATTTTACGAATAATATAAATAAAAATAAATACAGGGAGTGCAGAATTATTAGGCAAGTTGTATTTTTGAGGATTAATTTTATTATTGAACAACAACCATGTTCTTAATGAACCCAAAAGTCTCATTAATATCAAAGCTGAATATTTTGGATGTTGGAGTGGGGCTTTTTTAGTTTTAGCTATTTTAGGAGGATATCTGTGTGTGCAGGTGACTATTACTGTGCATAATTATTAGGCAACTTAACAAAAAACAAATGTATACCCATTTCAATTATTTATTTTCATCAGGGAAACCAATATAACAGCTCAACATTCACAAATATACATTTCTGACATTCAAAAACAAAACAAAAACAAATCAGTGACCAATATAGCCACCTTTCTTTGCAAGGACACTCAAAAGCCTGCCATCCATGGATTCTGTCAGTGCTTTGATCTGTTCACGATCAACATTGCGTGCAGCAGCAACCACAGCCTCCCAGACACTGTTCAGAGAGGTGTACTGTTTTCCCTCCTTGTAAATCTCACATTTGATGAGGGACCACAGGTTCTCTATGGGGTTCAGATCAGGTGAACAAGGAGGCCATGTCATTAGTTTTTCTTCTTTTAGACCCTTTCTTGCCAGCCACGCTGTGGAGTACTTGGATGCGTGTGATGGAGCGTTGTCCTGCATGAAAATCATGTTTTTCTTGAAGGATGCGGACTTCTTCCTGTACCACTGCTTGAAGAAGGTGTCTTCCAGAAACTGGCAGTAGGACTGGGAGTTGAGCTTGAGTCCATCCTCAACCCGAAAAGGCCCCACAAGCTCATCTTTGATGATACCAGCCCATACCAGTACCCCACCTCCACCTTGCTGGCGTCTGAGGCGGACTGGAGCTCTCTGCCCTTTACCGATCCAGCCACGGGCCCATCCATCTGGCCCATCAAGACTCACTCTCATTTCATCAGTCCATAAAACCTTAGAAAAATCCGTCTTGAGATTTTTCTTGGCCCAGTCTTGACGTTTCAGCTTGTGTGTCTTGTTCAGTGGTGGTCGTTTTTCAGCCTTTCTTACCTTGGCCATGTCTCTGAGTATTGCACACCTTGTGCTTTTGGGCACTCCAGTGATGTTGCAGCTCTGAAATATGGCAAAACTGGTGGCAAGTGGCATCTTGGCAGCTGTACGCTTGACTTTTCTCAGTTCACGGGCAGTTATTTTGCGCCTTGGTTTTTCTACACGCTTCTTGCGACCCTGTTGACTATTTTGAATGTAACGCTTGATTGTTCGATGATCACGCTTCAGAAGCTTGGCAATTTTAAGAGTGCTGCATCCTTCTGCAAGATATCTCACTATTTTTGACTTTTCAGAGCCTGTCAAGTCCCTCTTCTGACCCATTTTGCCAAAGGAAAGGAAGTTGCCTAATAATTATGCACACCTGATATAGGGTGTTGATGTCATTAGACCACACCCCTTCTCATTACAGAGATGCACATCACCTGATATGCTTAATTGGTAGTAGGCTTTCGAGCCTATACAGCTTGGAGTAAGACAACATGCATAAAGAGGATGATGTGGTCAAAATACTCATTTGCCTAATAATTCTGCACTCCCTGTATAATATATTAAGAAAAAAAATCCTCTGATAAGGGCAGCACGGCGTCGCAGTGGTTAGTGCGTGTGCAGCACAGTTCTGAGGTCATGAGATGGAACCTCCTTTGTGGAGTTTGGATGTTCTCCCCATGCTTGCGTGGGATTCCTCCGGGCACTCCGGTTTCCTCCCACATTCCAAAAAAAACCATGAATTTTAGGTTAATTGGCCGGTCCAAATTGTCCTTAGATGTGAATGATCGAGCGAATTGTCTGTTCCTGTGTGCCCTGCGACTGGCTGGCAACCAGTTCAGGATGTCTCTTGCCCACTGCCCGAAGACAGCTGAGGAATTTTCTCTCATTTTAAGAAGTTTTTCCCTATTTTATTGTGTATTCAACTTGTATAAAACTTATTTTAATAATTATTATTATTTTTAAAAATATTAGTTATTTATTGAATCATTTTAATATCAGATCTTTCATTTTAAGATTATTTTCCTTAATTCAAGGTTCAAAAAGGTAAAAACAAAAAGGCCAATAATGAATATAAATGAATACGAATTTAGTTAAAACACAGTCATGGAGTAATGAGGGAGCCCCTTTTAAAGTTCTTTATTTTTTTTTTAATTCAAAATTCCTTATTTTTATATTATCACCCTTAACTTGTTTTTTTTAAATCTGGTATTTTATGTTGTACCAAAAAAATTACACTTTTTAATTTGAGAATTTGACATGTTGACAATAAATAATATTCTTAGTGCCTAATTGTACCACCAGTTGTATCTCTTGCTCCAATTGAGAACCACTGTGTAGGTTTGTGGGGAAGAATGGGAAAATACAAATTCTACTGTATTTTTTACCCTTGCAACAGGGCAGCTTCTCACCGGGTGGGAGTTGCAAAAGTGAGTTGATACCCACAACAATCTATTTATTTCTTACCATTTATATTTCAGTTAGTCAAAAAAGCATTATTGGCAAGTAAGACACAATTTCCAACAGGTATTGAGTGCCCTCGGTTACCACGTGGTGATGCCTGACTACAGAGGTCGGTGAAAATAAAGATTTACATAACTTATTTACGTTTTTAATTTCAATCGGTTGCAATCATTCCCTTCACATTGATCCTTTTGTTTTCTCCAGATAATTGAAAAGCTTAGATAAGCGTTAACAGGCAATCAAGAAGAAATTTTGCCTTTGCATGAGCGCCATCTTGTGACGACAAGAGAAAACCACATCTAAGTGTCTTGGGCGGACTCTTTGACAGGTTTTGGAGATTCAAGCGGGGAGCCAACTGAAACTGGACTCACTACAGATGTCCTTTATCTGTACAACTGGGGTCAAAGAACGCAGTGGGGACAGCCTGGTGGTCTTATGGGGACACTCTCTTGGTACTGGGTCAGTTGATAAGTAATTTGTTTGGCTAACCATTGTTTTTTTCCAGGGTCATTTTCTGAAAATCAAACCTGAGGAAAAATAGCACTCTGTTGCACAATATTTCTCATATCACTCTCAGAAAAAGTTGAACTCAGGATACAATTTAAATACACCAAAGGTAGATTTTTGTAGACTTTGTGCCACTTATTAACTCAGTCTTTAAATACTCATGAAACATGTTGGAGCATAAATGACAAGTGACATCAAAAACAGTGGATATGACGAAATAAAATTGACTGTTTCACTGTGTAATTAATCATCCATGTGGTTATTGTGAAAATAAATTAAATCAAATTATGTTTATTTGTACAGCCCTTTATCACAAGGAGTCTCAAAGGGCTGCACATACCACAGATTATTGCGAACTACTTTTTCTCTTTTTCCCCTCTATCTATTTCTCTTTTCCCTTCTCTCTCTTTTCTCCCTTTCCTTGCTTTTTTCTCTCCCTTTTCCATTTCCTCTCCCTTTCTCTTTCTCTATTTTTCTCTCTCTTTCTCCTTTCTCTATTTACCTCTTTTTCTTCTATTATCACATTCTTTTTTCTCTTTTCTCTCTTATGCTTTCGCTCTTTCTATTTCTCCGTCCCTCCCTTTTCTTCTCGTTTTTTCTTCTCTTTTTCTCAATATTTTCTTTCTTACAGATAGTTTTTTAATAGATATACTAACTTGCCATCCCACAATGCGTCTCATCATCATACAAATATACGTAAAACAAATCTATTGCCTTAGGAAATATATACAGTAATCCCTCGGTTATCGCGCTAAATGGGGAACAAAACCACCCGCGAAAAGTGAAAATCCGCGAAGTAGCGACGCCCCTTCAAAAATGCTTTAAAAATATATATATTTTTTTTTAATTATTATTTTATTTTATTATTATTTTTTAGACCTGCGAAGCTCTGAACCCGCGAACGTGAAACCGCAAAGTAGTGAGGTCCCACTGTATTGGCATCACAAAGAAACTTGTATCCGATTGTCAGAAAAGCTTGCTTGTTTTAAGTGTATATTGGTTTCTTTTCGAAATATTTTACCACTTTTTGTAGTAAAATAAGAATGTGTCCTGAAAACTATGAAAATGTGTCTCATCTATTGGATGGTAGCTCTTTTTGCTCATTTAACTATATTTAGGTGACTATTACAATTAAAAAAGATTGTCAACCATTTGCTAGACGATGTAACTTTGCTTATAAGAAGTCTTTTTTTATGCAGTGTGGTTATATAAAAGGCATTGGCTACATTCCTCAGGGGGAATCGTGGTTTGCTTTCTTTCTTAATTTATTAAAATCTTTGGCAACTAACACATTTTCATTGTTCCGACTTAATGTGTTAATTTTTCAGTCTTGAAACTTAAAGGGACATCGTGGATTATTTAGCGGGTCATGGTTGCAAAAAAACCCTTAACGAATTAAAATCTAAATTTGAATAAAAAACAAATAAACGTAAATCATCATTTAAACATGCATTTTGAAAATTGCGTTCAAAAAGGTCCTTTGTTAGTCAAAACCCCCAAAGTAGAACGCTTTCTCTATTTATTTATTTACAGAAACAAAATATTTTTCCATTATCAAAAAAAAAATGCCAGGGAGCTACAAGGGAGGATTTAGTCGCTCCAGAGCAAGTTTAGCGGGTAGAGAAGTCCAACTTTGTTGGCGATAGAAAGCATCTTCCTCTCCCTTTTGTCGGTCCAGAGTGTTTGTTTACCTGATGAAACTTGACGGGTAGGTGGGATTTATATGGACAGAGCATGACATTTTTATGTGGGTTTTTGTGAATGTGTTGTTTTTTTTTAATCCTTCGGCACCTTAAACATTTTTATGATTCCCGCTGAATGTGTTTCTTTTTCAGTTTTTAAAATATAACAAAATAAGAAAAAAATCCCAGCAAACTATTGCTACAGAGTGTCTGAATCCCGCACTATTTGTGTCTTTGCAGTGTCTCCACCAACGCTGCAGTGAAATTATTGAGTGAAGGTGGGTCAAAATCCACTCCAGATACTAGTTAAGATATCTATTTAACAGAGTTGTATTGCAATTGCGTCGACAGGTACCGTTTTGGATGGGTTGATTCTTGAAGGCACCTTTCATATGCCTTACGAGAAACTACTTGGACATGTGTTTTCATGGGTAAGTTTTGCCCAAATTTGTTTCACTAAATAATATATAATACGAAACAAAATAATGTTTATTTACATTTTTGAAGTATTACTGGAGGATTCCTGGCTGGGGATACCTTTTTCCAGAGCCATGGGCTGCCAATAAAATAGTCTTTCCCACTGAGCAAAAGTAAGTATTTATAATAAAGCGAGGCAATGTATTACTTGTTAAAATTATTCATTTAGATTGCAATTTGGTATAACTCTTACTCAGGTTTTGATTTGTTTTTCAGTTTGAAACAGATAAAAAGCCCACTCCTCTTTCTTCATGCTGAAGACGATTGGATAGTTCCCATTCGGGCTGCTCAACATGTATGACGACGGACATTTCGATGTGTCAAACTCATGGCCCGTGGGACAAACGTGGCCTGTGAGACAATGCTGAGAAAAGCACGAGAGAAAAATGAGCTGAATCGCGTCAAACAATGACTTGCAGTTTTAAATATGTCCACTGAATGTCACATAAACCGGGCACCACCCTCAAAGCACCCACTATTTCTCTATTTGTTGACCACCATTATTCAACCAGAGACCATTGTGGCAACCCATCTCAATGTTTTTTTTACTTCAAAGAAATTCACGGACGTGTTGGTTAAGGCAATACAAAACATATATCAATTTTTTCAAAAGCACCTGGGTGTGTTTGCAGAAGCTTTAGAACCTTTGTATAATATACATGAACTCTAAAGGAAAAGTTTCCATATTCAGGTGAACATTGTCGTAAAATAGAAAACGCAGAAATACTTTAAAATCATTAATTTTGTGTTAGCATGCTTTTTTTTTGTCACTTTCCAGTCCACACAAGTTTCCGCGAGTTGAAATAACTGTAGTAAACATTAATTTAATCGTTGGTTTACTTTTTTATGTCTAACACATGAACAGTTGAAAACCACTACAAAGGATTAAATCTTAGTAAAGGAAAAACAAAATAAGGGAAAAAAAACATCAATAATTGTTTTATAATCAAATCTTACATCTCTGATTCATAATTTAACTGTGAGCCCCCAAAAATAGACGCCCAGCTAAGGCACACTTTCTTACTGGGTACTAGTCCGGCTCCCGTGAGAAAACTTTTTTCTACCATGTGGCCCCCGGACTGAAGTGAGTTTGACACCCCGATTTAGATATTTACCAAATGTGAACTAGCTTTGTTGAAATACCTAAATATGTGTTTTTCATTTCTCACCAGTTGTATGAGGTGGCCGTGAGTGCTCAGAACGCAGAGCGAGTCAAGCTTGTGTCTTTTGAAGGTGCTTTGGGGTATATCCACAACGGATTATACAAAGACTCTCGTCTGCCAGACATCATAAAGTAAGGAAAATATTTCCCTAATTACACTCCCTTTTCTAATTATAAGTGTTCAGTGAAGGAAAATAAATAACACTGAGAATAGAAAAAAAATTCACACCCGTACTTTACACTGGCCACAATGCTCATTTTGATCCATTTTAGAATCAACTTTTTTAATATAATATCTCACAAGAAGGTCTCTTCAGCGCTCATATTTTCAATGGGGTTTAGGTCTGAGGACATGGAAGGTCTCCAACCTTTTCAAGCTGAGTGCTACTTTTTGTTACTAATTAGCGCAAAGGGCACCCATTTTTATATGAATTTCTAAAATAGCAACTTTGCTAGATGGCTTGCTAAATAACTAAAAAGTAGCTTGATAGTTAGCTGGAAAAGTAAACGGGTAAAAAACTAAAAAGGGGGCTATCGAGCTAAAAGGGTAAAAAGCCAACTAAATAACCAGCTAAAATGCTTAAAAAACCTAGATAGCATGCAAGAAAGCAGGCCAACATTTATCTTGATAACCAGCAAAAAAGATCAAATTGGACAGATAGCATGCAAATATCTAAAAAGCTAGCTGGATAGCTTGCTAAATAGCTAAAAATGTAGGACAATACCTACAAAGCTAAAAATGTAGCTAGAGTGCTAGCTTGTTCGCTTTATAAAATCCATAAATTCGAACTTAGTTTTTTGTATTTTCTGTAAAATAAATCAATAAAAATATATGTTTTATGAATGTGTTTAATAAATGAATGGATTATCATTCTAATCTCCTATTAGTTGCTTAAAAATAATTATCATGAATAGATTTTTTTCATGGAATAATTTCCAGTTCATGGAGAAGTCCATGAACTGGAAATTATTCATTTAAATTTCTAAAATAACAATTTATCATCTTATTACCAGGTTAACTATCAAAAGATAGCGTAAATAGACTTAACCAGTAAAATAATAAATTTACTAGAAAATCAAAGTGACCCAGCACTGGCGAACTATTGTCAGAACACCATGTTGCAGGTCCTTGAACTAAATGATGCGGCTATTGAACCATTTGTGCCATTTTTAATATAAGAGAGCAAATACATACGTTTTAGTATCAGAACTTGATTAGATGGCTCAATTATTGTGAAGTGTGCTGTAAATAACTTTGACTTTCTTTTAAGGGACCGTGTGTATTTTTTAGCACCTTGTGGTGGTAAAAAAAAAATTGCATTCATTACCGTATTTTCGAACAAACGGGCACACCAAAAAACTGAATACAGTATATGCTTGAAATTTGCATGTGTGCCTTATCGTACAAAAATATGATGAATATAATTGGAAATGCATAATTACAAATAAATGCCTTTAACGTAACGAAACCGGTCATGAATGTTGATTTAGTTGATTTATTTGAAAAACTACATTTCCTAATATTCAGGTTCTATGAAATACATTTATTTGTTTATTTTTCCTAATCTTTGAAAAATTCATGTGTCATATACTCCAGTGTGCCTTAGATATTAAAATCTTTCACAAATTTTTTTTTTTCTGTCTGCCTTAGAAACGCCTTAAAATTGTGTAATTTAAAAAAAGACATGAACTGTTATAAAAACATGCATTTTGTAAAAGACTCCTAGGTCGAGAAATTTGTTTTTTTTTTTCCATAATATGAGACTTACCTGGAGGAACCTGATATAGTTGTCCACCATCTTGCTGCTACACATACCCCAAAACTTCAAAAACCCTGAGCAAAAACGGGGAATAAAATGGTGCTTGATGGTGTCTTTGAGCATCCGTAGTCTGTCTTCTTATTGTGACATCTAGTGGCCAAATAACACACACGGTGCCTTTTAGGAGTAGTGGCTTAACAAAGCTTTGCTTTTTTCAACAGAACGTTTGTATCGTCTTTGTAAGAAGGAAAGACGCCTCCACCAGAACTTCAATGTTTGTATCACAGTGATCTGATATTTGATTCGGAAGTAAGATCGGGCCTTGGAGATTCAGCTGGACCCAACCCAGGCCAGCGGGTATTAAAGCCTGACCCAGCCCGAGCCCGACTAATTTACTTGATTTGCAGGCCCGAGCCTGAAGCATACCCGATGTTTCAGATTTTATTTGTGAGGACTTGTAAGTAGGGTGGTGATTTATGATAACAAATTAAGGCCTGCCTTTTGTAAAGTAATCTATGTTAAACAAGACTGTCTTAACATTTACATCATTTCTGTGTCTGCAAAGTTAAGATCTTTCGTTCGGACCCAGAGCCGGCCCAAAATTTGGGGCGGGTTCGGGCTTAAGATGTCTATCATTAAGTCGGGTCGGTCGGGCTTCTCTCGTGCTGTTTTTTATTTGTTTTAGTTGTTGTTGTTGATGTCTTTTTTTTTTTTTTTTTTTTTTTTTTTTTTAACTTTGTGGAAGATCAACACAGCATGCACTTACTTTTACTCAAGTCATTATTTTGATAAAGAAGGTTATTACCGAATTATCAGTTTAACTCAAAAACATTAAATCCAAAGAAATTCTCCCACTTAGTGTTGGGGTATAAGATGTGCGGCTTCCTCTCTCCAACTCCCTCACGTCAGACGTCATTTTCGCTTCTTACCAATAGCTTAAAAGCTTTACAAACATTTTTTCTGTTTTTGTGGCTGAATCTTTCACTATTTGCAACCTGTAATCTGCAGAATTTGAATTTCTTTTCGGTTCCATTTTGTTCAGTTTCACTTTTGTTTGCTGCACGTCGCCAAAATGCGCATTTATGCGCCACACCGTTCATTAAGGCGCTGCACTTGCAGTGCGCACTTGAATGACATTTTACACCCGACCCAAGCCTAAATTCGTGTCGGACTCTGGCTCGGGCTAAAGATCTTACACATGGTTTTTTAAAATCTCAAATACAGTGTGCCATTTATGGTATGTATTGGCTTATACACGTGATGAATAGCGATACTACAAACAATACGACATTTAAATATTTGTAACTTTTTATCTGGGCAGAACACAAAAGCTGTAAAATACAATTACATAATCATGTGCCCAAAGAGAGTAGACTGAAGAAGTATTAGGTGCCCATTCCATTTTTTTCCGGCAGAAAATACAGATTTAAAATCAAAAGTGTAAAAAAAAACTTTATCCCTTTCAGGGTCTGTAAATATCCCGCTAGCACCTCTTATAACATTTAATACTTCATGAAATATCGTGAATTTATTTTCACTACATTTGTAAAAAATACACATTGTATGTATTTTTTTCTAAATTGATAAAAAAAACAGGGACATTTTTAAGGTCATCTCAAAATCATTCCATAAATGAATACCGTTTCGGGTGGCACAATAGCTTTTCAATGTTGTAGTAGAATATTGCACTGAGAAGTTATGGATTCCCCTTTAATGATAAGTGTAAATAAGAATATCCAGCTGCTGTGATTTTCCTGCTTCATTATAAAGTGTGAGATTTTTTTTTCCAAATGACAGATTTGAATGACAACTGTTTTATTTTTAAACATTTTATAAATTTTTAAAGATATTTTGACATGTCTGTGGAAGCTATTCCACCAATGGCTGTAACTGTCGTGAATAACTATTAGCTTGTTGTATGTGTCAAATAATATCAGCCTACTTTACTGCAACTCTGGCAATCATTCTTTTATCACCACAACACATGCATTTATTTTTTCCATCCACTGTCTGCAACCTCAGTGGAACTGTTTGAATCTAGGCTTAAAACACACTTCTATTCTATAGCATATGAATAACCTATATTTTATGTTGACAATATCTCTATACTATTTGTACTTGTCAAGTCAAGTCATCTTTATTTGTATAGCCCTAAATCACGAAGAGTCTCAGAGGGCTTCACAGATTATTACACTATATTACACAGACTATTTTTCAGCCGACAAGAAGAGTAGGTTATTCATATGCTATGGAGTAGAAGTGAGTTTTAAGTTTAGATTTAAACATTTCCACTGAGGTTGCAGATCGAATCTCAGGGGGAAGAGCATTCCACAGCACCGGTGCCCGGATGGAGAACGCTCTCGAACCAGCAGAACACTTCTTTGCTCTTGGGATCACCAGAAGACCGGCACTCTCAGATCGTAGGCTTCGGACCGGGACATAGGGGCAAATCAGATCTGAAAGATAAGAGGGAGCAAGTCCATGTATGATTTTGTACAGTACTAAGAGAACCTTGAAGTCACATCTATGGCTAACTGGGAGCCAATGCAGGTTAGCCAAAATCGGTGTTATGTGATCGTACTTTTTTGTCCTAGTTAAAAGCCTCGCTGCGGCATTTTGTACCAGCTGAAGAGACTTGATTCTAGACTTCGGGAGACCAGAGAGTAGTGCATTACAGTAATCGAGACAGGAGGTAACAAATGCATGAATTATAATTTCCGCATCAGACTGAGACAGTATTGAACGGATTTTAGCAATGTTACGAAGATGGAAGAAAGCGGTTCTAGTAATTTTCTTTACATGCATTTCAAAGGATAGATCAGGCTCAAATATGACACCTAAATTTTTAACTGAGTCACTCTGTGTGATGTGACATTTGTCAATGTTCACAGCGGTTTTTGAGAATAAGTCACGGCATTTAGATAGACCAATGACTAACATTTCGGTCTTTTAAGAGTTAAGACGCAAGAAATTGAGTGACATCCACTCTTTTATCTCAATGAGGCAGGCCTCCAAATTTCCACAGTTTAGTGTGGGGGATTCCTCCAACGGAAGATATAGTTATAGTTATACTTGCGGCATCTATTGCAGCCTGGTCATCCTGGAAGGGGGATTACCTCATGTGCGGTCCTTTCTCAAGGTTTTTTCATTTTTCTCATGTTGAGGTTTTTGAGTTTTTCCTTGCCCTTATGTAGGTTTTAGATCAGGAGATGGTTTCACGATAGTATGTGGTTTGCAATAATCTGTGGTCTGTGCAGCCCTTTGTGATTAAGGGCTATACAAATAAACATGACTTGACTTAAATTAATCACTCGCATAATATCAGAAATTGGCTTTTCAATAAATTAGACTGTTTCTTTTACTGGAAATTTTGTCAAGTTATTAACCAGCTTTCCAGATTCTGGTTTTCAGTACTTTTCCCTCACAGTCATATTTCCTTATGAAGTACAGGTGAGTGCATTGAGTAATCATGAAAGTTATGCTTTTTTTCTAATTTAAAATTGAGGTACTTTATGTCTGCAGCACACTAATGTCCACAAGTACACTTGTTGAAAAATACTAATTTAGTTAGATTGATTGGCACTGTGAAATAACTTTATTTGGATCCGCATTATTAATTTTTTACAAACCCCATAAAAATGTTTGTCAAGACCGAATAAAAATTGTTTCTTTTTAAGAAGCGTTTGTGTTTTTTTTAATCGTTAACATTTTATCCTTTAAACCAGGGGTCTCAAACCAAATTATCTTGGGGGCCGCCGGAGCTAGAGTGGTGAACAAAACTATTTCCCGCTTGCAAAAACTTTTGCTAGTAAATCAACACACCATTATATTTTCTTGTGCAGCACATTCTCTTCAAGTTAAGCAGCTGTTGGCGCTATTGGTTTGGGGCATTACCGTCCCTCCTGCCAATCATAGTTTGTGAAACTAGCGATGTTTCCCAAGGCCTGCCAGCAGGGGCTGACTCCAACTTGGAAGCTGATTTGCTAAAGCAACAGCTTTATTGAAGATTTATGCTACGTAGGGCTGTCACCTTTAAGACATACTCGTCTAATCTAAAATAATTTTCATATTTTAGAATAATTTTCATCTATGCAAATATTTTTCACAGTTGCAAGCAAACACAACCAATATCAAGCAGTATTTGGAGTCCAGGCACCGTATCAGCTTGGAAAGAATGGCAAACAGTCCATGAGATGCAGATTGTCAATTGTATATACGTGAGTGACGTCTACACACGACTTACAAAATACAAACGACGTTGGAAAATGGTGCACACTAACAGATAGTATTACACTGTACATTGCTACTAAAATTCTGATGTCATGTTAACAGAGCTTAATTGAATTTTTTCAGTTTGTAAGAAAAACTATTTTTACTTAGTTACAGGCCTTCTTTTACTGTGTACTAGTCTTTGTTTTGAAAACTGGAGAACTAGAAGCAGAAAAAAGAGACATTTTTCTACTGCTGGTAACTGCATTCACTTTAAATGTGTTCAAGTCTTAAAAACTTAAAGCAATGCAAAGGGACATTAATCTGCTTTGCTGCTGTATTCACTTTAAGTGTGTGTGATGAAATTCTCGTATTTTTTTGGCGTATGTGCACCTTATTTTTGTGCGTTATTCAAAAGTATTATTACTGAACAGTTGACTTATTAAGGTAAACAGTTTATGTAATATTAAGCTAATATTATACTAGCATATAATGCAGGGGAGGGGGATGACAATATATTCGTAACTGTGGTTATTAGTGTGACAATTGTCTCCAGAAATTCCTAATCGTGACAGCCCTAATGTTTCGCTACACGGCCTTCAGGATTTCTAAAGAAGGCCTCCTGGTAGATTCCTTAACTGAGCAACAACTAATGAATAAAAGGTGATTTGTTAAATGCTATCACGAAAGCACACATCTGGATGCAGAGAGAAGCAATAAAAGGAATCTTATAGACAATTCATGACGTGATTTAGATACTTTTTGGCCAGCAGAGAAGGCTTTGTATACCCTGGCGGCCTTTAACTCTCAAATACATAACACAAAAACAATTGGTTCAGCATCTTTATTATTAACAGTATTTCCCCACTTGCAGTACATTCACTTATGTTTATTATATGTGGCTGATTATGTTTTTAAAAAATGGCATAATTTTTTGTACGGTGTACACCATTTGAAATGATAAAAAATACTATATAATACGAGGGAAGTGTAAGTTGTCATGCATGCCTATGACTACTGAAAATTAAATAAAATAAGAAATCATATAGAAAAAAAAATTGGATACTGTTTGATTTTGGTATCTTTAATTGATAATCGTGAATCTCCGGTCCCTAGCAATCGGGTGACGTGGCTGCGCACGAAACGTAGGCACAGTTTCCTTATTCATGGGTTCCTTCTTCGCTCTCCATCGTAATTGGATGCAAAGGGTCACGTGGCTTGCTTCAGCCAATGGAAAGTGCGTCCGATGAGTAATCGTAAGCACCTACGCCATACGCGTAGAAGAAGAGTGTCCTGAAAATCGCCTCAGTCATACAACCAGGAAGAAGGTGGGATAGCCCCGTAAAGCTAGCACCGCCGATCTCTCTGCACACTTTCGCCCAAAAGAATGGGATCATCTAGGTGGAGGGTGGCAGCTGCGGCCTTCCTAGCGCTACTCCCTTCCTTATTTCCTGTCCAAGCCGATGAACACGAACACACGGTAAAGGCTGCGTTTGGAAGGCCGAATGAGAAGGGGATTCCTTTGGAATAATGGACGTTCGTGCTCCGCGCAACATGCTAACGTTTAGCTTAGTTTTCGAGCAAAGACTAACTTGAATCGTCAAGATAACACACGCTCGTCGTTTTATTTATTGTTGAACACGAAAAAGGACATCCTGGGCTTTAGCCTGCTAACCTGTCACCGCTCATCGGCCTAAGTGCTTATGGTTAACGTGCTGGTTTGTTAGCAAGGCTTCCTTAGCTCCTTGAGCTATTCGGGAGCACCAACCGGCGGAAGTGGTGCTCAAGTTTGACGAGCAAACAGTCTTTTTGTTTGACCCACAGTGTCGTCATGAAATGTAGCTAAATGATTTAAAGTATCTATGGAACTAACCGTGAGGGACTACATTTCCCTGTTTCACATGCAGGACCGGATCGCATCCTTTTCTAAATATTTTAGAAATGCATTTATTGTCATTTCAAATAAATAAGAAACCCACTATATTCCCCTAATCTGCGTTGAATAACAACCATGTTCATGTAATTTACTTTAGGGATGATTCAAAGTATACTAAAAATAAGTACACCAATACTAACGTTCCCTCCCAACACAATTTTTTAAAGTCAAGTCATGTTTATTTGTATAGCCTGTAATCACTAAGTCTCAAAGGACTGCACAGACCACAGGTTATCGCAAACTCAGGTCTATTACACCATCCCCTGATCTAAAAGCTACATGAGGGCAAGGAGAAACTCAAAAACCTCAACATGAGGAAAATTTAGAAACCTTGAGAAGGGACTGCACATGAGGTAATATTATGTGTACTGTATACTGAAAAATGGCACTAGTAAATGTGGTCATCAAGGAGGATAACACATTTATCTTCTAAAACTAATCAGGTTGTATTTAAGAACATAGTTGACATTATGTACAGTGCATTTCTTATATTGTACTGACAAAATTACATATAATTATCAAGTACCCCCATGCTTATGCTTACCTCCATACTGACATTATTTTCTCTACGTTGTTATCAATGGCAAATCTATTTCATTTGAGTAGCACCAATGTAAGGAAGCTAGTACAGTGGCAGGCCTCATTTCAGCCTCCTGTTTAGGGTTTGTACTACATGTGATTAGACATTTGTGTCAATTACTGCAAGTTCGTCAGAATCGTGATGTGTCAAGGTGTATACGACAGAATAAAAAAAAAACTATGAACTCTGTTTTTTTTTTTTAATGCAATGACAGTTGAGGTTAAATAAAGCAAGAAGTAAAATGGGGAATATCTTTTGGTTATGTACCCATACTGATATTCATTGTTTTCCCTTTCAGTACACAGATAAAGAGGAAGTAGTATTATGGATGAACACAGTCGGGCCTTACCACAACCGTCAGGAGACGTACAAGTATTTCTCTTTACCCTTCTGTGTGGGCACGAAGAAAACCATCAGTCATTACCATGAAACACTGGGAGAAGCTCTGCAGGGAGTGGAGCTGGAGTTTAGCGGCCTTGACATCAAATTCAAGGGTATTTAATCAATACACCCATATGTACTATTATTGTTTTGATAGATTATTTGTGGTTAATTATGACCAGTGTACCTGCAAATATCTCAATAATTCTTAGTTAAAGAAGCTACAAAATATTGTTAGGGATTACAACATATAACCCTGTAATTGGTATGCTAGCATCCCAATTAATCGCTAGCTAGTGTCGCAAATGAATGGGGCACTTTTGTATTATACCTGACAGCAGAATACTTCTGACTTGAGTTGCATGTCTTTAACAATTTAATTCAACTCTGCCTTTTCCCCTCTTTCGCAGATGAAGTCATGCAGTCAACATTCTGTGAAATCGACCTGGACAAAGCTAAACGGGATGCTTTTGTATATGCTATAAAGAATCACTATTGGTACCAAATGTACATCGATGACCTACCCATCTGGGGTAAGTGACAATTCTAAAGATGAGATAATAAAACTTTAATGTTGGTGTTCAGGGGCTTTCTCATACTAGCCATGGTTTGCTGCTAAAAGTCTGAATTTTAAAGGTAGTGTTTTGTAAGGATAGACCCACACCCTAGCATGACACAGATCCCCAATTTGGCACACTTGACAGAGGTGGGCCTTAGCACAGTATGATTGCGCACACAGCCACTGGAGGAGTCACTGTAACCATTATTTCATGGTGCGATGTATGTTGAGAGCAATTGTAAATTGGGGGGGGGTGTTTTTGCTACGTTGTTGTCAGGTACGCTCTCCATAGTGCTCCTGAGCTGAAAAAACAAGCACCCGACTATATTGAGCTTTTCATATTGTTGCTTGAATCAACATGAGGATGTATATTTTTTATAGCGTAAAGTCAGGCCTAATTACAGTATGGAAGGAATGGCTCGAGTGTGAGTCTACCCATAGTCTTTTATTCAGGGTTTGTGAAAGTGTTTGAAATCTTTGAAAATGGTTGAATTCTAATGTTGTGCTTTAAAGAATTGTAAAGCGCTTGAAGGTTTTGTAAATGTGTGAAATGGTTGCCGTGTTTCTCAACTAACCTGCCTAAAAATGTCTTCACTTTCCCGTCGCATTTCTTCTTCCCTTGTGATAAACTGCAGCTGTCATTAGTTTGAATGGCATTGTCCTATGAAGCGTCATTGCCCCCTACAGGTCATGCCCGAAAAGACTGGTGCGTGCTGTTACATGCAATATGAAATGTGTATTACTGCAAAAAATTGCCTGTCAATTATGGGCAATGCAATACATTTTGGTTGTGTTTCCCAGTGGTAATTCAGGGTTCGTTCAGGGTGCTTGAATTTTAATGTCGTGTTTTCTAGGTCAGGAAAAAACATGGATTTTAGGTGCAGTGTTTGGAAATTTTTGAAATTATTGCCAGTCTGATTCTTTAGGCCTCACAAGAAAAAAAAATAAAAAGTGAGTGAAAATGAATCCAACATGTCTGCTCTCGTGGCTTGTCATTACCGCGTCTTCATGTGAAGCAACACTGCCTCCCATTGGTTGCAGCCAAGAGGACAGCTCTATTTAGAAACCCGGCTCTTTTGGCTCTGCTCATTGAGAAGAGCTGGTTCCCGCAGTTCCCAAACAGCGTTTTTTTTAAGGATATATTATCGTTAATAATTAAACCGTATGTACCAAAAAACCTTAAACTAATCATAACACCAACTGCAATCGACACGAGGAATCAATTCAAACTTGAAATGTAGTAATGTGGATAGAAAAATTTTCTGTGTAGTAGTACAGCCCGGATAATTTTAGTCGATCTATCTGTATCGGAAGGGAAAATGTTATATCAGGAAATGCCAAATAACACATTTTCATTTTGTGAATATGTATGAATGGGTCTTATGTAAAAATCAAGTATACCTGTTTGCTTGACTTTAAACCTTTTTAATTGCCTTTCAGAACAAGTCTTATCCCTTGCCATTCTACCATACTTTGGTTTTGTTCTCTATTGTAATTTAGTATTGCAAGTTATTAGTTGCCATATGATCAGTTAATTTCATTATTATTTTTTGCATGTTCTTCTAAGAGATCATTTTATTGCTACATATCGTCAATATTTCAGTATTTAGCGTTAACAGGGAAGCCAATCTTGTGTATTTAATGGTTGTAATATGGATACCACACCTTTGATTGTTCAAATAAAGGCGTTGTCATTCAAAGTATATTTATAGAGTGTGTATCCTTGTGTGTCAACACACTCCATAATGAGGGTAACAATACATGATTTTGGACCTACATAGCTCTGTGTTTACTGTACAATTTAAAATATATGACAAATCCTGAATGGGCTCTCACAGTACTCCAGAATGAATACTGACTCAAGCGTTGCCTTGTACAAGTGTTTAGGTAGATGGATAGATCGATAGATACTTGAATCATCCCTGTAGGGAAATTCACACTTCCAGCAGTATCCTTGTGTTGAACTTGAATACTGAAGCCGGTTCTTTTCTTGCCATGCTTGAAATTCCAGTAGTAAAAAAAAAAAAACAAAGCTGACCCGTTTCATTGTGTAATGCTCATCTAAGTTTCTGCTCCTTTATTTATGTGACATCTTTGTATTTATTTTTAGAAACTTACTGGGAAAGGTTGCTGCTAATTCTAGGTCAATAATTTTATAAATGGTAAATGGTATATACTTAGGGTTTGTGCGGGTGCTTGACATCCTAAATACTTGTGTTTAAATTTTGATTAAAAAGTGCTTTCATTTGGGGTGAAGTGCTTGTAAATGCTTAAAATTGTTGCCTTGTTTCTCAACAAGTCTCCCAAAAAATGAGACAAAGACTAGTCTCTGGTGTCTTCACTGATAAATGGCAGCTGGCATTAGTTTTTATGGCCTTGTCCTCTGAAGTGCCGATGCCCCCTAGTGGGCTTGCTGCATGCTACACTTTAACAGGACACTTTGAAATATGGATGAGTGTAAACATTAGGTATCAATTAAGGACATTTATTATGGACCAAGAAAAAAATAATGGTGGCTTCTCCCAGTGGTAAATTGTAATGGAATGAGAACTTACTGAAAATGTAAGGTAAATACAGTATTACTCATCATTTTTGTCTAAAAAATATTTGCATGCGCTTTATTCAGATCTATAAATATACTTTATTTATTCTAGATCTTAAAATCATATTTTGATAAATGCACACGCAAGATCAAAAATTGCTTATGTGAATCGCAGCTATTTGTCGATATGCAGAATACATAATTCACACAACATTTATTTTTTTTAATGCTACCTGAGAAATTTGAAAATAGTCTTGAATATGACCTCGAGTAAAGTGTTCGAACCTTGTTAATTTTGTGTACCGTAAATTCCGGACTATAGCGCGCACCTGATTATAAGCCGCACCCACCACATTTTAAGAGGAAAACCGATTTTGTACATACACAAGCCGCACCTGTTTATAAGCCGCATGAGCCCACATTGAAAAATGTAACAGAAACACAAAATTAACCAAAACCGGACTTCAAGTTCCGCGATTGAAACTAAATGTCCTTCAATAAAGTCCACAGTCCAAAAATCACAAACGGCAAAATGAACGGTAAATGATACCGGTACTTAAGGTTTGATGCAGACCTGCAGAGTCTGGGTCCCGTTGAAAGTAATCCAAGGAAAAAAGGATATACTGGACTGTCTCAGAAAATTAGAATATTGTGATAAAGTTCTTTATTTTCTGTAATGCAATTAAAAAAACAAAAATGTCATACATTCTGGATACATTACACATCAACTGAACTATTTCAAGCCTTTTATTATTTTAATATTGCTGAATTTGGCTTACAGCTTAAGAAAACTCAAAAATCCTATCTGAAAATATTAGAATATCATGAAAAAGTATACAAGTAGGCTATTCAACTAATCACCTGAATCATCTAATTAACTCGAAACACCTTGCGAGGGTTTCCTGAGCCTTGAAAACACTCAGCTTGGTTAAGTAAACTAAATCACTGCTGATCTGACTGCTGTCCAGAGGACCATCATTGATACCCTCCATCAGGAGGGTAAGACACAAAAAGAAATTTCTCAAAGAGCAGGCTGTTCACAGAGTGCAGTTTCAAAGCATATCCACAAAAAGTCTGTTGGAAGGGAAAAATGTGGCCGGAAACGCTGCACAACCAAGAGAGATGACCGCAGCCTTAACAAAATTGTGAAGAAGAGCCGCTTCCAGAATTTGGGGGAGCTTCAAAGACAGTGGGCTGAAGCTGGAGTCCAGGTATCAAAAGCCACAGTTCACAGACGTGTCCGGGAAATGGGCTACAATAGCCGTATTCCCATGGTCAAGCCACTTCTGAACTCAAGACAACGGAAGAAGCGTCTGACTTGGGCTATGGAGAAGAAGCACTGGACAGTTGCAGAGTGGTCCAAAGTCCTCTTTTCAGACGAAAGCAAGTTTTGCATTTCATTTGGAAGTCAAGGCGCCAGAGTCTGGAGAAAGGCTGGAGAAGAGCAAAATCCAAGTTGCTTGAAATCCAGTGTGAAGTTCCCACAGTCAGCAATGGTTTGGGGAGCCATGTCAGCTGCTGGTGTTGGTCCACTGTGTTTTATCAAGTCCAGAGTAAATGCAACTGTGTACCAAGAGATTTTAGAGCACTACATGCTTCCATCTGCTGAAAAGCTCTATGGAGATGAGTATTTCATTTTCCAGCATGATCTGGCACCTGCCCACAGTGCCAAAACCACCAGTAACTGGTGCACTGACCATGGCATCACTGTCCTTGATTGGCCTGCTAATTCCCCTGACCTGAACCCCATCGAGAATTTGTGGGGTATAGTTAAGAAGATGATGAAAGACACCAGACCTACAAATGCAAATGAGCTGAAGGCCGCTATCGAAGCATCCTGGGCATCAATAACACCTCAGCAATGCCACAGGCTGATTGCCTCCATGCCACGCCGGATTGATGCAGTAATCCGTGCAAAAGGATTCCCAACCAAGTACTGAGTGCATCAATGGACATTTTCAAATGTTTGATTTAGTTTTGCTGTTATAAAGTTATTTTTTTTACTTGGTCTGAGGAAGTATTCTAATATTTTGAGATAGGATTTTTGAGTTTTTTTCATCTGTAAGCCAAAATCAGCAATATTCAAATAATAAAAGGCTTGAAATAGTTCAGTTGATGTGTAATGAATCCAGAATGTATGACATTTTTGTTTTTTTAATTGCATTACAGAAAATAAAGAACTTTATCACAATATTCTAATTTTCTGAGACAGTCCAGTATTTCCAAAGGTAAGGGTGGGGAAAATATATCAGATGAACACATTTACGCACACGACTCCTTTTTCTTAAGCCAACTTTTTACCCCCTCTTCTTTCCTTGTCTGTCCCTCACCTTTAGCGGTCCCCACTTAAACTCGGCACCCCGCGTTTGTTCTGACCCTCCTTTTACATTCACCCGTGCAAAACATATCATAATAAGTGTCTGAAATAAATAGAAACAAATACAATACAAAAATATACAGTTGCAAATACATATTATACATGGGTTACACACATTTACAAAGAAAGACGGTACACCGAGAGAGTTTTCAAAGCTTTAATAATAATAATAGAACTTTCATCCCAAACGGTGCCTGTGACAGGGCAGTTAATGATGGCAACACTCGAGCGCCGCTGGCGGCCGTTAGAAAAATTACATAAATTGGCCGCATCACTGAATAAGCCGCAGGGTTGAAAGTTAGGGAAAAAAATAGCGGCTTATAGTCCGGAATTTACGGTGTATATAGAATATATATGCACACAATATGATTGTTTGGGTCAACAAGATCACCTGATATAGGGAATTTCAGGGGTTTTCACAATTTTCAAAACCACAAAAGCACCCCCCAAAAAATCTATTACAAATTCTTATTCAAATGCTCACCAACTATCAGTATATAATTGCTTTTATTTCAAAAAGATTATCTCCATTTTGGATGTTTTTCACAAAGTCTTTAGAATTTCAGCAACAATGAGCAATTTATGTTTTTTTCTATAATTTTGTATATTTTTTGCAGGTATTGTTGGCGAGGCTGATGAAAATGGAGAAGATCACTATCTTTGGACGTACAAGAAATTGGAGATCGGTTTTAATGGCAACAGAATAGTTGACGTGAATCTTACCAGCGAAGGGAAAGTTCGATTGGTGCCCAACACAAGGATTGCAATGTCCTACTCTGTGAGTACAGTAGGAGTGACCGATCATTACTGCCGGGTCGCTGGGTTTTGTTCATAGAATTCTATTGTACATAAACTATTGACTATTCTTGTGTCCCTTAAATGCATGCAGGTCAAATGGAAGAAATCCGACGTGAAGTTTGAGGACCGGTTTGACAAGTACCTCGACCCATCTTTCTTCCAGCACAGGGTAAGCAAAAATTTCTGCTTTATTTCATGTCACATTGATAATGAGCTGGATGCGAGACTGTGTATGACTCAACTGTTGTAACCAATGAACAGGTTTGTGTTTATTTACACACTGTACTTTACTATTGGTGCCTGTGAGTACCAGGTAGATCCTGAACACATGAGAAGCTCACAGGCTGGTTCTGAAAATAGTTCACCAGTGATGGGTCATTGAGATTTTCAATGTTTTTTTTTTCAACTGGTATAGTAAATCATTACATGATCAATGTCTTTAAATGAGTTATTTTTTTAAATTAACCTATACATTTTTATATATGTTTTAGTGTTTGACTCGGACTTTTCTAATCCAACCTTCAATGTATATGGCCATAACATAGTAACTACACAGTAACAAGTTATTTTGGAATGCATATCAAACTTTTAGCCCTTCGCACTTATCAGTAACGGTAACTGGTGAACCCAGGTCTTGCATACTCCACAATTGAGGTACTCTGTGGCAAATACCAAAACGGATACATCGTAATTCCCTGTATTTGCACTTTGAAAGCATCATATTTTACAGCTGTGTGAAATCAAATGGTTATTGAGTGTATCAAATCCATCATACTTCATGCATAAATAATTCTAAAGATTGTATTAAGGAAGTTACAACAGTCTAATAAATAAGGTATTGGTAAGTAAATGGTGTTCAGACCAACCTCAAACCCGGGTGCTAAATGACGTATAAACGACCTGAATTTTTTATTTTTACACATTCATGTTAGAGTAATCTTTCGTATGGAAGATTACGCTAACGCGAACGTACGATTAGCCTGGGTTAGCTTCATGTTTACGTTCATGGTAAACATTCGGATTCGGGGTGTTGGAACGGATTAAAACGATTTTACATTACTTTTAATGGGAAAAGCGATTTTCGGTGATCGAACAAATCGTTTTTTGAACAGGGTTCTGGAACGGATTATGGTCGAGAACCGAGGTTCCACTGTACTTCTAATTGGAGCAACTGCCTTCATATGAAGAATTGTGACCGTTTTTTTCTTACCCATCTCATCCATATGCTTTTTAAAATTCATAGAATCATGAATTTGTAAATCCCCCAAAAATCTGAATTTAAATTTGATATCTATCTACTTCTCTGGTACTTTCATTTCAAGGTTCCTGTATTCATTACTATATAATTTGTTTGACTTAAGATTCTTAGATGATCTATTACATTTGAACCATGTTTTAACTTTAGCTAATTGCTAATTAAGTATTTCATGTTCGTTAATATTTTTGTGATGGATGTTTTTTTTTTGTCATCAGCTAAAAGCTTTATATATTTATAACTAGTAGCTTCCATACATAAAGAGCCTGAACAGAATCAATATCTGTTCTTTTACTGTTTTTTGGGGGTGACTTTAATGGATGAATTAAAATTTGTCATGAAAAACATCAAAATGCTTTAAAATGCTATTCACTGGTTCCTCCTAGATACACTGGTTCTCAATCTTTAACTCCTTCATGATGGTGATCTTCTTGGTGGGTCTGGTGTCCATGATTTTGATGAGAACTCTTAGGAAAGATTATGCCAGGTATAGCAAAGACGAGGAAATGGATGATATGGTAAGATCACTAACTATTCTCAAGTGGCAGTCACCTGAACTTTGAAACAGATTAACTCACGAGGCTGTTGTTCTTCTGGTAGGACCGTGACCTAGGAGATGAATACGGCTGGAAGCAAGTGCACGGGGACGTATTCCGACCCTCAAGCCATCCGCTTATTTTCTCCTCACTCATCGGTTCTGGCTGCCAGATCTTTTCGGTATCTCTTATCGTCATAATTGTGGCAATGGTCGAGGATTTGTATACAGAGTAAGTCAGTGCAGTAAAATGAAAATAAAAATTTGAATGGTTTAAAAGACTAATCCATTTATTTTTTTAGGAGAGGATCGATGCTGAGCACAGCCATTTTTGTATATGCCGCCACATCCCCTGTTAATGGCTATTTTGGTGGAAGCTTGTATGCGAAACAAGGAGGTAATGAGATTTCAAAATGTGAGTTGGTCATATTCTAAATACGGTTATTTTCGTGGCTAATCCAGGAAGAAGATGGATCAAGCAAATGTTCATCGGCGCCTTTATGATCCCAGCAATGGTGTGCGGAACGGCTTTTTTCATCAACTTCATTGCTATCTACTATCATGCCTCCAGAGCCATCCCATTTGGCACCATGGTGGGTTTACACAGGCATAGAAACTTTATTAGAAACGATGTCTAGGTCGACAGCCAGACATATATTTTTTGCTCGTCTCTATAGCACAAACTTTGAGGCCGCTAGATTGGTATGTAATGTCTCTTTTCAGCGGTGTGCATATTTCTTGTACTTTTGCTTTTTGTGCGGTACTATTGGCCTGTAACTCAATGTTTCCCAAGTTTATTGAACCAAAATGCGTAATTATACTAGAAGGAATCAACAGACCACCATATCCAACATGTCGCAAGCCACACAGGCTTCTATTGGGATGCTCTTTCATTGTGGAAAAAACAGGGAAGGTTGGAACAAAGGTGCGGTTGCATCACTGGTAGTTTGACCAATCGGGAGCCAGCTCATGTGACATTGTCGATTAAGGATCATGCTCACTTTCAACTTTGAGTTCCAAAGTGCCCACAATGATAGTATTATTTGGACAGATGTGATGATTGACGAGTCTAAAATTATTGCGACAGCAATCAATTTCACGCGGGAATTGGTGAAGGTCTTTGGCTGGGAGGCAGGTCGTTCAGGCCCGCCTAAAATGCGCAGGGGCTGGCAAAGTGCATTTTTTGGGGGTCCGGGCTGCTAGAGCATGCTATACTGCCCGCCAAGATCCATTATCCCCAGACAATTATTACTGAAAGTCGGGGGCTGCAAAAGCAAATAATACCATGCATGATAGCTAGTTTTTTTCTGTTCTTTTCACCCTAAAATAAACAGCACCCATGTGGCATAAATCAATTATTTCCGGTCAAGTATTGCTGCTGGTGGGGCTCAACATACATCATTAAGTATAGAGGCTGCCCGACCTATGAACGAGTTAGGTTCTGGAGGATCGTTCGTAAGTTGCTTCAGTGCTATATTTTATCATTTATATGTTTAAGGCTTGTACAACTAACCAGTATTGTTTTGTACTAAAAAAAGAAACATTTAATAAAATAATATTCTCTATAAAGATAAACAAAGTCAGGATTTACTTTTGTGACTTGCGCATCAAGATGTCCTCCTCTGTAGTAGAAAGTGGCCGATAAAAGCGTTCCGACCGTTTTCTCAACCGCATCAAGTTTTCTTATTCCACTTTCGTTTCAAAAGAAACGGCTCGCCTCTACTTTACACTTAACATCAACCATATTGAATAGATTCACGAGATATATAACAATAAAAACATCAACGTGCTTAGCGCGTTAGCTATACAGTATACGCGGCGGAAGGAAGCACTTCAGTACTGTCCTCTACTCGGAAAAAGGTGCACACAATACAAAATTAAACTTACAGTAATGTCCGGATATTTTTCAACATCTCGAAAAATGATCGGATCTACTGTTTTGCGTAAGTCAAATGTTCGTAAGTAGGGGAGCGTCTGTATGCACAGAATCATAAAACACTGGTAACATGAAACAACAGTTCCAAAACTTTTAAAGCCAAGTGAGTTTTAATTGTGTAACAAATCCAGCAGACCTCCCAATGATCCCTCCCAACAGCTACGGCAGTGCTACCATGGATCTATGTAGATTACTGTTTGGTTGTCATGTGGCCAAAACTGAATACCCTTCTGTTCATGCAGGTTGCCGTCTGTTGCATCTGCTTCTTCGTCATTCTGCCGCTCAACCTGGTTGGGACCATTTTGGGCAGAAATCTTTCTGGACAGCCCAACTTTCCGTGCAGAGTGAATGCCGTGCCGAGGCCAATACCCGAAAAGAAATGGTGAGCATGCTTTTCGGGTCGTTGCCGAGAGAAGCGCTGTGACGTTTGGAATTTTATTAATGTTTACATTGACTGTCTCGCGCTGCCCAAAGGAAATAAGGGGACCCATTTTTTTACCAGTGACTTTTCTTGGTGTTATCTATTTTTCCATGCGTAGGTTCATGGAACCAGCGGTCATCGTCTGTCTCGGTGGAATCCTTCCTTTCGGTTCTATCTTCATTGAAATGTAAGTCGGCGTCCCGAATGAGCTGCTGATATTTTCATCAGGCTTTCCCTGCATAAGTTGACTTTCCTCCATGTCAGGTATTTCATCTTTACGTCTTTCTGGGCTTACAAAATCTACTACGTCTACGGCTTCATGATGCTGGTGCTGGTTATCCTCTGCATAGTGACTGTGTGCGTGACTATCGTGTGCACGTACTTCCTGCTCAATGCTGAGGACTACAGATGGTGAGCGTCCGTCATCCGAGATTGCCCAAGTGGAAGAAAACCAGCTAGAATGGATTGCGTAATGTAACTGAAGAATAAATGTGCTCTTTTCAGGCAATGGACGAGCTTCCTGTCCGCTGCTTCCACTGCAGTTTATGTTTACATGTATTCGTTTTACTACTATTTCTTTAAAACTAAGTAAGTTTGAGTTTGGTCAACAGTTTCATGTTCTTCTTTGAGATTATTTTAAAATTGTTTTTTTCCCCCTCTGGTGTTTTTCAGGATGTATGGGCTGTTCCAGACATCCTTCTATTTCGGTTACATGGCAGTGTTCAGCACTGCTCTTGGAATCATGTGTGGTCAGTCCTGCTTAGTTGTTCTTATGAGGCAAAGATGTCCATACATTACAAAAAAAAAAAAAGATAAGAGGCCACTTTGTTTTTTAAACTAATTTAGCAAGCATACATAAATGTTTTTAATATATTTTAGTTGTGTTATATTTAAACTGAAACCCAAAATTTGTATTAACGGTTGAGGTTTTGTATTAATAGTGAATTTTATGAAAGTTAGAATATAATTTATTGTCATTGAAACGCAACAAATGCATTATTAAACTAAAAGGTGTCACCCTTTTGCATTTTATTGTGCAATAGTACTGTACATTACATAGTACAGTGCATAAATGTTTAAGGAACTTTTTATATTTTTACTCTTTATATTTATATAATTATGAAAAAACTTTTTACAGTGTATTAAACACTTTTTAAGGGAGTATAATTTTGGGTCGCTTTCAATTGGTCTGTCATGGTATGGCTAGGGATGAGCTGAGGCGTTCCTGACCTGACTCGGTGAAAGGGGCATTTAGCCCTTACTCTATTATTTGGGGAGTATTTGGAGGTTCTTACTCTCATCCTGAAGCTGCTCTGCTAGATGAATGGGTAAAATTGAGGAAAGGATAGTCATTCAGTTGACATTTACCTTTTAATATCATTTAACAATTGAAATGTTGAGACAGACTAACAAAATTGATTATTTTTTGGTCACACCAATTCAAAGCCACTATTGCAGCCTTAGATATTGTCTGATAACGATATTATTTGATACAATAACAGCAGAAACTTTAGATTTTATTTATTATATATATATATATATATATTTTTTTTTTTTTTTTTTAATGAGCCAAACTGATTTTCGGTAACAATACTGTTGTATTTTAGCTAATCTTATTTAACGCAACACAGATTGAATGTTTCCAATTTCTTGAGTCGATTCAGGTTAGCATTAACAACCTTTGGTTTTGCCCATTTCAATTTTGGGTTACCCTATGGACCACACCAAAAAAGAACCTCTTCATACAAAGAGTGGGCTGCTCGTACATTTTAAGTTTGGGGGAAATCTGATACTACATTTGGACACCTCTTATTAAATTTATATTTTTTGTTAGCTTGCATTTACCAAGTGTTGGCTCATGTGTTGCAGGTGCAGTCGGCTACATGGGAACAAGTGCCTTCGTGAGGAAGATCTACACAAATGTGAAAATAGACTAAAACAGCACGGAAAGGTGGAAACATGGTCGAGGAATATACCCGCGTCTCGGAAGACTGCCGGCAGACAACATCCTTTCTTGGTTTTGTTTATTGCAAGGAGATTGGGAGTATCTCACTTTGTACAATGTAGTTTTCCATTTTCTGAATGATTTACAATGCTGCAACATGAAGTGACCCAATGCGAAGCTGCGGGCAAGGCATCCCAAACAAAAATTGTTTTTATCTGTTGCTTACAAATATATCAGGGGCAAATATTTAGACTTATGTCTCTTTTGAACCAGTCCCACCTGTGACCAGACTACATACATGTTTATGGATGGAATAGTGCAGCTCTCTTCAGTGAAGAGGCCTAAGTTTATTGAAAGCCTTTATTTGTTCTATTGTGTCAGAAAAACAGTCGGCTCTGTGCCAGTATTCTGACTTGATTTCTATTTTGTATTCTTAAAGTCAACTCACGGTAACGTGTGCAAGTATATTGTTCTCATTCACTTCCACCAAAAAGACATAGCTGTTTTTTTTTTCCAGTTTTGGCGGTTCTAATTTCCCTGTTCGGGTAAACCATCCAGTTACAATGTTTGAGTCCTGCTGTAGTTGACTGTGGAAACAAAATTGAGACACTAGGTCACCAGTCAACAGCAACGGACTTTTAAATGGATGTGGCGTTGTCCCCCAGGTTTAGTCTTGGATTTTTAATGTTTGGGTTTGAATTTTGTCTACATGTAAAGATAATATATGTATGAGGGGAGTGTATATAACCTTAATGTACCTTTAGATGTAGATCCCAAGTGGATTTTCGTTGTACAGATTTAAAATAGGGTGTTTCTTTTTTTATATTTTAATCAGCTCAAAACAAATTATGTTTGATGTTCTTGGGGGTGGGGCTGATGGTGCCGTTTCTTCTCGGCTGAAATTGCATGACGTTATAACCAGACCAAATTCTATCACCAGATTCACAATGTAAAATTCATTGTGGAGGTAAGTGTTTGCTCACTTTTGATTATTTCAAGCTTTAAAAAGGCTCAAACACTTAAGCCATTTCCCCCATGCACAGTTTGCCGAATGACATGCTGTGTGTGAATGTCCAAAGGAATGAGCTTTCTCCTGTACAAAATGTACACTTGAAATTAATCTTTAAAACCACACAGAGTGCTGCAGTCTTTCAAAAGTTTTTATCCACCCTGCATATTGTGTATATACAGTATGTCTACTTACTCAGTTCTTCCCTCAAATTGATTTTGGCACAGTGTGTACCAATGTGTTTTCATCCTGCAAATTGTTGTAAAAAGGAAATAAACATGTTTATGTACAGGGGTTGTGAGATTTTGTGTTTTCTTCATGGAAATGACTTGCACAGTTCAAGGTTGGACATTTTTTGGTTTTATTCTTTCAATTATTGGACATTTTAATAGCATACTTTTAACAGTCCACGTCACAGTACCTGCGAGAAAAAGTTAAATCGTCATGTACTTCTCATGCTAAACAATTGGATCAGTTGACTTTCTCAAAGTATTCTTTGGATCCATCTGGGGTTGGCTTGATCTGAAAGGAAAAACCTTTTTTACAAATTTTGTTTGACAAAGTCCACCTGATATAAAGCATCTTGCGCAGTTTTTTTGACCAAGGTTCGGAAATGAAAAAGGTACCTTGTATTTTCACAGTAGTAAACCATCATAAATACTGGTCGAATAAACGTTCAAGTTCTGTTATTCCACAGCAATATTTTTCGGCGCAGTAGAACGATCATTGTCATGTCACCCATGTTCAAATGGCCCATTGAGATTATGAAGGAATAATAATCATGTGCAAAGTATCACTGAGCTACCTTACCATTTTTATTTTTACAAAAGATAGTCACTGTAACAACTCCCAATAATTTAATGGTATTTCGGGTAACTCATTTCAGTAAAATGTATTCTTAGTTTTAAAAGGTTTAAGCCCACCTACTGAACAAAGTTCAATGAATAAGCTGCGTTTTGTTTTAATTTCTATTAGAGAACAAGAAACTGTGCTACTCAAAGGTGATGTCTGCAACTTTAAATTTTGCACCTATTTGCCACCATCTGGCTTAAAAACATGATCACAGCCTCAGTCAGCTCATTCCTCATGTACTAATTAATAAACTTTTTTTCTTTTCTTTTTGGGGGTTTGGGTTGGCGTTTAAACTGTATTTGAAGGTCATTTTCTTATGCCACTAGCCTTGTTTCCTGCTATCTTGCATATCAAAACGTTAACAATGTTCAAGCAGTAATCTGCTTAAGGGTATTTCAGTTTTGCTTATGGAGAGACAGAAAACAATATTACACGCATATTTCATTTCTGTCCAAGGAGAATCTTGGACACAATCAACTTTAATGTCATGGACGTGAGCGCTTAAAGTCTAAAATTTGGAGCCTGTGTTTGTCTTTAAAGGGACCGTGTGTAATATTTAGTGCCTCCTAGTGGTACAAAAAATTTCAATCCCGTAATTGGGTTTCATAAAGCGAATGAGCAAAAAATGCAGGTTTTTTTAGCTAGCTATCTGGCGAATGTTTTTTTTTAGCTTTGTAGCTAGCTATCTTTGTACATTTTAGCTATTTAGCAAGGTACCTAGCGTTTTACATTTTTTTGCACGGTATCGAGCTAACATTTGAACTTTTTGTTTTTTATTTTAGCTAGTTATCTAGCTCCAATTTAGTTTTTTACCGGAGTTTGAACTTTAAAATATGAATATTTATATAATCATATTTGGCATTTGGATTCTATGTAAACCAAGTTACATATTCAATTTTTCCATATTTCGCTTAAAATATTTCCGTTCCTATAAAAATATTTTATATAGCTGATATCATATTTTAATACTTAATTTGTTGTTGTGTACAGCCCTTTGAGACTTTTTGTGATAAAGGGCTATACAAATAAATATGACTTGAACCATTTTCAGGCAGCACTAACAAAAAACTCCAGTGACGAGCATGAAATCACTCCCCCCTGCTTTGTAAATGTAGTGAGACTCCCAGAACCGTGTTGCCAAAAGTAAGGTGAAAGCAGTTAGGCGCGGTAATACATTTTAAAAAGGCTCTTTGAACTCGACATGAACTAATTAACATAGGCTCAGAGCAGATTAGTGTATCGTCTTGTCCACTCACCGTTGGTGACTCGGGGGTCCAGCTGGCTGGGCACACCTCACCGTGGGTCTCCACAAACTGGAAAGCCTTCACCAAGCGAAGGGTTTCTTCGACACATCGGCCCACTGGCAGGTCGTTGACGCTCATGTGCTTCACCACACCGTTTGGATCTATGATGAAAAGACCCCTAAAGAGGAAGTTACACGATTGCATTATACAAGGTCAGTTATACTTTCTAGCCGGGGTGAAAACAAAACAACAGTAATCATGAAGTCTCCAAAGAGTTTGTGAGACATTTGATGACGTAAAAATACTGCAGCTTGTACCTCAGTGCAATGCCAGGTTCCTCCAGCAGAACGCCGTAGTCTCTAGAAATCTTCTTGGTGAGGTCGGCGAGGAGAGGTATATGAATGCTGCCCAGGCCTCCAGCCTGCCAGACATTGATAAACATGTCATAACACAATTTCATACTTAAAAATAATTATTTGCCTACTTTATATCCCCCTGACTACTACTAATTCAATCGTGTCCTCTGTAGAGGACATTTCTAAACCTAAATATCTCCTATCGATCTAATCACGTTTAATCCTTTTAGGCTCGATAGAGGACATTTAGTTCTTTCCAATCATACCAAATTTTGGTGGGGGGCTTTGTTACCTTGGACCCCACCGTAGGAGAAAATGGCTTCATTTAAAGCAAGCACTTTTTAATGGGAAGAGAAGTTAATACATTTTATCAAACACATTTTGTCTTAGTGTGCTGTTGGCATTTTATGAATAAGACTTATGAACACGTTATTGTGTTGTTTGAGTTATTTTAAGTGTATTTAAGCCTCATATTTAAATGTTTAAAAAATGTTTTAAGTAGTGGACTCTCAAACCAAATAACATGAATCTAAATAAAAGTAAAACAATCATGGATGGTTATGTTTTATGTTGAATTTGATACTTTTGTTGGATTAACTGTTTTTCAATGAAGTTAGGATTCCCCTGTATTTGGTTCTAAAGTCCACTGAAGAAGATACATCATTGCTTAAAAATAAATTTAAAAAAATGATTTTGCAGTATTCCAATTATTTCCCATCGATTGGGAAATTTCAAAATAAATGTAATTGTACAGCATTTTTTCCTGGTAGTCGGAAGGCTATCCTGTTTTTTTCAGGGATTTGTAATGACACATTTCCTCTATGGCAACTGGAAATACATTTAAGAAGTACATCAAAGAGCATTTTTGTTGGGCCTGGCTGTTATCTTTTTTATTTGCCATTTTGTCCACCAAAAAGTGAACTGCACTCGGGTGGACGCAATCCTTTATTCTTGATCCCAAATTGCTGCGAGCTGGTTATGCAACCAGGAGAGCGTACTTTTCTCAGGCCTTGCCGCTTTTTCTGAAGCCATTGTATTCTCACTTAGAATAAAACTGCACTCATGCAGCGGTAATCCATTATCCCTAACGTCATATTGGTGAGAGCAGGGACTTGCAGAAGGCATTTTGGTCAGGAGGCATGTCGTCCTGGAATGGTTAAATTAAAAAGCACGGTTGTTGCCGTGACCAATTATCCCTGGTTGACTATTGCTGAGAGCAGGGGCCAGCAGGGCGCATTATTGTCGGGCCTGACAGCATATTTTTTGTCACCCTGTCTACTAAAAAGAGAACTGCTAGTCGTGCAGCGATGATCTATTATCCCCAATTCCATATTGCTATGAGCGGGGACCACCTTAAGACTACTTTGTCAGTAGATGTGAAGTTCTAGCCTAGCTAGAATGAAATGTACCCATGTATCAGTGATCTAGTATCCCTGGGTCAACTATTGTTGCGAGCGGGGGACAGCAAAGCAGGTTTTTTTCTTCTTTAGGGCTGCTGAGACATGCTATTGTGGCCCACCTAAAATGAACTGCACCGTTTTGGACATGATCCATTTACCCCAGACGACTGTTTCTGGGAGCAAGGGGATGAGAGGGCAAATTTGTGACATGTATGGCAACTATTTTTTGTTCTTTCCGCCTATAATAAACAGCCCTTGTTCTGCGAATGTGGGCCAGCAGAGTAAATGTTAATTAAATATGTCATATAGGAAACACTTTTCAGATAAACATGATAAATAAGGGACTTCAGTATGTTAAAACGCTAAAAACCCGTGCCAATATTACAACAGATTGATAAATTGATTAACACACAAGCAAAAAAAATGATTCAGGAAGAACTAAAACTCATATTTTTGCGATGATGGCCTGGAACAGGCACCACCAAGCTGTACTTGCCAAGGCACACCACAAGAAATGGTTCCCCTATGACCCTAGTGGTTAAGGGATCCAACCTACCAAATTACCAACATGAATAATTGTAATTTCAAAATAAAAGCCCACAATTATTAAAAAGATAATTTAGTACTCTCATTAGCCAGATAGCTAGACCAACAGACATATAGTAAGACAGACATATTCCAAAACATCTTGAAACATAATCCAGCTGAACAATATTGTTGTGTGCGGATGACTTAAATGTACAGTGAATTATTCCAAAAGGGTGCAGACCTTCCGAGGAGTGTTGGTCCACGCCAGATGCGTAAAGTGAGAGTCTACGGACACACCGACCACCTCACAATTTACGTCGTGGAACTCATTTGCCTTGTCGCTGAATGAGATAATCTCAGTTGGGCACACGAAGGTACTGCAAATAAAGTAAAAGCACACACAAAATATGCTATGTTTTTATCATTTTGAAAGACCAAAAATAACAACAAAAAGGAGATAGAAAAGCCCTAAAGTTTGCTAATTTCCGCCCTAAATCATTTATAAGAGCAAAAGCGAAGACGTGAGAAAGGTAAGCGTAAATAAAATAAAATAAGGAAATAGTGTTGTAATATTAAATTGCGTCACTGCATATCTAGTGATAATTGTACAAGTTTTCCAGTGATATCCCTTTAATTCTTTTAATCACGTCAATATTTTAATCAAGTTAATCATATAGTGGTAAGTAATACCCCTATGATTATTCATATAATTAAGTTTAGTTAATTACTAATTCAGTTCTTGTTTTAACCACTTGACATCTTGTATCAACTCACCGACTCGTTTCAGTCTTCACATTGTTCGAACTCTCTAACCACCTGCAGGATTCAGTGTGAATAAAGAACTGGTGTGAAGCTGGCATTTGAGGGAATTTTCTACTGACGTGTGTTTTGTTTTTGTCATAGCCCCGCTGTGTTCCACCTCTCAGGTGTATAAATGATTGTCAGTCGTTTTGATAGCGTATGTGAAAGCATCACAGCATTGTTACAGACAGACCTCACAGGCAGGCTTCGAAATCTATAAAGAACATGTTGTCTTTAACTTCCACTTCCTCTCTTCCATTTTGTTTCTTTATTCTTTAGTCTGAACAAGTATTTTTGTACAGTCCTTTGAGGGCTATACAAATAAACATGACTTGTACTCACAAGCCCCCCAAAAACCAGTTTTATTCGCTTTTGATTCGTTTAACTGGGGTGAAGACAGGACCGGTGCAACCTCAGTGCTTATTTTATCAGTTGTGTCACACAAACGGGATGTTTAAAAAACATTCGGAGGACGAAAATGTTATCCACCTTCGAAGGTAAGTAAATTCATGTTTTTAAACAGCCCAAACTATGCACAGGATATTTTCATAGTTAATCAAGAGGATAAATTGGCACTCACAAATCCAGTGGATAGAAGAAGAGGACCAAGTATTTTCCCTTGAAGTCAGCAAGGCTCATGTCCTTGAATTCTCCATTGTGGACCGCCGTGCCTTTAAAAGCCGGCGCCGGCTGAGTAACCGCTGCGATCCATCTGCAAGGATCTGAAAAAACAGACACTTAACTCAACAGGTGGTAACCTAGTGCAAAATCTCATTTTCCAGATGAGCGGTATCGGCAGGAATTGGCCCGGTGATTTGAGCACGTACTGGTGGAGAAGCAGGCCTTCCGTAGCGCACAAGCAGACAAAATCTGTTGGGCTGCAGCACCTCTTTGCCCACACGCTACTGCGACCCTTGCCTGGAAAGCATAACAACAATTAATAATATTATTTTATGTCCGATTTTCTCCAGATGGGCTATCAGTTGAAATTAGTTTGACATTGCGACTTTAATGCATCATTTCTTACTCCAGCCTTAGTATCAATTTGCTCTTGCACCCTTAAAGATTTTTTTGTTTTGATTGGTCATTTTAGAGATCGATCGATAATCAACCTGGCAAGTTGGCGGATATCAGCATTGGCCTTTTGATATGTTTATAGTTAATCGGTACCTCAAAATAATGAGAAGAGACATTAATAGATTTTCCACTTGCAATGAGAATAGGAGAGGACCCAAACCTCAGATAAGAAATTCCAATCTGTTCTAAAAGCGCTTTCCTGAACTCTTTATTAAACTGCCTAGGTCATAAAAGCAGAGCCACCCTAAAAAAGGTAGTGAAATCTCAATTTTTGCCGATGATGCTAAACTGTCGGCTTTCTTACTAAAAACCCAGGTTGCAGGAACAATTGATTCTCTTCAAAATTACATTAAATCAGTTTTTCTTTGGGCCGAACAGTGGCAACTGCAACTGTCATCTTATAAATGCTTAGCACAGTCGTTTTTTCATCGTTCTGTTCCGCTGTATAGCATTAATGATCATGATTTGCATGTTGTTACTGAACATAAGGATCTGGGTGTCACTCAGACTTCAAATCTAAAGTTTATCACGCATATCGCCAAAATTACCAACAAAGCCAATAATGTAGCATCAAACATTTACAGAAATGTTTACCACAAGAACCCAGCATTCTTAGTTTGAATGTTTTGCGTGTATGTTAGACCCGGGTTAGAATATAATAGCGTTGTGGAACCCTTACTTACTCAAAGACATCAACCTACTGGAAGGAGTTCAACGTCGGTATACGAAGCGGATACCTGGGATGCACAATTTGTCATATCCGGAAAGACTACAAAGGCTGAACTTGGACTTTTTGGACCTCCGCAGAATTTGATTTGATTTAATTTTTGTGTTCAAAGTACTACATCGAATGATCAATGTGCCCTTTGATCGTTTTTTTGAGTTCTGTCGTGTTGATGGTTTACGTGGCCCAATTTCGTTGTCACAATATGTTAACCCATTTTGTAACAATGACAATAAAGGTATATTCTATTCTATATAAGTTACAGGTGCCTAGACCTACCAGCAACTTGCATGGAAACTTTATTACTTTCAGGATACCAAAAATTAGGATTTTTTTTTGCCTGACAGGGTTGTTAGTGCAAATTCGGTGCAAACTTTTAAGCAAAGGTTGGCAGAGATAGATTTTTCAAATTTTCTTAGGGGAGGGGGCGTAAGGTGACCAAATTTGGCCATGCTCACTCTCAGCATTAGTTTTGTGTCATGTTTTGATTAATTTATCTAACAATACTTTCAATAAACATTACAAAGATGTGGATATCAAAGGATAGCAACACGATTGGCTAATAGTGACAATGATGTAAACATTTCATAATAGTCAAAACAAAAAACATTGTGCAACTAAAGTCAAAATAACAAACTGGTATTCTGTGAAATATCGGTGCAGGTGTCCAATATTAAAATCAGAATAAATGTATCTTGAGTAATAAGGAATCCGTTTAAAACTCGTTGAAATACTGAAATATGCAACCGCCTATATCTAGACATGACTGTAATGTAATTTCTTCATGACTTAGGTCATAAATATATCATTTCATTTGTTCAGTTGTGATTATAGATATTTTCCTTATTTGAGCTGTGCTTTATGTTGTAGATAGAAGTAGCCTTGAATGTTATACGAGACTTTTTAGAACTGGTTTAGACAAAACGTTGTTGTGCAGTGGAAATTTCTACCACGGAGGCGACTTAAGTTTCGTTTTCCTCTAAGTTTAGGTTTCGTTTGAGCTTAAAGACCGCCCTGTTAGTATAGGAGGGATGGTAAACCATTTTCTTCTCTTGCACTTGTGATTTGTCGGCAGGAATACTGTAAATAAAATTTTCTAAGTACGTTATTCGTCCCAGGTTTTATTTTGATATCCTCAATTCCAATATGCAGTTTTTAAATTCAAGTGGGGTTGTTTCAGACTAAATGACCCAATTACAACAAACTGCCCAATTTCCGGCGGTTATTTTAATAGGTGGAGAGACTGTATTGCATTTGTTTTATTTCATTGTGTAGGTTTTATGGTTTTAAATCGATTGAAACCAAAAAGTCCCAAACTGATCGATTTTGGGGTTAAATCTTCCAGACCTACTACATCTGATGAAAGTTTAGTGTTGCGCATTTTTTATACAAGACCCACGCTGGCCGGTTCAGACAGTTTTGAGTTTCGTAATCGCTTATCAGTGGCGATGCCTGAAGGGACACACAACGACTATTAAATTTTTTTAATTTGCACGTTTTATACACTAACCGTAATGGTGGATCGTTTCACATTTGTAATGAATTAAATGGTTTCTTTGGGATGGTGGAGAGGTCATTAAGTCGAGGTTGTGGCGCAGGTGCCTGCCAAGCAATTTTTGACACAAACATTGCTCGCTTTCATCACACTTTTGTCAGTGCAATTAATATAACTTGAATTGAGCAAAAATAATTCAAACAAATAACATAAATACATTTGAGTGCAAAGTTTAAAACTCACAGACGTCCCGAGTAGTCTCCCAATGCTTGCTGCCATTTTGGATGATGACGTCAGAAAAGGGCGGTGCTCAAATCATTTGCTACTTACAGTATTGGAATTCTTTTTTTTTCTTGTTATCACTAATTAATAATTTGTGTGTGGCAGTACAAAAAAAAGTTAGTTGAATACAGATAATAAACACAAATGAACACAATTGAAATGTAATCGACAAAACCTGCCTTCAGGTGCACACGAGAGTCGAACCGATCTCCTAAATGCAGATCAACTTGAGTCAAACATATACATTTAACATTTAATTGTTATTACCTGTTTTTATCAAAGTTACATTTCAAACCATGTATACTTTCCCTTCTTTTTTACCATCAAGAACACTGGTAGTGATCAACTTTCCGACTGTCCTTAAATTAGCAATTGAACACGTGACTGAACACGGAAGTCTTCCTACTTGACCTCAACAACATGTCAAATGCATGTTTGAAAGAGAGCGTTTGAATGGGAAAACAATACATTTTAAAATAATTATTTGTATTCCCTGATGGATGCCAATCTATTGTACTGGAAAGACCATGGAGGGGTAAATTGGCAAAGAAGCCATACTATTTAAATTTGTATCTGTTGTATATGTGTGATGGTGATTTTGGATTACTGTGTTTGTGTCTGATGGAGATTAGAGTTTTACAGGTGAAGATGTAAACATATGCTCTTTAATTTCAGTCTGTATTCAGTCGGTTGAAAATCTGGTTTAATCTTTTGGATCCAACCCTTCTGCTCTCATCTGACGTGAGTATATACATACCTGTACAGTTTTGGCATGTGCTACTTTTTTGGCAAACTTAATTAATGATCATTCGATTCCCAGGAAGAAGTCCAAGACGCTATCACTCAAACAAGAAGTGGAGAGAAAATCAACCAGAAGGTCAAATGTGCTTAGTTTTTGCTTGTGTTTTAGACAATCTGACCAACTACCAATATGTCTGGTCTTCCCTTAGGATGATCATGCATGGAACATCTGCCTTGTAAGTACTGTAATGCAGGAGGCAAAAGTTGTATTCATTCATTTTTTTATAACCGAATTGATGGGAGAAATCATGTTTTGATGACCAATTTCTCTTATCAGTCGTCCATCAATGCTGATTGTGGTTCTGTACTTCCAGTAGTTTTCCGGCCTCCAGGTACAGTGAATTTAACATGACTGATAAAAATCCCAAAACGAACGATTGCACAAACAGAATTGGTGAAATCCCATAATGCAGATTATATTATTTTGCCTTTGTACATAAACTATGGGTGTGAATTAAACTGTAATTGTGTTTCATTTTGAATTCTGACATTTTTATGTAAATGAAGCTGCACAAAAAAATTTACTGCCACTTCATTACTGTGACTTATGTTGGTCTTGTAATATTAAATTTTGTCACCAACCAGATTTAATCATGATTATATACTTTTTTTATTTATAACTTCTTTATTTATTTAGTCATAACTATTTCACTTCGGTTGTGTTTCATTTTATAATCAGAAGTGACTTTAAGTGCGAGTGTTAGGTTTGCCACATCTTTGAGTGGAATACACAATGAGAGACAGAAAACATCTATTTGATCTTATGCGGAGAGTTAAACAAGCACATTCTTGATTGTCAGCCCCTAATCTCATCAAGTAAAGTCCCACTCCTTCATCTTAGGCAAAAAAAATTGAGCAGTTTGATTAACATTTCCCTAAGGATGATAAGGCTAATGTCAGTAGAACAGTGCTCTTATCAAGTATTAAGGACCCCTTAATGCAGGCATGTCAAACTGGGATTTTCTGTTCTCGGGTGGGCCGGATTAGTAAAGAAATGTCAATGCCAAATATTAACCTTGATTTTCAGTATTTTATCATTAAGCTTATATTTGTAGCCTACCCTAAACATTATTATTTTCACCAAAAAAATGGGAAAAAAAATATATTTGCATGTTTGACATTGAATATGTTCACAATTCTTTTTTATTTTAAGAGTTGAGTAAATGCAGCTTTACATTCAAACCGACTCACCACAAACATGAACAAACTCAAGTCGGAACTATGAATAAAAATACACTTCCCTTTTACTGCTTTGAAATACATAAAAAATGTTTTAGCAGTGAACAGGCAATAACATGAGCTCAAACTACTTGGCTGGGCCTTCAGAAGCTGTGAAAATACTGCAAAATATTGTCTTGAAACCAGACTGGACGTAAACTTTACACCTTTATTGCTCTCTAGCAGTGGGAGGTAGAATTTGGTTTTTATTCAAAACAATCCTAACTTTTGATCAAATAACCCAGAGAGTTGCTTTCTTTACATACTCTGTAATTCATGGCTGGTCAGATGAAATCATAAATATTTGGCACTGAATGCTGTAATTGTTTACACCCATGCCCTAATGTTCATCGTATAACTTTGTAATAGATTTTCAATCAGTCTTTGGATCTCCCCTTCTGTATAAGAATGATGGTAAACCACATCAGCATTTGCAAAGTCTTACAGCCATTGCCTGTAGTTCATTTATGCCCAGAATATTCTGTAAATCAAACCTTAGAAGGAACTGCTCATCTTATTTTTCATACTTTATTTTGAAAACCTACCTGGTAATCAAAACAACATGCGTAGGGGGAAAAAATATTTCTTAAACATGCTATATACACATTTAACCAAAGATTTCAGGGCTTGTTCTTGCAAAAAAAAATCCCCTTTTTTAATACCTTCCCCTGCCTCATTTTTCCAGGGTTTTTCCCTTTTGCGGTTCCTTTGGTATGTTCCACTAATAAGAAGTTACAGTATGATACTTATAAGTGTAATATTTCAATAATTAAAAAAACAAACATGATTTAATTATCAGGTGGTTGCCAGCTTTTTGCCACATAGAACAATCAAACCAGCATTGTTTTGGCAGGTAAGGTATTTCCAACGTAAATTTTGATCAACTGCATTCCACAGACATTGATTTTCATTGATGAAACGTCTTCTTGCAGTTTTTGCTACAGAGTTATGCGGCTGGTTTCAACTACACAAACAGAAATCGCTCCTCAGAAAAGGTAACACAGTTTTCCATTATTGAAACGAGGGCCCGAAACGAAGATCTCTACTTTAACAGTTTTTGTCAAAGCATGAATGAGGAGTTGACCCTTTTTGCTTATCTGCAGGGTCAGAAGCTGACACTGAGCCAGTGTCTCTTGATAGCAGGGACAGTTTCTTATACAACATGTGCCGGGGTTTGTACAGCAGTTATTTGGCAACACAGACTAAAGATGGAAGCCATTATGTTCATAAAATTGTGTGCACATTTATAATTAATGAGATGCTATTCAAGAAAAGTCAACCCTCTTAACTCATTCAGTGTGAGTATGAGATGTATTTTCATGTCATTTACATTTTTTTCTGCTAAAACTCAAGATTTTTTTTTATAAATACTTGAAAAAAAAAAAGACCCTTTTTGAGGTACAGTTTGGTCATAAGGTAAAATAAGATACCTAAAAAAAGATCATCCTTAAGTTTAGAGTTATAAATATCAGTAAAGATATCTAAAAAAAAAATCCAAAGCGACATTTTCTGACAATGGAGTAAGATGTTTTCCTCCAAAAAGAGTGTATATTAGTTATAAATCGAAGAGAAATATCAGAAAAAGAAAAAACGAAAATGAGCAACATTTTGTGACAATGGGGGAGGGTTATCATATTTCTTTTCAATAACAATACACTTTTGCTATACACTTCAGTAAACATATCGTAAAATTAAGTCAAGTCATGTTTATTTAAATAGCTCTTAATCACAAGGACTCTCAGGGGGCTGCACAGACCACAGATTATTACAGACTACTATTACCCCAGGGCAGCACGGCGGCACAGTGGTTAGCGCGTGTGCGGTACAGTTCTGAAGGTCGTGGGAACATCCTGCGTGGGTTCAAATCCAGCTCCCGGCCTTACTGTGCGGAGTTTGTATGTTCTCCCCGTGCATGCGAGGGTTCCCTCCGGGCACTCCGGTTTCCTCCCACATTCCAAAGACATGCATTTCAGGTGAATTGGCCAGTCTAAATTGTCCCTAGGTGTGACTGAGCGAGTGAGTTGTCTGTCCCCGTGTGCCCTGCAATTGGCTGGCAACCAGTTCAGGGTGTCCCCTGCCCACTGCCCGATGATTGCTGAGATGAACTCCAACACCCCCGCGACCCTACTGAGGATAAGCGGTGCAGCTGATGAGATGAGACTATTACACCATCCCCTGATCTAAAACCTACATGAGGGCAAGGAAAAACTCAAAACCTCAACATGAGGAAAATGAAGAAACCTTGAAGGGACCGCACGTGAGGTAATCCCCCTTCCAGGTCTCTTCAGGTGTTGTTCCAGCGGCTTTTAAGCCTGCTGTTATTAAACTTACACTTGCTGCTGGACCTTAGTGCTGCCTTTGACACGGTCTACCATAGTATCTTACTAGACCGGCTGGAAAAATGGATTGGTCTCTCAGGAACCGTCCTTTTATGGTTCAGATCCTACCTCTCAGATAGGACGTATTGTGTTAAATATGGTGAAATGACATCTGAGCACTTTATTGTTACCTGTGGTGTTCCGCAGGGTTCAGTACTTGGCTCCCTTCTTTCCAGCATTTACATGCTTCCGTTAGGTAATATTATTCGCAAGTATCATCAGTTTCCATTGTAATGCAGATGACACTGAAATTAGAAAGAAAAACTACAATAGATTAAGATTATTATTACTTTTTTTGTATTGAGAGTATATCCATCCATCCATCCATCATCTGCACCACTTATCCTCAGTGGGGTCACGGGAGTGCTGGAGCCCATCCTCGGGCAGTGGGCAGGGGACACCCTGAACTGGTTGCCAGCCAGTCGCAGGGCAAACAGACAACACACTCCCTCACTCAAATCTAGGGACAATTTAGACTGGCCATTTAACCTGACATGCATGTTGGATTTGATCCCATGACCTCAGAACTATGGTGCGGACGCGCTAAGACGTGCCGCCCCCAGTGAGAGTATAATTTAGCCATGAATTAGTAAGTAAGAATATCAATCAATTACAAAAAAATAATGGATTTTTTACTACAAGCGGGTAATATTCGTCTTTATGCAATGCGGGGGAAAATGTAAATGATGGGAAAATAAGTCTATTAGACTGAATGAGGTAAAAAACACAACTTGTCCATTACAACAACTAATCAACACCCACAATAAACTTCTTAAACGTTGTCTGACCATCAACATTCAGTATTATTGTCATGTACCTGTGCACAGCACACCCACATTTGTATGATCTATGCTTATACAGTGTAATGATACTATATTTTCTGACTTGCTTGCAGGCGCTTCCTCAAATAGTTTTGAACCGACTGGGTATAAAAAGCCTCCTGGTCCAACATGTCTTCAGGTTCATCGCTCCAGTACCAGTCTCAGGTTTGTTAGCTCTTAAAAGAAAAGCAATAACATAAATATGGCAATCTTGTATAAATTATTGGGAACGGATGTGATACTTAAACAACAGATGTCGCTATTTGTTAATTGATTTTTAAAAAACAGTATGTATTATTTGATCACTGTAAGGTGTATTGCAACCGAAAAAAAGTGCTAAAAAGCACAAGGAAGACTACAAACTACGTAGACTCAAAGTGACCAAAACGCACAATTTAACTTTTTTTGGCCCAGCCTTTATAAAGGGTTTTGAATACCCATAGCAGCAAGATATTTGTTTTTCGGGTCTGTTATGGCTCTTTTGAAATGTTGGGTTGCAGACCCTTGCAATTTTAATGTAGCTTTCTGCCATACAATGTTATAAAGAACACACGTTTTGTCCTACCAGCTGCTCTGGCTTTCTTCAACGTGTTTACCATCAGAGTAGAGGAATGCGAAACCGGCATCCAAGTGTTTGATTCTCACGGGAACTCTGTCGGCATGTCTAAGGCAGCAGCCGAAAAGGTAAAGGAGGCACAAATATCAACGCAACATGTTGGTTATCTATTAAATGGCATTGGTTTCCTTTCTCAGGCTGTGATTGAAACCGCATTGTCAAGGGCTTTTCTCTTTGGCACAACTGCAGCGATTCCTACCATTCTGGTTTCGGTCTTGCAGAGGTCAGCTAACCTACGGATGAATCCACCGTTTCAAATTGTTGGAGAATTAATCGGGTTTTCTCCTGTAGAACTCGATTGTTCCAGAAGAAACCTTTCCTGGCTGCTCCTGCACGTCACATAAGTTTAGCATTGGTCCTTGGCCTGATGATCCCACTTTCATTCAGTCTCTATCCTCAACTGGGGACGGTAAGATTCAGGACACCTTCTCTGCTTGACTTAAACTCAGCTGGCTTTGATTTTAAAGGGTTCCCAGGACTCCTTGAAAATTCTTAAAAGGCATTGGATTTACCATTCCAAATATAAGGCCTTAATTGGCATTAAAAGGTCTTACATCCAATTTTCGGAATTCTTAAAAATGTGAACACAAATATCATTTATATTTGTTTGAACAAGACAGTTTTAGTAAGATTTATCAATTGTCTTTTTTTAATCACCGATTTAATTTGGTGGCAACATTGTAGGAGCACAATGTTGGAACTATCAAAACTATAATGTGATTGTACAGGGTGTGTCAAAAAAATGTACTATTTTTATGTGTTTTGCGACGTTTGTGCGTTATCAGCGTTGTACGGACAATAATGGTCATCACTTTGAACATATGCCAACATGATTCTTCAATTACATTTGTCTCATGTATTCGATGCTATTTCACTTCACTCTATGTTCATAAATAAAAGGTTTTCTCGTCATTTTAAGAGTACAATTTTTTGAGACACCCTGTAGTAAAGCCTTTTAGATAGACTTAGCAGCCCCAAGTCTACCCACAATACATATCTCATCTCCAGACAAAAACAGTTACTTTGGACCATTCCCGGAAAGTGTACATTTCATGAGAAGTGGCTGTCCGACCAACGTTTATCGCCAGGTCTTAAAGCTATGCCAGGTTATGTGTCCGGGGCACCATGTATTGTGTGCCAAAAAATTGAGTGTTTTTGTTTTATTTTTTCTTAAATTTAATTTATAAAGCTTAAATAAATTAAAATATCTTCAATTTAACTTGCCTGAAGCTATAGGAACCCTGTCTTGTTTTACAGATAAAAAAGGAAAACGTTGAGGAGGACCTACAGGCCAAGATTGCTGGAAATGAGTTGTTCTACCATCGAGGACTTTGAACAACTATTGAATACAGGATGTCAAACTTTGTTTGGCTCTGGTGCTGGATCCAGACTTCAGTTCTCAGGCAGGCCAAATCAGTAAAATAACGTCAACACAATTTTTTAGCTTTTTCAGTATTCTTCATCATCCAGCATACATTGGTAACCTACAAATTTTAATCACGGATGACAAGAATCTTTTTAAAACGCAACACATTCATTCACAACAAAAAAAAGTGTTTAGGTTTGGCACTGAATGCATAAACTGGTTTATTTTAACAGTTGAGGGAGGTCAGTTCTACACCTGAACCAACTCTCCACTCTATACAAATTCAACAAAACAGAAGAGAGCATTTGGTTTGCATTTATTTAAAAAAAATCATAACCTGATAGAAATGACCTAGAAACTTGCTTCTTTTTTGACACTCAAATGTATGTCTAGATTAAATCATCCCATTGGCCAGATCCGGCCTGCGAGCCGTATGTTTGACATGCCTGGTTTCACATCAGATCCTAGAAGACTTGTAGCATTAAATGAAAGAGCAGCATGTTGTTTTTAGAACAATAAATGTATTAAAAACCGATCGGTAGGGGTTAATTTTATGGCAAGTATCAAATACATTCAACCCTCTAAAATTACATTATTGTGGAAATTGAATATTGTGTAATATTATAACAATTAGTGAGCAATAAAATAACACCAGATTTTTCAGATGATATCAGTAAGATGTAGTCACCAATATACTAAGACTTAAAAGATGAATACTTAAGGTCCTGCTCATGAAACTTTTTTGTAAAATGAGAATAAAAATGCTTGAAAATTGAGAAAATCAAAATAGTTCATGTAATTGTTTTAGTATTCTTGCTGTTGCTGGTTAATTTTGTGCTTTATGTAATATTTTTCCTCATTCAACAAAAATAAAGGGAAATTATATTTTGAAAACGATTTTTTTTGTGTGTATATAAAGTACATTCAATTGTTTTTTTGACTTTTCATTTCAAAAATATGGATAAATTATATGCCAACAGAACCATACTTGGAAAAAAAATCCAAGTTATAGTATACTATTTTTATTAGTACATTGGACGCACGTTTTTATTTTGATTGTTTGAAAAATACAGTTTTGTCTTTAGATAACTTTATATTGTTTACTTTTTTTCATATTAAAGCTTATGAGTAAATTATATGCAGACAGAACTATTTAGAAAAATTGTAAACTAATGAGAAAATAATTTAACACCCAAAAAAATTGAATATTTTACTACGCATTGAACAAATAACCCACGCAAAAAAAACACTTTTTGCAGTGCAGGCAATGTTTGCCAATTAGAGAATAAAATGGAAAAAAACAAGCTAAACATGCTCTAAGTGTTTAAAACGTCTTATTTTATGATTGAATAATTGTGTTGAGTAGAATTTCAAGACATTTTTATATAAAACATGAAAACGTATTTACTATATTAGTTACACTTGCTTTTTGTAGATATTTTTTTCCACAGAACATTTTGTTTGACATTTTTACTGGACAAGGAGGCAGTATTAATCAGGCACATTAAGTGGCAGTGATTTAAGACAAAGAAAGCCACACAAGCAAATATAAAGTCAATACTTTGTAATAAATGTTGAAATGAGGTTAGTAAAAAAAATGCCGATTTTGGCACCCTTTTATTGTAGGGAGTCTGCTAATGTGGCAGGCGTGAATTAACCGTCACCCTTTGGGACAGCATTTGAAAATTTCTAAACTCTTCTCAAAGTCTTACATCTGTAAAATCTGCTCAGCAGCAGCCAGATGAAAAAGGAAATTTTCCGTGGCTGCAGGGAAGCTTTGCTCTTTTAAATGTTCCAGGGTGATTTTGGAGTTTTCACATTGATCCGCCAAGGTCCTCAAATGATCAAGAATCTGTTTGGTCTTCATAGAAATATCCTGGAATTAAGAACGTGTTACATTAAATGGGAGTGTTGTCTCGGTTGAGGTAAGCTCCTTTCGCTGAATCTCACCTTAATGACTTGAACGTCTGATTTCTCAGAGTCTTCAGCAGACTGGACAATAAGCTGTCCAACGTCCTTGTGCAACTTCCCCATTGCCATCACCTCTGTCGGATTAAAACGTGGGTACATTTCTCACTCCAACTTGTCAAAATGCTCCCAAGCAGAGCAATGCATGTTCATTTCTTGACTAAGACTTGACCGCACCTTTGGCGCTCGGTGACACAATGATGATGCTCTCTGGAAGATTCACATACACGTCAAAGAGGTCTGATCTGTTGCTCACTTCTGGGTCCACGAATCCTGCGATATACCCTGAAGCAATAAAGTCATAACAGTCAGAAAGCATGGTTTACAATATTGACCATCTCAATACTTAAAACCACTGATTTTCAAGTGGTCTGACTTCAGGACCCAACATTTCACCCCAAAGACCAGCTGCGACCCAAACGGAAAATAATACACTTCTCAAAGTTAACTCTACAGATATATTCTCAGCTAAGCTAAGAAATTCTAACAAGACATGCCATCATGAACACAAATCTTCATTTAAGTAATCACAATACCTTTCCGACTTACGGACATTTATTTCCCCGAAAAAACAGTAAAAGAGGTTTTTCATTTAGCGTTCGAAAGTTGGCATCTGAGCTGCCGTCGAAGTTCTGCGCTTCTTTTTTTCTTTTTGGCAACAAACAATTACCATGTTAAACACAAGAGGGCACTGGAAGACCACTCTATAGGTATCTCAAAGGCAGAACAGTTACCGTATGCATTGCTGTAAGTTAGAATTTGTATTGTGTTCACCTTTTTCCGAGTAGAGGACATTATTTAGTGCTTCTTTCCACCGATACCGACGTATAGTGCTGTGAGCAGTCACCCATCATCCACCCCGAAGAAGAAATCCGCTTCCTCTTGCTAGTTTGTGTGTAAACATTCTATTCTGTATCTCCAGCGTGCTAAGAACTTTGACATTTTTATTGTTTAATATCTCGTGCATCCATTCAATATGATTGGTGTAAAGAAGAGGCGAAACGTTTCTTTTCAAATGAAAGTGGAATAAAAAAGCTTGATGCGGTTGAATGGTCGGAACACTTTTTTGGGCCACATCAAAATATCAATGAAGTGTGTACCTAAACATCGATTATTAAATTATGAATTTAATAAAGATTAGACCACCGGTAAATAAAAGCTAAAAAAAATATAACATTTTCAAACCATTTACTGTACTTCAGTGGCAGAAACAGTTTTCATATTTTACAATCATTTGCTTCTTCGACTCAGCCCCACAGTACAAAGGTTCAGGGTTCAAGTCCAGCTACCGCCCCGTGTGGAGTTTGAATGTTCTCCCCGTTTCTGCTCGGGTTTCCTGTCCGGTCCAAATTGTCCCTAGGTGTGAATAAGTGAGTTGTCTGTCCCTGTGTGCCCTGCGACTGACTGGCAAACAGTTTAGGGTATACCCTGCCCACTGCTCAAAGCTAGCTGGGATGGGCTCCAACACCCCTGCAACCCGACTGAGAATACGCGGTGCAGATAATGGATGACTGATTAGTGGGAACATATGCTGTTTTTGACCATTAGCTCATATTTTAATGGGCTTTATTGACTAGAACATTAAAGAGACTTTCACCTGTGCATTTGCTGAGATGCTCCAATTCAGTATTAGTCATGTGGACGTAAGGATGTAGAATGGTCCAATCTTTCCTGTGCCACGCTAAAGCAGGAAGCGCTCTGCAAGAAAAGAAAGACTGCAAAGTTGCACACTGAAAACAACAACTTAATGCTAAATTTACCTTGTAAATTCCAACAAAGCTTCAATACGAGGGTGGTGGACAGCAATCCGCTTTTTCAGCATGACAGCAGTGTACAGGATAATAGTCTCCATTCCAAACTGAGACACCACGTCTGGAGAAGAAGTTTAAGAAGTCACCAACATTACTTATTACTGAAATAAAGCAAATCATTTGAAAAATTTACTGGACCTTTGATTGATCCTGCCAGGAATGCTTTCCTTGCATCATAGTCCTTGGTTAGAAATGAGCCGTTCTCTTCACTCTGGCAAATTCCTTTGGTAAGAACAGCAATGTAGACCTCCATCATTTTCACTGGACTGCCATATTTAACATACGCCCTAAAGAATTAACCAAAGTTCATTTTCAAAGTGATGCACTTGTATTGTGTCATAGTTCAACTAAATCAGTGGTTTTCAACTGGTCCGACTTGAGGCCCCTCAATTCCACCCGAATGACAAGCTGTGACCCGAATCAAGAAAACAAAATTCCACTTGAATTTTTCAAATGAAAATTGTGCAGTTTAAAACCAACGTTGTATTTTTTTTCCTCAAAAACAAAACGATCAGCAAAACCGAATTGAACTCAAGTACCATAACTACTTGCATATAGGCAACACCCAAAGACTGCTTAAAAAGAGCCACATACTTTAAGAAGTTGGTACGCAAAATATATTTCCATCTATCTATCTACCTTGATCATATCCATCAAGAGGGGTGACCGACAGCAAGACAAACATACAAAACAAACATTTTTGGACCATGGCCAACCCAAATGCCCAAACAAGTTAGGCACCTCAGCACCTAGGTTGATCATGCTTTCGTCCCTCCAGATGAAATGAGACACAAGAAAGCGGCCGTGTCACTCGGGTCAGGGTGACACAACACACTTTTCTGTTCAACAGCAGGGCCCGACGGCTTTCACTGGTTTACCCCTGCCGCATCATACGGGTGCTAAGCCCAGCCTTTAGAACAATCCCACTATCCTTTCACAACAGCTCTCCACTCCTTCCTATCACCAACAAGAGCTCTAGCTTCCATTATATTTAGACATCTTTTCTGCAAAATATACTTAAGACAAATTATTGTACCTAGACAACAATAATTACTCAACTGTAGATAATAAAGTTCACTATACTGGTGAAAAAGAAACTAGTAAATATAACAATTTAAACCGTTTACTGTACCTTCAAGCAGTGCTTCAATGGCAGACACTTGTACAATATTTTCGTATTTCGAAATACTTTTCTTCTTTCACTCGATCCTTGTAGTCACCGTTTTCAACTTTTCCTTCCCCTTATCACCGATTTTTATTCCGGACCATTATTATGGACAGACAAGGGAAATAAAACAAACAAAATCATAATAACATGAGATGTGGTCTCTCTCAAACACAATTTGGGACCAAACAGATTGCACACGGCATTACCCCCATCTACTGTATAGCTGACATTCCGTTTTGTCTTCTTTGCATTATTTTGCCAGGGCAAAAACCTGCGACCCACTGAAAACTGGTCTGACACATTTTTGGGTCAGGACCCACCAGTTGAGAAAACACTGAACCAAATCATATGATTTAATGCAAGTCATACCTGCACAATATCCGATTGAGTGCGGCGTATTTCTCTGGATTAAAGTCTTTTGCTGTAACCACTACTGACAAATGAGTGACCTAGTAAACAATACATAACTTGAGGAATGCTTTCCAGAAAAGTTACTGTACCAGATGTATGAATGTGCAAAGTACCTTGTTAAGAGCTGTATACTCCTGTGCCTCCAATGTGCTGATGTAGTACCAAGTGCGACTAAATTGCCCAAATATAAAAGTGTGAAATTCCTCCCGGTCGTGTGTCAGACAGCATTTGCTGAGCAGGAGTTCTCGAAGTTCTGTGCTCACAGCAGGATAGCACCACACCCAAAGAGCGTCCCCGTTCACATCTTTTTCTAAAAGGCATGATGCATTAGAGATGTTTTTATAAAATGGACGTATGTGAAGGGCAAATACAGAACCGGGGATTTCTAGACTTCTCATGATTAATGGTTATACAAATAAACATGACTGACTGGGCTGGAGAACTGTAATTGGGTTCACGCTGACCTCGTGTGATTGTAATTCACAGTCTTAATGAAAGGCTAATCGACTGTCTAAAAAGAACGCCATTAAAACCCTTGTATTAAAAATAACTTACCAATCAATCCAACGCTAAGCATAGGCTGTGTTTCAGGTGCTGCCATATTCCATACCTGCAAAATTCAAAGGATGATCACTGGCAAACATAAAATCACACCAATAATAGACTGCAGAGTCAAGACGCAACATGCAGTTCTAATGCATTGAAAAGGCTTGCACGAGACTTAAAGCGGCAAAAGTTACAACTTGTTTCATTTTAGTTACCTTTTCTATCAGTACTACTTCCCTCGATCCGTATTTCTTCCTATTTCCGGGTCAGGAGACCAGTGGAGGAGTTGACAGCCCACTCGTAACCAATCACATTGTGGGCGTAAAGGATGTATTTAATGTCACAAAGACAAATGATTTTTTTATGTTATGGATATAGATGTAACAGGTGTAATAATAACCTTTGATTTATTGAAATTACTGCTGAAATATGTTGTATAGTTTTTGGTAAGTGTCCTGCAATGATGAGTCCAACAGTGCCACCTGCTGGTATGGGGTAAAGTTTGGTTTTGTTCTTTGACATGTGACCGGAAGGCGGGGTTTGTCGGCAGTCTAACTGCGAGCTGTCAGCGGTAAGACACGATTTCCTGGCGCTCCCCAAAAAAAGTTAATTTTAAACATTAAATCCAAACAGCTTGACAACATCAATCACATTACTGTGCATGTTGAGAGATTTGTCAGCTGTGTTTTTATTGTTTAGAATTATTATTTTTTTTTTGGGGGATGATGAGGTTTTTAATAAAGTTGCTGCAAATGAATGAGTCACAACACGTAGTAAGATTCTCTGCTGGCTTTGATCTATTTGATCTCGTTTACAGCTCGCTGTTGGATAGATAGATAGATAGATAGATGGATAGATACTTTATTCATCCCTGCAGGGAAATAAATAAATAAAATTACTAATGTTTGTGCAGGCTTTGGGAGTAACGGAATACATGGGACGGCAAAAATGATGTTGGCAAGCTGTTTGGATTTATTTTCATTTTGTTTCTGTCACATTTTATGTTAGTTTTGCCAGAGATCAAAGCCAGGAGAGAACGCTTACCAGGTGTTGTGAGTCATAATTGTATTCATATTTAGTTTCTTTTGTCTTTTATTAGCATATTTGTTTTGGAGTAATCCAAAATTAATTGAAAGTAATCAAGTTAAAGTGACCCTACCCAACCCTGAATATCAACCATCACAATACATTTTTACATCCATTTTAACAAGATACTTTTAACAAGAGAATGTAAAGTGGGTTTTTAACGTTTACAATGAATTCAACATTTATTTTTAGTCTGAATTTTAACCAACATCATCCTTTTCATATATATGAGAAAATAGAAATAATAACAATAATGAGTATAAAAACGGGTACAATTTACCTGCAAATGAATGAGTCGCAACCAGGGTTGGGTAGGGTTACTTTAACTTGATTACTTTCAATTACTTTTGGATTACTCCAATACCAAATATGCTAATAAAAGACAAAATAAACTAAATATGAATAAAATTATGACTCACAACACGTGGTAAGCTTTCTCTCCTGGCTTTGATCTCTTTGATCTCCGGCAAAACTAACATAAAATGCGACAGAAACTAAATGAAAATAAATCCAAACAGCTTGGCAACATAATTTTTGCCGTTCCATGTGTTCCGTTACTTCCCAAGCCTGCACAAAATTTAGTAATTTTATTCATATTTAATTTCTTTTGTCTTTTGTTAGCATATTTGGTATTGGAGTAATCCAAAAGTAATTGAAAGTAATCAGGTTAAAGTAACCCTACCCAACCCTGGTCACAACACAACACGTGGTAAGCTTCTCTGTTGGCTTTGATCTCTATAAGGGGAATTAACATTTTAGCACAACATGCAACGTCCGGCAAAACTATCATTGCAGGACACTTACCAAAAACTATACAACATATTTCAGCAGGAATTTCAATAAAACATAAGTCATTATTACACCCGTTACATAGATTCAAACAAAAAATAAACAAAAACGATTACAGTTTCGTTCCATTAAAATATGAAAGGACTAAAATATGAAGAATATTTGCAATCTTCAGCAATTTAGTTTGTTGTTAAAATGACGCACCAACAATATCAAACATCCGAGTGTCAGTGAATCCGCCACACAGGTTGCACAGGACATACGGGAATTTCAGTCAGCACAAGTTGCCATTTTTCTAAAATCCCGTTCATGTAAGTATACATTTCGTCTGGCGCGAATTTAAACTTTTTTTTTAACTCAATCACAAGAAAAATATTTCAATCAGTGAAAATGTTATTTTAAGGAGTACCTGTTCTCTTAATTCAAGGTCTTTTATGTGACTGTAAATTTCGGGGGATGATGTCTGTCATACTTGGCATCCCTAGCAAACCGCTCACGAGGTTCTTCCTTTCTCAGGCGCCACCGTCACCGTGCGTGAGCCTTCGGCCTGGATGGACTGGTGGATTCTTCTAAAATAAGTAGAGATAGCCCATCAAAATGCCTGCGTACTTTCAGCACCCGGAGAATGCTCTGAAACGAGCGAATGGTGAGTGAAATTAGTTCGTCACCGGGTATTTATGTCCTTAAACTGGTGGTTAGTCTGGAGGTGCCTCGTCACCAAAACCGTTGACAATGCTAATGCTAGCGCTAGCTAGTGAATGGCGCGGTCGAAGTCGCCGTCAGTTTATTAGCTTAACGCGCTAGGCCCCTCTTGGAAATCAAAGAGAAACTAAAGAGAAGACGTTGTAGAGCGAGACAGTCGAATTCAATGGTTGTATATTAGCTTGGCTAGCTAACGCGCTAGGCCCTCTTGGAAATCAAAGAGAAACCAAAGAGTAGACGTTGTAGAGCGAGACAGTCGAATTCAATGGTTGTATATTAGCTTGGCTAGCTAACGCGTTAGGCCCCTCTTGGAAATCAAAGAGAAACTAAAGAGGAAACGTTGTAGAGCGAGACAGTCGAATTCAAAGATTGTTTATCAAATGTATTTATTTGTTTAATAGCACTATGGCTTTCGCCAACTGCCAATGTTCTCCTTTTTACAAGCCTCAACGTCTAGCTGCATTGGGCACTTCTGCGTTCTTAAGAGTATTCTGTTTTTCTAATTGAGTTGCAATCACAAGCGTTGTCCGTTTTTTTCTTGTGCACCAACGGTACAGAATTTCTCGAAGTTGGCAAGAAACAACCTGCATTGGACGTTTTATACGATGTCATCAAGAGCAAGAAACATCGAACATGGCAGAAGATCCACGAGCCTATTATGCTCAAATACCTCGAGCTTTGCGTGGATCTTCGCAAGAGCCACCTTGCGAAGGAGGGTCTCTATCAGTACAAAAACATCTGTCAGCAGGTAACATTATATGGGTAGTATCCAATCAAGAAGGGTTATTAACACACGTTCTTTGCTTGTACCTTCAGGTGAATATCAAATCCCTGGAGGATGTAGTTAGAGCTTATTTGAAGCTAGCTGAGGACAAGACCGAAACGGCAAAAGAAGAGTCCCAGCAGATGGTCCTGGACATCGAGGATTTGGACAACATCCAGACCCCAGAAAAGTGAGTTTTTGTAGTGTGCAAATATATGGTTAGCTCTTCAATTGAGTTACGTTAGCTGTAACGGTCTCTGTTGTGACCCCTCAGTGTGCTCCTGAGTGCTGTGAGTGGTGAGGACACCCAGGATCGTACTGATCGTCTGCTCCTCACTCCGTGGGTGAAATTTCTGTGGGAATCTTACCGCCAGTGCCTGGACCTTCTGCGAAACAATTCTAAAGTAGAGCGCCTTTACCATGACATTGCTCAGCAAGGTATTACTGACAGCAATGAATATTTTTCATTCTTAAACCTTGGCAGGTCGATTCCTCAAACACAATTTAAACCAAAACTTTGTGTATGACTGGTTTGGGTCTAGAAAACATATTGTTAAAAATATTTTCGAATATTTCTGCTGCAAGTCAGTCTTTACATGAGTTCTGTTATGAGTCCTTATATCTCTATTGCAGCATTCAAGTTTTGCCTCCAGTACACCAGAAAGGCAGAATTCCGCAAGTTGTGTGACAACCTGCGGATGCATCTGAGTCAGATTCAGCGCCACCACAACCAGAGCACTGCCATCAATCTGAACAACCCTGAAAGTCAATCAATGCACCTTGAGACCCGTCTGGTGCAACTTGACAGTGCCATAAGCATGGAGCTCTGGCAGGTCTGTTTATTACAGGAGTTATGACGCACAATTGTATCTTAAAATGTTGAAAACTCAAATGCATAATTGTTTTTTCCAAAGAGAAATGATAAAAATAATTAATTTCCGAGTCAGGGACTGCATTTAAATTTGATCCTCTACAAATTATGTTCAAAGTAGGGTTAGTACAAATTTCTGATTTGTTTATTTACCAATACTGTCAGTGCAAAGGTTTTTTCAGCTCGACATAGATTATTCACAAGTCACTCATTTGATTTTGCTATGACTAAAACCTTTTTTTTTAAATTTAGAACAATTAGTATGTTGATCATTATAATTAACAGTTTAGACTTTAACAATGACTTCAAAGTTTTTTAAAGTTGCAATCGTTAAAGATGTCCTTTTGAAAATATATCTCGTTCCAGGAAGCATTTAAGGCAGTTGAGGACATCCATGGTCTTTTTGCACTGTCAAAGAAGACACCCAAACCCCAGCTGATGACCAACTATTACAACAAGGTGTCAACTGTGTTTTGGAAGTCTGGAAATGCCCTCTTCCATGCTTGCACCTTGCACCGTCTATTTCATCGCTCTAGAGAGATGCGCAAGAATTTGACACAGGAGGAGATGCAGAGGTATTGTTTTCACCACCCTCAGATTTATTTAAATGAAGATTAACCTATATATAAATGTCCATAAACTCTACTTTCAGGATGTCAACCAGAGTCCTCCTGGCTACTCTTTCCATTCCCATTACTCCTGAGCGCACAGATATCGCCCGTCTTTTGGACATGGATGGTATCATTGTGGAGAAACACCGCCGGCTGGCAACCCTCCTTGGTTTGCAGGCTCCACCAACCCGCCAAAGTTTGATCAATGATATGGTATAATACAAGAAAGAAGAATGTTAATCAATTTTGTGTTTGAACATGTATTTACTTAACAGTATTCAATTATCTGTCATTGCCTTTCAGGTGAGGTTTAACTTGTTGCAATATGTAGTACCTGAGGTGAAGGACCTTCACAACTGGCTTGAGGTAGATTTCAACCCTTTGAAGCTGAGTGGCAGAGTAACTAAGGTAAACTGTTATGGAGCAACAAACGTAGTTTTCCCTCACTCAAACATTATAGAAGGGATCTCCAATTAGGTTGCTTGCCTTTCTCATTTCCATACCTCAATGGTTTCATTTCCAGGTGCTGAATTGGGTGAGAGACCAAGGTGAGAAGGAACCTGAACTTCAGCACTATGTCCCTCACTTGCAAAACAACACCATCCTGCGTCTCCTGCAACAAGTAATTCAAAACAAATTTCTTTATGAGCACTCGACTTTTACACGCATATCTTTGGTGTGGTATATTGATATTTTGTGTCAATTTCTCTCAGGTCGCTCAGATTTATCAGAGCATTGAGTTCAGTCGCCTGGCCTCGCTGGTTCCATTTGTGGATACTTTCCAGCTGGAGCGCTCTATTGTTGACGCTGCTAGGCACTGTGATCTGCAGGTAATGTCATGGCCCCTGTCTTTAAAGATTATTCCCATTCGTTAAAGTCTGTTCTTATATAAAGGTCCGAATTGACCACACTTCTCGGACGCTGAGTTTTGGATCAGATCTTAACTACTCGACTAAGGAGGATGCTCCAGTTGGTCCCTTCTTGCAGAACATGCCATCTGAGCAAATTAGGAACCAGCTGACTGCAATGTCTGCGTCGATGGCCAAGGCCCTGCAAGTCATCAAACCTGTTTCCACATTGGTGAGCTTATTCTATTTTAGCATGGATATTTTGACATTACCACCGCTATGCTTGAAATTAGTGGCTTGTGATCGCACTTTTATGTCCTTACTTTGACAAAAACAGCCGCCTTATCAGGGTAAAGCTACATTCACTTTAAGGTAATGGCTGTACGTATTATAAGAGTGCGGTCGAGGGTTTGTCAAAAAAACAATGCTGAGCAAAGGAAAATGTGTTGTATTATGGCATTTTTTTGAGTTTTTTTAAGCTGCTACATTCTAGAAGTTGAGCAAATAAAAACTGAAGCTAAAGTAAAACACTAATGAACCATTAATTTTCCCAAAACATACTTCTAAATTTAAATCGCTTTAAAAATGTATAATTACATTAAAATATAGGGCAGCACGGCGGCGCAGTGGTTAGCGCTTGTGTGGCACAGTTCATGTCATGGGAACCTGTCGTGGGTTCAAATCCAGCTCCAGACTTCCTGTGCGGAGTTTGTATGTTCTCCCCGTGCTTGCGTGGGTTTCCTCCGGGCACTCCGGTTTCCTCCCACATTCCAAAAACATGCATTTCAGGTGGATTGGCCGGTCCAAATTGTCCCTAGGTGTGAATGAGCGAATGAGTTGTCTGTCCCTGTGTGCCCTGCAATTGGCTGGCAACCAGTTCAGGGTGTCCCCTGCCCATTGCCCGGAGATGGCTGGGATGGGCTCCAGCCCCCCCGCGACCCTAATGAGGATAAGCGGTACGGATGATGAGATGAGATTAAAATATAAGTGTTGCTCTTCCCCAAAATACAATTTTCTTTACTAATTGAGTGGATACCTTTTTTATTGGGACAGATGCAGCAAATATCCTAACATTAAACAATAATCCATACAAATGCATGCTATTCATTTTGTGTGTGTGTGTGTGTGTGTGTGTGTGTGTGTGTGTGTGTGTGTGTGTGTGTGTGTGTGTGTGTGTGTGTGTGTGTGTGTGTGTGTGTGTGTGTGTGTGTGTGTGTGTGTGTGTGTGTGTGTGTGTGTGTGTGTGTGTGTGTGTGTGTGTGTGTGTGTGTGTAAAAGGCAACATCAGAGAAAATAATGCAAGTACTTATTCAGATGTCATCTTATTGTAAACCGATTTTTTTTTTTTATATACAGCACTTTGAGTATTATTTTGGTGTCTAAAAAGTAATACATTTGGATCACAGAAGTCAAGCGTTAGGGATGTCATTAAAAAAATCAGAAGATCAAGGAATACAGTACTTTTACTTGAAGTTGTTTTGGTTTTGCTGGTATATTTTGTCAATACTGTATATTCTACTAAAATTGCTGCGCAATTCTTTCATTCAATAAATTTGAGAATTATATTTTTTCTGTTTATTTGGATCGCAGCTTGGAATTAGGGTAGGATGGTGGTTCCTCAAGCCTGAACAGTTGAGAACCGCTGCTCATTGTGCATCATTGAGTGCCCTCTGCCGGACCAAAGTGCAAAGCAAAGGGGAAATTCAGTGCACTTGCTTTGAGTGAACGTGCTGAGTGCTTTATAAAATGCGCGACATGATGAATTGATGATCCGTTTCATTGCCAACGTTTTCATAAACGATTGGATTGATTCCTTTTTGTAGTGCTACTTTAACGCTTTTCTGTACTTATGTCTTTCAGCAAGAGCGTGAGGAGCAGAGCCAGCTGGCCATAGCTGCTTATTTAAAACATGCTCGCAAGGACCACCAGCGCATCCTGGCTCGCCGACAGACGATTGAGGAGCGCAAGGAGCGCCTGGAGAGTCTGAACATTCAGCGTGAGAAAGAGGAACTCGAGCAGCGTGAAGCTGAGCTGCAGAAGGTTCGCAAGGCAGAGGAGGAACGCCTGCGCCTGGAGGCCAAAGAAAGGGAGAAGGAGCGCATCATGCAAGAACATGAGCAGATCAAGAAAAAAACAGTGCGAGAGCGGCTGGAGCAAATTAAGAAGACTGAACTGGGAGCTAAGGCCTTCAAAGATATTGACATTGAGGTAATGTCTGACTGAAAGTCCAATCGTGTTGCACATTCCAAATCTTTATTACAGTAATATGTCACTAAAGTTGTCACTAAAACATTTTCAACATGGTTTATAATGCAGGACCTCGAGGAGCTGGATCCTGACTTTATCATGGCTAAGCAGGTTGAGCAGCTGGAGAAGGAGAAGAAAGAACTTCAAGAGCGCCTAAAAAACCAAGAAAAGAAGGCAATGATGAGATGCTTATTTTTCTGTTACAGTAATGCACTGGACTCACTGTCTCTGTCTGCAGATTGATTACTTCGAAAGGGCAAAACGACTTGAGGAAATTCCTCTTCTCAAAAAGGCCTATGACGATCAGCGTGTCAAAGACATGGAACTCTGGGAGCTCCAGGAGGAAGAGCGGGTTTGTTTGATAACAAACTAATCATTAGGCACCCATTTTCAGTTTTAAAACATTGTTTTTTGGTGTTTCAGATCAGTAACATGAAAGTCGAACGTGAAAAAGCCCTGGAGCACAAAAAGCGCATGTCCCGCATGATGGAGGACAAGGAAAACTTTTTGTCTAAAATAACTGCAGCTCGTAGCTTCATTTATGAGGTATGCTTGTGTAAGCCTCATATTCATTATTAGTATAATACTTTAAGCAACTGTTTTATGTATCTTTTGATTTTCATTTTTGTAGGAGAAACTGAAGGCCTTCCAGGAGCGCTTGGTAGAGGAAAGGAATACTCGTCTGGAGGAACGAAAGCGGCAGCGTAAAGAAGACCGGCGTAAAGCTTTCTACCTCCAGAAAGAGGAAGAACAACAGCGGATCCATGAGGAACAGCTCAAGAGAGGTAATGATCATTTGCAAATTACCGTATTTTCCGTGCTATAAGGCGCACCTAAAAGCCTTTATTTTTTTCAAAAGCTGACCATGCGCCTTATTTATGGATCAATATTAATTCGCAAAGTCTTGCAACTAAGGCAAGCAGCCGCTGACTAGATTTTCCCCCAACGCTATGTAGTCCGCGGTGTATGCTGGGATTTATTTACCGGCGTTTCATTGGCTAACCAATGTTTCAATCATCATTTGAATCGATCACTATTGGCTAAAGTTATTCGGAGGTCAAGAGGCGGATCCTTTTTATAATTTACAGGCTGGCATTGGCTTACACGGCAAAACAAAGCCTGCAATTGGCCGAAAAAGATGAATGTGTATAGCACGTGGTTTGACGGCATACAGAAAGCATTTTTTACTATACTGTATTTGTAAATATTTTATTCTCCCGGATTTACTACACTCACGGATATAAGAGGACCTCGGCTGCACATTATTATGAACACAACGACTTCGGTGAGCTACTATATATCTTGTTTCAGACTGGACTCAATGTTTCTGTGATAAGCGGTGCAGATAATGGATGGAATGGAGTGTCTATTTTTAAATTAAACTCAATTCCAAGTGTTTATTGTCATGCACAGTAAAGTTGCAAGCGAAAAAGAAAATAGAAACTAAGGTATGGTTGGCATTTCTTGAATCCCAAGACTTTAACCTTCCGAATGATGGAACGATGCATTTGAGTGACATCGTACGGACACCGCATCCGCACGTGTTCTCGACACGTATTTGCGTCTTTGCAAGCTTTTGAAATTTTAAGGGGGTAATAAGTTGGACTGAACTATCTGTTTTGTCCACGTTCCTATTATAGCGCCTTATAATCCGGTCCGTCTTATGTATGTCAAAAATAGGACCAAAAACTATTTTTTCGGGGTGCGCCCTATAACCAGGTGCGCCTTATAGTGCGGAAAATACGGTACGTAAACCGACCAATACTAATTGTGATGTTATTGGATGTCTGCCATTGTTTATAATTTACTCAAGTTGTTGCAGTTTACCACTTTTGGAAGGAATAGCTTGTTAATATTTTTCATTTTTTGTGTAAGAACGCGAGGAGCGTGAGCGCATTGAACAGGAGCAGCGAGAGGAGGAAGAGCGAGTGTACCAGGAGCGCTTGCGCAAACTTGAAGAGCAAGAACGGAAGCAGCGCGCTCGCCAGCAGGAAATCGAAGACCGGGAGCGTCGTCGTGAAGAGGAGAGGCGCGCCAACCCAGAAGATAAAGCCAAGGTTTGTATTGACTTTTCTCCATGAACTAGTTTAGAGCCTCATACTAACTGTCTGTTTTATAAAAAGGACTGGGGCGAGAAAGAGGAGGGAGGATGGCGTAAGCGCACCGAAGGAGAATCGGACTGGCGCCGTTCTGTGCCCGACAGGTATGTGTGCTGCATTCGCATCGGTTGTGAGAGTCTGAGCTTGTCTGAGGTTTGTTTTGTCCCTAGGGAATGGAGGAAAGAGGGTCGTGACGCAGACAAGGAGGAGAATGACACTCCTAGGCGTGGCGAGGGTCCTCGCAGGGGCGAAGATGACCCAGTACCTCGTAGAGGTTTTGAAGACGATCGGAGCGCGCGTCGTGGTGCGGACGACGACAGAGGTCCACGCAGAGCTTTTGACGACGATCGCGGACCCCGGCGCGGCTTTGACGACGATCGTGGACCCCGGCGCGGCTTTGACGACGATCGCGGACCCCGGCGTGGCTTTGAAGACGATCGCGGACCCCGGCGTGGCTTTGAAGACGATCGCGGACCCCGGCGTGGCTTTGAAGACGATCGCGGACCCCGGCGAGGTTTTGACGACGATCGCGGACCACGGCGAGGCTTTGACGACGATCGCGGACCCCGGCGTGCTTTCGGTGACGACCGTGGCCCCAGGCGTGGCTTTGATGACGACAGAGGTCCACGTCGGGGCATGGATGATTCTCGGGGTCCTAGGCGTGATGACGACTGGGGACCCAGACGCGGAGACGATGGTCCTCGTCGGGATCGTGATGATCCTTCACCCTGGAAACCCCTCGGTAGACCAGGTAAGAGACACTATTTCGTTGTCACAGCATATCCCATGTTGTAACAATGACAATAAAGGCATATTCTATTCTATTCTATTGACTATCCAAAACCTGCCTGTAAGGGTTACCTCGCAGGTTGCCTTCAGTCATATACTGCAAATTGCGGACTACAGGCCGCTACTTTGTGCTAGATTTAAAACTCTGCGGCTTTTAATGCGGTGTGTGGTTGTTGTTTTTTTTTTGTTTTGTTTTTGGTGGTGGCATCAAGGAAAAAAAGCGAGCTGCTCTTTACCACAACTCATTCAGTCTGAAAACAAAGCCACCACAGTGCCGTCTAGAAATATTTAGTACACCCTTCGAGCGAAATGAGTCCATGTTTTGCAAACATTGTTCATGTAATACAGAACTAGAGCAAAACGGGAGGTTTAACAGTAATTTGTAAAATGTTTACAACTTTCTCATGATGCTTCAACTTTTTCATTCACAAATCTGGTCCCTATTCTATACATCCAAACTGAAGAGCAGTAAAATGCATCTATCAAATACGCTACACTTCTCTCTGTATCATTGGTGTTAATGTTGGGTCACCGAAGTTTCTTTTAATCCTTGAGGAATGATACCCAGCAAATACAATTTGGTCTATTACCGCGACAACCACCAAGGACGACAACAAACTAATGGTACTGGCACTATTCTCCACACCATGGCCCTGTCTAGAAAAAATAGTTCGTATTATTGGTTGGTGGTTAGCGCGCAGCGCCACTGTGCAGAGGTTCTGGGTGCAAGTCCAGCGACCGCAACCTCCCCAGGTGGAGTTTGCATGTTGTCCCCGCGCCGTTGTGAGTTTCCTTTGGGCACTCAGGCTTTCTCCCACATTCCGAAAAACATGCATTTCAGGTTAATTGGCTTGTCCAACTTGTTCCTAGGTGTGAATGAGCAAGTGTGTTGTCTGTCTCTGTGTGCTCTGCGACTAGCTGGCAAGCAGATCAGGGTGCCCACTGCCTGATAATAGCTGGGATGGGCTCCTGCACCCCCGCATTCTTGCTGAGGATAATCAGAGCAGATAATAGATGCATGGATTTTACGCGCCGCCACCCTCATTCATGTTTTTCGCAGTAATAAATAAGTGCTCATCTTTGTAATCTCCATTTCGAATGATCTCACGATCCTAAAACACGTGACATAAATATTTCTGAGCAGAACTAAAAAAAAAAAAACATCTGAAAATGGCATTAGCTGTGTGTGGGCATGGCTCCTTTGGATGAACGCGGTTGGCGTCAGATGTGTGTCCTAAAAATGGAAGTAATCGACGTTAATTAGGTCATTTTTATGGCTGTTTAAGCCTTTGGGATCCAGTGCGGCTCGTACAAAGGCATAAGTTTTGTTCTTAAATGTAAGCATGCAGCTCTGTAGTCTGGAATATCCCATATTTAATATTGTCTGAGGTTCTTTTTTTCCCCCCTCTGTGAATCAAGTCATAATCTTTTTTGCTTGATTTTGAGGGGGAAGTGATTAACTTAGGGCTTTTGTGGCAGGTGGTTGGCGGGAGCGGGAAAAAGCGAGGGAAGAAAGTTGGGGCCCTCCCCGCGGCGGTAACAATGACGACGAAGACGAGAGGGAGGAACGAGGCAGTGACCGCTTCAGAGAACGTCAAAAGTGAGTCTGACAGATGGAGAAACTCATTGTGCCCTTGTGTGGAACTGAAGTTCAATTACTTTTGTTTGCAGAGAAGACAACGGTTGGAGGAGAGCCGATGAAGGAAGAAGCAACTGGAGAGATTCTCGCCGGGACGATAGCGACCGTCGCGGTGAGCGTAACGATCGCCCCGATGATCGCCGCGTGAACCGTGATGACCGCCGCGGGGAGCGTGACGAGCCTCCACGTGAACGAGAACGTCATGATGATCAACAAAGAGCCCCACCAAGAGAGCAAAATGAAGGTAAACACAGAGCCTGTGATTCTTGGCTCATCACAATATATTTTGCTTCCACTTGTTTCTTATTTTAAACAAATGCAGTGTGTTTTAACACATTGACATTTTGCAGAAAACTAAAATAGCAAATTAGATGTCCTTCAATTTTCAAATTGTATTTTTCAATTTTACAATATTCTTCTAGTTTAAAAGCAAAGGGTTGAAATTAGCAATTGGCCAATAATTGGTTTGGTGCTTTACTGTGGTTTGAATCCCGGCGTGCCGTCAGACTGTTGGAAATAAGATGTGTCTTGCCACGTATCATTCGAAAGTTTAAATCCTTGTGATTCAAAATATTTCAAAATGTACTCGACACACAAACATTGCAATCGGTCTGAAACAAGATACCCTAAAACTATCAATCCAGCATAACTCGTCAAAAAAGTATACCCTAGTATTCCACCGATGAAAAGATTCTTCACAAACATGGTCCAGTGAATCCAACCGTGTAGTATATCTACTCCCAATCACATAATAATGCAGACAGATTAAAAATTCTGCCTAAAGCATTTCTGCATCATTTGGCGATCATTTTTTGTAATCGGTCTGTTTTGCTCCATAAATCCCTTTTACAAGTCAACAAACATATAGGTGATTTTTAGTATAGCCGTTAGCCTGTGACCTTTTGATTGACACCACTCTGTACCAATTGCAAGTTTTTTTTTGTTTTTTGTTTTTACGGTTGACCGCTTGCAATAGCCTATGACTGCCTGTATTGAATACACAGACATGGCCCACATAATCAGTGATTAACTACTTGAAAAATAAGTCAAACATTGAAAGCAATTGCAGAGGTTTTACAGCTGTAAACTTGACTCTATATGGCCACTTTTGAAAACACCTAGACTACCCTTCTAAAAATGTGTAAAATACAATGTTTCATTTAGTTTGACATGAGACCAGGTAAGGCTTCATGCTATTGTCCCAGGTGTCTTACAGCGAAGCTGCCCATGCTACATTCTTCTGCAAGCACGTGATTGCAAAAAAAAAAAAAATCGTGCGAGAATAAAAACTCATTTTTGTCTGTTCCAACTTGGATTACTCAATGTTAGTAGCACTTGCAGTGATTTCAGTTGAGAACAAAACTTCAGAGTGTTACCTTTTCAAGTGACCAAACCCTATATTCTCCAAACGGTTCAAGAACAGTATTCAATTTACTTTGGGTACGTTTCTAATTGGGATTTTAGGAGAATTTTACAGGATTGTTCTTGGGTTACAAAGCCAAGGTTCAAATTACCGTTAATTCGGTCTGTTACAGTTAATGACCCGGCTTTTTGTTTTTAGAGCAAGAGTCTTAAAAACGTTTGTGATAGGGCAGTGAAGAGTAGCCCAAAGATTCTTTGCAATTTAATGTTTTGCATTTTACTTCTTTTCACATGCACTCATGTGTTTGGGGAAAAGGAGGGACTGGAGTGCGACAGGAAAAATGCATGAAAGGAAGGGAAGAAAAAAGGACCCAAAAAGACATTTGGCTGTCCCTAGACAGGAAGTGTTGCTATTGCAACAGCTTACACAAGCAGCTACATTCATTTACTTCTTTTTTTTCTAATTGAAGAATTGCATTTTGGGGCTGTAATTTTCATACTTTATTATATTTTGGCAGGAGGTTATCATACTGTCAGAATCTCATACAGGCCAATGACTAATTGTACGTGCCCTAGATGTATTTTCCCATCAATTTAGGTGTTCCTGGGATGACCAATTTTTTTAGATATTCCATAAAGTGGTATCATAAATAGGGATAACATGGCGTAATCTTTTTACATTTTCACCTGCAATGACTGCAACCTTTGCAAATTTACCTTTCAAACAGCAGCTTATAGGTGGTGTCAAATAGCTTTGAAAGTATTCCCTGTTATTCACATAATTCAGGTAGGAAAATCTCACTTTTAGGAGAAATTCCTCGCTTTGAATACACAGAGGGTGACCTACGTGAATAGTATAAAACCAAGGGGAAAATATATCGAGGGAGGGGAAGAGGGTATTGTGAGATTTCCCAGAGTGAATCGGGCGTTTGAGGTGTAAGTGAAATGAAATCGGTGAAGTTGCTTGGGCAGGACTACTACATTTCCCTGCATGTTACGTGCACTAGATTTTATTTCATTATCACACTATTTTTAACTCGCACTACCAGTAAAAGAAGGGAGGAAACAAAATGTCCTGAACCACGACAAGAAAAACAACTGTTTGGTCTATCTTAATATTAATGGGACTTTGAAAGACATAAAATGAATACATTGTACGTTTTGTGTTGGTATTGTGTTCATAGTAGTCAATTCGTTTGTCAACCTCAATGCTTAGTTTGAGCTGAGAAAAAGTCAACCAATCCTTTACTGATTGGGAATAAAAAATTAAATACAGTCTTTCTTCCACACCGATCTCACCTTCTGAAGTAAGCCCTAACCCTTTTTCCCGCCTGACAATTGCTGATCTTATTTTGCACAGGAGGCACTTGGCGTCGTGGCGGTGAAGAAAGGCGCGAGGAACGACCCAGGGAACGAGAGCCCGAGCAAGACAAAGATACAGAGGGAGACAAGACCTGGCGCTCGGACAAAGACGCCCGTCGCGCCAAGAACGAGACGGACGATGACGGCTGGACAACCGTCCGCCGTTGAGTCCAATGTCCTGCATCAAAAATGGTGGAAAGACCAATTGGCCTTTGCTAACAGATCCCTTATTTAGCTGCATTAAAGCTCCTCATAGTCTCTATGCGTTATTGATCTTCATATTTAATGCGTTTCCTGATGATGACTATTCCTTTACTGCGGTAGTTAACTTTCAGGAGCTGTTTGTTCATTGCAATCAGACACAGCAAACAATAAAACATCTAAAATAATCGGCAACACAGAACGCAGTACGTTACATATGTTTTGAGTGCTGCAGTTTTGTACAACTTGGGTGAATAAACAAAACGTTCTGGATGTGTTGGTTATCTCTTTTGAGTACAGACTATTAAGTGTCAAAACAATTCAAAAATTCTATTTTTCAAATGAGGTTCGTGGTTTATTCCTTTGTCAAATAAGCTATTTTAATCCTCGTGCGTTAGGAATTGTCACCACAATTTTGACCTGGGGTTTAACTCAGTCCTGACCAGGACTTCATGGTTAACTGAAATCTAATCAATGCTACGTGATTGTGTTTGCACAAGACACTGCAGTTTTTTTCTCATCGATATATAGTTTCACGTTTGGGTGCCACAGGGTTTTAATAGCCCCATCACTAGCCAAAATTTGCAAGCAGAGAGCCACCGTAACCAAACTCCACAAAAGAGGGCGCTGTTTTCTCAATGTTAAAGCATGTCAATATGATTAATGCAGGTCTGAAACATCAGAATTAGGGTTTTTTTTTTCCCTCGAATTATTCAGCCCTAGTCCTGACCACCCTAAAGTTATAGCTCCATTTAGTTAATACAACATAAGCAATATCTGTACCCATATACTGAATTCCCACTTTGATTTGATTCAATGGCCCCTGAGACGAATCAGTTACATTATCACCTTAGTCACGAGCAACTGTTGTATATTATATTGGACCCAAATGCACCATCTACGAATCGAACACCTAAAGATAAAAGTAACAGGATCTTTGAATTTAAACTCTCAACTCAGAGGGTTTTTGTGTTCACTTCACGGTCAGGATGTAAAGGAAAACATTTGTATCCCCTTCAATTAACTTTTTCCTGCAGTTGGGCTTCAAACATGTACAATAACCGAGGAAAAACTTAAACATATCTACATTGTCTCTTGCTTTGACCTATAGGGGGTAACTAATGTGAAAAAACAAAACAAACTTAAATTGTCTACCGAGTGCAGTGGTTCTCTGAAAATGCTGGTCTACGAGTGATCCCAAGTGCCAAGAAGAGATCCAGTGCTGTGGAATTCTCTGCCCATTGAGATTCAATCTGCAACCTCGTTGGAACTGTTTAAACCTAGGCTTAAAACACTTCTATGGCAAATGTGGTTTTGAGTTTTTCCCTTGCCCTTGTGTAGGTTTGAGATGAGGGGATGGTGTAATAGTATGTAGTTTGCAATACTATGTGGTCTGTCCAGCCCTTTTGAGACTCTTTGTGATTAAGGGTTACAAATGACTAGACTACATTCAAGTGGTCTGTCTTGTGTATAAAGTGTGTGTCTAAACAAGAATAATTATTTAAATATATAGTTAAGGTAGATCAATATACTGCTACGGGTAAAACAATTTTAAACCATTTGCTGCACCTTTTGAGCAGCTCTACTATGGCAGACACTTGCGCACTTTTTTTCGTATCTCGCAATCTTCCACCCGATCGCTCTTGTGACTTTTGTTCACTTCCTTTTCATTACTAACTTTCTCGGGACCCATTATTTTGGGCAGAAAAGGGAAATAAAACCAACAAAATCACAATGCAATGAGCTGCAAGCCCTCTCAAACACGGTGGTTGCCTGAGCAGGTAGAAGAAATCGAGCATGGTTTCATCGCCATCGACTGTTGGGAGGGTAACTGACCCTACGTTTTTTTCTTAATAGTATTGTAGTGGAGTGACAAAATGCCGCAGTGAGGCTTTTAACTAAGACAAGAAAGTTTGATCACATTACCCCGATTTTAGCTAACCTGCATTGGCTCCCTGTTAGCTTAAGATGTGATTTTAAGGTTCTCTAGGTACTATACAAAATCATGCATGGACTTGCTCCCTCATATCATTCAGATTTATTTCCCCCTATTGTTCCGGTCCGGAGCCTTCGTTCTGAAAGCGCTGGTCTACTGGTGATCCCAGGAGCCAAGAAGAGTTCCGCAGGTTCGAGAGCGTTCTCCATCCGGGCACCGGTGCTTTGAGATCCGATCTGCAACTTCAGTGGAAGTGTTTAAATCTAAGCTTAAAACACACTTCTACTCTATAGCATATGAATAACCTATATTTTTTGTTGACACTATCTGTGTATTATTTGTTATTGCAACATCCATTGCAGCCTGGTCATCCTGGAAGGGGGATTACCGCATGTGCTGTCCCTTCTCAAGGTTTCTTCATTTTCCTCATATTGAGGTTTTTGAGTTTTTCCTTGCCCTTATTTAGGTTTTAGATCAGAGGATGGTGTAATAATAGTCTGTGGTTCGCAATAATCTGTGGCGTGTGCAGCCCTTTGAGACTCTTTGTGATTAAGGGCTATACAAATAAAAATTACTTGACGACTAGTATTTGGGGTCCCGAACCATCAGTTGAGAAACACTGAACTGGTGGACATTTTGCAAACCTCCATACGTAAACCTTCACAAATCTGTCCTTGCCAAATGGACATGTAAAATGAAATACTTTTGTTGTTTCCACACTTGGCTAGAATTCATAACCATCAGTTTTAACTTACTTCATTGTAAGTGAAAAATATTATGTACAGGAAGAACAATAACGTATGTAAAAATATTGGATAGGTTACACATTTTTTTAAACATGACAAAATTCTTCATCAACTGCAATCATTAAAACATTAAAATATTTGCTTCTAGCTTAAAATAAACAGTGACAATAGCCCCATAACAATTCATTTTAAATCAAACCATTGTATCGGCTTCACTGAGGGGGAATGTTTAAAATCATTTGGAATATAGTTTTGGTTTGGTTTATGATGTTTTTTTTTCTCAATTAGATATTTTATTAAGCTAGTTCAAAAAAGCAGCATATTCCTTCAACCACAGTCCCAAACGGTGAGCTGGCATTGACTGAAATCGTCATATCGGTTTATTTAAAATTATTTGATCGCGTTAGCAGATTTACAGAAATCAAACACTGCTTTAAATTTTCGACTCTGTATACCTTCCAACCACTAGAGGGTGTCAAAGCTCCACGTTGCCCAGTGCGCATCCCTATATGGCACGTGGTAAACACCAAGCATTTATTAACGAAACTAAATTAATAAACTCTGCGAAAATTGCAATAGCGAAACCTTACTTAAATACAATTAATATAAAATCGAGCGTCGAATCAAGTCAGTAGGAATTGCATAATAAGGGTGTTATTAATACTCTAGATACAATTCTGTGAATTGTTATTTTAAATCGAGCCAATAAAAAATAATCGCGTATTGTTAAGATTAAAACAATGCATTATATAAATAACCCAATATTAAGAACAATTAAATGTGAATAAATCGGCATTTTTTTGTTAAAAATGGAGGCTTCAGAAATGAGCTCACGCTTTTGTATGGCAGTGGTCACCCACCAATTAAAGCTGAGCGCCATTTTGTTACTGTTTTTAATACATTTCTAAAATCCCAACTCTTTTGTGTTATTACTTTGGTTTTACCATGTTATAACCAGATTAATAATGATTCAAAGTTGAGTTCAAACAGGCCCAGGCAACCACTGAAACGTCATGCCAGTTGGAAATCGCATTTCCTAGAAAATCACAATGACCCTTCAACGTTGATTTTTCATCAGAATGCGTCCACGGGATACTCTGATGTTCTTCGGGGGCTATTTGGTGAAAGTGGGTACCGTGTTGAAGGCCTGGTTGTGTAGTTTTGTTAAAGGAATAAAATACATTTCCATTTGAAAATACAATTTAGGTATGTATGCAAAAATTGGGGATTTTTTTTTTTTACAAATTTGGTCAAGAAATGCAAAAATAAGATTATATTTTTTATTATTAGAAGACGAAGAAATGTTCTTAATTATGTTGTATCCGATTGTAACCGTTATTATATTTTGCCCGACAGTATTTGATTAAATTGGATACAGGCCAACCTTTGATAGAGTGCAATACTTGACCACCAGATATCGAGTGCTAAAAATCCCAAGGAAAAATACAAACTACTGAGAGTCAATGTGACCAGAGTGCACAGTTTTCCCTTTTTATTTGTATGCCCTGCCTTATGTGAGTGAAAGAGAGAGAAAATAAGGAAAAATAAAGGGAAAAAGAAACTAACTACAAAACAGAGAAAAGAAAAGGGTAAAGAAAAAAGATAAAAAGAAGGAAAACGGAGAAAAACAAATTGAAAAAAGGATAAGGTGTCCTAAAATGGGATGAAAACAGAAAAAAAGACAGGGAAAAAAATCGAAAGACCAAAAGACGAGGGATTGTAGAAGAGTAATATGAAAGAAAACAGGAGAAATATATATATATTTTAATGGGATAAATATTGTTTTCCATTGAATAAGTGATATTTTTTTTACCGCCAGAAGGTGTTAAACATTAAACACTGTCCCTTTAAAAAGTGGTAGATTTTATCAGATAAACTCTAGTTTTATGCAAAAAAAAAATAAAAAATACAACCCCTCTCCAGGATATATATAAACAAGAACAACAACATGTGTTTGTTTAAAACCGGAAGTAGCAAACTTTTACCATTATTGGACTCTAATCCAATCGTAAAGGCTCTGTATTTTCAAAATAAAGCAGTCGTGGACTAAAATACTCGTTTCGAGTCAAGATTTTCTGTTGTTGTTTACATTCTTGAAAGCAGTAGATTTTTGTTTTAATCGTCAGCCGTTTTAAAGAGGAGAAAAGCGGAATTTAACGTGCAAAGCGGTAGTGTTAGCAGGTATGTATTTTATTCGATTAAATCAGTTCGATGTAGTCTCAATGAAGCCGAACCGAAACCATATGCGGACGTACACAATGAAATCGGACCGATTACGTCTAGAAAACCGATCCCGAATCAAACTAAACCGATTTCGACTGAGGACGTGTCAGAGGCCTGGAGGACTCGAATGCGTGACTGCGCGTGCGTGCGCGTTTTAGCGTGCATGTCGCTATATGCTGGCGGGCGCGCGCTCCATCTTGGGCGATAGAGACGGGATTTACGGCTCTTTTTCGAGAACTGGCTTTTTCGGCTCGCCTCACTGAAAGGCGACTCTTTCTTCTTCCAGGGTGTTCTTCAGATTTTCTTTTGTTTTTAATGATTTATTATCAATAATAATGAAATGATATGCACCAAATCAATCACTTTTCAAAATGAATTACAAATACAATAAAATAATGGCGTTTCTTGTTTCAAAATACAATGGTCTTTTACTTCTTTTGAGCGTTAAAATTGTCTACACTAAATAAACAACACATAGATGACGCTACTCATACGACGAGCGCTATCGAGAGGGAGAGATGGAGAGAATGAGAGAAAGAGAGAAAAAAGAAAGAGATCAAAAAGTGAGAGAAGGAAAGAGAAAAAGGGAGAGAAAAATGGGCAGAGGAACGAAATAGAAAAAAAAGAGAGAGAGGGACAGGGAAGAGAGAGAAAAAGAGTAAATACCGAGAATAAGAAGAATAAAGAGCGATGGAGAGACAGAGAGGAAGATAAACAAAAATATAGAGAAAAAAAGGAGAGAAAGAAATGTAAAAAGATAGAAGAGCGAAATCTAGAGCATGAGGAAAAGTGAGAGAGAAAGAGAGATACAGAGACAGAGAGAGAGAAAAAATGAGAGATGGGGGAATAGCAGAGAGAGAGATAAAAAGAGAGTGAAAGACTGAGAAAAAAATCTACAGAGATCAAGAAAGAGAATCAAAGAGAAAGGCAGAGATAACAAGAGAAAAAAAGAGGGAAAGGAAGAAAAAGAAAGACAAACGTAGACAGAGAAGAGAGAGAAATAAAATAAAAATTAGATAAGGAAAGAGAAAGCCAGAGAAAGGAAGGGAGATATAATGAGACAGAGAAAGAGGGAGAAAGAAATAGAGCCAGAGAGAGAGATATGAGGAAATAGGAGAGAGAGAGAGAAAAGGAGAGTGAAAGACTGAGAAAAAAAGTCTACAGAGATCAAGAAAGATAGTGAAAGAGAAAAGGAGAGGTAAAACGACAAAAAGAGAGGGAAAGAGAGAAAAATAGAGACATACAAAGAGAGGGAGGGAAGTGAGAGAGAAATAAAGAAAAAGACAAATTAAATAGGGAAAGAGAAAGCTGGAGAAAGAAAGGGAGAAACAATGAGAGGGAGATAGAGAGAGAAAGACAGGGAGACAGAGAGAATGAGAGAGGGGGTGTACGTGAGTGAGAAAGAGAGAGAGAAAGAGAGAGAGAGAGAGAGAGAGAGGGGGAGAGAGAGAGGGAGAGAGAGTGAAAGAGTCTCCTTATTGACTTCTCCTTATTCACTTCAGCAACCTAGCCCATAAAGCCGTTCCGTTCGCAAACAACCCATCCCAATTGGACGAATCCTGTCCTCCTTTTGGCGTTCGAGTCCGCCTCTCCAAACTCAGGCCGCAATCGCCCACTAACGCGCTTTAAAGCGCACTCGCTCCTTCTCCACATTAAGCGCAAAAGGCGGCGGCCAATCGGGACGTTATTAAAGAGCCAGCAGAAAAAGAAGAAGAAGAAAAAAGATACGTTTTCTAATTAGCTTCATTTACTAAACCAGCACATCCATGGATTAAATCCGGAACACACGGCGTGGACTCTTCTTTTTTTTACATAGGGGTTTTCATTTGCGCACAACGCGCGCCCCTTCTCAACTTGACGCAACTTTCTCTGGAGTATTTCCCCCCGCGATAACTTGTATTTTTCTATATAAAACTGGGGAACCCGGAGCAGCACCGCGCAATGTTCCAACCCGCACCCAAGCGGTGTTTTACCATCGAGTCGCTGGTGGCGAAGGATAACCCGGCCCCCGTGGCCCCTGTGGCCCCTGCGTCCCGCACCGAGGAGCCCATCAGGCCGGCCGCGCTCAGCTATGCAAACTCGGGCCAAATGAATCCGTTTTTAAACGGATTTCACTCCGGCGGCAGGGGCGTGTACTCGAACCCGGACTTGGTGTTCGCGGAGACGGTCTCGCATGCGCCCAATTCGGCGGTGCCGGTGCATTCGGTGGCCCCCCCGCACGCCCTGGCCGCACACCATCTTTCGTCCCCCCATAATCCGCATCCGATTTTTGGAAGCCAACAAAGAGACCCGTCCACCTTCTATCCTTGGTTATTACACAGATATAGATATTTGGGACACCGATTTCAAGGTAGGTCTTAAATCTATTTTGGGGGAGGCCCGCTATAGTTTATTTATCATTAAATTACATGTGATTTTAATAAAGCCAAAATAAAAGTGAACTATTAAATGACTAAATAATTACTATATATTCTGTTTTTATTGTATTTTAACCATTATGTGCGTTTGTGTATTGGGTGTTTTGGGTTGTTGGGTTAGGGTTACGGAGGGGATTTTATCATCTTATTGTACGCTTTGAGAGGCAATTATTTACCCTAAAAGTGCTCTACAAATAAATTCGATTTGATTTAAATTATCGGACCGGCAAACCCCAAAAGAACTCGTTCTGAATATATGCTATGATTTCTCGTTCTCACGAAAACGTTGAATATTCTTGATCAAATTCATTTAAATTTAAAAAATCGCTACTACTTTTCTGGGTAGCTATTTTTAAACAAACCAACCAATTCGTTTAAAAATTACAACTATTTATCCTGATATTTCTAATGTAATTTTCTTTATTCGGTGTTTATCCCGGGGTGCCATGTCGAATCTCGTTGTAAACAATGTCCTCTATATTTCTATCGGATTGGTTTCTATTCGTTTTGAGGGAGATCTGCAAACATTTATTTATCATCAAAAAATACAATTTAAAACATATATGTTTACCCGTATTCTACACATTTTTCGATCATATACATTTTTTTTGCTTGGGAAATTAAAAACTATACATCGTTTTTTATCACACCAATTGTCTCTATTCCTGATCGTCTCGTTCACTGGTAACAGACGACAAGGACATTATAGATTGCCAATATTGTCGCGGTACACTAGCAAATGTTTTTATCTCGTGAATAAAATAAACTTGTTTCCTCAAATTACCTTATTCTACACGGTCTATTTGCTGTGAAGAAATAGGTGCTGGGATGTGGTTGCTAAGTACAATTGCCACTGTGAAAATGCGTATACTTTTGATATACAACTCATTAAAATATGAAATATTATGATTTTTTCAACCTTTTCCATATTTTCCATTTGTTCTTCTTGCACTGAAAGGAAAATACCTCCAAGTAAACTCTAATATAATGAAAATAATGGCCATGTATTCAATAATGAATTCATTCATTTTGTATAACCGCTTTGAAAGGGGAATTGCCATCTTTAATAATTGGACCAATTGGCTGAGCTTCACAGGAATGAAATAATATATCAAGTGTATGTATTTTGTTCTAAAGAAAATAAAAATTAGCTATTACTTTATTGCGTGGCTTTTTTCTAAATTCAAAACAATCAATTTGATAGAATATTACACACTTTTTCTCCAAGCTCTACCTTGTAAATATTTCCCCTATATATCTCCCGACATTTTTAAATATTATTTTTTCTTTATTTCCTGTTTATCCCGGAGTGCTATGTCTAATCTCGTTGCAAACAATGTTTACCCCATCACTCTATCAAGTTGGTCGATTTGTTTTATGGGGCACACAAGGTTATTTGCATTATTAAAATAATAAATATGTGTGCTAATTGTAGAGGATAATAGCTATTGCCTTTTAGCATGGATTAAAAAAAATCGAATTAATTAATTGTTTTAATAATTGCACGGGATTTCTCCAAGCACTACCATAGAAACATATCCCTTATTTATTCTTACATGGTCCACATACAAAGCGATACATTAAACCAGCTTTAACAAAGAATATCTATTAACATCACACGATTTTGGGTGTTACAACAAAACAAGTATAACAGTTTATAGTGAACCAATTTATTCCGACATTCCTTTTAACTTCTTTTCTCTTTTAAGTCTTTATTACGTGTTTATCCTGGAGTGTCATGTCTAATCTCGTTGCATACAATGTCCACTCTAGCAACAAACACGAGTCTAATTCTAATGACAGACATGTTTTGTTATCGCATTTTTTAGTGTTTGATGTAAAGAGTTGATGTTATTTCGTAAAAGAGGGGTGGGGGGGTGGGGGGGGGGGGTTCTAAATTGAAGAACGTCAACACTATATGATGAAATAAATTCTGCTTTTTTAATATAGATTCAAACTAAATGAATTAAATAGCTCGAAATTGGTCCTAGAGCATAATAGTGACTTATTATTTTGTCTTGAAATAGTCTCAATACACCGCCAATATATATAATATTATTTTATTTTATTTACATTTCTCTCGTTTCTGAATTTATTTTTAAAGGATGTTACTTGATATTTTTGCAAGTGCCTAAAAGGTAGAGTAATTTTGTGTCCAAAAATATTTTATCTAGAAATAGCTGTGCTTTATTAAAAAGTGCAATTACTCACTCTATGCAAAACCAACTATTTATCTTGCAAAATATTTGTTTACTGTTATCTTGTATTTCGTTTCTTTAAGCACACAAATCGACATATTTTTGGGCCTGTCCTGCAAATGCTTAATAAAAAAAAATAACACATGAGGCTCAGAGCGTTGTTTTTTACCTATTCTGTTTGTTTATTTTCCCCGGTGGGACTTCAGGTAACGAAACGAGTCCCGAGAGCTTCCTTTTGCACAACGCACTGGCCCGAAAACCCAAAAGAATCCGGACAGCGTTTTCGCCCTCGCAACTCTTGCGGCTCGAGCACGCATTCGAGAAAAATCATTATGTGGTGGGTGCAGAAAGGAAACAACTCGCGCACAGCCTTAGCCTCACGGAAACTCAGGTAAGATTGCCATTCTGCTTTTTAGGGATGTAGACCATATTTTTTTAGTCGTATGCGTTTCAAGGGAGGTCGCAATTGGCTTTAGTTGGGGTGCGGCCGATTATTTTTTATTTTGATTCATGCACGGTAAGACAGTAATTTTTGTTTTTGTTTTTTTAGGGTATAGCCAACATTTGTATTTGTATTCATTCCAGATGAAATTGTAATTTGCTTTTTTAGGGTACAGCCAATTAATCCTAATTGTAATCATGCAGTACTCCAATTCATTTTAATCATATTCCTGCATTTGAGCAATTGCACTATACGATAATGCACTTTTTGAATGTTATGACATTATCAGGGGGATGTTTAAAAAATACAGCAACACTTATGCACTATAAATCAATTTTAAAACAATATGTGTGTGCATGGAAATTGAAATCTTAACTCATAAAATGTGAAAAATATCATTGTATTTATTGCTTTAAAACACCGGAATTCTAATGCAATATTTGATAAAAGATAAGGCAGGGGGTTTACATTATAAATATAATCATTTTTCCACATGATGTGTACAAGGTAATTAGACTCTCACTTATTATAACGTAAAAAGTTGTGTGTATTGTGTTGATACACGTTTGCTTCAATATTAGTTATATAATACTTAAAAGGAAATAAAAGAAGGTGTTTGCGTTATAATTATTATCATCACATTTTGCGTGCAAGGTAACTAAACACAGAATTTAGGGTGGATGGTTTTGTAAGTTGTAGGTATGTTATTACACGTTTATTATACTGTAATCCATTTAATTTTTGAAAAGAAATACAGCAAAGTATTTTATGATAATTATATATTCTTAACACAACTCAATTGTTGTGTACAAGGTAATTAGGCTTACCCAATCTAAGGTGTGTGTGTTTTTATATTGTTTATGTTGATACACGGTTACTACAATACTATTAATGTAATACTTGAAAATAATTAAAGCAAATTATTTTTGAAACAATCAGTCCTGAATTAAGAATTTTTTTTTTTTTACGAATTAAAAATATGTAACAACATTTTCTGAGCACTTTTGGTTTTTGGTTGAATTTTTAAATCGAATACACAAATGTACAAACTATGTGTATTATACTTAAGGATCTCCTCGTTTGTTGACTATGGCCTAATTAATATTTATTTTAATTGTATCTTATTATATTTTCTTTGTACTTCTGCAGCAGTTTTCCCTTTGGAAATTGCCAATTTTTAGTTGTTTTTTGACTATTTCATGCCAATTTCGTTTGTGATGATGCAATGTTCAACAAAGAGCATTTTATATATATATATATATATATATATATATATATATATATATATATATATATATATATATATATATATATATATATATATATATATATATGTATATGCCGGGTTGTGTACATTTGTGTTATTAAACGCTTTTTACAGTGTTATTAATGTGATATTTGGAGAAAATACATTAAAGTGTTTGTACTATAAATCTATGCACTGTGTTCAAGACTATTTTGGACGATTACTACATTTAGGGGTGCACTGTTGTGTAAAGTTTATGTTTTATTACCCATTTCTTACAGTGTTTTCAATGTACTATTTGAAAACAAATGCAATAATTTGTATTTAAGAAATGGACACAAATGATGTTTTATGTTGAGGGCAATAAGACACTTAGCTAATTTTTGTAAATTTTATGCGTTTTAACAGCACATTTCTCACAATGTTATGAATTTATGAATACCTTATTAAATATAAATACATAATTGTTCCGCAATTTACGAGCTTTGTTCAAAGCGATTAGGGACTTTGCTAGGTTGTGTCTTATAACACACTTGCTACAATGTAATTAACACAATATTTGAAAACTAATACATCAAAATGTGTGCATTAGAAATAATACAATTTATATGTTGTGCACAAGGCAACATAGACCCTAATTCGAGGAGGGGGGTTGCGTGACTTTTTCTCCACCTTTATACTTAAAGGAGACACTGAGAATATTGCCATTGAGGCTAAATGAAGGAGTTAACCATTTTGTGGGCTTAATCGCACAAAAAAGCTTGCCATATTCGACACATTGTTCGAACCCAAATGAAGCGTCGCGTCCGTTTCAATGAGTGCACTGAGCGCTTCTTAATTCAACCTCACTCGCCATTGAAACCGATAACAAAGCCAGTGACAATTTATCGATTTGTCCTTAATACCACCCACGGGTGGATTTACGGGAGGAGTGGGACATGATTTTAGCATTCAATGCGTTGATATTTGCGGGTAGTTTCTTTTTTTAAATCATTTATTTCCCGGGGCTATCACCACCCTAAACAAGCGCGCAAAACTATGATAATATATATCTTTCGGCGTATTTGGTCATTTGTATTACCTCTTTGTTATTGCACTACTTTTCATTGCATTATTGTTATAATTTGGGCCAGTCTCTAAGCATTCGTTTCAAAGTTTCAAATATGTTGCTCATTTATCCTGACAGCCTTTTATCTTTTTTACTCTTTAAAGCAGCGGGTCCCAAACTATGCCCCCCCTCCACATTTGGTCCACCCCCTCCGAAAAATACCTGAGACCATTTTGATTCTCATTTTTGTTATCCTGAAACAACTCAAGGCCTTGTTGTGCATTTTTGGGTTGTAAGGAGATCTGAAACTGGGTGGCGGCACCCAAAAACGTACTACTGGACGACCAGTGATATAGATGACTTGCGAAAAGGCACGTTGATATATCTCATAACACTATCTTTAGTGATGATACCAGAGAAGAATGTTCATTTTGTTGACAATAAATTTGTCACTTACATTGCTTAGAATAGAATAAATGATTTTGGCATTGCCACAGTGTTATTCAATTTATATTTATCCAAAAATAATGTTATAGTTTATTTTATGTCATTTGTCCTGTGAATAATCAAGAAAAAAATATTGGATTGTGGCATTCTGGGAAAGTTGTATTTTTTTTTAGATGTATGCACTCCTGCAATCGTCACATTTTTTCAGTTACCAACTGACTTCGACCCCTAAGAAAAGAGAAAAGTTATGTGGTCCTCACAGGAAAAAGTTTAGGGACCCCCTGATTTAAAGCCTTTATTACATGTTTAGTGCCAAGTTATCAATGGCAATCATGGGTATTCTATCCTATCCTATCCTATCCTATCCTATCCTATTCTATCCTATCCTATCCTATCCTATCCTATCCTATCCTATCCTATCCTATCCTATCCTATCCTATCCTATTCTATTCTATTCTATTCTATTCTATTCTATTATATTATATTCTAGTCCAGTCTAGTCTAGTCCAGTGCATAGTCTGGTACGTATGTAAAAAGGCAATTTTGTGGACAGGATGTTTTTGCCCTGGATCTGATTCCGTTTTTTCTTCCCCGTAGGTAAAAGTGTGGTTTCAGAACCGAAGGACGAAATTCAAGAGACAAAAACTGGAAGAGGAAGGTTCTGAGTCTCAACAGAAGAAGAAGGGCTCGCATCACATAAACCGATGGAGGTTGGCTACAAAACAGTCCAGTCCGGAGGAAATTGATGTCACTTCGGACGATTAAACTGAAACAGTACGAGATGCGCTTGGAGGACCCTGATCCAGGACTGAACCAAACAAGACGCTTGGGTTGAGTTTGGGGTCCAGTCCACCCTATCTCACATTTCAAATCCCTCTTCTGGGCAGCTGAGGACAACAGAAAACCCAGTTATTTCCCGCCCAAAAAACATGGTACTGACAATTTGTGTGGCACCCCATGAAATCTTCTTTTTCACCCTTCCTCAAATTCACAAAGGATGGTTGCACTTCAGTTTTTTGCTCACTCTAAGATACCAAAACTGCATTTTTATCATACAAAAAAAACTTGAATTGCATGGTTGTCGTTTTAATTTGTCACGGGCGAAAATGAAAATCTATTTTTATTTAACTCAATTCTCCAACCGAGGTGTTGTACTTCATTTTTCGAACAGTGTGTAAGTCTTTTAATTCACCATTTTTTTGTGTAAAAGTGATTGTGAAAAAGATAATGAAGTAACAGTGCTCATCAAAAAAAGAAGCAAAAACTGGTTTTCTTCAACCACAAAAGCTTTACTCAAACATGCCACAAGGACTGAAAAATGAAATTTACTTCAAAAAAAGAAAAGACTCCAAGCACTGAGCGTATTCCATGTACAGAAGAAATATTGTTATTGTTTCTGTTAAAAAACAACTTCTTTTACAAAATGTAAATATTTTTTGTGTATGTGTTAAGTTTGCTACAATTTTAACACAAAGTATACTTCCAAGAAGTATGTCATTGTTGATATTTTGTCAATAAAGTTTTATCAATACGTTGCGCGCTGCAAACGTATACGAAGGCCTTTATTTTGAAAAACCAAACTACAAACGAAAACACATGTTTTACACTATTCTGCAGTTACATTCACTTTTTAAAATCACATTAATTAGTTGAAAATTAAAAATAGATGAAAAAGTGGACATGATCCTTCGTGGAATGGAATTTTTGAATGGGATTAGAATGGAGCCGAATATTTTAAGCCCCTATCTTTTCTTCATAAAATAAACTTCTTATTTTGACACACTTTGATATCCTATGATCAAATTTCATATTTTTATATAATTATCATGTAAAAACATGCATGTTTCGATGTAATTCAAGTCGAATTCTTATTTTCACAAGCATAACGATTTGGATAGGACGGTCTTGGGCCAATTTATCAGTCTGAACTACCGTTTTTCTTTTTTTTTAATTTAGTTTTTTAGAGGGCAATATTTTTATTTTGTCATCAAAATGTTTTATCGTCAAATTTCATATTTTGGTATGGTTATCGTGTAAAAACGTGAAGCTTTTGATTCAATTTAGGTCTTATTTTATTATGGAAGACATTATAATTCGTAGGTAAATTAATTTAATGTATTTTGTGTTGGTTTTCACATGGTAATAATCACGTTTTACATTTTTTGACACCACTTTTATATTTTATAGTCACATTTCATGTTTTTGTATGGTTACCGTGTAAAAACATAAAGGCTTTGGTGTAAACTAGGTATAGCAGGCACTTTATTTCCATTTTTTGTTTGATTTAGGAAGAAAAAAAATACAGCTAATAATTCGTATTTTGCACATTTTTTCTTCAACAAGCTTTTTGTGAAAGTGCAAATCAGTTTGTGGCAATTATCATTCGCGTAATATGGGGAGGGGCTGCATGAGATAAAGGGAGGGGGCTTTGCCCAGTGGTCCACTTTAATCTCTTAATCCGGATCCAAAGGGGCCTCAGTTGGACATAATTTAGCACAATCTGACGAACCTTTTGCAACGCGATAAGGGAAAGTTGCAAAAAAGTCATCTTTGTTCTAGAATTGGAGGTAAACTTGCAATTTTTTGTTGCATGCGCGCTTTTACCCATCGTAAAACTGCGTAATTTCGATTTTTCTCTCTCCATATGATGAGAATAGCAATAAAAAATCTTTAGAGAATTTAACGTGAGGGGGTGGGGGGACACCCTAAAAGCTTTATTACAAACCGAGCTTTGAAATCGGGGGGGATTAGAGGACTGAAAGGGTCCCACAATAGTTAGAAGAAAAGGTTTCATGCTAATGAGGTTAATGCCCTTTGTATCTCCGGACTCCACAACTTCATTACTCCTATCTCGGGCAACACCGAGCGGCTCACAGCCGCAAAATCCACTCGAGCCCCCTCCCCAAAAGCCCCCCTCGCCCATAAAGACGGATTTGATAGCGCTCCTGTTCAAACTAGATAATTATATCTTTTCAACTCGGAATTAAGATAAAGAAAGTGCAGCGGAGGCACTGAGCCTTGATCCGCCACAAACAACAAAAAAGAAAAAAAAAATCGCCCGTTCCCTCCTCGGACGAGGCCGAGTCTCATTAGGAAGCCTGCCACCGTTTGATAAATTCGATGCATATGTTTTAAACCTGCAAATCCTTCTATTCAAAGCTGATTTCATTCTGGGGAAATTTGCAGCCCAATGAGAAAATACATTTAGTGTTTTTTTGCTGTACCAAGCTTACGTTAAAGGGACAGTGTGTATTATTTATCGCAGGGGTCTCCATCTATTGCGACCCTCAGGATGATTTCGTTCTGTGTACATTGTTACAAAGAATGACAATACAAAGGAAATTATTATTATTATTATTATTAAGGTCCCTGCCTTAATATTAAGACATCAGTGAAAACTGAGCTTTTTCGTTTATTTATCAAGCATGCATTTAACAATATCTAAACGTAAATATATTATACTTTATATTTTTCTATATACTTTTTTATTATACATACAAGATCTGATCATTTTCACATTGACACAATACTGCATACAATACTTAAATTGTAAATTGTACGTGTCCCTACTAACAAAAAACAGACAGATAGAAAGAAAGAAGAAAAGAAAGGAATAGTGGAAAACAAGTAAAAAAAATAAAAAACAAAGAAAAAAATTAAGAAAAAGAAAGAAAAGGGGAAAATAAAATAGGAATTAAGAATAAAGAAAAGTAAGATATAAAGAAAAAAAAAGAAAAGAAGAAAAAAGGAGGATAAAGTGAAAAAAAGAGGGAAATGACATGAAAAAAGAGAGGAGAAATAAGAAGACAATAACAAAAAGCAAGAAAAAAGGAAAAAGGAATGAAAAGACAAGAAGAAAAATAAAAGAAAAAGGGCAAATAACAAAGAAACTAAATAAAAAAAAAAACAAAAGAAGAAAAACATGCTAAATAAAATCCTTTATATTTAAGAACATGTCAATAAAGGCCTCAATTTTCCCTGTAACCGTGCACAACAAACACTGTCCATCACACGTGCACTCGTGCACAATTTGCAGCATGAAACATTTATTGGTACCGTGAAATAATGATCCTGCAGTGAAAAGAGTATAGTTGCTCCTATCAAGTGACCCCCACTGACCCAAAACCTCTAATCTGCAATTAGTAACTCTAATGACGTCCGCTCACAGCACTAATGTGAATTGAAGGGGGGAGGAAAGAAGGGGGAGTAAAACGGGTGAGACACCGGACAGGTTCAGTAAACCGGATTGCGTTAAAAGATGTCATTTTTTTCCTTTAATAAATCTAATTTATCCATTCGGAAGGCCTGCGCGCATGCGCATTTTCGGGCCTGGTACCAGCCAAATTGCCGCTGAAATGGATCCGTGAAACGGGAGAACGGACCCCCTCCCTCCCCCCACGCTTTTTTTGCCGTCTTTGACAGGGCGCAGTGAGAAACGAGCAATTACAATCAGTCGTAAATTAAACATTGTAGCGCCCTGGTTCAGTTTCCCATTTTGTTCTTTATTTTATAATAATGAGTATGAGTATGATAGAATTTACCACACATTACTAGTATTCGTTGTGTTATCTACACCACTGGTTCGCAACTGGCCTGACTTTAGGACCTACAATTTCACTCAAGCAGCAATCCATACAGGAAAACAAAAATCCACTTTTCAAATGTATCCAATGAAAAAAAGTTTGTGTTTAAAAGCGGATAGCATAGAATATATTCACCTTTTTTTTCAAAAACAAAAGTACCAGCAGAACCAAAACGATTTGAAGCACCGAATATACTACCATATAAGCCTGCATCACATATAAGCCACCTCCTAAAACGGTATTAAAATGGCCACATACTGAAATAAATTTAAAATATTAAAAAAATGTGTACTTAAGCCTTGATAATCATTCAATTATGTATTCAGTAAACATTATTATACCATCTATCTATCTATCTATCTATCTATCTATCTATCTATCTATCTATCTATCTATCTATCTATCTATCTATCTATCTATCTATCTATCTATCTATCTATCTATCTATCTATCTATCTATCTATCTATCTATCTATCTATCTATCTATCTATCTATCTATCTATCTATCTATCTATCTATCTATCTATCTATCTATCTATCTATCTATCTATCTATCTATCTATCTATCTATCTATCTATCTATCTATCCATCCATCCATCCATCCATCCATCCATCCATCTATCTATCTATCTATCCATCCATCTATCTATCTATCTATCTATCTATCTATCTATCTATCTATCTATCTATCTATCTATCTATCTATCTATCTATCTATCTATCTATCTATCTATCTATCTATCTATCTATCTATCTATCTATCTATCTATCTATCTATCTATCTATCTATCTATCTATCTATCTATCTATCTATCTATCTATCTATCTATCTATCTATCTATCTATCTATCTATCTATCTATCTATCTATCTATCTATCTATCTATCTATCTATCTATCTATCTATCTATCTATCTCTCTATCTATCTATCTATCTATCTATCTATCTATCCATTCGCTCTTACCAACCTGACACCGAACGTTAAGAACACAGCACAACAAGAGGTGAGTTGCAACCCTTCAACAGCAGACACGGGTTTACCCCCTCCGCATCACATGTGTCAATATCAGTCATCATCAAAAATCTTTCAACATTCATGCACAACACCAGTACTCTGGGACCACTCCAAGCACAAAACATATATTCAAACCTTACAAGCCACACCTTCCCAGATTCACCTCCTCTCCCGATAAGCTCTACCATGCATTTATTCAACTCAGCAACCTTCCCTTCATTCATCTACCCAACTGCTGCTTCCACCTCTTCCTTCACAATCTCCCTCTCACTCCATTCACCAAACAAAAACATCTGTCCACTACCCACAGGCACAATGCATGCCTCGCTTTCCTCAGTCACATTTAACAGCTCACTAAAATACTCAGCCCATCTTTCACGTACCTCTTGCCCTTCTACCGACATCATGCCTTCCAAAACATCGATTTATTCTCTTCAAAACTCTCAGTCAACTTCCTCCCCCATCTATCATTCTATGCCTTTTTGCATCTCTTACCACTTACTTTCCACAATCTCTTTTCATTCTATGCATCTCATATACTTCCCGCTCGCCGCTCTGCAACCATTTCTCAAAAGCCTTTCTCCTTTCCAAAACTGCTGCCCTCACATTCTCATTCCACCACTCACTACTCTTTCTTACACCTCCACCTATCTTGTGCATTCCACATACATCAACTGCACTGTGCTTCAAGCATGTCTTCAGACATTCCCACTCTTCTTCCACTACCTCTACCGATCTCAAAACACTCCCTGGGACACTAAATCTTCCTATCACCCCTTCCATCCTTACATCACCAACTTTGGCATTCGAATCTTCCAACGACCATATGACAATTCACTCCAAAACTGTGCAACACACGTTGACAAATCACTCCGAAATTCATTCTTCTCTTACTCACATCTTTCAGCACCTGGGCCATACACACTCAAAAACATACATAACTCGCTTCTCCACTTCACCTTAACCCACATCAATCTTGAGGACACCTCTTTCCATTTCCATATTTTCTCCTTAACTCTCTCACTTATTAACAAAGCCACACCTTCCCAAGCTCCCCCTGTACTTACACCTGACTCTCTACCTGCCATATCACCAAAACAAACCTCAGCACTCCCTTTCAAATTGATTTCACTCAATACTAAGACATCCAACCTTCTTCTCAGTAAAAAAAATTGTAATCTTATCCCTCTTGCTGTAAATCGAACTACAACCACGCACATTCAGCACCCCAAGTCTTCGGGTGGTTGATACAGAGGAGGGGATTCCCAGCCCCCTCGTTTCCCCCCTTTTAGACACCTCCTATGTAATGCAGGAGATACAGTGGGAGAATTCTTGTTTATTGCAGCAGCACAGTAGTGTAAGCATATGTAAGCGTATTACTCACACCGCATGCCCCCAACTAGTGACCCACTAAAAACAGGTCCACGACCCACTTTTGGGTCCCCACCCACCAGTTACAAAACACCTTTTCTGTACGACGGACGGATTTAATGTCAGACAATATTCTCGGAGCCTGGGTAAATAATAACATCAGTAATAATAACAGTAATGATAATGATAATAATATAAAAATAAATAATAATAGGATTTATTTCATCATCACACTATTGTTACTCACTGTACCAGAGACGAATGTTAAAGTACAAAGTTATTGGTAAGTAATAAATCAGAAAAGAAGAAAGAAGAAAAAGTAAAGCGAGAAATGAAAAATGAAGAAAAAACAAGGAGAAATACAAAGACAAAAACCCCCAAAAAAGAAAAAAAGTAAAAAAAGAAGAAAAAGGCAAAAAAATAAATAAAAATAAAATGGAAAAGAGGAAGGAAAAGAAAACTAAAAATGTTTTCGTCAGATCAATCATTGTTCAAATACCATATTATAGTATTGTGAAACCTTTGCGGGTGGGCAAAACTGTGTTCTTTGGTATCGGTCCGATCCAAGAAAAATACTGGGTAGTATCATCGATACCGATCTGATAATAATTCTTTCTTGCTAGGAAATGTCATTATCATTAAATAACTAAGCCCTTCCCCTTTTTGATTAGTTTCTAATTATGATAAAACATAACAAAAATATTAGGAATTAAAAATGTTTTTTTTTTATTAAATAACTCCAGTGAAAATAATAACAGTATAAAAATACATGTACAGGCATTTATCTGGTACATCTGTTACAGAACAAAAGTCAAAAAATTCAAACCAAAAGAAAAAACATATATAACAAAATCAACATGACACAATATCTTAACAATGAAGTTCAAATAGTGTAAACAATACTATATAAACCCCTTAACAGTATAAAGACAAAATAGTCCTTCATCTGTTTCGGAACAAAAGTCAAGAAAGTCAAACCTAATGCAAGAAAAACGTAAATACTGTATAACAATATTAACAAGAATATTAAAATATCTTCCATTCCCTAATATTTTTAAAATAAAGTTGGTAGCGCAAAAAAAGTTTAGATACAATTTTATCAAACTTGAAATTCAAAATGTACGTATAACCTTATGACCCACTATCTACTTTATCATAGTGGTAGTTGTAATGGGAACACAGAATTGATTCCAAAACAAAAGTATCAATCCGATGCAAGTACTAACTCAGTATCAGAGTATCGATATCATTATTGATCCGGCTACCCTTAACATACACTGCAATGATGAGTTCCTGTGTGGGTAAAAAAACGCATTATATACACGATTGAAGCGAAACAATAAGGCAACTTTCTTCTGTAAAATACGGGAACTTCTTTTTTTTTTTTTCAGCGGCCCGGTATTAAATGACCTTCGGCTCGGTACAAGTCCACAGGCCTGTGGTTGCTGACCACTGATCCACATCAATTAAAATAAACAATGAAGACACATTTAAAAAAGGCTTTTTATGTTCCTGCATATGATTAAAGTTTATTTTTTTATGTTAAAAAAAAGCATTAAATCTTGTTGACTGGATGGGCTGCTCGGCACATGTGCCTTGAAAGCACCATGATCTAAACGGTATTTCTTCCCATTTTCTTTTCTTTTGTGAAGGCCACACACACTAAAAACACTGGGGACAAAATACGGACACTGGTACTAAAAACAACATTACATGGAAAATATATATTTTTACAGTCAAATACCATTAAATAATCAGATATTTTTAATATCGGTAATTTATATTTTGAGATCCTTATTGTCTTATTGAATAAGTGGGTGGCCAATCACAGTACCAGTAAAAATCATGACTACACAGTCAAATCGTTTAATGAACACTCTGTAAATAGGAACCATATGTTTACTGGCGCAGTGCTAAAATATGAAGTCTTTAAGTATGTGTGTGTATATATATATACATATATACATTGATGCCAGGTCCTTAGCTTGGCCAGGCTTTGATGCTAGGTCCTTAGCTTGGCCTTAGCAAGGCTTTGATGCTAGTTCCTTAGCTTGGCCAGGCTTTAGGGCTAGCTTGGCCTTTTGGCCGTACCTCTTGCCATGATCTTTGATTTTTGCATTTCGGAGATGGAATAAGAGCTTGCTCTGTCCACTCCACGCATCGGCCCGGTATTGCAGTACCTCCGGGAACGGTGCATTCGCAATGATCGCAGCAAGGCTTTAGGGCTAGGACCTTAGCTTGGCCTTTTGGCTGAGAGTAAGTGTCCCGGCTCCTAGGCTTTGTAGCGTATTATGAACTGATCGATAACGGATAATGGATAATGAATAACGAAGATAGAACAATAACCCTTAAAAACCCCAAAACCCCACATGAACTACAGTATAAACTTGCCTTTTTTTAATACTCACAGGTCAAGAAATATTAATGTATTTTACATAACATGTGGCTCACCTGGAGAGAGCTTGTCACAGTTGCCATGGCGCCAGCTGCGACTCGTTGACAGATTGGCTTCTCGTCTATTTAAGCTCAGTGCTCTCGCTCAACCATTGTCAGTCCGTCAACGAACCTCTGTCCCGCAAGACGTGGGTTCTGACTCGGTCGTGTTTCCTGTTGATATTTCCTGTCCGTTATTGTTCCCGTTTATTTTGTCCTGTTTAATATCAGTTTCCAGTTTTGTTCCCGTCTATTTTTGTCCTGTTTATTATTCTCTCCAGTTTTCGTTCCTGTCTAGTTTGTTCTGTTAAATTAGGCTATCCTGTTTGTATATCAATCCTGTCCGTCTCGTCCTGTCCTGTATCAACCCCATCCGTCCGATATCTGCTCAAGCAATTGGTGTCGATCTCGCCAGTCTCTGGCTTTCTGTCTTTCCACGGCAGACCGCTGCCTAACGTACATGACTCCCCATTTCCTGTAAAATAAAAGCATGTGTAAGAACGTCACGCATTTGGGTCCTAATCCTGTTCTGGTTAATGAAAGAACTGATAAAATTGTCCGCCATCTTGCTGCTAAGCGTTCCCCTAAAAAACAAAAACCTTGTGAAAGGCTGCGCAAAAAATGAGAAGAAATAGCGTGCTGTTTATTCAACATACATTGTATTCTTTTTTTGTCTATTTTTGAATGCACTACACCATACAGTGACATCTATTGGTCAAACATTACACTGTGTCCCTTTTAACAAAAAGGAACCGATTTGAAAATAAAAAGCAAGAATCATTGCAAAAGAACTCGTCTTGTTTCAGTTGTTCCTGCAAAAAAGATTGCAGGATGTTGGATCAACTCAACCCAAATAGTGGATCGGTCCATTTTTTGACCCCAATTGGGTTATTTTTCCGAAACAGTTTCAGAGTCTACATTGCCCAATGAAATGACATCAATTTGTGTAAAACAACCCCATACCGAGTATTTTTCAACTTAAATCAGGGTCATTTTGTATAGTTTCGTGCAAATTAATGAATTGGTTCGTTTTTGACCCTATGTTTGGGTTATCTCTGATCCACATACAGACTGCAAAAGTCCCACGGAATCCGAGAGGTTTATTTTCTCTAATGAGCGCGAGGTAATGCGATGCTGTCTCATTTGCATATAAGTGGCGTGTTTTCCCATCCGTCGGCCAGCTCTGAAGGGAGCAATTGTGGAGAACTCTGAAATTACATTTTATAAGTCGTATGTGCTACAAGGGCTGCTCCATTTCCCCCTCGATGCCTTAATGCATAACACATGGCGGACTGTACACCTGATCAAATACCTCAAGGGGGCCCTGCAGTTTGGAAAATTCTCAATTCTCTCCCTAAATAAAACAAACAATGGCTTCGCTAAATATATCGCATGTGCCTATTGTGCATCTCTTGACCTTTGAGTCCCCTCTCTCATCATGTGCACAGCAAAGTTACAGCTAATGCTAATGCTAAACGTCATTTGACTTGCTAAACATGCATTCACCTTCTTGACTGTGTTGTCCTTAAAACAGTTTTTGTTTAATACAAAGGTTACTGTGTTAGAAATGCAATACAAGGCTAAAAACGGATTTATAAAGTGTTCTGCATAGATATTTTGTCATTTTTTGAGCTTTAAGTTGAAAAATACAGTGAAATAATACTAGCCGCGGGTAGTACTGCTTCCGGGTTTCCCGTGTTACTGTCTGTTTATGATCTGGTTGTCATCAGTAGTCTCACACAATGGCTGACAAGACGGGTGCATGTTCTAATCCATCACCATCCATGTTGAAGAATTAGCAATGCAATGCCGTACATTTCTAAAAGTCTTTTTATATTGTAAATTGTAATAGTTAAGACAGATGTTATTTACTTTATTTTTGTAAAGTTATTGGCACATGATCTCAATGCATTCTTATGTAATGTGGAAGTTTTCCCCGTTTGTAGAAGGAATTAAAGCTTCAGTTACATGTGGACTGTGGTCATGTACTTTCTTTGTTGGTTTAGTTCGGTGTCATATCAATGGCACGACATTAACATCTTTCTTATAACAGTTTGATTGTAAAAAAAACACCTTTTTAGGTCAACAGTGGAAGACATTTTGGGTTGAATTGACCCAACTTTCTTTTTTGTTTTGCTGGAATAATTCCAACAGGTCTTTTTGGTCATTTTCTTTTTAAAGCCATAACACAAATGGACTAGTATCCTTATAACAATGCCAAAATGAGTTGTTTTTGTTTTACACATCCTCATTTTTGTTTTAAACATTTTTCCAAAATTGGGTTATTTTATTTAAATTATTTGCTTCTTTTTAGAAATATGATTATTTTAAAAATACACATGATAAGTTTCTGTAAACCTGATAAGTTTCTGTAAACCTCCCAAATTTTGCCATTTTGTTTTAAACAACTTTTATGCAGATTAATATTACTGCTTAGTAACACCTTCAATATCTGTATTTTTTGTAAATATATCATTTTTATAATAATAATAAAACCATGATTAAGCTTCTTAAAACAATGTCGAAGAAACTTTTTAAAAGAACCTTCAAAAAAATGTTTAGAAAAAAAAAAAAAAATGGACTTTAGAGAAAGATCCCCTATAAGAGCACTTTTTAAGATAATATTTCAATTTTTAGTTTGGTAACATCTATAATTAATACTTTTTATGAATATATTAATTTTTTTAAATACACACAAATAAGCCATTTTTTTCAGAAGTGATGTATAGAAATATGTGCAATTTACTTATTATATTCTATTGTTAAAGACAACTGGAAGTGATTTTGTTCAAACAAACAAAAATCATTAATCAAATATAAGGAAAAAAAAAAGAGCGATTTTGTTTTTTAAAATCTTCCAAAAAATAGTTTCTGTTGTTGAGTTTTTTCCCCCCCATCGATTACTTCTTAAATACCAAACAAATTGGACAAGGGTTTTCAAAATTTCACCTAAATAATGGTTAAAAGTAAACTGACAAAATAAGGTCATTTAAAAATAACCCAGCAAAAATGGTTTAAAGGGTGGATATTACTTTCTTAACTACATAGACTGTTTAATTTTGATTACAAATACACCTAAAATTGGGTCATTTTTTGCTCCCAAACATAATGACTGGCCCAATTTCTGACCCAATTGTCACTTAGAGTGTCCGGTTGGTCAAGACAGGTGGACACCTGCTTTTGCAACAGGCACAGTCACTCTGTGTCTCCCCCTTTTGGTAATAAAGTGTTGGAAAACTGTGCCCTGCCAGCCGCTCAACCACAAAATATCAAGTTTCTATTGGCAGAATTCGAGTGCAAATTGAAGGTCTGCAAAGAGAAAAACAGCAGCGATGTGAGAGGGATGCTTGTTTGGATCTTGACGGGCCGGATCATCACACTTGGGTTTCATATTGGAAGTGACAGCAAGCCTGCTATACATTCAAATAAAATCAACAGCTTTATATTTAGAAAGGTTTAATACACACTTCAGTTGCACTTTTGAAATTACACAACTACTTCGAAATTGGAAATGTAAACAGGGGGAGAACGGGTTAGCTCAGGGGTCGGGAACCTTATTGACCCAAAGAGCCATAGAAGAAATTTTTTTTTTTGAGAGAGCCACACCATATATATATCAGTGTTCATTTTACCTCTGAAAAGTGATGACTCGCACGCTTAAAAATCTATGGGTCCCAATAGAGATCTATGGGTCCCCAAAATTTAGTGTGCTCAGTGCCCTTTCCATCTGTCGTATTTTCCCTTACAATTTTTTTTTTCAAACATGTTTATTTATGTAGTTTAACATGTTATATTGTACATGTGTTTCCTTATATCAAAATTTTGACCCTGAGTTGCTCGACATGAATGAAGTTTATTATAAAAAAGTTCAAAAATAAAGTCGCTTGGACGTTCACTGTAGAAGGAATAAATACATGCAAATATAATTAAGTAGAATAATACATTTTCTTATTCAAATTAATATTTAATTTTCTGCATTATTTATATAATTATTGTTGGTAATACACTGATTAAAAGGGATCACCTCAAACCTGTCTTTTTTATTTTCTCCTTTTATACTTCCGTTTTTTCTTAACTTCTTTATACAACATAATCATTCGTAATATAATGCATCAAAGCAAGTGAGCCGTTTGAGAGCCGGCTCTTTAATGAGTTGAGCTGAAAAAGCCGGTTTTCTAAAAATAGACTACGCAACTCGAACTCGAGATCGGCGTGCAGACAAAAACTTGAACCGCGAGACCAAAACAACAATGGCGGATCTGCCTGACAAAAAGTTTGGAGTGTGGTAAATCTTTGTTAAAAAATGATAATGACAATTTTGTGTCAAAAAAGTTGACGCACGTTGATTTGACACAATGCATCCCCAGCAAAAATAATGCGTCTAGGACACAGTGACGCGGGCAAACGAGAACACTGATATACATATATATATATATATATATATATATATATATATATATATATATATATATATATATATATATATATATATATATATATATATATATATATATATATTTATTTATTAGGACAAAAATCAACAAAACCAGCACAAAAGTGAATTTATCATCATATTGCATTTCACTTTCTGTGATTTGATGACTTAATTAAATCTATGAAATAATAATAATGCCAGATCCTGTGTCCCATATCAATAATATACCAGAAAAAGTTGTCCCCCTCACTTAGTTCCTTAATAGCGTTGAAATGAAATGATCTGAAATGATCTGCATTTATATAGCGCTTTTCAAGTCAATGACTTCCCAAAGCACTTTACATTGTGCTTCACATTTCCCAATAGCGGCCGTGATCTGTGCAGCCATGTAAGGCGCTAACCTGCTTATTGGGGGTATTGGGGGTTCAGTGTCATAACCAAGGACACTTCGACATGTAACACGGACAAGCCGGGATTCAAACTGGGATCCCTTAATCCTAAAACGATCGCTCTACCTCCTGAGCTACTGCCGCCCAGTTGAGGCTCTTTTTCACCGTTCGTTTGGTTTCAAAACAAGGTGCAAGCAAAGTTCTTTTGTAAAAATGTCACAAAACACTGCAAATGATAAGGATATCGTTGTATTGACCTTCGGCGCAGACTGCACTAAGCGAGAGAAGGGAGTGCCTTACTCTGAGTGCACAGATCCGACCACCTCTAACGCTCACCCAAACGAATTGCTCTTAATGTTTGCTGGCGTTCTTATTTATTTACAGTTTGATTAGTGGGTTTTCATCGCAAAGTATCTCAACAGTGAACATTCATAGTTTAATAAATGTCCATTTTAAAGGGTTTCTTAGCTACATACTGCCAAACAGGGTATAATAATGTGACACACTAATTGTAAACTGTAGAAGAGAATGTGCCCGATATATACTGGACTGAACTTCTTGTTAAGACAGATTTGCCTCTGCTTTGCTAGTACTAAAGTCAAGATGGATACATTCTACTTTACTAAGTTACAGAGAAATGTGCAGTGGTTACCTTTTATTTCCGAGCCATATGTACTCATGAAAATAGTCATATATGGCTCGCGAGCCATTGAGTCGCGACCTCTTAGCTAGTTTGTTTAGGCCTGTAACAGATTCTACACTCTAGAACCATTTTGGACCATTTTTAAACCATCTTTCCGAAGTTTTTTGTACAAATTGGCTTACATTTTGGTTTGTTCTTGTCATGATTACTGATGTGACTCACTTGTGCCCATTCATTTGGCGCCAACCGCCGCAAGTTCTGATTGGCTCCCTGTCACTATTTGAACCCAGTCCTCTCAATCCCCTGTTGTCAGTCCATCTGCGAACCTCAGCTTATACTAGGCAAGGCTTTTTTGACCCTGACTCTCGCCTGTCACGTTTTTGCTCCTGTCTGTCTCCGGCTACGACCTGTTTTTATCCTGACCACGTCTGCTCTCCCGTCCGGGCTTACGACCTCTTTTTGTCCCCAGCTACGTTCACTCTCCCGTTCTGGTTTACGACTCGTTTCCGACCTCGACAGCGCTTTGCTCTCCCAGTCCCGGCTACTGACCAGTTTTTCCATCCCTGACACCTCCATCGCTCGCTACGGAAGATCCACTTCCGTGTTCGGATCACAGTCCGAATCCGAGAGCAACTTGCTTCCCCCGTCCAGCGAACACCGGATCGTGGGCACAGCCCTTCCTCTTACAATAAAACTTGTGGTAAACGTCACGCATTTAGGTCCTGTCAAAATTAGCTTTGTTGTTATTTAACCCAATTTTGGTGGTTGTTTATTTAAAACAAAATTAACCTTTTTTGTTGTTGTGGTTGTTGTAAACGGTATAATCCAATATATGACCTAGTTTTTAGGTGGTCATAAACAACTATACAATTTGAGCGGTTTTCAAACAATATTACAATTTTTTGTTGTTGTTTAGTGCAAAACATCAACAATTATTGAAGTGGGTTAAATACAATAGCAATTTTTTAAAATAATTTACTCGTAAAATACATTGATTAGAAAATTGTTTGGAGTGTTTTAAAAAAGTAAACTTCCAAATTTTTTAATTGCTTTAATGGTTACCTTTCCATCAGTCAATGTATCAATCTATCAAATATTTGATCAATCAATGGATTTATCAACAGACCAAGGGCTCAGGAGGTAAAGCGCTCGTCTTGGGATCAAGAGATCGCAGTTCGAATCCCGGCTCCTCCGTGTTACATGTCCTTGGGTAAGACACTGAACCCCTAATGCCCCCAATAAGCAGGTTAGTGCCTTACATGGCTGCAAGGCCACTATTGGGAAATGTGAAGCAGACTGTAAAGCCCTTTGGGAAGTCTTGACTTGAAAAGCGCTGTATAAATGCAGATCATTTCATTTTATTTTATTTCACCAACCGAACGAGCAACCGATCGATTGATCAAGGCCTAAACCAACTGACCAACCCGCTGACCGATCACTCGATCACTCGATCAATCAATCAATCAACCAATCAATCAATCAATTAATCAATCAATCAAAGCTTTAAAGGTACTTGATCATTAAATCTTTCAAGTTCCTTTAAGTTTGCTACCTCTGCTCAAAGAGGGTAACCCTGGAGTAGAGCTAAGATTCATGGCCCGAGCCCGAACCCGAACCCGAACCCGAGGCAATTTCGGGCCGGGTCGGGCCTGAAATGTCAGTCATACGGTCGGGTCGGGTCGGGTTCGGTCCTGCTTTTTTTTTTTTTAATTAATTAATAATTATAAATATATGTTCATTAAAAATATATACTTAAACTATGTATGGATACTAGACCAAGGAATACTTGTTATAAAATAAATAATTTGGATAAAACGGAGAAGGAGCTGTAATTGCTTTTAACGGAGCCAGAGCATGCTCTGTGCACGTGACGTGACGTGAATGCTGTCCTCTTAATAATCTTCCCCTCCGCAAATTCGCGTGATTTTGGCCTGGTATCCCTGATATGGAGTCGGACCAACAAGAAGTTAAGGATAAACTCAAGAGAGGAGAACTGACGAGGAAAACGCACTCTGGTAAGAGTTTTAATAAGCGTTTTATATAGAATACGATCGCTTTTGTCGGAAGTGTACATTGACGTTGGTGACATTTTCATCCGCGTTAAAAAACGCAATTTGCAGAATAAAATCACGCTTTATTGTTTAAATAAACGCGTTATATAGACTAGGATCTCCCAATTATTATAATTAGCTCGCTTTATTGTTTTAATAAGCGTTTTATATAGAATACGATCAGGGGGGGGGGGATTTGCATAGGAGTCGGAAAAGGGCACAACACGTCAACACCCCCTCAATGATAGTGCCGCGCTAAAATCTTAAGGACGTACTACTACTGCTGCTGTGGATTATGGCCCAATGATCAAGTCGTCAAAATGACGGACGCCCTTAAATGTTTTCGCTACCTCAAAAAAAAAAACCCGTCAATGACAGATTGTCGCTTAATGTAACATCTGCAGTGCAGACACAGAAATATAAAAGATGTAAATGTTTATACAGTTTTATTTAACTTAGGCCTAGATGTTGTAACAAAAGGCAGAGTTTAATTTGTTATCATAAATCACCCCTCCTTATAAATAAAATATGTAATTTCGGGCCCCCTCGGGCCGGGCCAGCAAATCCAGTTAATTAGTCGGGCTCGGTCCGGGTCGGGTTTAATACCCCTCGGGCCTGCGTCGGGCTCGGGTGCTTTTTTTGGGCCCGATCTTACCTCTACCCTGGAGCATATCCTCAGTTGCTGTGTGAAGGCCCTGAGGAATGGGCGCTACTGTAGGCGCCATGACCAAGTCCTGAAGCCCATACCCAACACCCTCAGCTGTGGGATTTGCCAATGCATGCGTCTCTGCCCAATGAAGAATTCGATCGCTTTCGATGGGGAGAAGCCACCATCGGCTGCCAAGCTACCTCACCTGGGAGATGAAAGTTGACCTGGGGAAGCAACTGAAATTCCCAGAATCAATTGCCACCACAACACTGCGGCCTGACGTGCTGCTTATCCCTCGGGCCTCCAAGCAAATCAAACTCCTGGATTTCATGGTACCATGGAAGGACTGTATTGAGGAGGCCAATGAGAGAAAGAGGGCAAAATATGCTGAACTAGTGTGAACCTATTGTGGTGGGATGCAGACGGTTCGCTGGCCAGTCTCTCTGCAGGGCTTACAGCATCACAGGAGCCAACAAGTGAAGGGCCACTACGGAGGTCACAGAGGCAGCAGAGGGTGCCTCAAGGTGGCTCTGTTTGAGAAGTACACCATGGGTGAGGTAGCACTACCTGGACACAAGATGGGGTTTGATCAACCCCAGCTGGCTCGTCTGGGTGAGGGTGTATGATGTTTGAAAGACCTGAAACACCCTGTGACTCCAGGTAACGTCACCGATGATGTGTCCAGGTTGCATCAGTCGATGTCTGTTAAAAGAGTTATGAGCTAACGCTTCAAAGCTGTCCCACTATTCAGCTGCTTAAATATTGAGTTCAAACTCCCCAGTTATTTCAACTGTTAAATTAAAGCGAAAAACTGCTTAGAGTCATAAGTTTTGACAGGACAAATTTGGACAACGCTGTACATCCTTAAACTCACTGAATTGTTCAACTAATTGCAGAATAGAGTTTGCGATTAAAAAAAAATGTTCATTTGATGTTCAAGCAGGTTTGAAACTGTAACTAAAATCGGCAATTCATATCAGTTTGTGTGTACAAGCAGCAGAATATACCAACTTGTGCCTGCCTGCAGCCTGAGGAGACATATGCCGAAATTCACAACTTTGAAATGTGAAGAAAAGCTCTCTGCCAAGTCTCATTAGAACCTTTTGGAGCGCTATTTGCGGTATCCGCGTGAAAGTGGGCCAGATCCTTGATCAGCGCTGTCATAATAGCAGCATTCCAAACACAACAAACCCTCAAAGTTAGTTTTTACATGACTAATATTCCCAAACAATATTTTCCACCAGGCTTTCTGTGTGTTCTGGTCTTCTGACGGCGTTCCCCATGTTAAGTGGAAAAACATTCTTTGCTATGTATGACTAAATTGTTCGACAGGCCTAAAGTCTGTTTAGCAGGATTTAAACCGGAATGATTTGGCCCTACAATTCTGATGACAAAGTAATTTGACTGGTCGACATAGTAATATATAAAGTATATGATCACGCTAATACGATGCCAAGGTAATATTAGGACCTTTTTTTCCGTAAATTCGTACAGTTAGAAAACGTGCTTGAGCATTGCTGTGATATTAAAAGCTAATTACATCCACTGATTTGACTGAACTCGGTTGTAATGGTAAATTTTCGGTGTGGCTACTTATTTCACAATGGATATAGCTATACAATTTATGTCAGTTCTATTTATCTTGAAGAGTGAGCTTTTTAGTTTCTAGGAATCATGTAACAATATTTAAACGTCAAGTTATGATCGTTTTCACAATAGTGTCACGATACTGCATAAAATACTAAAATGGAAATCGTACATAACACCAGTAACAAAAAATACATTTGAGTATCATGAGCTACCATTTTTGATATTGGCCAAAGTAGGTAAAATATATTTTTTGTTACGACAATATGAAACATATTTTATTTTATAATAACTTCAAGGGAAACTGTGTGATATTTAGCCACCAGTTAGTGTTGTAATGCATAGTACGACCAAGAACGAGGGCTAAAAAGCACAAAGAAGAAAACAAAATGAGGAGACTCAAAGGAATAAACTGCACTGTTTATTTCTTATTTTTCGCCAAGGCGTTTGCAATATTTTTGTTTTTGAGGCACCTGCAGCAGCAAGATGGCCAACATGTCACAGATCAGAACGGACACAGGACTCAATTGCATACGTTACTCAGTTTTTATTGAAAAGAGAGTGAGAGTAAGGCTTGCTTGCTTGCTTGATCCGACGACTGGCGGAAAACGGAAGCGAGCGAGGTGGGAGTGACACTTCCGTGTCGGACTAAGACAGGCGGGAATGATAAGTCGTTTGGCCAGGGCTGGAGATCAGAGGCGATGTCAAGTTCGTAATCAGGGTCGTAGGCAGGAGGCAGGCAGAACAGGTGTAGTCAGGTCCATGAAACGGGTCAAAAACGGAGATCAGGCAGGAGACAGGCTTTAACAGGGACGGAGTCGGAAGGGAATGCTCACTGAGTGAAACATAACAATTCGCAACGATCTGACAAAGTCTGAACTGAAGCCGGGGGCTTAAGAAGGGTGTGGCCACCAATCAGCTTGTCCGGGCTGTTGGTGCCAATCAAGCCGCCCAGGCCTAGGTGTTCCCAATTGGCAATTATGACACAACAATCACGCCAGCTCACTCTAGGTGAATATGTTATGTAAAATAAATACAAAACTTTGACTTACTAAGTTAGAAACACATATTTGTATGAAAGTTGATATATTTTTTTACTTATTATTTGAATTAATATTGCTAAATAATACGAAATATCCCTTTAAGAGGCTTGATAATCAGAAAGTGACCAGAACGTTCCTGATTAAAGCGAAACCGCAGAGAACTGGCTACCAGAGGTTTTTATATGGACTTGTTCTAATATTGTTTAATATTATATAAAGCAATTGATAGCAAAACTAAAATGGATTTAAAAGATGAAAAAAATCTAAATTAGTCAATAATGCAATTTGGTAGCAACAAGTCCATGCTCCCAAAAATCCGATTGTTTTTGCCCCAATAACTAATAAATGAATAACGCAAATTTAATATTTTAATTCTTTATTTAGTGTTTTTTCCAATTAAAGAGACTGTGTTTTTATTTAATGCTTCCTATTGATCAAAATAACTTCAATATTTAAAAAACAAAAACAATATTGCTGCTACGGGTACCCAGAAAACTAAAACCTTATGAAAAGGCCGAGCAAAAATATAAGAGAAAAATGTAGCGGTTTAGTCCTTTGGTATGTATGTTTTTCTCATGCTTTTTGGTTTTTACTCTCACTCTCACGGCTCAATGCAGTGACAACTAGTGGTCAAAAATACACACTGTCCCTTCAATCGAAACTTGATTTCTACGAACAAAGAAAGCGTTATTTCAAACTGGCTCGAAATTTTGCTGAGTTTTGTAAATGATCTGTTGTCGTAATCCAAACCGAGACAGCTCTGATTGGCTAATGAATACTTGAGCCTCCGCAACAACTTCAAATAATATTTGCTAACCATTTGCTTTAAATCACTCATGTCTCTTCCATGCAATGTCAGGTTTAGCTATTGTAGAGAGAGGCTAACGTTGTGTAATGATCTCAAGTGATGCATGAATGAAGAATGAGTAGTTAAAGTTTCTTACAACATTTGGATTTATAAGTACTTTGCTGATCCATTTTTTGCGCATTGATTGGAAAAATACAGTGTCCATTCTTTACTGACCGGTAACATTTCTGGTGTCTACCCCTATTTATCACTTTAATCACTTGCTTACTCAATGTACACACAGGCTTAATCCTCTTAAAATTGGCACAGGTCTTAAACCTAAGTGGAAAAAACATGCATCATTAAAATTAAACACTGAAGATAGTGGTTGGAAAATGAACGAATGGAAAATTGTAGTACCAGTTGCCAGAAAAGCTAGCTTTTCTAAATATTATTTTACGATATTTCTAATTTACTGAGGATAGTGGTTGGAAAATGAATGGATGATAAGTTGTAGTACCAGTTATCAGAAAATCTAGCATTTATAAAAAATATTTTACTATATTTCTAATGTACACACAGGCTTAATCCTCTGAAAATTAGCATGAGTCTCAAACCTAAGTGGAAAAAACATGCATCATCAAAATTGAATCCTGAGGAAAGTGGTTGGAAAATGATTAAATGGAAAACTGTAATCCTAGTTGCCGGAAAAGCTAGCTTTTCTAAATATTATTTTGTTATATTTCTGACCTGTTTTTACATTAAAACAAAATTCCAAAAAGTAAACATGTCTACTAATCCTTTTTAAATTATGCTTCTAATTTCATTATATGTTTAACTCTTATTCTAAAATACTAAGAAAAATAATAGTTAACATGAATCATTAACTTACTCCTTTTACATGTTTTCTGTATTTCACTATATCTGTATTTTTGTTTTCAAAATGTAATTTTGTCTTGCCATGGCGCCCGATTGGTCCTGCCCGTGTGGTGCCATCTGCGGCTCGTTGACGGATTGGCTTCCCTTCTATTTAAGCTCAGTGCTCTCACTCAACCTTTGTCAGTCCATCAACGAACCTCTGCACCCATAAGACGTGGATTTACACTCTAGCCGTTTTCCTTCCCGTGTTTCTTGTCCGGTATTGTTCCCGTCTATTTTGTCCTGTTCAATATCGATCTCCAGTTTCGTTCCCGTCTAGTTTGTCCCGTTTAATTTCGATATCCAGTTTTGATATCAATCCTGTCTGTCCCATCCTGTCAGGTATCAACCCCATTTGCTCAATATCTTCTCGTGCAATTGGTATCAAGCTCGTCGGCTTCTGGCTTCCCGTCATTCCATGCCAGACTGCTGCCGTACATCTCCCGCCCAACGATCGCCAAATCACTGGCGTTTGTTTTAACGTGCATGACTGCCCCATTTCCCGTAAAATAAAAGCTTGTCTGAGAAACGTCACGCATTTGGGTTCTCCTCCTGTCCCAGTTCATGAAAAATCCATAAAATAATAAAATAGATTGGCTCATTTGAAGTATGATTTTATAATCTTAATGGAATAAAATCCTTAAAATGTGAAATTGTATAAATTAACCCCTATACATGATAATACAAACAATTTTCATCATTTTTAGGATATTGTTTCTTTCTTTACTTTAAATTTTTGTTATACATATGGTAAGGAAATGGATGGTCTTATGATTATTTTTCTAATTTTGATATATTTTCTGTTTTTTAATGTGACTACATTCTTAAATAATAATTGAAAAAAATATTGAAATGACCAAACTGGTCTAATATGCCATTTGGCATATCAATGGCATTGGTTTAAATTAATTTTTGTAGAATATTTTTTTTTTGAAACAAGAACATGGTTTATATCATATCCTGTGTTGGATTATTATTAATATTATTTTTAAATGTTTTTTCACGTCAAATCTCTTTTTAATAACGTCCTCTATGTTGTCATTGATAGAGACAAGTGTCTTTGTTTGCGATTGAATTTGCCCATCCCAGTCATATAGTTTCACTTATTTGTGCATTGGGTTGAAAGGCCCTGTCAGGCCCAGGCTCTGTGCTTCCATCTTGCCGTCCTTTTATGGAGAGGGGGGGGCCCATGAGTCTAGTTAAAAGGTGTGCGATTCCCACCACGAATCTAATTAGATCTCTGACTGGGGTCTGAAAAGAAAAAACAGAGAGAAAAGCATAGAGGGATAAAGGTGCTATAGCAGCTACCTCACACCCCTGCTGCACCTTGGCCTGAGTCATCCCCCTGCTTCCTCCTTGCAGTAGAAAAACAAAGTCCTGCAGGCTAATGAAGTTTGTAATTAAGGAGATTCTGTCTGGGTGAGCGAGTAATTAGGACGAGGCTTCTCGGGGGTGTTAGTGGCACCGAGCGTATAACTGCAGTGGCGTGAAAAAGTATTTGCCCCCTTCCTGATTTCCTTATTTTTTTGCATATTTAGCACTCACTATTTCAGATCATTAAATCGATTTTAAAATCACGCAGAGACAACTCAAGGAAATAAAAAATGCAGTTTTGAAATGTTGATTCCATTTATTAAGGCACAATTAAATCTCGGCTTACCTGACCCTATGTGATAATGTAATCCATCCCCCCACCCCCGTTAAATCCCAAAGTGACTGTGAATAACTACAGTTTTGGGGAATCTGACTGCCACCACCTGTTTTTAAACAAGACATTTTCTGTTAGACAAAGTGAAGAAGGTTACAAAATCTCAACAACCCAATAGACATGCCACGATTCAAAGAAATACCATAGTAAATTAGGAAAAAAGGGAAATGTATCTGTCCGGAAAAGTTCACAAAGCCATTTCAATGTGAACCACTGTCAGAGCCATTATCAACAAATGGAGAAAACTGGGAACGGTGGAAAACATTAACAGGAATGGTAAACAAACTAAGAATATTCCAAATATGCAACGACGGCTCACCCGGAAGTTTACAAAAAAACTCGAAAAACCTCCAAGGAACTGCAGCCCTTGCTGGTGTGAGTTAAGATCAGTGTTCATGACTCTACTATAATACACCAAACAAAAATCACATCCATGGGAGAGTTACAAGGCGAAATGCACTGCTGTCACAAAATAACACAAGGAGTTTACTCACATTTGCCAATAGGAATCTTGATGATCCTCGAGACTTTTGGAGAAACGTTCTAAGAAGAGATAAGTCAAAAATGAAAGTTTTTAGAAGGTATTCAGCCTGTTACATCTGGCGTAAAAACGGTACAGCATTTGACAAAAAGAACATGATGCCAACACTTAGGCATGGTGGTGGCAGTGTGATGGTCTGGAGCTGCGTTGCTGCCTCCGGACCAGCACAGCTTGCTGTGGTTGACGGAATAACGAATTCTGTTGTTTTCCAGAGGATCCTGAAGGAGAACATCCATCAGTTCGTGCCCTCAAACTCAAGCGCTCTTGGGTCATGCAGCAGTACAACGATCCAAAACACACCAGCAAGTCTACCTCTGAATTGGTCAAAAAAACTGACAAAATGAAGCTTCTGGAGTGACCAAGTCAAAGGCTGGGTTTAAATCCAATTGAGATGGTGCAGTGTGACGTTAAACAGGCTGTTCATGCTAAAAAACCCTCCAATATGGCATCTCATCTCATCTCATTAACTGCACCGCTTATCCTCAGTAGGGTCGCGGGGGTGCTGGAGCCCATCCCAGCAATCATCGGGCAGTGGGCAGGGGACACCCTGAACTGGTTGCCAGCCAATCGCAGGGCACACAGGGGCAGACTCACTCATTCACACCTAGGGACAATTTGGACCGGCCAATCCACCTGAAATGCATGTCTTTGGAATGTGAGAGGAAACCGGAGTGCCCGGAAGAAACCCACGCAAGCACGGGGAGAACATACAAACAATGCACAGGAAGTCCGGTAGCTGGATTTGAACCCACACAGGAGGTTCCCAAGACCTTAGAACTGTGCCGTACACACGCTAACCACTGCGCCGCCGTGCTGCCCCCAATATGGCATATTCGAAACAATTTTGCAAAGGAGAATGGGCCAAAATTCCTCAACAGTTTCGTAAAATACTCATTAGCAATTCTCGTGAATGTTCGATTTCTGTTATTGCTGCCAAAGGTGGCCCAACTTGCTATCAGGTTCAGGGGGCAATTACTTTTCCACACAGGGCCAGATAGGTTTTTTTTTGTGCCTTCATAAATGGAATCAACATTTTAAAACTGAATTTTGTAATTTCTTGGGTTACCTCTGTGTGATACTAGAATCGGTTTGATGATCTGAGACCTTTGTGAGTGATACATATGCAAAAAACACAGAACTCCAGAAGGGAGCAAATACTTTTTCACAGCACTGTAGGTCCACTGTCACCGTCCCTTTTGGATTTACGTCCACAAAATCTTTAATGGGCTTGCTTTATCGTCCGTAAATGTGCTGATGTAAAAAGTTGCCGTATAATTTAAGATCAAAATACGCCGACGCAACAGCACGTCGCGTCGGCTAGCGCGCTATGGATCTCTGATGTGTTGTGAAATCAGATATAATTGCCGTAAAATGGCTGAGGGACACGACTTTGCTCTGTTCGCAGAGAAGACATGTCCGCCCTAATTATCACATTTACTTCAGATTGGTTGACTATGCAGCTGATAAAGAAAGTTCACCTGGCCTCAATTAACTATATTTATCTGAGATTATCCCTCCGTGAGATTTCTGTTCTGCCGGAAAGATTAGCGGCAGTAAGAGTTGCATATGCAGGATGAATACATTTTCCACGTCTTTGACGTTTTCAAAGGTAGATAAATTAAAATAATGGAATAAGGTGTAGCGGCAATTTTGTGGATTTAATAGCTGGATGCCTTAAAAGAAAGTATATAATATATATTGTGCTGAAAATATTCAGCATGTTACAATTGTAAAAAAAATCCAATTGCAGGTTATGAATGCTCATTATTTCATGTTTTATATAATTATATATATGTATACACACACATCCAGACGCTTCCCTACTTACGACCTTTCGACTTACGTGAAGCGGTAGATACGGACATTTTTTTCAGGATGTCCAAAAATGTCGGACACTTCTGTAAGTTTGATTTTCTTTATTGTGTACACCTTTTTTCCGAGTACAGGACAGTCCTGTAGTGCTTCTTTCTGCCGCTTCCGGCCTGTGGAGCTATGAGAGGTCACCTAGCATCAACCCAGAAGTAAAAAAATATGCTTCCTCTTCCTAGTTCGTGTGTAATCATACTGTACTACGTGTGCTGTATTTATAGCGCGCTAAAAACTCAATATGGTTGGTGTATGGAGTAAAGAAGAGGCGAGCCGTTTCTTTTGAAATGAAAGTGGAATAAGAAATTGATGGGGTTGAGAAAATAGTCGGAACGCTTTTTTTCAGGAACTTTTTACCACAGATGACGACCTTTCGAAGCATATCCATTCCAGAGGTAAGTTACACTTAACTTTATTTATGTTTATAGAGCATATTATTTCATGAAATGTTTATTTTTTAGTACAAAACAATACAGGATACTTATACAAGCCTTAATCATACTTATATAAACTTTAAACATAGAAAATAGTCAAGTCAAGTCAAGTCATTTTTATTTGTATAGCCCTTAATCACAATTAGTCTCAATATCGCACTGAAGCAACTTACGAACAAATTCAACTTAAGGAACGATCGACCGAAATTTAAGTTGGGCAGCTTTTATATGTATGTATATATATATATATATATATATATATATATATATATATATATATATATATATATATATATATATATATATATATATATATATATATATATATATATATATATATATATATATATATATATATATATATATATATATATATATATATTGAAGAATATGAAGAAGACAAAGCAAGGGTAAAGTTTTCTTTGTTTAAGGAAACATTTGTTTAACAAGCATCCCCAAAAGCAGTATATTCTGTTTTAAAGGTCTAATTATCTTTGTTTGAAAAATTTTCCCCCCTTTTTCCACATTTGGAAGGAATCAACAACCCTTCGATCCACATAAAATATTGCCTCCTTGTGTTAAACAACACCCAGATTCCATTCAAATTTTCAGAAAACAAAAAAAAAGAACTGTAAAAAGCAGACTTTTTATTTTTACTTTCTTTAAGGAACTACTTATTGGTAAGTGGTAAGATAAATGCTACGTTATACCGAGTAATACACTGTGTAACAGTAAATAGGTAATTTTCATCTTTTTCTAATTAATAAGCATGTACGACATGTTAAAAGACTAGTTTTTTTCTATTAATAGTAGTATTTTTTTGTGTTGCTTCAAATAAAACATCACACCTTTAGGGGGTTGTTGGTACTTGACTCAATTTGTTTAGGTTTCTGTAAACAAATAACACTTATTAGGTTGTTTTGATTAAAATCACCTAGTCTTGGGCAACTTTTTTTTACAATAGTGATTTAAAATAATTTCACAATTTTCAAGTTGTTTAAAGTGGAGAGTGTGTATTATTTAGCACCGCCTAGAGGTAAAAACCTTTGTCCATTAAACAGACAATATGACTATAAAAAATTTTAGCGTTTAAAAGAAAATGTTGGGGTTCGAAACAATATAAGATTTTTGTTGTTAACTCAACAAAAACGACCATTTTTGTGGTAACTCTAGAGCCAAATCGGGTTATTTTATTTTGCCAAACAGTTTTACTGTAAGACTATAAAATCTGCCATTTTGCCACTTGCTATCAGTTAAAAATGACACCAGAGTTAATAAAATCGATGAATAAAACAATCTTTGGAATGTAATTAAGCTTTTATTGGTCATTGCCTCAAAAGCTTTGACGACTGTTTAAAAAAAAAGAAGTGGTAAAACGGTCGAATCCAGGCAATGATTAAAAGCACACATTTATTTCAATTGCAATTTATCATTTTTTATTGTTGTCAGTGTTGAAGTTGCAATAGTAGATAGTCAGTTGGACACTCCTGATATCAAGTTAACCTACCATATCTAAAACTGCTTAACACTGTTGGGACTGGGAAGTGTCCCGCTGCGAGGCATAACACCTGGGCAGTGAACTCTTGACCTCACGTTAGTGTTCCAACCCCCACAGCCCCCTACTAAACCCAAAAAAATCAGCCTCCTGGTCAGCTGGAGGATCAGACAAGCCCAACACTCTTCATTTCCTGTTTCGCCTGCAACCAACCCGTCCCTCATAGTAAAAAATGATGCTTCCTGTCTTTCAGTTAGTGCGAAGAAACAACCTTTTTGGATAAAAGGTTCAATTTATCAATGACGTGCAGTGAGGTTTGTATGTTTTGAGGCACAGTCCGATTCACTGAGAGATGAACCTACATCTTATTCATCACTTGATGAATTTTGTTGAGGCATGGCAAGAAAGCAATATAAAAATTGTACCACAAAACAAAACCTTATAAATGAAGTCTATACACTGCATGTTTTAAAATAAATCATCACTAGATAGGTAATCTTCAGTTATTAAAAATAAAGCCCATGAAAAAATACTGGATGGCTTGACCTGCTGTTAGCTTACTAATGCTATTACTAATTATTTGGGGCTGAGGTGTGCGCCAAATTACAATCCTTGGTCTCACTATTACCCTTTGGCATGAGGCAATAGAATTGTGTGACTCGCTCCAGTAATATAAAACACAAAGCTCCCTTTGAATGTAAACATCAATGGTTTACCTATCTTTGATGAAAACAAGTTAATGCAACAAGAAATCAATGAATAGCTTGACTTGCTGTTAACTTGACAATATTTTGACTTACTCTATTGTTAGAGTTGTCCTACATATCAGAATCCTTTGTCACTATCGCCCTCTGCCATGAGGCAAGAGAATTGTGTGACTCACACTGCATATACAGACACTCAGCACAGTAATACATTACATACTAATTATATTAATCATAATTTTAATATCATGTGAAAATTCAATTATTTTGAAAAAATGCGTAGAACCAATTCCTATATTTTCTATTTTTTTGTTTCCGTCACAGACGAAGCACAGCCTCACCTGCCTCTCCTGACTGCACATCACTGATATTTATACTGTAGGATCAATTCTTGAAGGGAATTGCTGTGGTCGTTCCTTATGTAGTCCAAAAGGGAACAAGTGCAATTATTTAAAATCAGTTGCGTATGGAATTCACTTGTGATTTGGCTGATAAAGACCAAAAGACAAATGTGTTTTTTTCCATCAAAGTCAGAACTCATAGGAAATGGTCATCAGAAACAAATACTTGTAAAGGACATTCTCGATACCGATGCTTTATCTGCATGGAGAAATGCATATGTGGTAGCGCTATTTCTTGGGTACATTCAAGCAAGTCTCCGAAATTACTACCGAGTCCGTTTTAGCCCGGTTTAACAGCCAAGTCTTGTACTTACAATGCCCAACCACAGTTAATATTTACCCACTTAACCTTGTCCTGCAACAAATTAGGAGGGATTTTCAAAGTTGAACGCCAGACCAAACAAAGAACTATCTTAAGGCTGGCTAGACTGAGGCCAGTAGCAAGGTACTTTGATTTAAAACATTAGTTATTTTTAACTACAAAGAGAAAAAACAATCCTTTTGCTAGCTATATGAAAATATTAGTAGTAGCAGTTATAGAGGGCAGGAGTAAAGAAAAGTAAGTCATTTTAAACCGAGTTCACAAGAATGATCGTAGAACTAGCTAAATGTTAAAAGTTGTAGTCGTGTTTTTTGCATTAATGGCCAAAGTGAAAAATGTCTCCTTTTCTTCCCTTGAGAAAGATATTGCGCAGGGGACTGGTCAAGTAATTAGTTTTCTTTTTTTCTTTCTCTCTTTGTTTCTTTCTCTCTTTGTTTCTTTGTTTCTTTCTTTCTTTCTTTCTTCCCTTCTTTCTTTTTTTCTTTTTTTCTGTCTTACATTCTTTTATTTCTTAGTCTAAATAATCTTAAAGTTACACGGCATATTTCAACAAGATAGGGTATTATATTAAAGCATCATAATAGATTTAGAAAATGTATTAATTTGGTGCATAGTGTTTTGATTACTTTTGGTCATTGATCCTTAAACACAAAAAAATAAGGAGCCCGTTTGGGAGCCGAAAGATCCAGTGAGAGCCATTGAACCAGGCCGAAAGAGACGGTTCTCTAAAAAGAGCCGGACTTCCTATCTCTACTCGTAATATCATCATGATTTTTACCGAGGATTGCACCAAGACAGATGTAGACTCATTATAGGTTAAGTAGAGCAGGTGTTATTCAGCTCCAGGCAGACCTTCGTGGAAGAGATCATTTCATGTTGACTACTTCCTCACGCATTTGTCTTATCCATTGGCTGTGAGTGGAAGTTTTGGCCCGATCATCCCTCATCGTTCACCGTGACCTGCCCCCAAACCCGCTTTTGTGCTGCCGGCAAAATACAAAGGATAAAACGAAAACTACTTTTAGAATGCAAAATATTAGATGTTGGGTAAAATCCCCAGCGGCTGTATAAAGAGCAATCACCTTGTTTATTTGTTTTGCAGTAGACTAAAGTGCATGATAAGAGGTTTCTTTCTTGCTCATTGGCGTTGCAAAAAAATCAACAGGTATCCCGTGACTAAATTCCTGGATTACACGCTGTTATGTAAATAACTGAGCTTACTAAAATTTCACAAAATAAGGTTTTTGTAAAATTTTTTACGGTCGTTCAAGATTTAGGCTTAGAGTTATTGTCTGTGCTCATACTTTTACCCTGCCTAAGTTGCTTGCTGAACACAATATGTCATGCATGTGCCTCGAGGGGAATAGTGCAGGATCACAAGACTTTTGGAATTTAGATGATATCATGAAGTCATTTCTTATCAGCACCTTAGCCCATTGAAGCTAAGGATGTTTCAGCCTAATGGTCGCTGTTCAGTGAATGGTAAAAGCTCAAAGATCCCCACAAATTCAACAGAGGAGCTGACAATGTGCGCAGTAAAAAAATACAAGCTTGAGTCATCAGGTAGCACGTGAACAGCAGAATAGTCCATGAAAAAAAAACATCAGACATCAGAACACTTTGTCTAAAAAGTTGGCGAAATACTCATCTGGAAATCGACCAAAACTGACAGAAACAGGTAATGTATCTTTGCAGAGAAACATTATGTTCATGGACACCAACTGCTTGTCTTCTTGGATCAAACAGTATTCAATAAATCTATTGGCTGACAAAAATGTGAAACCTCACTTAGGTTTTGTAAGCTTATGATGGACATAAGTAGTATTACTTGTGTGATAAGATTTACAGGATTAAAATTCCTCACGCTATGGTTACGTCGTAAAGTTAACATCTGCATGCATAGGGAAGTCAAATGTTATGACCTTAATTGAACATGAGAGCTACTTCTTTCATTCTTATCAGTTCAAAAAGCTACCAATGAGAATGTATTTCACAAATATGTTATAGTCGTCATGTTACTACTATGTTATTACTGTGTCATTAATGTGTTTTTAGTAGGTGTCAATTCTGAGAAGTGTGGGGAAAAATAGTAAACCACAAAAACTTCTTCCTTAAATGACAGCACTGGGCGATTACATGTATTAATAGAATAGTTTTAAAAACATTTATTCAGACTTTTTTATAATCATGCTTGTACAGACACTGATGATGCTAAGCATTTCTTATGCCAGTGAGAACAGATACCAGAAATATAAATCATGTTTTTTTTATTTTTCACATTTTCAAATTGCAGCACGGCGGTGCAGTGGTTAGCGCATGTGCGGCACAGTTCTTGTCATGGGAACCTCCTACGTGGGTTAGAATCCAGCTCCAGACTTCCTGTGCGGAGTTTGTATGTTCTCCCCGTGCTTGCGTGGGTTTCCTCCGGGCACTCCGGTTTCCTCCCACATTCCAAAAAAAACATGCATTTCAGGTGAATTGGCCGGTCCAAATTGTCCCTAGGTGTGAATGAGCGAGTGAGTTGTCTGTCCCGGTGTGCCCTGCGATTGGCTGGCAACCAGTTCAGGGTGTCCCCTGCCCACTGCCCCAAAATGGCTGGGATGGGCTCCAGCCCCCCCGCGACCCTAATGAGGATAAGCGGTACGGCTAATGAGATGAGACATTTTCAAATTACTATAATCTTAGAAAATCACAATGACCCGTTTTGAGCTATTTTTGGAACCGGTCTACAGGCTACCTAGGTGTTCTTTGGTGAATGCTTTTTCAGGTGACAGTTCAAAGGGGTAGTGTGGATTATTTGACCGCTAAATGTCGCTGTATGGTGTAGGGCAACTGAAAATGAGTACTAAAAAGTGCTACGAAAAATACAAACTACGGGGCTCAAAGTGACCGAAATTTACCATTTTACCTCTTTTTGCCTAGTTTTTTTTTTTTTAGGTTTTAGGGGTTCCTGTAGTAGCAAGATGGTGGACAATTATGTCAGTTCCCTTCAGATAGGGCTCATGCTATGTAAAATAAATAATACTTTCTCAACCTACAATTATTTAAAAAAATTTAGTTTGGATGACAATTAATGTATTTTTGCTTATTATAAAAATAAAATTTTATTAACTTTTTTACATTTACATAATACACCCTGTCTCTTAACAGTACTATGCATTTTATTTTTATTATTATCATTAATCCCCAAATGCGTTTTAAATTTCAAAGTATTTACTTCCTTCTTTTTAAAATAGAAATATATGCAATTATCGAGAAGAAAAAAAATTGCATTTTTGTCTTTTGGGCCTTTAGATTGGTACAATGACATACTGTATATACTTATATTTGTAAACAGTATACAATAACAAAGCAAGTTTTAATGTCCTGTTGATGGTAAATAAACAGAAAAGGCCTTTTTTCTTTAAAGCTAAAATTGGTGCCACGTTAATGGATCCCAGCTCTGCTTTTGCCCCCCCGTGAGGCTCCACTGACTGTTCCTTTGTGCTCCGTTGAGATTCCAGACCCCGCTGCCTAATGGTCATCTCACACCTTCTAGGAAAAAATAACAAAAAAACACAGCAATCAGCAGCCATTTTTCCTCTACGAGGTGACTCAACCCCGATTGCGTGTAAAGCGTTAACCTCATTAAGCCCGCTCACAACTGAGATCCATAATTATCCCTGAGAGGATAGGCAGCCTTAATACAAATTAGAACGCTAATTAAGCTGCTGAGACCGGCCATTGCATCTCCCTGTGCAATGAACCTATGCAGCCATTATAGCGAATTAGAGAACCTTGTTTACCTTCACCGCACGCGCCTTTTTTACTCATACCGATGCCACTCGCTTTTGGGGAGCGTCCATTAGAGACTTGACATGCCAACGCTGGCAGATTTAGAAATTCCTACTCAGATCGTGATACCTACATGGCGAGCGTTATGACCTCCAACAACTTCCAACGCGATCAAAGGTTTTCTGCCCTGCCATGCGGAGTGATGTCGTTTGTTTTTTCCCAGTGATTTGCAATCTAGTATCAGTATTTTGACATGCTACAGCCAATCAATGTTGAGGTCTGGCTCATCTCTGAAGAGTGGGATGACGCTTTATATCGAAAAACAACGGCAACCAGATGATGGAGGTGCTGCATCTCAGTCAGATCATGAGACTTCTCCTGCTGTTGGAAGCCATGGAAACGAGTACTACGTGGGAAAGCAAACCCCTAAACCGGAAAAAACAGCCTGGAGAGGAATGGGGGCCTTAAGGCTGTACTGACCCATGACACACCACAGAAAGTTTGAAGACCACGACGACTCTGGCGGTTAAGGGATCCGTGAACAGTAAATCAAGACTGATGCTATTAATAATTGTCCATCATTGATACCTAAATCTAATGTATTCTCAGATGCCACACACTATTAGGACATCAATTTTCTTCCAATCTAAGAAATGAACAAATCAATTACAATCCCAACATAATAGATCTCCTTAACCCATTTAGGTCTGGAGCGTTTTAGCCCAGGTACATATATATATCAGGAACTGATACATTATAGTTCGTCCACCCATCTATTATCTGCACCGCTTATCCTCAGTACGGTCGCGAGGGTGCTGGAGCCCATCCCAGCTATCTTCGGTCAGTGGGCAGGGGGCACCCTGAACTTGTTGCCAGCCAGTCGCAGGGCACACAGACAACTCACCCACTCATTCACACCTAGGGACAATTTGGACCGGCCAATTAACCTGACATGCATGTTTTTTGGAATGTGGCAGGAAACCGGAGTGCCCGGAGGAAGCCCACGCAAGCACGGTGAGGTCATGCAAACTCCACACAGGTAGGTGCGATCTCATGACCTCAGAACATTATAGTTCAGTAGAGATTATTTTAAACTTGCAAGGAAAACAGAAGAGGACCCAACCCTCAGATAAGAAATTCCAACAAGTTTTAAAAGCCCCTACCCCGAGCCCTTTTATTTGTATTAAATCTCCTTTGTTACAAAAAGCCAATCCACCCTAAAAGGTGTGGACATCAAATAACAGCAACATCATTGGCCGGTAGCAACAAAGATGTAAACAGTGCATAATAGTCCAAAAATGACTGGCATCCTATGCAATGTCTCCTGCCGGTGTACAATATTAAAAGCAGAACCTACAAATGAATTTAAAGAGAGATTTAAAGAGGAATGTCAAGTTTTATGGGGCGGGATTTGAGCAAGCCTATTAACTCTCTCGTAGGACCTCTTTGGATTTTACAGGTGTACTTAATGTTGTGAAGTGCATATTGATTTAACCCTAGATTGATTCCCGGCGTTGTGTGTTTATAATACTACCGCGAGTAAACATTGTCGATAGCTTGACGAGCCTTCTTTGTGCAAGCAAGACAGGAGCCAAAGAGGGCAAACCTCAAGGGGTGGCGCTTCATATTCCTCTTCAAAAGGATTATGGCGGATTCTCTACACAGACACCTCTCCATACCGAAAAGAAGAAAAGGGTTTAGTGAATCAAATATACATCAAAATGGTAAGGCCTTTTTGGTAAATGTCGAAAAACACAAAAGGATCAAATGAAACGTGTTCAAAGGAATACACCACAAATTTGTGTCTGGTCGCTTAAGATTTTAAAGACCCTTTTTTATAAATATATTCAAATAGAATGTCCAAATTTAGGCATTTGAAAAATAGCATTAACACATGAGTGTTGAAAATAGCTGTTTGTATTTTTTAAGATAGAAAGACTTTTGTCAACATTTTGTTTTACTAATAGAAAACATTGCCCTTGACATGGATGGATGATGTGCAATAATCGATAGCAAGTATTGATACAGTGCAAATACTGGTAATAGTGCTTGTGTTGCCTTCTGGTAGCCATTTAACAATTGGAACCTTTAAATCATGATAAAATTTATACTCAGTACTCCATTCACTCCTTGTCAGTTCGACAGCGAACCTCCGCACACGCAAGGCAAGCACTACCGTCTGTCCCGTCCTTACCTGCTCGTCTGCCCCTGGCTTCTTGATCGTCTCCGGCTCCCTGACCCTCTTCTAGCCATCGACCCTGCTCCGATCGCCCGATCGGCTACTCGACTCGTTCCCTGCTCTTCCTGCCCAGTGATCGCTGGAGTGCTGGCGTTTGATTTCCCATACCTGACTACTCAGCTTTCACAGTAAAATTTGTTGCAAGACGTTACGCGTCAGGTCGGTAGCCTGGATGGTAGGGCGCCTGCTATGAGACTGGGAGGTCACTGGTTCAAGCCTCGGACGAGTCATACCTAAGACTTACAACTTTGGTACTCATTGCCTCCCTGCTTGGCGTTCGGCATTAGGGGTTGGAATTGGGGGGTTTGGTCACCTAATGACTAATATGGCTGCGCCCTTTTTGGCTGCGGCTGCATCTGCTCGCTACAGTGTAAATGTACAGGTCAGGTGTATCGACATTTCGTTCTGTGTTCATGGTTACGAGAATGACAATACAGTGGAACCTCGGTTTTCGAACGCCTCTCAGTTCGCACAAATCGGAGTTCGACCAAAAATTTTGAGGAATTCTCGCTTCGCTGTTCGGTCAAAAAATCGTAATTCGAACACCGTGCGATAGTGCGTACGCTAGGGTGCGATGCTGAGCGGCGTACAGGTGTTTTAGCCCCTAATTATGCCTCCGAAGAAGGTCGGTGCAAGCAGCAACGTTGCTACAGGTGAAAAAAAGCAAAGTTGTTCGTACAACTATTGCCTTTAAGAAAGACATAATAACTAAATATGAAATAGGTGTACGAGTTTCCGATCTTGGGAATACAGTGTGGGTAAATCTACTATCAGTACGATAGTGAAAAAGGAGGCTGTGAAATCGAGTGATGCGGCTAAGGAAGTTAGTGCTATAAGCAAGCAACTGCCGCTTATATATAAGTTTTGGAAGAGGTTGAAAAACTTTTGATGATTTTCCTCTCCCCACCGTCCACCACAAAGGTAAGAAATCCTATTCATAATTCTTTTCTTTATCCCTTTTTATTTTTACACGTTCATTTTAGCGTAATCTTTCGTACGGTTAAGATAACGATAACGCGAACGTACGATTAGCCTGGGTTTGCTTCATGTTTAAACATTCATGGTAAACATTTAGGGTGTTGGAACGGATTAAAACGATTTACATTATTTTTGATGGGAAAAATGATTTCGGTATTTGAACAAATCGGTTTTCGAACAGGGTTCTGGAACGGATTATGGTCGTTAACCGAAGTCCCACTGTAAAAGTAAATTCTTCGAAAGGCAGCACGGCGGCGCAGTGGTTAGCGCGTGTGCAGCACAGTCATAAGGTCTTGGGAACCTCCTGTGTGGGTTCAAATCCAGCTACCGGACTTACTGTGCAGAGTTTGTATGTTCTCCCCGTGCTTGCGTGGGTTTCCTCCCACATTCCAAAGACATGCATTTCAGGTGGATTGGCCGGTCCAAATTGTCCCTAGGTGTGAATGAGCGAGCGAGTTGTCTGTCCCTGTGTGCCCTGCGATTGGCTAGCAACCAGTTCAGGGTGTCCCCTGCCCACTGCCCAATGATTGCTGGGATGGGCTCCAGCACCCGCGCGACCCTAATGACGTTACGCGTTTGGGTCCATTATCTGTTCTGGTTCTGACATGTGGTTCTGCAAAATACATAATTCATACAGGATTTCTTCTTTTAAAGGTATTGGAGAATTGCAAAAGTCAACTTTGTAAGTCCTTAAAAAGTGCTTCAATTTGATCTTGAAGAACCCTGTATATGAGATGAAATCGAAGCGGAGCGAGGCAATGGCAGCCGTTGCCCTCATCATACTTGATAAATAGCGCGACGGTAGAAAGGTTCCTTTGAGTGAGCCGTAACTTTTGTCAGGCCCTTGCAGGTGTGGGCGATCTTTCATCCTCCTCCTCTTCCTCCTCTGCCTTCACGTCCTATCTCTGGCCTCCATCAAACACAAAGGTACCGCCTCGGGTTGAGATTAACTGGCCTCTGACAGAGCGCTCCCCTCGTCCTGCCTCTTTCCACTTCCACTCACACGTCGCCCGCAACAAGGGAAATTAGGCCTAGTTTAGCACATCTTACAGCACCACTAAACGCTGTCCCAGATTGTTTGCTGATTGCCCCGCTTATTGCATTTCCCCCCCAGCCTCACAGGCCCCACCTGCCTCATTCACCCTATGCTTATCTTTGCATTTTTTGCCAAAAGCAGCATTTAAACTAGCCTCTCTAAAACCTGTCTTTACAAAAAGATATAATATAACACTGGTCAGCAACCACCGGGTCAAGGACTGGTGCGCCGTTTCGTACCAGGCTGCACAGAAACAAAAGCAAGTTGTCTTATTTATTACCAATGGTCGGCAACCTAAAATGTTAAAACAGCCTTACAGGACCAAAACACAAAAACAAATTTGTCTGGGGCCGAGGAAAAAAATCAAAAGCCATATAGAACACTTATAATGAATGCAACATTTGCTGTGTTTATCCATATTATCAAAATGACTAAGTTGGATCTAGCAGATCCTGTGGAGAATGTTGCAACACGTAGAATACCGCCTCAAGTTTAACTTCATTACAATATTAAAACATCATTGAATGTTGCTTTGATAAAATAAAAAAATGCCATAAAGAAAGGCAATTTTTGTTTTTAAGGAATTCAAAAACGACATCGCATGCTCCTTATCTGGGTTACAAAAAGTAAGTAATAAAACACAGGATCCATTTTTACAAACAAAACAGAAAACTATAAAAGCTTATGACACCGGCCCTTTTAAAGGGGCAGAGCATGGGCCGTACAGCTCTTCGGAAACGGGACAGTGGAGATAGAGGAAAAGAAGCAGAGAGAGGAGCACCATAGTTTAGCATTGCAGCTAATTTTTCATGGCAGAAGGTCAAACTTGAGACCCACGACTTCACGTCACAATGCAAGATGTTGCTCCGTTCAAGAAGGTACCAAGTATCCCGTGCTTTTACAACCCAATATACTGTACTAGTAAGAGAGCAAAAAACTAAACTCTCCTTCCCCACCTTTTGCAATTGGTAAACATTTTTGCAAAATAGTCAGGAAGCCACCCGGCAGCGCTCAAGAGCCACATGCGGCTCCTGACCTGTGGGTTGCTGACCCCCGGCCTAGTGTATGTATCTGTGTAAACACATGTTTTATACGGTGATAACAAATCGTATTTGCACAGTGATTGATCAATCAACAATTATTGCTCAACTTTAGATGCAACGGGAATCAAACCCGGTTCATGGCGGTAAGAGCACTGAATCCTAGCTACTAGGGCACTAAAAATGTTGATGAAAAAAGAAAAGGTGACATTTGATTTCATCATCACCCTATTTTTACTCTGTGTCACGTTGTACAAGGATGTAATGGAGCATTATGGGAAACAGTTCAGCCGGATGAATTTTCTACAACGTGGCACTGTAAGTAAAAATGATGAGATGATGATATAAAATTCCCTTTTCCCATGTCATGTAGTTGGGAGGGTTACTTTAAAGAACCAGTTATTTTTGAACACATCAGTGTTAACTAAATTTCCAACAAAATCTGGAATATCTTATGTGTAAATTCAAGTTTTATTTTTTTGAATTTGGGATTACAAACCTCTAGACAATATTCAGATTAACTAAGCTAAGTAAAAATATTTTACAATATAACAGTAATAGTATATTAATTTCCAACCCTAATTAACTTCAAAATACAAAAAAGGAGACAATCGTATGTCCCTGAATGCATCATAAGCAGACAACTGCACTCCAATTTAACAAACCTGTAATGACAATACAATTTTTGAACATCGTAACAATGTAATGCAGATACATGTATTCCATTACCCCCCAACCCTGAATTAAGGTGTATAACTATTATTGATATTGTTTTTACTACTAATGTTATTACTGGTTAGCAGCGCAAAAATATAGTCAGACATTAAACCGGTTTGTGGTACAGAAAATGTTGCGGACCACTGTAATATATAACTAAGGCACAGCAAAGCCCCGATTCAGTAGGTCATTCAGACATGCGCCTTGTCACCATGTTTACCTGGTGGTTTTCCATAAAAAGTCACTTTAGGTAATGTTTCCTTTAATTGCTGTTTATTGAGAACAATGCTTGGTTGTTCTGAGGAGAAACTGAGCGACGGACACAAAAATAACTTACTAGTTACGGGACATTGTGATTTTCTTTGAAACTTTAACATTTTAACAATGCCAAATTATATATTTTTAAAGTTTGATCCAAGGCCATTTTTATATGTTTTTTTTCCCCGTTCCATCGATTTCTTAGGCATGTACTCTGTTCCAGTGTTGATTCGTTTTTGTGGTGAGACCAGAGGAAAAAGCTTAAGTCTAAAATGTCAATCATTACGTTTGGGTGAGGCTGGGCTTCTCCCTCGCTGATTTTTTTTCTCTTCAAGCGCTGTGCTAGATTCTTAAGTACCGTATTTTCCGCACTATAAGGCGCATCTAAAAGCCTTTATTTTTTTCAAAAGCTGACCATGCGCCTTATAATAGTGCACCTTATTTATGGATCAATTTTAAAATTGCAAAGATTTCCAACTAACTTGCAGCCGCCGACTAGATTTTCCCCCGAACGCCAAGTAGTACGCGGTGTATGCTGGGATTTATTTACCGGCGTTTCATTGGCTAACCAATGTGTCAATCATCATTTGAATCGATCACTATTGGCTAAAGTTATTCGGAGGTCAAGGGGCGGATCCTTTTTATCATTTACAGGCTGGCATTGGCTTGAACGGCAACACAAAGCCTGCAATTGGCCGAAAAAGATGTGTCAATCATCAGTTGAATCGATCACTATTGGCTAAAGTTATTCGGAGGTCAAGGGGCGGATCTTTTTTTATCATTTACAGGCTGGCATTGGCTTAAACGGCAACACAAAGCCTGCAATTGGCCGAAAAAGATGAATGTTTATGGCACGTGGCTGACGGCATAGAGAAAGCATTTTTTTCTATTCTGTATTTGAAAATATCTTATTCTCCTGGATTTACTACCCTCACGGATATAAGAGGACATTGGCTGCACATTATTATGAACACAACGACTACGGTGAGCTACTCCGGGATTTATATTGTCCCTGTATCTTGTTTCAGACTGAACTCGATGTTTCTGTGATAAGCGGTACAGATAATGGATGGAATGGAGTGTCTATTTTTAAATTAAACTCAATTCCAAGTGTTTATCGTCATATGCACAGTAAAGTTGCGAGCGAAAAAGAAAATAGATACGAAGGAATGGTTGGCATTTATTGAATCCCAAGACTTTAACCTTCCGAATGATGGAACGATGCATTTGAGTGACATCGTACGGACACTGCATCCGCACGTGTTCTCGACACGTATTTGCATCTTTGCAAGCTTTGGGAATGTTAAGGGGGTAATAAGTTTGACTGAACTATCTGACTGTTTTGTCGACGTTCCCATTGTAGCGCCTTATAATCCGGTGCGTCTTATGTATGTCAAAAATAGGACCAAAAACTATTTTTTCGGGGTGCGCCCTATAACCCGGTGCGCCTTATAGTGCGGAAAATACGGTACTACCCCTGCTGTGGTTTATAGTCCCATTTTACAAAATGACGGACTGCCTAAAAATGTTTCCCTCAACTCTTGAAAAATATCGGCGATAATGGAAAATTGGCAGTTAATGTTAACTCTGCAGACACAAAAATGTAAACGATCAAAGTATTAATACATTTGTTAATACTTGTTTAACTTAGATTTCGTTCCAAAAGACAGGCTTTAATTTGATATTATAAATCCACTCTCCTTCTCCCTTGTCCTCAGAAATAAAATTTGCTTCCGGCTCTGCAATTAGAGTTAATCGGTTGGGCTTGGGCTGGGTCAGGCTTTATTACCCGCAGGCCTGGGTTGGGAAGGGCTGGATTTTCTTTTAGACCCGATCTTGAATTTGGGTGAGACCCATCCAGTGCCAAGTTCAGGAGTAAAAAGACTCATTGACGGATACCATGTTGCAGAATCCTTTTCTTTGTCTTACTTGAGAGTTAAGTCACCTGCACAGCACTTTGTTCATTAGTTGACAGTCTACTTCCTGGTTCAAACGAGGGAGTCTGAGGGGGAGGGATAGCACCAGTCACACAGTCGTCTGCACCCTATCAGCTTGTTTGATGCTGCTTCTTTTATTCCTGACCAAATTTGGACTCCTCTACATATAGTGGAATATTCATCTTCTCCTTGCGCCTTTAACGTTCCAAGTTACTTCCTTTAGCGAAGACTATTCCAAGCTGAATGTGAATTCAAAGGAATCGAATAGCAAAAAAGGAGAAATATCTTGTCTGGGTCCAGATGATATTCAAAGTGAATCTGTTCAACAATGAGATCTGATTTGCCCCTATGTCCCGGTCCGAAGCCTACGATCTGAGAGTGCCGGTCTTCTGGTGATCCCAAGAGCAAAGAAGTGTTCTGCTGGTTCGAGAGCGTTCTCCATCCGGGCACCGGTGCTGTGGAATGCTCTTCCCCCTGAGATCCGATCTGCAACCTCAGTGGAAATGTTTAAATCTAAACTTAAAACTCACTTCTACTCCATAGCATATGAATAACCTACTCTTCTCGTCGGCTGAAAAATAGTCTGTGTAATATAGTGTAATAATCTGTGAAGCCCTTTGAGACTCTTTGTGATTTAGGGCTATACAAATAAAAATGACTTGACTTGACTTGACTAAAACTCTTGTAACAATTACGTTTGATGTACCTTTGTGGCAGAGCGCTTTAACGCCCTTGCTTGGGTGAGTTCTATCATTTGTCTCTCTTGTCAGTTTCCTGTTTTCCTAAGCGACTCATCTGACCTTGCTGTCAGGCCTGCCTGCCCCAAAGAGCACTTTCCCTTTCCTCATTTCTGCACAGGGAGAAGCCTGAGGAGGAGGCAGGAGGGAGGGGGTTCTAACTTAATCTGACCCATTGCTCAGGTCAGTGAGCTGCTTACCAGGTCTATCCAAACATAGAGGCTTGTTTTGCCAAAGCTGTGGAAAGAAGAAGTACCCTCTTAAATCAATGCTTTACTGAGAGCCGTGCACATGCAAGGTTGTTATGCGTAAAACCGCAGGAGTCCGAGCTGGCGTGGCACCAGCGACTCGCTACGCTTCTATGTACTCCCCTTGACATGAAGGCGAAAGCGAAATAAGAAAGCCTCTGTAAGCGGCCCAAAACTGAACATTTCACGCCAGTCTCTTTGAAGCTAACGGTATTTTCATGCGCTTTAGACTTCTTATTACAAAGAAGAGTTGTGTTCTATTCTTTTTCCAACATACAGAGATCCCTCGGTTATCACGGTAAATAGAGACCATAACCACCTGTGAAAGTGAAAATTCGCGAAGAAGTGTCAGTCTTTAATAAAAGCCCTCAAAGATCAAACTTACCTCGAGATGACGTACTTATCAACTCAGAATATACGACTTTGACAAAATAACAACTATAGATCTACAAATAAAAACAGACCACAGAATTGCAGTAGAATAAATGGTCTTTATTTTCATTAAACAAAAGTACATCGAAATTGAAGGGCTTTTGAAGGGCTTTTGAATGGCTGGCTAGCTGCACGCTAGCATCGGGTAACGTCTGCTTTAGCCAGGTCTCCGCGATGATTAATCTACAAGAACCAAAAATGTAGCAGCTTTTTCTGTAGTAGCGCCATGTCATCTGTTTGATTAGTAATGGATCCGGCATTGGTGAGATACAGGCTTGGCAGGGGTGGCCTAAGAGAAATGTTAGCCTAGCCATAGCAGTAGGACAGACCTGCTAGTGCTTTCTTTGCTGATGCCCCCTCAGTCGATTCCTGGACGTAATAACAATCCACGGAGCACCCGCTGGTAATAACCCTTTCTAACCCTTTCACGTTCCGATCTCCTGTCCCGATTACCTGACTTGTTCCGATCTCTGACCATGCTCTGATCTCCCGTCCCGGCTGCCCGACTCATTTTGCCCACCGACCACGCTCCGATCTCGTGGGCTTCCTGCTTCTCCTGCCCAGCGATCGCCAAATCGCTGGTGTTTCTTTTCCCGCGCATGACTTCTCCGCTTCCGCAATGAAGCTTGGTGTGAAACGTTGCGCGTTTGGGTCTACCGTCTGTTCTGGTTCTGACAAAACCATGAAGTTTTGATCATTCATTTTTACTTTCAATAAAAAAAAGATAATTGTTTTTTGATAAAAGACACATTTGCAAATATTTATATTTTGGAAAGGTAAAATTCTGAGGACTTGGCTATTTTCTATCATAAGGTATCGACAAATGATTATTTTATTATTTTTAAAAAACTGAACTGGAATTTGATAATAAATTATTGTCACCTCATTAGTTGCTGTACCACAAATATATATGAATAAATTATGAGTAAAATTCAATTAACCTATTTGTGATGCACAGTTTTGTCTTTCTCGCATTGTTTTTAGATTTCATAAAATCAACAAATATAAATATGTACAGAAAAATACCAAACACAGCATACTGACTTGGTAATTCTTAAGCATATTTGAAGTGTATGAAATAAAGTGAGGCTTTTATTCTGAACCCTCAGATTTCAGGTCTGAAGTCATTTTTACTATTCTGGCATTCTTTATTATTAAACAGGTGTAAAATGAGCATCAAACCGTTCCCAAGCCAAACCACAAACAGGTGTCAATGTATTACGCATTGTTAGTTCAACGTAAATAAGAGCTTTGAGGGAGTCTGTTTTTTTTTTTCCCCCTACGCCTTCGATAATGTGCTTAAGGCGGACACGCACATCTGGATGTCAGCTCGAGGAAAGGAAAAGGCGAATCTATGTTTGCCTGTAAACAGATGGTGGGATTGTGCATGGTTGTAATATGTTGGGCACCAGGGGCGATTTTAGGTCCGGAGCTTTGGGGTGTCTCATCTCTATCCCTATCCACCATCAACCACATACAAACAGCTGTCAGTCATAGAAATATTAATTCAGTCATCTGAACGAGTAATAAATAATAAGATATTAAAGATATTAGATAAATGTTCGACCTACGTGTTTTCAAACACTGGCTGTTTTACTACCAATAAGATAAGAATTCAGTATCAGAAAAAACGGTATAAATTCATAACCTTTTTTAGAGAAAAAACGGAATGTCGAGTCAAGTTAAGTGACATTTTTTGTACAGCCCTTAATCACAAAATGTCTCAAAGAACTGCACAGGTTACACTCACACCATCCCCTGATCTTAAACCAACATGCGGGCAAAGAAAAACTCAAAATCCAAGCACGAGGAAAATAAGAAACCTTGAGGAGGGGCCTCACAAGTGGTAATCCCCCTTCTAGAATGAGCAGGGTGCAATAAATTAAGCATTTGGTAAAAGTATACAAAACATACGGAATATCAATAAAAACAAAACAATGGTAATATGTAGACATTTGTTCAGAAAGTGCATAACAGCAACGACAAAGCTTCCCATCTCTGCCAGCTTGTCGGTGCAGACGTTGACATACTTTAGGTCCAGACGCAGATCCGTTGATTCATCTCGAATGGACCATCTCCTTCGTATCCCAGCCAATCAGTCGGAAAAGGACAGGAAAAGATATGTATGAGGTAGGCATCAATATACGCTATTGAATGTCCGTGCTGGTGCTGGGAGGATGACCACATACATAGCTTACATACACACAACAATTAATGGTACCGTAATTTTAAGACTATAAGCCGCACCTGACTATAAGCTGCATGTGCCCATGTTGAAACAAAAGATATTTACAAAGAAAGATGGAAAGCAGAAAGATATTTTGAAGTTCCATATCAAACACAAAAAGGAAAAAGGCACTGAGATACTACCACACAAGTAACATGGAAAAAAGAACAGTAGCAAAACATGTAGCACATCGCTAACTGGTCTGTTACCAACTTCTTATATGTTGTCACACTCTTTCCTTTTCTGATCGAGCATTCCTGGTGGCCATTTGAAAAACAGCGGTCCCACAGTTATTGCGGTAAATGGGGACCTGAACCACCTTCATAAAAGCCCCGAAGCAGCAAACTTACCTCGAGATGACATCTCTACCAACTGAGAGTACACGACTATGACCAAATAACTATATATCTACAAATAAAAATAAAGATAAAAGAATTGCAGTTGAATAAATGGTCATTTTTGCCGTCACACAAAAGTACAACGAAAAAGAAAGCTTTCATCTTTCAGAGTGAAGGAGAGATTTAGAGAGTGGGTGGCTAGCTTCACTCTAGCACTACGTAACAGCAATGTCTCTGCGTGGTTAAAATACAAATGTAGCAGTTTCCCAAGAAATCTAGCTCCTGGTCATCAGTTTCATAAACATTGGATCTGGTGTTGGTGATAAACAGGTTCGGCAGGGGCGGCTTAGGAGCATAGTAAGCCATAGCAGTAGGCTGGACCTCGGGCCTTGTTATGGGTTTCTTTCCCGACATCACCTCAGTGGATTCTCCTACACGACAGCAATCCGCAGAACACCTGCAGACGATCACCATTGATTTGCTCTCTTCTGACTTTCCTCATAGTCCGATTTAATTGATGAATTTATCTTCATTGGAACAAGCCGCTAAGGGTACTAGCTGTCGCGATGCTCCTCAGTTTGTTTTGGTGGCAACTTGTGCTCCAGCCCGGTTGTTTGATTAACAACATAAACCAGCCTATCACAGTCGAGCACGGAGACAGTCACGCCCACCGAATACACACCAAATAGTCGGATAGGACAATAAAAACAATTCAATTTAATTCAAAATCCTCAAAGCAGTTAACCAGCAATATTCTAAACGCGAAGTAGAGTATTCCATATAAAAATAAACAAATGAACAAACAAAAAAATATATATCGAGGGGCAAGTACCGATGCTAGGTATTGTTGCAGATACTAGCCTGCAACTAAACACAAAGTAGCATAGAGTCTCGTTAATGCATACATTAGGTGCATCTCTGCATGAACCTCAGGGTTGAAATTGTGTGACAAAACTTGCGGATTATATTCTGGAAATTACGGTAATTTAACAGGAAGGCTGTTTGATCACAAAATAGACAAGAGCCTGACTGAATAAAACAGTAATAGGCTCAACTTTACAGCCTTTGCACCTTCCTGCCTTATGGTTAAAGGTGATGTTTGTTAAAAAAAAACTACTTGCAAAGAAAGTTCCTGACTGAAAGACAAATAATGAGGCAGCTCAGCTTTTCTTGTGGGCCGCATCTCTCAATTGTGGACTGCTGTTGTTGGGTGTGAGAACCGGCCACTGGGATCCATTACCACATGGAGGGCAAAGCAATTGTGCGTACAACCATTGCCTCTGCTGGGATTAGTGGGGCCCTTAAGTGGCAACAAGTAGCGGCGGGGGGCCACATGCCCTCCTCGCTCATTAACTCACCAGCAGCTGCCCTCCGGCCCCTTTTTTCCTCTAACGCCAACCGAAGACCTTCGAACTTTTGTTTGTTTAGTTGCTGTCAAGATGGTTTAATTGCAGGATGTTGGGAAGATCACACTTTTTTTTCTAAACCAATACGCCAACCATTATAATGAAGCCCAATACTGCAGAAATTATAATGAAGTACATGAAAATAGTAGAATAGTGGTTGAGTACATTTAACGGTTTAATAATAAATGTTAAGGAAAAATGTATTGCAGCAGTAGGACACATGCAGCCTGTAAGGCTTTTAAATCCGCACCGCCAAACGAAAATGGTAAAAAGATAATGCAATAGTAGTGTTTTATTTACTACTAATAAAAAATGGGGGTTGTAGGGTTGTCCCCGTTTTCTCTAAGTGTATCTCCTACAAAAATACTACTAAATTACTTCAAAACTGTACATCAAATTTAGTGCTTAAAAACAGGGACCTGATATACTATTTTGCTTTCATTCAGAAAAGAAAAAAGAAATACTGCAGTAATGCTACTGAAATACTACTGCGATATTATCATAATATAAAAAGACTATCATCTGTGACGTCCAGAGCAAAGGATAGACCCAATCGCGTAACGTTTCTCACAAGTTTATTGAAAGAAAGAGGAAGGGCAGCGCCCGCGACCTGATGCTCACTGGACGCGGGAAGCAGGTTGCTCTCGCACTCGGATTGTGATCCGAATACGGAAGTGGATCTTCCGTAGCGAGCGATAGCGGTTTCAGGGATGGAAAAACTGGTCGGTAGCTGAGACTGGGAGAGCAAAGCGTGGTCGGAAACGGGTCGTAAGCCAGGACGGAAGAGTAGACGTAGTCGGGATCAAAAATGGGTCGTAAGCCGGAACGGGAGAGCAGACATGGTTGGGATCAAAACAGGTCGTACAGGGAGACAAACAGGAGCAAAAACGGGTGGGAGTCAGGGTCGAAAAAGGCCTGCCTTGTATTCACAGAGGTTAGCAGACAAACTGACAGGACTGGGTTCAAATAGTGACAGGGAGCCAATCAGAACCCGCGGCGGTTGGCGCCAAATGAGTGGACACAGGTGAATCACATCAGTAATCATGACATTCTTTAAATAAGAATAAGAAACAACTACTAAAATATTACTACAACGATTACATCACAGGAACACTAATTAAAAAATCCTACTATAGAAATACGAAGAAGATACTACAATGTTAAAACTGCAGTCATACTACAAAGGTACGACAGAAATGCTACACTAATTTCAATTTGGAAATATTACAATATACTGCAGTCAGACTACAAAAATACGAGAGAGATACTACAGAAACACTACGAAAGAAATACTACAAAGTACTCACAGTAATACTACAGAAATACTATGACAGATATATGAGAAAATGCGATTTCAGTAACATTACATAAATCCTGCAAAACTACTACAAAATCAAATATCAAATTTAGAGCTGAAAACGGTGATCTAATATATATGCTCCAGGAATGTTACAAAAATACTCCCACGATAATTCTATAAAATGCTACTTAAGTAACACAACAGAAAAACAACAAAAATCCTAAAAAAATACTTTGAGTCTAAATTAAATTGAGTCCTTAAGACTGCGAGCTAATAAACTAGTTTTAATTCTAAGCGTTTTAAAACGAATTTGAGGAAACCTTTAAAATATATAGAATATATGGATGTCTGTGTATATATTTATTAATAATGCAAAAGAGAAACATTGTATAGGTGTCCAGGACCGGGCCCCTGGCCGAATTTTTTTTAACTCAATGGGGCCTGCAACTCCAAAAAGTTGCCCAATCCTGATCTAGGAAAACTACATTAAACCATCAAGTACATGATAAAAACATTAAAATATGCAGAGCTTTTTCTTATGGAGCCCCTTCCAGCCACGTGTATGTGCAGATAGCAAAGAAGAACCCCTCTCTAAGCTCTAAATAGCTTTGAAGAGAGGAAAAAGGGGGGCGTTTCCTACCCAGAATGCCGTGCCCGAGGCTGTGGCCGCAGGGCTCGGATGAGCCGCCGCATGCAGAGCGAGTGTACGAATAGGAAGTGGAAAAGGCGTTAATGACAAGCTGCGCTGGCCTCTCCAAAAAACACCCACTTTTCTGAAGTTTGTCACTACTTTAAAGGCTTTATTTGCTCGCATTACTCTAGGAAATACAACTTTGGGTATCTGCTAATGGATTTTTCACACGGTTAGGAATTAATTAGGAGAACATGTACAGTTCTTTCCCAAGTGCCTTTACCACTCTAAACAAGCGCGCAAGACTGTTAAAGTATTACATCTTGCCATTTATAAAGAAAAATGGGTATTCATATCTAATTTGGATAAGATTAAGTGCATTCGATTTAATTTATTGGTTCCCGTAGGGAAATTCACTTCCACCACCTGAACCAAAACAACAGATTTTACATTAAACAAAACAATAAGTAGCCTAGATGGTAGTGTGCCCGCTTTGAGACTGGGAGGTCGCTGGTTCGCGCCTCGGCCGAGACATACCTAATTGGTATAATGGCGGCGCCCTCTGTTGGCTGCGGCTCCATCGACTCGCTACAACGGGTCAGGTGTATCGACATTTCGTTCTGTGTACATTGTTACAAAGAATGACAATACAAAGGAAATTATTATTATTATTATTAATAACAGAATGACAAACATATAAGACAGTTGGACAATGAGAGCCAACTGATTCAATGGGTCAGCAGGGTCTGTTGTTTAGAAAGGAAATGACAGAGGGGATCAGGCTTTTCCTGAAGCAGAACCTCCTAAATCTAAATATTCTGTACCGGCCTACTGTCGGCAGTGCGTTAAGTATTGGTGAGTGATATCCTGGACTATTATGTTTTCCAGTCGGATGATGCAAATGTATTTAAATCTAAGAGGTTAGGTGTAGGTAGGCTGATGATTTTAGCTGCTGTGTATGTCATACGTGTGAGTTTGGTCCAATTTGTAACAGAGAGTATAGTGAAAAACATGTGGAGTAGTAAAGGAGTATGTGTTGAAAAAAAGCTTTGGTACAGTAGTAACCAGTGTTAGGAATAATGCCGTTATAAATAATGCTGTTACATAAAGGCGTCATTTTTTAAGTAATGGAGTAATCTAACTAATTATTTTTTTCATCTGTTACAACGCCATCACTTGATGTTAAGGCTATGTCGTGGTGTGCAGGCTCCTTCTGCGTAAGGAACTTTAGCAGGACATCCTTGGTCAGCCTTTTGGCATATTTAGTCACCAATAACACGGAACGGGAAGGCGGCTCTCATTCAACCTAACATGGCAGCCATCTACAGTATCACAAAACAATGCTGTGCGTGCATGACGGCTGTAGCTCAGGAGGTAGAGCACTCGTCTTGCGATGAAGAGGTCACACGGTTGATTCCCGACTCCTCCGTGTTATATGTCAACACACTGAATCCCTAATTCCCCCGATAAGCAGGTAGTTGCCTTGCATGGCGAGTGTGTGTGAATGGGTAAGTGAGAAGCACATTGTAAAATGCCTTGGGAGGTCTTCATTGACTTGAAAAGCGCTATATGAATACAGACCATTTATGTTCAATGTCTTGGATGTACAACAACTTATTTTCAAACAAACAGAAGAACCGTAAATTCCGGACCATAGAGCGCATCTGATTATGAGCCGCACCCACTACATTTTAGGAGGAAAACCGATTTTGTACTTACACAAGCCACACCTGTATATAAGCCGCATGCGCCCACATTAAAAAAAAATGTAACACAAACACAAAATTAACCCAAACCGGACTAAGTCCTGCGATTAAAACTGAATCTCCTTCATAAAAGTACACAGTCCAAAAATCACAGCCGGCAAAATGAATGGAAAATAATACCGGTCCTTAAGGTTTGATGCAGACCTGGGTCCCGTTGAAAGTAATCCAAGGAAAAAAGTGTATATTTCCAAAGGTAAGGGTGGGAAGAATATATATCCACTATTGTCTGCCGTGTCCACAAACACTCACCTTTACCGGTCCCCACTTCCGGTCAGCCCGCGTTTTTTTTCGCCCCTTCTTTTTTATTCGCCCGTGAGAAACATATCAGAATAAGTGTCTGAAATAAAGACATTACAAAAATATACAGTTGCAAATACATATTATACATGGTTACACATATTTACAAAGAAAGACAGTACACCAAGAGAGTTTTCAAAGCTTTAATAATAATAACTTTCATCCCAAACGGTGCCTGTGACGGGTAGCAACACGCGAGCAACACGCGAGCAACACGCGAGCAACACAGTAAAAAGGTCTGTTGAAAAAACATACCGTACTTGTAAAAATCACGGTAAACCGTTCTCATCTTCCTCCTTAGAACTGAAGCCATCGAAAAGCAACTTTGTCATATAGACGTCGTCCCACGCTCCCTTATTCCAAAAAACGCTAGCAACACGATCGCAACACAGTAAACGGGTCTGGTAAAAAAAACATACCGTACTTGTAAAAATCACGGTAAACCGTCCTCATCTTCCTCCTTAGAACTGAAGCCGTCAAAGTCGTCTTTCTCAGTGTTGGAAAGAACCTTCGTCATATAGATGTCGTCCCACGCTCCCTTATTCCAAAACACGCTGGCAACACGCTCGCTCCTTCTTTATCGGACTGCTCGATTGCTTTTAGCTTGAAAGCTGCGTCATGTGCCTTTCTTTTTGCATTTTGCATGATGAGGGTATGTTTACGCTAATTTATTTTACTTTATGCACAAGCCAAGAAGTTGCAGTCTTCCTCGGCGCATATATTTCACTGGTCTAAATCTTACCTTTTGTACTCGAGTGCCTCCGGCGGCCGTTAGAAAAGTTACATAAATTGGCCGCATCACTGAATAAGCCGCCGGGTTGAACGTTTGGAAAAAAAGTAGCGGCTTATAGCTTTGTCTGGTAAGAAGTTAATTTTACTATAGGGTAAATCAGTTACTAACTCAGTTACTATTTGGAAGATGTAGTGAGTAACTCTAAATAACATAACAACATAGTAATAACATAATAAATTATTATCTAAAAAAGGGATATAAAACTGGAGGCCCTTTGCGCTAATTAGTAACAAAAAATAGCTCTCAATTTGAAAAAGGTCGGAGATCCGTGGACTAAAGAATGCTGCTAATCAACCACATTTGGAGAACTTGTGTGAGTGTAATTTGTTTATGCAGCAATCCAAACATTATCAGCATGTTTTTGGTTGCTAAAGTTGCTAAACTGATTTTAAACGGTTTCCCGTTATGGTAACTAGATCGTGCGTCCATATAGTTCCCATTATGCAGCTGTGAACACACACACTAAAGTGCACCCTTAACGTCAGATGTAATGTGTTATAAACATCATTCATCATTCTACCAGTCTATAAATGTTTCCATAATGAAAGCAACCAACTGTATCCAATTCAATAAGCAGCAATCAAAACATAACTGCTGGATAAACAAATGCAAAATAACCTGTGTCACTTTGCAAAAGCCGCATCATTCAATAAGAGTCTAATTTCAAGCTCATTATGACAATCGCTTCCCCATTTATTTTTTCAATTTGCTTGCCTATATCAGGGCACGGCTTTCCTCAACCCCGTTTAATAGTCAAATCATATTTGTACCCCACAAATCAGGTGAATCGCAAACACGATTGCATCTGCAACCTAATTCGAGTCACGCATCGTGTAATTACACGGCGGTTTACGGCATCAGAGACGACGTAACCAAGGATGATTACTTCTAAAAATGTAATCTGGTACAGTTACTAGCAAAGGTAAGCTCGGGCCTAAAAAACTTTGCCCGACTTGACCCGAGTGCGGGTATATAAACCCGCCCGAACCCGATGGATTAACTTGATTTGATAAATCGAGCCCGAAATAAACCCGAAGTTTTAATTCACCTCCAAAGCAAACATGAAGCTTTACTCCGGCCGTGCGTACTTCAGCACAAAACTGTGCGTTTCAGCTGAACAACGGAGCGTTGGGTTTTTTTAGGGTCGAGTCCCTCAAATGTAGTGTGTAGTGCAAGTGAGCGCCTAAACCAATGGTTTAGCGCCGGAGTGCGCTTCTTGGCGACGTGCACCGAACGAAAGTGAAACTGGACAAAATGGCATCGAAAAGAAAATCATATTCTACAGATTAAAAGCTGCAAATAATAAAAGATTTGGTCAAAAAGCAGACAGAAAGTTAGTAAAGCTTGTAATTATTGGCAAAATGACGTCTGACGTGAGGGAGGTAGAAGAAGAAATCCGCGCATCTTTTACCACAAAATTTCTTTGCATTTTGTGATTTTGAGTTAGACTGATAGTAGTTTGCATGCTTTGTAGATCCTCCACAAAGGGAAAAAAATAAAAGAATATGTGAGAGAGAAGACCGACCAGTTGACTTTAATGACTGACATTTTGAGCCTGAACCCTGCCCGAATTTCGGGTCGCGTTCGGGCCCGGGCCCATGATCTTACCTCTAGTTACTAGTTACTTTTTGAAAAGAGTAATCAGTAATGTCATATGAGTACTTTAATATTGAAGTAATGTAACTTGATCACTTTGATTACTTTTGGATTACTCCAATACCAAATATGCTAATAAAAGACCAAATAAACACTACAAATATCAAATAAATACCAAAATTGATTAACAATGTGATCTTATAAATAAATAGTGGAAACAAAGATCAGGTATGAGCTTGTTGTACCACAAAAAAAAGTGTGAAAATTGTAACCACATAGTATAGTTTATTGAGCAAATATAAAACATTCTATTTAACAAGGCAGAGAAGGTATGCTTGGTTTTAGTTTACATTAAGAGGACATTAAGAAAGTGTTCGAAATTACCAACTAAATATGTGATGTCTTGTGTCCAACTTTAAGTTTTCCCAAAACATATTTAGATTTACTATTCTCAGTAAAACATTCTTACAACATATCAATTCAATGATCAAATAGTGGATTTTGAACAACAATTAACTACAAAATACAAAAAGATAATCGATCAAATCTACCAAATGACTCTGAATGCATCATTAGCTCGCAACTGTGCTGCCCGGTGTCCCATACACACACATTAGCTGTTTTGCAAAACTGCAGGCTTGCGACAATTCAGCAAAATGCGTGCTACTTTAAAGGAGAAATAACATACATAGAAAAGGATAAGTGCTTCTACGTGCAACACAGTGTGACAAACATGCAATCTGTACAACCTGCAAAACAGATATCTCGCGCGCACGTTGTGTGTGAACCTAATCTCTCTCTGTTTCTCTCGTGTCAGTGATTAAACTAATGTTGGACACAATTTGGCTATTGGCGCATTATGTATATGTAAATATAGTTTTAAATACAATTGTAATGCTGCAATTTGATCCCTATTTTGACAAAATGTTCCTCTAATTTGATTCCATGTTTTTTTTCTGTAACTGTAACGGAATATATTTTCATTTTTTTATATCCTAATTACGTAACAACATTACATGTAACATGCCACTTAGTTACTTAGTTTCTTTCATTTTGTTGCAACAAAGATTGCAAAGATGATTGCCGCCTCTCGCTCGCTGGAATTGTCCAGAGGAGTGTGTTGCTGCTCCACTTAAAAGGGGCTAACAGCCATCAGGTAGATCAGTATCCACGCTTACATATCTGATGGAAGTGCGCCAAAGATCAAACAGTCAGGCAAACATTTGGAATTCCTTGCAGATTCCCATTGATGTCCACTCCACCACCGTCAATAGCATTGTCCTTCCCCAACCGTAAAGATGTTAACACTATTATTTGTTCTTATTATTTATGTTCGTCTTCAGGGCAGAAATTAGTCAAATTTAGAGGTATGGTCCAAAAAATCCAACCCGACCCGACCCGGGGCCCCGGTTATTAAATCCAGACCCAGCCCAAGTAGCCTAACTTGATTTGCAGGACCGAACCGGAAGCAAACCCGAAATTTCACATTTTATTTGTGAGGGCTCGGGAGGAGAGTTGATTTATGATAACCAAATAAAGCCTTTCTTTTGTAAGGATGTTTAAGTTAAACAAGACTTTATAAACATTTAAATATTTTATATTTCTGTGCCTGCAGAGGCTATATTAACTGACAATATTTACATTTTTTTTAAATTTAAACAGGAAAATGTAAAGGCTGTCAACTCTATATGTATACATATATAATGTGCTTGTGGAATATAAAGCAAAACAAACCCGTTTTTATCCATCTCAAGGACGCCCATTTTGCAACCTGACTGAAAGGTTGTTCATGACTCAGTAAACAACAAAATACTGTATTTGTCATGAACGTTTCTCACACAAGCCTTTTACTTTACGGGGAATGGGGAGTCATGCACGTTGGGCAGCAGTCTGGCGTGAAATGATACGAAGCCAGAGGCCGACATGATCAATACCAATTGCCCGCGTAGATATCGGACAAATGGGGTCGATACCGGACAGGACGGGACAGACAGGAATGATAAAGAAACAGGATATCGAAACAAACTAGATGGGAACGAAAACTGGAGAGAATAATAATCAGGACAAAAATAGACGGGAACGAAACTGGAAACCGATATTAAACAGGACAAAGATAAACGGAAACAATACCGGACAGGAAATGCCAACAGGAAATAGGAACTAGTCAAAACCCACGTCTTGCGGGGCAGAGGTTCTTTGACAAACGAAGAGTGAGAGCACTGAGCTGAAATAGACGGAAAGCCAAACTTTCAATTGGCTGCAGCTGGCACCACACGGGCGGGGCCAATTGGGCGCCATGGCAACCGTGACATTATATCAATAATTTACCAGCTCGGTAGCATACATGGTAGGGTGCCTGCTCCGGGACTGGGAGGTCGCCGGTTCAAGCCTCGGCTGAGTCATACCTAAGCCTTACAACATTGGTACTTATTGCCTCCCTGCTTGGTGCTCGGAATTAGGGGTTGGAATTGGGGGGTTTGGTCACCTAATGACTTCCAACACGGCAGTCGGGTCAAAAAAAAAAAAAAAAAAGCGTCACGTTGGGAGGTTCGCGTGTCAAATGATTTCTGATATATATGATGTTTATGGTCTATACTGGCTGAATAAATAAATAAATACAAATACAAATGTATTTCGTGAAGCAGAGCCGTGATCGGTTGTTCCTTCTTTAACTGTGACGTCGTTTCTGTGGACGACAAAAGGGCCAAATAGCCGGCCCCCTCAGATGGATATCGTATTCCAGAAACCACAAGATTAATCATATTCAGTTGGGTTTGAGAGGGCTAATTAAAAAAGCCATCTCTTCTTGTATCACAAAACTTTATTTCCTCCAAATTCATTAAAAAGGGACTTTTTCATTTTTCACTTTTTCCACCTTGATTTGACAAAGATGAAAGCTATTTATTATCTTGCGAACTACGTATAAAGTGTAGCGAATATTAATAACGCCCGTAAAGGCGGCCCAATAACTACTGCGAAAAAAAAAATTAAGAGCGGATTATTCCTGAAAGGAGGAAAAAAAAGGCGCCGCTTATTAAATCACCCCCCTCTTCATGCTTTCATGGGTGGTCAACAGTAATCAGTTTAGTGTCTGCCTCTTTCAGGTTGTTAAGACATCCACTCTTCATTTGCACAAACGGTATGATGCTTTCAAGTACCCGTATAAATTAATCCCCCTTAAAGTTTCGTTGAAAAAAAAACAAACCACCCACTTTTAATCTGAAACCTGCGCCGACAACCCCACCCCCCACTTCCTGCATCCTATACTCGCAGAGAGATACCCGCACAGACTTTTAGCACACACCCGAACCGCTGTGTATAATTTATGAAGCCTAAGCTCTTTCAATACTCTAAAATGCCAGATAAACTTTTCTCATTTGCTCCTAATTTGGTCACGCAAGATAATGCCAACATCTGAGGGCTTTTTAAACTGCTATTTAAAATGCATTCCTGAAAGGAGCTGGCGCTGGCATCCCTGCACCTTGTCAACTCCAATAATTATTTCCAATCCGGAGCTAACTGTTAATGTGCTGATTAATCCAGTCCCCTCCCCTTTTTTTTTTCTTCTACTGCGAGATTCATTCAACTCCATTAATTTTTTAAAAAGGGCCCCTCTCTCTTTGCCGGGAGCCCCCCATATGTCAGGACCGTGGCACAGAAAGCAATGACAAGTTAACACCTCCCGCTCCCTAGAGACTGGCATCCCTCATTCTGATGCCAAGCGCCCGTATTAGGCCCGTCAGCTGCCAAGCCTGGCATCCGCTGAACTTGGAGATCTCGGCCCCTCCTTAAAGGAGAGTACGGATTTAATAAGGGGTGCTTTCAAGGAAGTGGGATAATGAGGGAAAGGGGCCTTGACACGTCTCAGTTTTGGGGAGGGCAGCGGATAAAATCATGCGGTGTGACAGTGATGGGCCTTCTCTGCTGGCCTAATGTACTTTATTTAGATTTTGTCCATGGATACTTACAAAATGATTTCAAACTGTCCGTCAGTTTCATATTTTTGCTTACGTTTCCTGCTTCCAGATGTGTTATTTCATATTAAAGAAACAGTGTGTAAGATTATTGAAGATTGTGTATTGCTGCATGGGCAAAAGAGGTACTGTCAGAGATTAGAAAATTGTAAATCATGGTCTGTTTCCTCAAAGTGGTGGAGTAACTCTGTAACGACAGTTGAGTAACAGAATTTGATTAACGCGGTTACCGACAAAATTAATTGTGGTACAGGAACGCGTTTCTCTGTAACGCGTTACTTCCAACACTTGTCGAGATATGTCATTGCTCTTGACAAATTGCAGCTCACTGTAGCAGACTACCGAATCATTAGTCGTACAGTGTATTGAATTTCAAAGATCTACATATGTTTCAAAGTTCCTCTCGCTCTTGAGCTTTGAGTTGCACCCCCTTAACTAGACTAGTTACAAGCTGTCTCAATTGAGGACCCCCCTCTTTCCGTTCAACCAGCTTTTATCTGCCGATAGGTGGGTGAATGGTCGAAATTAGGATTCCTGGGGAGACTCGGGGATTGAGAGAATAGAAACAAAGGCATGCCCATGTCGGGAACCGATGTCTCTTTTTCAACAGATTTTCCCTTTCATCCCAAGGGTTCCCGTCAGACAGAGGCAAGGCAAACGGGAGCGCATATAATACCTTTTAAGAGCCTGCCAGTTTACTCCCATGCGATAAGCTCTGCTCGAATCACAATGGAGCAGCGGAACCCCGTCGTAGTCACCCCACCGTCAGCCTGAGAACGCTCCGGATGAGACGCACACTAAAATGTTGAGCGTAACATGCTAATGACGGTTGAATGTACTCAACATTCAGGTTAGGGTCAACATTACAGAGCATATCTTGAAAACAGACGTCATTTGCATTTTTGGGGGTTGGACAAGGACAATATACAGCATATGTGTTCCACAAACTACATTTAGCTACAAGCTAGTATCCAACAACAACAACAGTAACAGTTAGGTTGAATGGAACTGAACAAATTCAGATACAAAAAATGCACAGAAAATGTGTTGCACAAACAAGATGCAGCTTTTTATCAGTACATTAGTCTCACTCAAAAATAAAACAAAGACTAAACAAAACAAAAAAAACAACAGCAAGGTTATACAGAAGCAAACAATTCCAAATACAACAAACAAATGTGTAACACAAACCACATTTAAATACAAATTATGTGCATTGGTAGTCATTTGTAGAAACGACAACAGAAAAACACAGAATTGAAATAACAACAGCAAGTTTATTCAGAACCATCTGTGACTTCTGTACTCTGTCCTAGTGGCGAGGAAAGGGTCCTTTAGCCTCTTCTGTACCTTGTTCCAGCAGCAATTCGGGTGTCCCCCGGCCGGTTCTGTACCTTGTTTTGGCAGCGAAATGAGGGGGCCCGGCCGCTTCCCGTCCTGTCTTGGCGGCGAGGTCACTCGACCACTTCTGGTCCCTATTCCTCCTGGGAAAGACAATGACCTTGGACTGCCACGTGGCGAAAAGTTCCCTGTCCCAGGAGAGGAGTCCTGGCTTGCTTCTGGCCCTGTTTCTTCACGGCAGGACAAACACTTTCAAGTCATTCACTGTTCTCGTGGACAACGTCTGTTTTGTACAGCCTCTGTGATTGTTTTTTTTGTTTTGGGCCGCCTAGTATGTACCCTTTGAGGAAGGGGTAATGTCAGGTTCAGGCTGCAAACTGGAGGGAGATTGTTGAACTGCACACACCTTAGCCCAATCGTCATAAACATTTCCCTAACTATACTAAGCCTTTATAATTGACTGTTCGGACATTACACAGTGTTGGGTCATTGCCACTTCAATCCTGTCCTCTGTCACCACATCTGGTTTTTGTTTTTGTTTCTGGTTTGGAAACTTTGCTTGTTGTGCTAAGGACTGTTTTTGTTCTTAGTTTTTGGTAATAAATACCATCCGTTGTTGGGTATACCTGCCTCCCTCCCGAATTCCCTGCGTTTGGATCCACTTTCCCCAACGTGACAACCCCCCCCCCAAAAAAAAAAAAAAAAAAAAAACCGCCTCATGTGAGTACAATAAACCACTAGCCCACTTTCCTTTTAAGATGAAATCATGGTAATAGGGAAAAAGTATTTGTACACTCATTATTACTGGGTCAGTCATCGCGCTCTATTGCTACGCTGAGGTTGCCAATAACGCCACTCAACAGCAGAGCTATTATGTATACAGTATTTTGTACACAATCCCTACCGCAAAGTATTCCAAATCTGTATAAACAGAGGCCGTGTCAAAATCGAGCTTTTTTGAATTTTAATGAAAGCGAGGTGTTAAGGTGTCGGAAATGTGTCCGGTAACGATAACGTTACAACTCCTGTTTACACTGAGCACGCTTCAGCTCCCCAAACCCAAAGTGCAGCCTCATTTACGTGCTAATGTGGGGAAGCAGATAAAGGACGGAGGAGCGATCACATGCACTGTCAGAGAGTCACCCTTTGAACCATCCCTCATGCCGCTGAAGAGGGGGGAAATTAAAGAGCCTCAGCCGCTTTACCACCTTTCAAATACAACTCACACTTTTGCAATTCTGACAGTAAGAAAAATAACTGTGTGAGTTTATTCGCACGCACACATTGCTATTTTTCCCGACAATTCCGCTATGTGATTGTTGTGGGAGGCAGCAGAATTAAAGGTTGATGTAATGTAAATGACAGCGCTAAACATGGCTCTGCTTTAGAAAAGGCATTAAATAGACGCCGCACGAATAGCTGTTTTAAAAAAGAAAATTATGTTCCCTGATTGACTTACTTAGCTGCTTACTTAGCAAAGACAGAAATATCACGTGTCTTTGAATCACACAGTACTCATCAGTAAGAAGCTTTTAGGAAGAGACTAGATGCTACCTGCCAGCCAGATGCCTTGAGGAACTGACTGCTGGAAAAGCTTCACTTGGGAATGTAAGACCCAAAACTAGTAGAAAACTAGAGTGACACTTGATCGGCAAAAATTGTGACGTTGCTGAGTCTAGTCTACTAGTCTACAGCTAACATATTCCTGGATGGAAAAGATGATATCAGGGGAGCTGAGACTACCTCCGACAGGAATGAAGAACGGACGAACGAACAAACAAAAAAAAAAAAGCAGGCTAAAGACTAGACGAGGGGTTTTCAACCTTTCAAAAGCAAATACCTGCTTTTTGTCTCTAATGAGGGCAGCACGGCGGCACGGTGGTTAGTGCATATACGGCACAGTTCTTAAGTCATGAGATCGAACCTCCTGAGTGGAGTTTGCATGTTCTCCCCGTGCTTGCTTGGGTTTCCTCTGGGCACTCCGGTTCCCCCCCATTTTACAAAAACATGCATGTCAGGTTAGTTGGCCGGTCCAAATTGTCCGTAGGTGTGAATGAGCAAGCGAATTGTCTGTCCCTGTGTGCCCTGCGACTGGCTGGCAACCGGTTCAGGGTGTCCCCTGCCCACTGCCCAATGATAGCTGGGATGGGCTCCAGCACCCCCGCGACCCTACTGAGGATAAGCGGTGCAGATAATGGATGGATGGATGTCTCTAATTAGTCCAAAGGGCTACCATTTTTATATGCCTTTCTAAACACAGAAAGTGAGTATCGTAAACACCAGAAGCAACATCGTGATCCATCAGGCAGACGAGGGGTTGGTGTTTCAGTAAACCAATCAGTAACAGCAGCAAAAAATAAACATAATACAGTACTGGAATTGGGTTAAATTATCTTACATGGCAGATGCAGAGGTTAAATATTAATGAGGGTAAAATGTGTTCCAACAACGTCAATTTTCATTCTCAAAATGTCTTTCAAAACAATTATAGCTTGTTCTATTGAGATCATTTCATTCAGCTCATTTTGAATGGTATTTGCTGTAGTGCATGAGATACAAATATTGAAATATTTATAAAACAATCCCTTATCTGAACATTTTTTTGGGCAGGATTAGATTTTTGTCTTTTTCTCGATTACACAACTGTTAAAAATAGTAATGCCAACATATAACTTACCAATTCAAGATTTTTTCATTACTTTACTTAGGATACATACATAAGATAGAAATCTAGTAATGTAAGACACAAAAACTCAAAAGTGACCAAAATGTTTTACTAATGGAGCGAGACTATTATAATTATCATTATGTTATTTATGTTTTTCCAGTGTGTGTATTGCATCAGTGACTAATCCACTGTAAGTACTCAATTATTTAAAAAAATAATGTTAACATTAGGCATTATGATAATAGATCTTGACATTTTTGTATTTTTGCTCCCACTACATGATGTCCCAGAGTAGTGACTGTGTAAACGGACTTTTGTCCCCATAGAGTAATGAACACACACAAACACACCAAGCAGACACTTCTCGCGTTAATCTTTCATCCGATGACCTTTATCGAGAATTTTTTTCTCATTTCCTGCGGTCAAACTGATTAAATATTAAAAATGCAATTTCAAAACACTATTACAAGAAAACAAGTGTGTAAATTTAAAACCATACAATACATGGTTCCACTTGTGCTCCAATATGAGAAATGAACTCCTTTCCAGTGCTGCATGACCTCGTTGTGATGAATAAGAAGAGTGATGGGGCGTGTACGTGATCCCGGCTACAAGAACTTTAGGGGGAGGGTCACCTTTGAAACATGCACGTCCTCGATGCAATTCTTTAAAGGTGTGCCGAGGTCTCGGACAAATTGCTCCTAGTGCTCTCCGTCAGGCTACGCCTCTGCCCCCTTCTTCAGGACAAAAGCCCGCTAGGACATATTAACGCACCCGCGTTAAATGATCCCACATGCTGCAGAAATTTCAAGTAATGCACCTGTAATTCTTCCTCCATTTGTTAATATTTTACGGGCGGGTTTTAGGGTCAAGCTTTGTAAGCGGTCAGCGTTTGACACGAGTGTTGGCTTTTTGTTCACACCTGCTTACACTTTTACAGTGACTGCTTTAACTTTAACCGTTTTAAGGAGGTTGTGTAATGTGGACACATAATACGTAATAAGGTCCACATAAAAGCACGTAGCCTCACTTGGAGGCCATCTTGTCATGTAATGATTTCCCTCTGTAGTGGAAGGCTCATGAGAAAACAACACTTTAACCCTGTAAAATGAATAAGTTTTGTTTCTCCCAAAAAAGTGTTTTTCTGTTGTTGACCTTCTGCTAGAGTTAAGATAAGGCCTAAAAAAAAACCAGCTCGGTCCGCAGGTATCAAAGCCGGACCCAGTCCAAGCCCAACCAATTAACTTGATTTGTAGGACCGAGCCTGATATAAAACCAAATTTCACATTTTATTTTTAAGGACCCGAGTGGAGGAAAAGTGATTAATGATAACAAATTAAAACCTGTCTTTTAAACGAAATGTAAGATAAACAAAATTGTGTCGGAACCAGAACAAATGGTAGACCCAAACGCGTAACGTTTCACTCAAAAGTTTATTGGGATATTGAGGAAACAAACGCCACCGATACGGTGCTCGCTGGACAGGGGGAGCAAGCAGCTCACGGGATCGGACTGTGATTGGAATGACGAAGTTGATTTGCCGCAGCGGGAGATCAGAGCGTGGTCAAATGGGCAAAACGGCTTGATAGCCGGAGCAGGAGATCAGAGCGAGGTCGGTGGTCAAAAACGGGTCAATAGCTGGAGACAAACGGGAAATCAGGAACAGACAAGTAGGATACGGATAATAACCGAAACGGCGGGAGCCATAGTCAAAGTGCTTGCCTTGCGTATGCAGAGGTTCGCTGACAGACTGACAAAGAGTGACTGGAGTACTGGGTATAAATAGGAGGGGAATCAATCGGGCAACTAGCAGCAGCTGGCACCAAATGAGCGGGCACAGGGGAATGCAATGAGTAATCATGACAAAATGTATATACTTTTACATCTTGTATATTTCTGTTTCGACAAAGATTACATTAACTGACAATTTCCCATCAGGTAGTTTCAATAGTTGACAAATTTCAAAGCCGTCCATTATTTTTTCAGATTGAAAATTGGACCATAAACCATAGCAGCAGTACGTCCCTAAGAATTTAGCGTCACACTTTAAGAAAGAAAGAGGGAGAGAGCCAAAAAAGAAAAAAAATGACGGATGGAGAGTAGACGGAGGAGTTCTTTGAACTGACATTGTCATAGCGAGATTTTAGTGCAGTGTGTGTTGATATGAGGCAATATTAAAAAAAACATATTCATAAAAAAGAGAAAAGTCAGTGAGAGAGAAGCTCAGCCTGACAGAAGCATAATAATTGACATTTTAGTCCCGACCCAGACAAAATTCAGGTCGGACTCAAGCTTGGGCTTAAAATTGTACCTATGCTTTCTTCTCATTAACATAGGCATTGTGTGTTATTATAAAACTTGGGCTTAATAAACACACTTTCGCGATTATTATTTGTGGTATTTACTGTGTCAAGCACTCAGTCATTGTTTTTTACGGAGGTATAAACATTTGTACCTAGCTATTCTGATGTTGAATACAACAACCCAATAGCAATCTGCTGTAGAAACAATATATGGTTACAGAATTTAGTGGTAAATTGTTGGCTGCCAAAATTGTTGGATGCCGGGCTAGTATCTGCTGCCGTGCCAAACATGAAGTTGAGAAATTTGCTTCTGCTGGAAAAAATGAACGTCTGTTGGCTGTGGTCGGAAGTAAATGTGGATGCAAGTGGAGCAGGCCATAAACCGGGTGTTACTTCCATTATCTGCACCGCTTGTCTTCAGTAGGGTAGCCGGGGTACTGGAGCCCATCCTAGCTGTCTTCAGGCAGTGGGCAGGGGACACCCTGGACTGGTTGCCATCCAGTCACAGAGCACACAGAGACAGACATCACACTCGCTCATTCTCACCTAGGGACAATTTTAACCGACCAAATAACCTGAAATGTATGATTTTCGGAATTTGGGAGGAAACCAGAGTGCCTGGAGAAAAGCCACGCAAGCACGATGAGAACATGCAAACTCCACACAGCAGGATTTGATCCCATGACCTCAGAACTTTGCAGCCGACACGCTAAACACTCAGCGGCCATGCCGCCGGGTATTACTTGTATAGAATTATTTTCCAATTTTACATATTTTTCTCCTTTTTTTCAATGTAATGTTCTTAATTGAACATTTTAAACAGCCACAATTACGCCAGAAAGGACGAATTTAGAAATAAGGGCTCATAACTAAAACCAGGAATCAATACTTGCTAATCCCTAATTTTCTGAATAAACAGACATGACTGCAAAACAGTATTTCAACATTTTTGAAACAATAGCATGAATACTTTAAGGGTTATGTTTCAAAATCAGGCCTTCATTTGCTGGAATGCAGCTACGCATCTGAGATTAATTCTCTGGATCACTTTTGGGTTTTTGTAGTGGTGCAATCATTAAAATTATCGTGTTGGAGAGGGCCAAATGTACAAACGTTGAATTTAGTTTGAAAGAAAAAACGGTTCAAAGCAGAAATCTCCAGATGTATTTGTTTCCAAAAAATGCACATTCATTGTCCAGCTCAAATCTGGCACATTGCGTTGTATTTGAATGATTCATATCAGGGTCGCTATTTAATATCCCAAGGTAGGCCTTTTTATATCCAACGTATGAGTGGAAAAAGTCAAACTTTTTGTGGCCCATAAGAGAATTCCCCGATGACTGAAGGTTCAGACAGGGGACAAGCACAATTGCAACAGAATGTCTTTTAGTGGTGGATCGGCATTGCAGGAATTTTTTAATTTCCTGTTCCTCAATAATTCTGCACTAGTTAGGTCTTTGGACACCGCTCTACCTCCTCTGATCATCTCAATCCATCGGACAGATTGTGTGAAACATACTTTAATCTGTTATCACTGCTCAATGACACGGTGATTGTGTGCCGGGTCCGACTGGTATCGCGTCAGGCATGGTTGACTTAGAATGTGATGTGACAAGTGTTGGTAGTTATTTTTCTCGGTAGCGAGTATTGTAATGCGTTATAAATACAATTTTGTAACTCAGCTGTTGTTACAACATGGTGCGTACTCCGTAACCCTTAAAAAGCAGACAGCGTATTCTGTTTTTTGACAGCAGCATATAATCCTCAATCTGCCAGGAAAACACCACTGAGCTTCATACCTAAGAAGAATTTAAAGACAAGAGAATACTGTTAAGTTGTTGCTGAGTTTGCAGAGTTTGAGGTGCGTAATTTCTCCCTCCTGGTATTGTGATATTCTCCCTAATTTATATATTATACTTGCATCCAAGCCATATTTATAACGATGACATAAAATACTGAAATGAGGGGGGTCAGTTTACATGCACAATTTCGGTTGTGTGTAAAGGTAAGATGTTAAGCCTGAACCCGACCTCAGCGCTGGGTGTGTCTGTAATCCGTCACGCGGAACCTCCACAAAGAAGAACAACCCAAGAACAATGACGTTTAGACAACTTTTTTTTAAAAGTCAGCAAGAGAGAAGCCCTCTTCCACCTCACACATAAAATAAAGAGTCTTCACAGACAAAATATGAAAATTTGGGTTTGCTTCGGTCTTGGTCCCTCAAATCAAGTTGATTTTACGGGCTGGGCTTGGTCCGGGCTTAAATAAAAATAATATAATAATAGTCGGGTTGGGCTGTATTTCTTGGGTTCAATCTTACCTCTAGTTGTGAATCACTAGTAGGAATGGTAAGCAGAGCTTGGGGAGTGTGTGTGGCTGATACAGGAATATAACAATCATAATCATTGGGGAAAACATGAGTCCAGAATTAATGAAAAAAAGAGTGCTGAATTTGGGTGTTTTTATCTGTAAAATAATTTGTTATGTACCATGCCTGGGGAAAAAAATAAAATGAAGAAGACAGATCTTCAAGTGGTTTGAAGACTAAAAATCAAATGGGCATGGAGTGTCTTTACGGTGTTAGTTTGCAACCTCTCAAAATTGCCAAAGCCAAGAAATATGAAGGTTTCGCTGCTTCCACAGGTTGGTCTACGCGTGTTATTCTATTTCTTTTATTATGTGACTATTTTTACGGTTAACAATACTACTCTTGCGTGTCAGTAATCTTAGGGGTAACACACTTACTTTTTAAATAAAATAACTAGTATCTGTTACTAGTTACTTTGGCTGGAGCTCACTCCCCTAGCGCACACCTGCCGAAGGAGGTGACCACTCAATCCTCCGGGCGCTTTATGAGCTCTTGGTGATAAATGAGAATGATTAGGCTGTTTTTACTGGGCAAATAAAGAAAGCAGTCAAATAAGAAGCAGAACGAAGTGAGTGGTAAGTGCTTTATAGTGGGGGCGTTGACTTCCCGGCCTGCGGGCCTTACAGAGCTGGAGGTATTCCCTTTTAAGCCCCCGACCCGCCACCCTCCCTGCTGCACGCCCATCACGGTCATTCCGGGGAAAATAAATCACCTGTCTTGGCGGGTGCTGACCCGCTGTTTATTAGTAAACGTCTGAAGGACAAACTTTGAGAGTAGGAGGAGTCGATTTTGCAGAACCAGGCTTCTGTTCAGGAAATGAATCTGCATATTCATTATAACTTAACATGGTCTTCAGAGCCCGTTACATTCCACAAAGTATTTATTTTACGATATTTAACTTGTTTTTCTGGTAACATAAGAGAACATAACTTAAAAGTTACTATTTTCCTCCATTTAAAGCATTGTATTCCCTATTATAAGACAGGTAGATTTTAAACTTGATTTCAACAGCAATAATACATTAATTGTGGTAGATTATAGATTAGATTTAACTGATTCGTTCCTTTGGGAAAATTCACTTCCACTGAATGACAAACATACATGATTGAGGGAGGACTGAATCGATGTGTCAGCAGGCCTGTTCAGAAAGGTAATGGCAAAAGGGATCAGGCTTTTCCTAAATCTTATTGTTCCGTACTTAGTTAATTCATAATTATTGTTCTGTTGTACCTTTTGACGACAGAAACACATTAAAGCATAGAATTTTTTTTATCCATACCAAATCATAAAACACTAACATGATATATATGTATTTATATCTATATATCTATATATCTATATATATATATATATATATATATATATATATATATATCTATATATCTATATATATATATATCTATATATCTATATATATATATATATATATATATATATATATATATATATATATATATATATATATATATATATATATATATAGATATATATATATACATATATATATATATATATATATATATATATATATATTAGATACATAATTTGGATTTCTGTTTATATTTTTATTATTATTGAAAATATCATTATTCGAAAATGTAACATGTATTGTTTTTCTGTAAAAAAACACACCCACACAAATATTGTTTGGAAATGAGTTTGCCCGTTTAAAGTAGGCTATTATTTTCCTATGTTAAGAAACAATTTTGAAATGTAATAAACTAATTTAACGTATTTGTTTTAGTATTTGAATTATTTTCAACTTTTTTCTCCAAGTAATGTGTACAAATATTTGTCATAATTTACAAAAAAGTTTCTGTTATGGGAAACAATTATTTAAATAAATACTAAACAATGGATTTTAATATATAAGAATACAAAATCCTACATAGAATATGCTGTATTGCAAAACTTCTTTTTTGATTGAAATACAAATTTAAATGAGCAAGTGTTTGATATGGCAAATGGCAGAAAATGTAATTTAATCTTTTAAATATATACATTTTCAGCTCATGAGTTTTAAAAAAATATATTTATAGTAGATTTAGATTGAATGAATTGGTCACCTTGGGGAAATTAATTTCCACGGATTGTAATAGGTGGAAAAACAACAGGCATTGCATTACATTACCTTACACAAAAAAACAACATCATGACTAACATCAGGACCAGGACAGGAAGCAGAACCCACTCACATAATGTTACTCACAGTTTATTGGGGAGAAGAGAAAGGAGCGCACACTCGAGCCGGAGATCGTGGGTCACGGGAGTAGATTGCTCTGAACGTGGAAGTGGTCAAGTCAAACAGAATGGGGCGAGAACAAAACAGGAGCAAAAACACAGGCAAAAAACGGAGATTCACAGGGCTTGGCAAACCAAGAGCAAAAACACAGAAAAAACAGAGATTCTCAGGGCTTGACGTGTCAAAGTGAGTTTCGCAGACGCTCCGACAAATGGCGACTCACAGGATAGCGTTTAAGTAGTCAGGGAGCAATCAGTCAATGAGTTTCAGCTGGTGTGCATGGGCGGGGCCAATTGGGCGCCCTGGCAACCGTGACAATACCTGACAGTAGGACAATGAGGGCAGATGGATTCGATGGATCAGCAGGTACTGTTGCTTGGAAAGCTAATGGCAGAGGGGATCAGGCTTTTCCTGAGGCAGCCCTCCTAAATTTGATCACTCTGTATCTGCGCCCTGACAATAGCGGGATGCAGTATTGGTATAGTGGGAGAGTAAAATCCAGGACTATTGTGTTTGCCAGTTAGATGATGGACCTGTTATTAAAATCTAAAAGGTTTGGTGTGGGTAGGTCAATGATTTTAGCTGCTGTGTATGTGACACGCGTGAGATTGGTCCGGTTCGTAACAGGGAGCAAAGTGAACGAACAGGGCTAGCATTATAGGAGGATGGGTTAAACAATGCTTTGGTACACCAGCAACAGGAGGTTAGGTGCAACATATTGTCAGTCCTTTGAAATCATTAATGACTGACAGTCTTTGTTGACTCCCTTTTTAGTGAATTGATTTAATAATTTATTTTAGGACTCTTTTTCTTTAAGATGATCCATTTTTCACTACATTTTTCTTTCTGAATTCTCCCCTGTTTTGATACAAAAGAAAATTGTTTTTTCTTTTTGTTTTGGTCCAATATGGCTTTTTCAACATTTTGGGTTGCCGATCCCTGATCTAGAAATGGAATTTTTATGTACACATACCCTTTTCATCTACAAACTGTTGCCGCAAGACTCAAAACAAGATTACCCCGGAGGAACTTCAGAATATATATCAGTATCAAATGATGTCATCTGCACATGAAATGTAGAGCTGAGTTCGAGCGCCATCAATTAAGAATTGCAGTGGAGCAGAAAATGTACAAGAAAAGAAAACTCCCGTGCTTAACTCGACTCAAACGCAATCATATCAAAAGCTTCTGAGTGTAACAAGAAGCCGCCATTACTCTTGTAGCATATTTCAGATTGCGACTGCATTATCTTCGACATCTTACAGACAAACTCAACTATGAGATGACAATGATGATAATAAATCCTTTTGGTAAATACGTTCTAATGATATGTCAGTTTAGTGTGACGAAAGACACTAATAGTTGTTTTCTCCCGTTTTAGGCAAAGGTGTTGCAATGTCTTATCTCCTCAAGGTGTTACATGTCAACGGGTTTTGAAGTGTGACATGCAGGTATATTGACTAAACAAACACAAAGACCAAGCTAACATTTTGCCAACCCTTTTATTCTAGCAGTTAGAAAAACTCTTTGTACCACAGTAGCCTTAAAAGAATTATTACCTACGGTAACTGCAGCCTTCCCTTCGTACACTGGGTCTGTTGACTCACTTACAAACAACTTCAATACTGCTTTGGTAAATGTTCTTGATTCTGTGGCGCCCCTAAAGTATAAATTCCGACCCAAGAAGAATACACCTTGGTTTACTGAAGAAACTAGGTTACTCAAACAAAGTTGCAGAAAAATTGAACGAAAATGGCGCACTACTAAGCTGGAGGTTTTTCGACTGGCCTGGTGTGACAGTTTGCTGAAATATAAAGTAGCTCTTGCCTCAGCTAAAGCTTCGTATTTCTCTAAGATTATTGTTGAACATAAGAATAATCCAAAATTTTTATTTGACACAGTGGCGAAACTTACCAGACAACAACTTAACCCAAATGGTTGCACTCATTCTGCTAATGACATTATGGAATTTTTTAATAAAAAGATTCAACTAATCAGGAATGAAATTTTAAAAGAACGCTCTGTTTCCTCCTCCTATATCAAAGATGTGGAGGTGCTAGGTATGGACTGTGTCAGCGGTTGTTTAGAAACATTCTCCAGTTTCAATGAATTGTCCCTTGATAATCTAACACAGATGGTCAGTAGGGCCAAACAAACTACGTGCCTGCTTGATCCGTTTCCAGCTTTACTGGTGAAGGATCTGTTTGAGATCTTAGGACCATCAGTTTTAAATATTATTAATATATCGCTATCCTCGGGTATTGTTCCTGTAGCCTTCAAGTCTGCCGTCATTAAACCCACGCTTAAGCGATCTAACCTTGACCCAGAAAGCCTAGGTAATTATAGGCCAGTGTCAAATCTGCCATTTCTTGCGAAATTACTTGAAAAGGTCGTTGCACAGCAGCTAAATGACTTCATGTCAGAAAATAACCTTTTTGAAACTGTCCAGTCAGCATTTAGAGCAAATCATTCTACTGAGACAGCCCTTGCAAAAGTAACCAATGATCTCCTTTTAACAATAGATTCTGGTGCCTCATCAATGTTACTGCTGCTGGATCTCAGCGCTGCTTTTGATACGGTCGACCACAACATATTATTGATTCGTCTAGAACGCATTGGTATCTCAGGAACTGTACTCTCGTGGTTTAGGTCCTACCTGTCAGACAGGATGCAATGTGTTAACTATGGCAATATGACCTCTAAACAATCTAATGTCCCTTGTGGTGTTCCTCAAGGCTCTGTACTTGGCCCCCTTCTTTTTAGTATTTATATGATCCCGCTTGGTGACATTATCCGCAAGTATAATATTAGTTTCCATTGCTATGCAGATGACACTCAACTGTATGTGCCACTGGAAAAAACTGGACATTTAAGTTTTAGAAATCTGGAGGATTGCCTTACTGAGATTCAAAGATGGATGTCAAATAATTTTTTACGCCTTAACCCAGAAAAAACTGAAATGTTGATTATTGGTCCAGCTCACTGTCGTCATTTGTTTTCAAACATTACCCTGAACCTAGACAAATGTAATATCACCCATAGTGACTCGGTCAAAAATCTAGGTGTTATATTTGATCCTAATCTGTCGTTTCAGTTACATGTGAAAAATATTACTAGAATAGCTTTCTACCACCTCCGTAATATTGCGAAGATTCGTTCAATGCTGTCCCAATCAGATGCAGAGATTTTAATTCATGCGTTTATTACTTCTCGGCTTGATTACTGTAATGTATTGCTTTCTGGTCTCCCGATGTCTAGCATTAAAAGTTTGCAGCTGGTTCAGAATGCGGCAGCTAGACTTTTGACTAAGACTAAAAAGTTTGAGCATATTACACCTGTATTGGCCAACTTGCACTGGCTCCCAGTCCACTTAAGATGTGACTTTAAGGTTCTCTTATTAACATATAAATGTTTGCATGGGCTTGCACCCTCTTATCTCTCTGATTTGATTTCCCCCTATGTTCCTGCACGGAGTCTGCGCTCGGAAAATGCCGGTCTACTTGTGATTCCGAGAGCCAAGAAGTCTGCGGGCTCGAGAGCGTTCTCCATCCGGGCCCCGGTGTTGTGGAATGCCCTGCCTCTGGAGATAAGATCTGCAACCTCAACGGAAGTTTTTAAATTGAGGCTTAAGACACACTTCTATTCCAAAGCATATGATTGATGCCCACCTCGTATTCTGTTTTGTCCTGTCTTTTTCTGAGGCCTGCCTGGCTGATACGAAGGAGAAGGATGATTTGGGATGGGTCAGCGGACCGGGGTCTGACCTGCAGCATGTCAACCCCTGCATTTACCAGCTGGCGTCGTCGTTGATGTCATGCACTTTCCAGACATTTTCAACATCTTACCTTATGTTTACTATTCTGTGTACAGTAATGCTAATTGTAATTCACCCTGTTCAATCCTGGAAGGGGGATTACCACATGTGAGGTCCTTTCTCAAGGTTTCTCTTTTCTCCTCACACTGAGGTTTTTGAGTTTTTCCTTGCCCGCATGCTGGTTTGCTAGTTTAAGATCAGGTAATTGTGTAATTTTGTAACTGTAATCCTGTGCAGTCCTTTGAGACATTTTTGTGATTAAGGGCTATATAAATAAATTTGACTTGACTTGACTTGACACAGTTAAACGCGTATTTTTAATGAAGAGGCAATTTTACAATCAACTACAAATTTTATGAATATTAATTAACAATGGTAAATGCAATATTAACAACAATATATAAGATAAATAACCTGGTGTGGATTTAACAGTATTTCTTTATATCAATTTTATTTACACAGTAAAATTAGCTGTGTTGATTTAACACTCGGTTTACTGTGGTAATGTTAAAAGTTTAATCTTCAAATATTAAACTAACACTATTATCGAGTACCTTAAAATGAGTAGTTCTAAATGAACACTTAAATAACTTCAGACCACTTCAGTGAACATATGGTCCTTGTCCATGATTGTTAAATTAGCACTGGTTATTGTACTGTGTACAAGTGGTACCAGTACCTGGTAGTGGTCAAGGGTTGTGTATCGGAATCAATTTGAAAAAATGAGAAAACAAAATAATCCAATATTAGGTATGATAAATATAGTATCCAAAAAACGTTCTTTATGGACCTATTATTTAAATTTATAGTTCTCAAGTTGTAGCTCAAATTATGCTTGACAGCAAATATGGACTACCTCTGTGACAAACAACTTTTTTTCCTTTTTAAACTTTATATAATATTTGAAGTTAATGCAGTAATTTGACAGTAAAATGTATGCATACCTAAAGCTGTTCCACTCACTAATGAATTATGTTGTGGTAAATACACTTGCATTTGTAGAATAGATTTGCATACATGTAGAAATGTAGAAAGACTTGCTTACAGTTGTGGGAAAAGGTCGGGTAGACATCCTTGAAGATACTCTTGGCAGACGATTAAGTTTCCTTGAAAATAGCGTGCAAGGGACGGGACGCTCTGAACTTGATACGTGATACAGGACCGCCTTTTGGGGTGTACTCAATCGAAGCCTAATCGTCACTACCAGCTTTAAAAACATTGTCATGTTCCCAGCTCTCTGAGATCTTCATTGACGCATCAATAAAGTTGCATCTCCCTCCAGACGAGGCTGGCTCCTGTCAATTTTCCTTATCCACATATGAGAAGACTTTTCTCTCGATTATCGAACCTCCAATTTCTCCAACATTAAATGGCGCCTCAACGTGGATTGGCACTAATTAAAAAAAAAAAGAAAAGGGAGGAGGACTTCTCAGTGGAACTGTCTCAAAAAAGCGAGTGAGGTAAAGAAAGTTTTTTCTCTCCTTATTTCGGTTTGCTTGTCGAGATTCGTGGGAGGACGGGAGCCTGTGACGTCGGAGCTAAATTATGAAAATGCGCGCACGTGGAATTTTCCGTCTATAGTCAGGCCCAAGTTCGGACGGATGAGATATATAGACTGAGTTGAGATTTTTATGTCCGACGGGATTCTGAGCTCAGAGAGTCCTGTTTGTTTTGGGACATGGCTGCTAATTTACCTGGATAAAAAGGTGCAGCGGCGTCGGTATTTGTATATTTATGATTGTCTTGAGATCTGTGTAAAGCTGTGATAAGACGTCATCATTTGCTGAAGTGACAGTTCGAGAGTAGACGATCTATATATGGTTAATACGGGGCATGTTTTATGTGTTTCCCTAGTCGATTGATGATTGGGAGTCGGACATGTAACCTTGCACTTAAGAAAAAGTGTGGTGCATGGAACCTCGCCATTTTCTACAATCTGAAAGGTTATACCGACGTTAAAAAAATGAGCAGTAATCAGATGTTGTATTATTAAGATATATTCGCATAGAAACAAGCGATACACAGAATGTGTGAGAATTGCTGACATGTTTTCAGTCTGGGAGATGTCTCATTCGGGAATGTTGGTGTGTGTGCCAGCTGGCGATAATTGTGCGTGTGTCTCTCTGTCTGTGGATGTGTGTTCTGTTCGGTTCGGTTTCTCCCCCGGCCGCCTGAGTGAGAGTGCGCGGGTGATTTATACTTGACTGTTTTTTGTTTTTTTTGTTTTGTTTGGCGTTGGGAGAGGAGTTAAGGAAGCATGGATGAATGATGGAGTGACTGCTTATTCTACATTTTACGGTCTTGTATGTGCTTTAGAGTGTTTTGCTTTTTTGTGGGTTATTCTCGCCCCCACCGCTTACCCCCACCACTCTCCGTCTTTCCCTGTGTGAGTTGAGCTCAACCGTGTGTATTCCCGCTCCGATCACCCCCACCCCACCCCCGTCTTTCCCCCGTCTTTCGCTCCTTTACTGTATGGAAAATAAATAAAAGTGGAGGGATTACTTAATTCGTCAAGTGCTCCGTTTGCGTGTGGCCTTTTGATTTGTGAGATCTTGTTCCGATAAACGTGATAAGTAGAGTTTGGGTAAATTGAGGAAACAATTTGGCAAGCATTTTCAAAAGACAATGAGGAGCAGATTACTCGATCTTGAGGAAGACCATGAAAAATTTAAGAATTTAATTGCTAAGGTGATGTCTTCATGGTCATTTAACCTAGACTAAACATCCGAGTTTGTAAACATGACCGATTTAACAGGATTCAGAAGTCAGACGGACTGTTGAAAAAGGCTGAAGATGGACAGAAAAACAAGCAAAGAACAAACAAAGACGTTCACTCATCCGTTGTCTGCGCCGCTTGTCTACAGCAGGGTCGTGGGGACACTGGAGCACATCCAGGCTGTCCTCGAACAGTGAGCAGGGGGCAATCTGAACTGATTGCAGCCAGTTTCGAGGAGAAAGAGGTAGACAACTGGGCACCAAGGTCAGTGTGGCACTGATAAAGCTCATGGCACATTCCTGCAGCGGATTACGAGTGGAACGTCACAATGGACTGAGCCAGACGGCCAGGGCCGTCGACGGGGCGGTGATAACGAACAACACGAGTCTGCATTGAATCACGCTAGAATCTTGTTGATTGACGAAGTGTTTACAAATCTGAGGAATATTGATACGTTTGGATTGTGAATTATTTTATTTTTAACACAGAAATACTGCTAAAATTGTATTTTGAATCTGCTTTCCAGGAAATCAGTGATGTGTCTCCAGATGCAGGAGCATCAGGAGGATTATTAAGGAGAATAGGTAACAGGGGAATACCTTTGACTTTATATCAGATACAATTGCACAATTTAAAAATATTATGCAAGGGGGGGTGTGAAATAGCTGGAGAAATAAGGGTGTAGGTCTCCGTATTTAAAGGCCACGGTAGACGGAGAGAATAATAATAGGAAGGAGTAATAGGAATAATAGGAGCAGTGCCATCAAAAGATCTAGGTGCGGAAACAGTAATTAGGTTTTTGATTAGGGAAGTTATTCCGCGATTTGGCATACCGTCAGAAATAAGCTCGGATAACGGTGCGGCATTTGTTCAAAAGGTCGTGAAGGGCATCTTACAAAAACTACACATTAAACAACGGTTCGGTGGGGTTTATCAACAAAGTCAAGGGATGGTGGAAAAGAGTAAATGGAATATTAAAATCAAAGATAAACAAGATCTTTGTGAGTACTAGGCTCAACTGAGGGGATGCGCTACAGTTAGCGCTGATGAGTGATCGCATGCAAACTCATTGGATCACGCATTTAACACCGCATGAAATGCTAACAGGCAGACCAGCACCGCATCTGGGAGGTCCCTATAAGGGGCCGCCACTTGAGCAACTACAAACTGAACTGAGAGACTGTATGAGACAATTGACGGCTGTCATCTACCGGCTGGTTAAGAGACAAGAGTCCAGGGTCGAACAACCATTTGAAAAGACGTCCCAGGGGATCTCGTCTACAACAAGGTGTTTCGACGAAAGTGGAACCAACCGAGGCGTGAGGGACCCTACACCGTCGTAAGGGCAACGCCGACCGCAGTCCAGGTCGAGGGCAGCTCAACCTGGTACCATCTGAACCACTGTACCAAGGCTCGCGCTGCCACCGTCGACGAGACCAAGCAAGATCAACAGGGCAGTAACGTTAAATTTGGAAAACAAGATGTGGATGACAAAGCTGTGTGTGATAATAAATTGTCTGATATGGTTGTTACTAGGAGCAGAGCTCGAGAAATCGCGGCGGCGGATGGAAATTGCGGGTCCAGAAGTGCAGCCGGGGATCCCGACAGCGACGCTGCAGTTGCAGACCATGACACATCAAAGGGACAGCAGCCCGGTTAAGTGGGACACTACTATACAACATGCTGAAACAATTGAAAATTTGGAAGGTACAAATAGCAAAAATAAACAAATTGGAGGCACTAAAATCCCGAGTACGATGGGATTAATCCGACAAAAGGGAGACGTGGAACCAATCGAAGTGCCGACTGTATACCGAAAACCAACTATGTTAACGACAGTACAGACTGAGGTAACGGATAACACGCCAAGCCTTAACAGCTGGTGGTTCAGTTTGGGGGTCACTCCAGCACCTAAAGTCATGATACAGACGGTAACAACACACCTAAAATCAGAGAAATCTACAGCCACGGCAACAACACCGAAGGGTGAGGTTACAACACGCCAACGGCCGAAAATGAGTACACTAGTGACAGTGAATACTGAGAAGAACAGTATTTCTTTTGATTGGTTCTCGTCTACATTTGGGTACTGGGGTAGTCTGTTAGCGAAAGGGGGGATTCTTGTACTAACTGTCGTAATAATTATGTGTTTGTTGTGTTTCTGTGCCATACCTATTCTTAAAAGAGGAATGCTTAAGACTTTTGGAGAACAAATGACAGTAGTGGCTAATACTAGGGTGGCAGAAGCTCAATTAGCACAGTTAGTGATTGAATATCCAAGCTTATTCCTGAGTGAGGAGGAACAGATGACTCAACTAAATTCAACGCCTTGAATTTTATCGGGCAGCATTAACAGTCAATCTACATTACATTAAATAATGGAGCATCTGCGGAGAGAGACACAAATGATGATCTGCACTAATAACAATATCAAGTAGCACTAGTGTTAATCACGCAACTAACTATATAGCGCTAGGAATAACCGCCACAAATATATTGATTTCTAATTGTGATTCTTTTGTTGGTATGTCACATGTCACACTGCCGGGGAGCAAGCTGCTGTCTGGGATGGTCAGGATGCATCGTCGCTTCCGGGTTTTGGGCTGCATGGAAACTGAGCGTGATGCCTGCTGGGATGAACACTCACTCCAACATCTGACTTCACGACACCCGTTGACGAATACAACATTGCATGGTCTTCAAAATGTTCACGGGGGTCAGGCCAAAGGCCGATGTGTATGCTGTATCACTATCCAGTCATGCACTCATCTTGAAATGTATCGACGACTGTTACCAAAATTTGTTATCACTCACTTATCAGTTCATTTATTCATTTACCTTTATCACGTACCGATCAACCGTCGACGGTCCACGTGTATAATCCAGTATGTACGGATAAAGATAAATGAAGGGGGGGGGTTAGTGCATGGGTCAGATGTTTGGAGTGTTGGGGGTTTTTGTAAATGAAACATGAACAATGAAAGTTAGAATGATCACAGCAGGCTGACCGCCAGAATTTTATTTTATTTTCGATTCGCGTAAACTCTGTCCGTGTATTGATGTCTATGATTTGTAATACTTTACCACTACCCTGTATTCATTTTTGATTTTAATTTCTGTTCAGAATGGGAGTATAAACTCCCAATGGGGGGATATGTTGTGGTAAATACACTTGCATTTGTAGAATAGATTGCATACATGTAGAAATGTAGAAAGACTTGCTTACAGTTGTGGGAAAAGGTCGGGTAGACATCCTTGAAGATACTCTTGGCAGACGATTAAGTTTCCTTGAAAATAGCGTGCAAGGGACGGGACGCTCTGAACTTGATACGTGATACAGGACCGCCTTTTGGGGTGTACTCAATCGAAGCCTAATCGTCACTACCAGCTTTAAAAACATTGTCATGTTCCCAGCTCTCTGAGATCTTCATTGACGCATCAATAAAGTTGCATCTCCCTCCAGACGAGGCTGGCTCCTGTCAATTTTCCTTATCCACATATGAGAAGACTTTTCTCTCGATTATCGAACCTCCAATTTCTCCAACAATTACTTTCATGCAATATCTAACATACTTGTTATCGATGGTTGATGCTGTTGAGAAAATGGTTGGATTGCTTTTTTTTTCAGCCTCTTTCTACCACAGAGGGGGAAGACGCCTAACTCTTGAAGCTCATCTTCCAAAATATAGTTCAACTTAACTTAATTCATCTTTATGGAGCATATTATTTTATTGAATGTTTATTCTTTAGTACAACACAAAACAGGTTACTTATACAAGCCTGCACCACGTTTTGGAATGGCAATCTCAGACTTAAATATAATGATTTAAAGCCAGCTGTCCTTGCTTGGAAAACATCCGACCTGACTAAATTCAAGATACCTTAAACCAGAATCTGGACCCTCATTGGATTCTATATTAAGGGTTTGGATGCTGTTACCTCTGCAAAAGGAGGATCTACTAAATATTGATGTAATTTTTCATTTTTTTGCCCAGATTTAAACACCTGCCTACTTTTATTTAAATAATTCTTGCTCACTCTCTGTATATTTTATAAACTTAATCTCACTTCTCAATCATTACTGTGTTTGTCAGCTATATTATATAATCAACTGAAATTGCTGATTCAAGCAACTAAAGAAAATCTTGAAAATGACAAGGGATACCTAAACATTTCCTACGACTTGTTATGTATTTGTTGAACAATGTGGGCCTGCTAGTGAATGCGTTTAAAGCTTAAAATGACTATTTTTGGAGTTGATGAGTTATGAATGCAGCACTTTAATGTGACAAATCAGCTCGCCATAATGGCCAACTGGAACACCTCAGAAGGTTTTGCGTGAGTACCGAAGTCCCAGATACCCACATCTAGATTTGCCTCAGCATGAAATAAATTGAGGTACAGATTAAGATCTACTTATGAGACCAAATCGTAGTAGTAAGGCGTAACATGCACTTATCTAAGATTACAGAGGCCTTCAGGTTACCGTCAGAGTTACTGTCGTGGAAAATAACTCTGGACAGATATTATTCAACTGCGTCACCTTCAAGAGTAGAGTTATTCGTGATTCAAGGGCCACTTATTATTTTGCAGGCGCCTTAATTTCTTGGGAAAACTATTCACTTTCACATCAGTGGAACGTGTGAAGTTATATAGTTTCATAGGCTGTAATTTTAGAGCAATTGAATCAGCCAGGGTATCTTTCCCGTAAACGATGAATCCCTCAAAATGACTCATTACCTACTCAAATCCGGTTCATCACCTTGATCTGCCTTCAGAGGCGGCGTCTTAACAGAAAACTTCCTCTCGGGTCATTCCCGATGACAGCTCGAATCATGTCACTGATTGCGAAAGACGTTGAGTGCTTGACAGGCAGGAGTAATAAGCCGGGGAGTCGTGTTGTCACCCGTGGGTGCCGCCTCAGGGAAGCCGGTCCTCGTCAGCACCCTTGGATTCTTGGGCTATAATGTAACTCTTTGTTGTGCAGAAATGAGAAATATGTTCATGCTTGACGTGTTCTTGTAATAGCGGGGTAATGAGTGTCGAACCGCCGCGACCGTTCCAAATTCCTTTTGGCATCTTGTTCTTTTCTCTGGTGTCAAAGGAACAACACGCACGTAGCTGCAACTGACTCACCCTACCATGCGTAATTTATGTCGGTGGGAAGCGTTGACGAGCTGAAAGCATAAATATTTCTTATTAGTCATTTATACAACCTGTCTCTCTTTTTTTGGTCAAGACGTGTGCTAACATAAAACGTATGGTGAAATTTTTTGAGGGGTGAGAAATAGCTATCATTAAGTTAATTTGCGTGATAATGACTCAATGTGTGTAGGTGATTGATTGATTCCCTGTTGTAGAAGAATTACACACCAAAATTTCCGCCAAAATTTAGCACACACAACCTCATCTTTCCTTGTTGTTGTTGGTTTTTTATCTTGCCTATTTAAAGGAGGCGGGCTACATTCAACAATGCTAAATGCTTTTAATCCTGGCCCGAGGCCTCAGACAACAGAAATACAAATTTGCGGCTGCCTTAATTACTGGATTTCAAAAACAAACAATAACCCTGCTTTTGATAGAGATGCCGCTGGAGAGCAAGCAACCTCTGGGCTTATTGCCTTATTACGATGCCTTAGCGAGATTAGTTGAAAAACAAATCACGTTCAGCAGGGAAACCTGCTCAACGTGGTAAAGACTTGTAAAGTCTATGAGTTTACATGTTTCATTATGAAAAAAGGCAGGGCTCAAACCTTATACAATAAAGTTGAAATATTACCTTTGCAATTTTTTGTATTTACTCTATAACTGTAATACTGTACGTCACAGTGTACTTCTATTATTGGGTGTTACGGATAATTACAGAGTTACGGCATCACTCCATTCTGTTTCCTGGGCCAGAGCAATCAGAATGAATTGCTTCCATAACTACTGACAAATGAGTAAACCCTGCATACATACCATTTGCGAGCAAACTCATCAGGCGGTGGACAACTACGTCAAACGTCATTTACACATTTAACTTTTGACATTAAATAAAAGAGGATTTCATTCATGTGGAGGTTTTAGCCTGTATTATTTGTCCCTGTAACACAAGTCCAAAACAATTTGCGTCATCACAATATCTTGGACTTAATTGCATCACACGTTGTACTATTCAATTGTACCCCTTATAGTACAGACGCCCCCCTACTTACAACCATTCGACTTAAGTAAAATGGTAGATATGATCATTTTTTTCGGGATGTGAAAAATACCCGGACATTGGTGTAAGTTAGATTTTGTATTGTGTGCACCTTTTTCTGAGTACAGGACAGTACTGTAGTGCTTCTTTCTGCTGCTACTGGCGTGTAGTGGCGCTGTGAGAGGTCACCCAGCATCCATCCGGAAGAAAAAAATAATTGCTTCTTCTTCCTAGAATCGTGTGTAAACATTCTATACTATCTATGTCTATTCTATCTCCAGCGCTAAAAACTTTGACGTTTTTATTGTTTAATATCTCGTGCATCCATTCAATCTGGTTGGTGTAGAGTGTCAAGAAGAGGCGAGGCGTTTCTTTGAAACAAAAGTGGAATAAGAAAGCTTGATGCGGTTGAAAAAAGGTTGGATCGCTTTTTTTCGGCTACTTTTTACCACGAAGGACGGGCTCTTGAAGTTTATCTTCCAAAAGCAAGTTACACTTAACTTTATTGATCTGTATAGAGCATATTATTTTATATTTATTTTTTAGTACAAAACAACACAGGTTATTTATACAATCCTTAAACATATTTATATAAACCCTAAACATACAAAATATCGCACTGAAGCAACTTACGAACAAATTCAACTTACGCATAAATATCTCTTTCGTAAGTATGGCAGCGTCTGTATATATATCTGTAGCTGGGGATGATGCGCCAAGGACTCTTCCTTTGGCTGCTACCTGGCTCTCAATGCAACCAACCCCTTTGGCCCCTCCTAAAGATGGTGAGCCCATTGGAAAGGAGAGAAAGAGAGAGAGGGAGAGAGGGGGGAGAGAAAGTAAGAAAAACAGCACTAACATTCAATTCTGGTATTGTATATTTGAAAGATGTGCAAACAGTGACATTTCCAAAAACATTGTTATTTCGACACAACCAGCTAGTTAGCATGGTTTGCTAGCTCCTTACATTGCAAATGACATTGCAGACTCACATTCGAGTCTTATATGATCCCTTTATGACTGTGAATGTTCTGCACATGCTGCAAAGGGACATCAAGTACATAGGGAAGTCAGGGCTAAATGCTTAGCTCACCTACAACCACGTCAGCCAGTGTGTTCATCTTTGAAATTGATTGGGGTGATTAAGTCAGCACTTTTCAGAAATACAGTATCTGTCCTAGTCTGTGCTGAAGCCAACATAACTTTGAACAAGGAAATAAGTATTGAGAGTACATGGAGACAGTGAGCTTAATAAAGCAATTCAGAAAAAAAAAAAAAAAAAATTAAATACACATCGTTAAAATATTTGTATTCAAATTGACTACGTTGTGGTATTTATCTGTGTTAATAAACATGATGTAGAAATTAGATACCCTATTTGATGGACCATAAGGCGCCAAAAATAACTCAAAGTGTCCGGATTGGAATTTGCAATTTATTGTATGTAACGGTAACCGAACTAGGGTGGTGTGAGCAACAATACTTTATCACTAGATCACCAAGTATTTCATTCGATGTGAAAAACATTACAGTTTACCTCATTATAACACTATTTTTACTCACTGTGTCATTTTTTTATCCTATTTATCTCATTGTTTTTGTCTGTTGATAGATGTTTATCCTCAAGTGCAATGTCTAATCTCGTAAACAATGTACACTACTTTGAAATTGATGACAATAATGGCATTTTGATTCTATATTTAATTTAGGTTTGTCAGGACCAGAACAGAAACAGGACCCAATTGCGTTACGTATCTTACAAGTTTTATTAAAGGAAAGATGAAGGGCTGCGCCCATAATCCGGAGTTCGCTAGGCGCAGGAAGCAAGTCGCTCTAGTACTCGGATTGTGATCCAAACACGGAAGTGGATCTTTGGAAGCGAGGGATGGCGGTGTCAAACAGGTCGATAGCTGGGGCAGGAGAGAAAAAACAAGGTCGGGGTCAGAAATGGGTCGTAAGCCAGGACGGGAGAGCATACGTGGTCAGGATCAAAAACGGGCCGTAAGTCGGGAGGGTAAAGCAGACGTGGTCAGTATCAAAACGGGTCGTGGCCGGAGACAGACGGGAGCAAAAACGGGACAGGTGGGAGTCAGGGTCGAAAAAGACTTGCCTAGTATACACTGAGGTTCGCTCAGGGATTGACAGGGGATTGACAGGACTGAGTTCAAATAGTGACAGGGAGCCAATCAGATCCCGCGGAAGTTGGTGCCAAATGAGCAGGCACAGCTGAGTCACATCAGTATTCATGACAAGTATAATTGCAATATTTGATTTTTACCCAAGAGTTACCACTCTAAAATTACATTCTAACCCATTTATATTTAGTCATAGTCAATTGAATTTGACCTGTGACTGATTATAGTTTTTGGGTATACAAAATGTGAATGTAAGATATGCAAATATTTAATTATATGAATTAGTAAACAAATTGGACATTTGTTATATTGTTTCATCTTCAGTCACAATAGTTGAACTTTTTCAAAGTGTGATAAACGCTCTCCTTGTCTATTTCTACAAGTTTTCTTTGTCCAAGTTAGCCAACTGTGCTCTGTCTTCCAGGGAGCATCTGCCATGGTGCAAACATTTAAGGTTGCCCGTTTATAAAAGAAGATCGAGTCGATTAAGCGATAAATGAAAAGATAAAGGTGTGTCTGTTTCACGCTCGAGCGATACCTCTTCCCTCACAAAGATGTTCTGTTCCCTCTCCGACCACCCGAGTTTCGCAGGTCAGCTTTTGATTGTATTTTATGAGTCCTAATTGCGAAAGACCCGGCCGGCTGGCGGCTTCATTTCATCTCGGGAAGAAAGGTCGGTACCTCGCACCCGATTGGAGCATCTCGGCGGGCTGACCTTCCGTCTTCACGGGACGGTGAGGGACACGTCTCAAGTTCACGCTCCCCTTGGGTGGCAAGACTCTCAGTTTACCACCACCTGTCCCGCCGGGGTGCGCTTCCCCCACCTTCACCTTTCGCCCCGCAACTTATTGAGGTGACTTTCGGAAGCGGGTTGCCGCCGTTTATCATTTCTGGAAAAGTCAACGCTGCTTTCATGTGCTATCCCGTTACAGTGTTGAGCATGATACTGAAAATCAGTAAGTAGTTACTGTAAATTCTCGACTACAGAGTGCACCTGAATAAAAGCCAAATGCCAAATGGACAAAACTCAATTTTGGTCTTTGCACAAGCCTAAACGGATTTTAGGACGAAGGCTGAAAGTTGGATGCATTGTTTGAGTTGTCTTTAAAAAACGTATTGGAGAGTTACATTTTCAGCGGTGCTGATTTGCCATTTTCGGATCATATGACCATTCAAGATGGTGAATACAAAAGCGAGCAGATATTTACCTTTCCACGAAAAAAAAGAGCGTGAGGGCTATGTCGTTTCTTTTTTTTTTCAATCATCGGAGGTTGCTGCGGTGACGGACCAAATTGCATTTGTTTGTCACCGTTCCTCATGGATTAAGTCAAGTCAAGTCAAGTCATTTTTATTTGTATAGCCCTTAATCACAAATAGTCTCCGGAGACCTGACATGGAAGCCGATGATATGTCGAAAGAAATGTAGTGTTTCACTTCCAGGACACTTCAATTCAGGTTTATAAATTGAGGACTTGATTTGTGGGTGCAAAAATCGAAATAATGTGAGTACGTTGTGAATATCGTATCAAGTACTTATTTTTAAACCTCTTATTTTGCACTTCTTCTGTATTCTATGAAAAATGTTGGCCAAATATGGACTATTTTCTCTTGAAGAAATGTTTCCAAACATGTTTTGTATTCGTATGTGTATGCTTGTAAATGTATATAGTGCACCTATTTACTCAGAAAAAATGTAATGGATGAGAGATAAGTATTTAAAAAAAAACAAAAAAAAAACAACTGCACCATATCTAAATTGAAAGCGTTTAAAATGTAGAAAAAATGAAGGGGCTCGTATTTCGGCATTTATAGTACTTCATTAAAAAGGTAATTCTGTCACTCCCTAGATGACACCAAAAAGTAGCGTGATACAATTTAATTACAAATTACCGTAAATATTCGTATAGAAAACAACCCCCAAATTTGGTTTAAAATAACCCCAAAATAAAATAAATAGAAGAAAAACCTGTACACCAACTCGTGTAGCAGTAATCTTACAAACGAACACTTAGCTGAGACACTCTATATGCATTTTGTCTCTTGGCTTCAAACTTCTCTGTTTCCATATACTGTTTAACATATTGTCCAGAAGTGGTGTATTGGAAAAAATAATTCTATTAAAAAGACCCAAATTCTGCACACGTTTAACATAATTCTGTGCTTTTGTTTGCCCCATTGATTTCACGTTGACCCTGTATACGCCTTCCTCATGCACTGCCTACCATTCACCTCCGGTGACACACAACCAAATGAGTGCACATATGCTGACCCCCTAATATCAGTATTTTATTTGATAGTTGTAGATTAGTCTTGGATGCAAGTACACACTGTAAGAAGAATGTCTCCATAAGGAGAAATTCAGTGCCCTCGTACTTTGTATTCACTTGTATTTGGTAGGTAAATTTAAACATGCCCACTCCTTTAAAGCATGTTGCTGTCAGATTGAGGGTAGCATGTGACACGGTGAGGGATACAGGAATAATCAGTATTTAGTGTAATACAATCTGGATGAAATAGCGAGGTATCGCACAATATACTACCAACATTTTATTAATTATACATTACAGTACCTGTTACCAACAGAACTAATTGCGTTCCTGGAACGCGTTACAGTACTCTGTTACACATTAGTCCCAAAACTGACCTCAAATGAATATTCTTAATTATGCCCAAACAGGGTAGCACTACATGTTTTTTTTAAGCTGCACTCTACTTTACGACATAACGTAAGAATGCAAGTTTAACCCTTCATTAAACGAAAATTCCCCCATTGTTTATATAACCTCCTTGTGACTCCGAAGTCACGTATGTGGTGTGAGTTTCGGAACAGCAAAAAATGGTCGCCGCTGCACCAGGCTCTCTTTGATGCGGTCATGAAAACAAATGGGCACAGAGCAATAATATATGAAACAGTTTCAAAGCTGCCGTTGCTCCGTACTGAGATGCTTCTTTCCACCGCTACTGGCGTGTGGTGGCGCTGTGAGAGGTCACCCAGCATCCACCTAGAAGAAGAAATCCGGCTTCTACTTCCTAGTTCGTGTGTAAACATACTACGTGTACTGTATCTCTAGTACGCCAAGAACTTTGACATTTTTGTCATTTAATATCTCGTGCATCCATTCAATATGGTTGGTACAAAGTGTAAAGAAGAGGCGAGTCGTTTCTTATGAAATGAAAGTGGAATAAGAAAGCTTGATGCGGTTGAGAAAATGGTCGGTAAGCTATTTTCGGCCACTTTTTAACGTCATATATGTTCATAGAGCATATTGTTGTATGAAATGTTTATTTTTTAGTACAAAACAATACAGGTTACTTAAACAAGCCTTAGACATACTTATATATACCATAAACATTCAAAATATAGCACTGAAGAAACTTTTGAAAAAATTCAACTTCAGAACGATCGTCTGGAATCTCGTTCATAAGTAGCAGCATCTGTACTAACGAATTGGAAAAAAAACACACAATACTTGTCCGTAGACACCATCATATCTTCTATTTAGACAAGCAGGAAGTTATTTTCTACAAGCTCACCTGTTGTTCTCATAAGGAAATCAATGAGTCTCTCTGGCAGGATAATAACAGTCCCGCTGGAGAGCAACCACTTAATTCACTCTTATCATTTTGGGTAGTCTGGCTTGCGGTCAAGCCGAGGTCCGAGAGGTGAAATGAGTTTGGCAACCTCCACAGCGAGCCGGACAAGAGAACACACATCAAGAAAGCGAGAGGAAATTGTCGGCGCGGGCAGTAAAAGATAGAGTTTCATCACCGCGCCGCACCAAACGCAAGCTCGTCTTTGGCCGACTTCAAACACTCCATCGGCAATCATTTTTCAATGAGCCCCAGAGGAGCACGTTTAAGCGCTGCACAAAACAGTCTGCCCGCTTTGTGCTCGCTAATCCCTGGCGGTTATGCATCACGGAGAAGATCACCCCCACCACCTCCAGAAACTGACAGACGGACCAATGTCCTCTCCTCGTCGCAACATCTGCGTCCGTCAAGAAACACTTGTGTTTTATTGCAAAATGGCTTAAATTTGGATAGGCTTTTGATGTGCGGGGCTGGATAAAGTGCAAGCGTAACATGATCCCCATAAGCGGCCTTCTCATCTGCCTTGTTAGGTGCTTCGATGGGGGTTCAGTGGTCCATACTGAGACCCCCATCTGAATTTTCAAACCACCACACGCACACTTGCACAGATTTTGCCAAACTTTGGCCAGGAAGTTCAATTGCGGCCCGCCAATTAATTTGGTTCTTGAAAGAAGACTGATTTTTTCTTCATCTGTGTGTTTGAATCAACATCCGGGTCACAAGACGAGACAGGTAAAAACAAGCACTAATTGCTAATGCAACCTTCTCATCTCATCCCCATAGCTGCACCGCTTATCCTCAGTAGGGCCGCGGGGGTGCTGGAGCCCATCCCAGCAATCATTGGGCACACAAGGACAGACAACTCGCTCGCTCATTCACACCTAGGGACAATTTGGACCGGCCAATCCACCTGAAATGCATGTCTTTGGAATGTGGGAGGAAACCGGAGTGCCCGGAGAAAACCCACGCAAGCACAGGGAGGACATACAAACTCTGCACGGGAAGCCCGCTAGCTGGATTTGAACCCACACAGGAGATTCCCAAGACCTTAGAACTGTGCTAACAACTGCGCCGCCGTGCTGCCCCCAATGCAACCTTGCGCTGGGTAAATTTATCCTTCTTTGCCTTCACCTTCTTTTAGGTGGCCAATTTTGGCTTTTCATTTGTGTTTCTCGCCGCATGTTTCACGGTTGGTATCATATTGTCCAGCCAGCTCCCCGTTAGCATCGGGCTGCTGAGGCATTTCTGTTTGTCTGCTCCCAATTAGCCCCTGTTAGCTGTACACGGTGTGTTCTTTGACCGGCTAGCGGACTAGCTTGTTTATGGGTTTATTCTATGTTGGGTTTACGTCTGTCGACGTGGTCTTTTTTTCATTGTTGGTTCACAATTGGAAGGCCTCACGATTTTCTGCCGTGGCTGCGGCCGCTTTTCATTGATCACTCTCGGTTAGCCTCCGTTAGTTGCACACAGTGTGATGTTTAGCCTGTTGTGTCCATTAATTTAATCCCATTTCGCATTTGTCGTCGTAGCCGTATTGTTGTTAGTTCCGGTCAGCCTGGCAGCTCACTGCTTGTTTGTTAGTCGGCCATTTTCGTATTTTTCAGCCTAAGCTCCACCGCCTTTTATTTAGAGGTCCTGGTTAGACCCCTTGGGGGGTCCCTCATGTGTTATTTTTGCCAGTTAGCACCTTTTCGGCAGCTCACCCTTTGCTGTACCATTACTGCATCCACCTACATCACAGTGCCTTGGCATTCTCCACAAAAACGAACAAAACTTTGCTTGAAACACTCATGAACTCTTCGACGGATTAACACACAAACCAACATGGTTACTGGCTTGCAAGGGGTGCTAGTGTTCCTTCGATGACTTGAAACCCCAGGAATTCAAATACAAGACAGACTGTCTTCAAAATCCATTACCTCAGAAGATAATTGGAATATACCTATGAACTATAAATAGATTTTCTGCAAAAAACATGTACTATTTATTCACATTTTGCACGTTTTAAAATTTCTGAATACTCTAACAGCCGTCCTATTTCCTTGCCTGTATTCAACGTTTAACACACAATTCTGAAAAAAAAAAAAAAAAAAGAAATCCTCTGCAGGAAAGCCGCTATCCAAACAGCACTTAACCTGGCCGGAGGAAGAGTGTTTGTGCGATGAGAAAATCTCTAGGCTCCGTCTCCATCTCATTAATGAGAAAAGATGAGCGTTCCCCACCGCAATTAAGAGTCAATCTCCCGCATTAACTCAGCGCCCGGCGGCCACACACGGGGCACAAAGACAACGAGGCCTTCCCCTGTCACTCATTTTCCTGGTACGACCACGGTCGAGTAGACACCCGAGACAGATTAAAATGAGATGCTCTGTCTTCATGGTATCACCTGCAGAAACCTAAAGAATGGTATGCTGCAAGGATGTGCAATGAAGCGGGATGGACTCAGTTTGACAGAGTGTTACACTGTCATGTCATCATTTTAGTGAACAGCGAGGGCAAATTATTGTGGGCTTGCTGATAGTTGGGACTGAGGTAAACGGGATTTTAAACCAGCATTTTGGAGTTTAAAATCTCAATTTGTGTTCGATTTTAGGGGGACCGGCAGGCAGTTTTTTTTATTTTGCACATTAAGTTGAAAAACCGAAACCCTGCATGAGTTCTTTTTTGGCCACAGATGGCAGATATGAGTGGAAAGGTAGTCACCTCTGCTGAAAAAAATAATTGGATATTTGCTGCAGACCTTTGAGAGAAGTGATTAAGATATACCGCAAGTACTCGCATATAAGCATACATCGCAATTAAGTTAACCCCCTAAAACTGTTTTAATACTAAAAGAAAGACCTACCAAAAATATTAATAGAACATACTTAAATTATTACTTATGTATTTCTATTTTTGAAATGCTTTTTACATATTATATTGGATATTTTTTTGTTTTATATTTCTTATTTCATTGTATTTTTTAACATGAGGATACTGCTCGAAATGTGAATTTCCCTACGGGGATGAATAAAGTATCTATCTATCTATCTATCCATCCATCCATCCATCCATCCATCCATCCATCCATCCATCCATCCATCCATCCATCCATCCATCCATCCATCCATCCATCCATCCATCCATCCATCCATCCATCCATCTATCTATCTATCTATCTATCTATCTATCTATCTATCTATCTATCTATCTATCTATCTATCTATCTATCTATCTATCTATCTATCTATCTATCTATCTATCTATCTATCCATCCATCCATCCATCCATCCATCCATCCATCCATCCATCCATCCATCCATCCATCCATCCATCCATCCATCCATCCATCCATCCATCCATCCATCCATCCATCCATCCATCTATCTATCTATCTATCTATCTATCTATCTATCTATCTATCTATCTATCTATCTATATATCTGTCACGGTTGACCATCGCGTCCAATTGGCCCAGCCCGTTTGGTGCCAGCTGCGGCTCGTTGACTGATTGTCTTCCCTCCTATTTAAGCTCAGTGCTCTCTCTCTCATCCTTTGTCAGTCCGTCAACAAACCTCAGCACCCTCAAGACGTGTGTTTTGACTCTGACCGGTATCCTGTTTGTGTATCCTGTCCGGTATTGATCCTTTCTATTTTGTCCTGTTTTGATATCGGTCTCCAGTGTCTGGTGTCGTGCTCGTCTATCCTGTCCTGTCTGTTATCCGTCTCAGGTCTCCAATATCTGTTATCGATCCTGTCAGTCCTGTTCTGTCCGGTATCGACACCATCTGTCCGGTAGCGGCTCGTGTAACTGGTATCAACCTCGGTGGTCTCTGGCTTCCTCTTGTTCCACGCCAGACTTCTGCATTTCTTCTTCCGCCCAGCGATCGCCTAATCACTGGCGTTTGTGTTAATGTGCATGACTGCTCCATTCCCATAAAATAAAACTTGTGTGAGAAACGTTACGCTTCTGGATCCTCCTCCTGTTCCAGTTCGTGACACTATCTATCTATCCGTCTAAACAACTGTTTGAATGTGTACATTGTATCAATAATCTATTGTCAATAAAAACAATAATTAAACTGTTCTAAACAAATTTACTGTATCTTTAAGCAGCGGCTCAATGGCAGACACTCGTACATTTTCGTTTTTCGCAAGTCAAGTCAAGTAATATTTACGTGCATAGCCCTTAATCAAAAATAGTCTCAAAGGGCTGCACAGACCACCAGTACAGCATCCGCTACACTAATTTCAACGGATTTCTTCTTGGCTCTTGGAATCACTAGTAGACCTGCATTATCCAAGCAAAGGCCCTGAGCAGAAACATTGGGAGAGATTAAATGAGAAATATACTAAAGGTTAGGTGAATGCAAAACATTCTCTTGCGTTACTATATATCTTTTTGTCCTACTTGCTGTTCTCTCCATTCTTCAACATTCGTTTCTGATACCCTAACTAAAAATAGAGTGATAATGATATAAAGCATAAAGCCTTTTTCTATGTCATTTTTATAACTGGTGACCCAGTGGTTAGGTTCTGCGACACGGGTTCGATTCCCTTTGTGTCCAATGAGTTGCGATTGTGGTCACTACTATTTTTCGACAAATCTATAATGGCACAAAACAATTGTACACGCACCTACCAACAGTTATTCATACGGTTAGTCATTTTTTCCACTTTGCAAGAATGATAGCTGGGAATCTTTACAGCATAATAATAGATAAGCACACCTCTTAGAAGTCCTTTCTCTGTTTATTATGTTACAGCATAACACAGTGTGAGAAAAGTGAGTTATTTTGTGCAGTTTCCCCTCATGAAAGAAAATAGTAGATTGAGCTGGAATGGGCTGAATAATGAGTGACATATTAACAAGTCTTTACCTACAAAAGCAGAGTCGTCTTCCATGCAAATGAGAGCCACTCGATAAGGATCTGTTTGATGGGACACACGCGGAATAGCAGGCCGCTAATTCCCTCATTAGTATTCCGCAGAGCTGATTGGCAAAGAGCGCAGAGGGAGACAGACGGAGAGCATGTCTGGAAAACCCAATATTGATTTGTTTAATGGTGTCAAAAATCACAAATCTCCCGTCAGTTGTTTATGAGGCTATTAAGACAGCCAATAGATGCCCCCCTGCTTAATTAATACCTCATTACAGAGATGTGATTATATGCTTGAACTGTTAATGGGCTCCCGGAATTTCAAAAGCCCCATATAAAAGGTGTTTGGACAAACAAATCTGGAGGAAATGCTCTATCTGATGGCGCTCACTGTGCAGATTGTTTTCAGATCTTTCGTTTATTTTTAGGTTTTGATGCGGCTTTACATCATCCAATCTCTAATTCTGGCAATGTTTTTTCTGGTTTTAAATACACATTTTACTCAATACATCATGCAGTGAGTGATCCTTAGGAAAAGTCGAAGAAGAATTAGTAACTATTATTTTGCTTTTGTGTCATTATTTATATGAGAAATAAAAAAAATGGGATGGAAATCCTATAAATTGTCAGGACCAGAACAGAGCCAGGACCCACTTGCGTTGCGTTTCTCACAAGTTTTATTGGAAAAAAGAGAAAGGTTTGCGCCCATGTACTGGTGATTGCTGGACGCGGGAAGCAGGTCGCTCTGAACGCGGAAGTGGATCTTTCGTGGCGAGCGATGGCGGTGTCGGGAACGGAAAAACTGGTCAGTAGCCGGGACAGGAGAGCAAAAACGTGGTCGTGGTCGTAAGCGAGTCGTAAGCCAGGAAAGGAGAGTAGACGTGGTTGTGGACAAAAAGAGGTCGAAAGCCGGGACGGGAGAGTAGCATTGGTCAGGAAGAAAAACGGGTTGAAGCCGGGGAACAGACAGGAGCAAAAACAGGTGGGAGTCAGGGTCGAAAAAGGCTTGATTAGTGTTAACTGAGGTTCGCAGAGGGACTGACCAAAGGGGACAGATAGGAGTGGGTTTAAATAGGGAAAGGGAGCCAATCAGAGTCTGAGGCAGTTGGCGCCAAAGGAGCGGGCACAGGTGATTCACATCGGTAATCATGACATCAATAGTGTTTGTTGAATGTGACCAGCTATCAGCTATTGTTGCTTTGATTATAAAGAAAAAAAAAACAATCGTATCTACTTTGAATTGTCTTTTGTTTTAAAAATCATATTCAGTTTTTTAAATTTCTTATTATAGTTGTTGTTAGTTTTCCAGGCAAGGCTTCATTTTGTTTTGGTTTTAGAAGGCTTTGAGTTCTTGTGTTTTCTACTACAAGAAAATGTATTTTGTTAAAAAAATAACCAACCATTTTCTGTGGCTATTAAATGAGCCTTTTTTATTTCTGTCAGGATCAGAGCGGAAACAGGACCCAATTGTGTTACGTTTCTCAGTTTTATTATAGGAAAGAGGAAGGGCAGCGCCCACGATTCGTCGTTCGCTAGGCGCTGAAAACAAGTCGCTCCCGTACCCCGGATTGTGATCCGAACACAGAAGTGGATCTTCCGTAGCGAGCGATGGCGGTGTCACGGATGGAAAAACAGGTTGATAGCCGGGACAAGAGAGCAAAAACGTGGTTGGGGTCAGAAACGGGTCTTAAGCCGGGACGGGAGAGCAGACGTGGTCAGGATCAAAAACGGGTCGTAACCGGAGATAGACTGGAGCAAAAACGGGACAGGTGGGAGTCAGGGTATACACTGAGTTTCGCAGACGGACTGATAAAAGGGGACTGATAGGAGTGGGTTTAAATAGGGACAGGGAGCCAATCAGAGTCCAAGGCAGTTGGCGCCAAATGAGCGGGCACAGGTGAATCACATCGGTAATCATGACAATTTCCCCTCATAAATGTTTTTAATTCTTATATGTTTCTAATAGATGCACTACTCTATTTCTTTGGTCAAAAACTAATAACATCGCTAAATATTATGTGATAAAGATATTTTAACTAACATTTTCAATCCGCTGTCTTACCACCCTATTTAGTATTTTAAGCCCAAAATGTTTGGAACAATTTATACAAATTATCCTATTTAAAGTTTAATAAAAATGAATAAAGTGCAAGATTAAAAAAGAAATAAAAATTGAAGGATGTGTAAGTGCCTGGGTGCAAATACAATACAAACTGGCAACCATTTAAAAAAACATTTCAGAAATATGAAATACTTTTTGATTTTATTTAGGATTTTTTAATCAATGTGTTATTGGTGCTTTTCCAGTTTTTCCCAAGCAAAACAGAGCAAACTTCTGTGATTACATAAATAAATAAATGTAAATAGAAATATTTAATGGAAGAAATAAAATTAGTAACAACATTAATAAAAAGATGGATAAAAATAGATAAAAAAAAGAAAAAAAATACAGATATCCATCACTCCACACAACAAATATCCAAGACTAATAAGAAATGTGGAAAATATAAATCCATATTTATTTGGGATTTTTATAAATCACCCTCTATTGCCCTCCATCGATCAAAATAAACAATAAATAGGAAAATCAACTTAAAATCATATTTGTTGTTTAATTGTCAAATATCATGTTCATTTTTAATCAGGTTTTCTAGGTTTTTAAGCACTTCATTTAACAAATCAGGGCTCATTTTGGTTTGCTGCCAGCAAACGTTTTAAGGGGACATTGTGTATTATTTAGAGCTTCCTATTTGTAGAAATGAACTTTGTGTAGTTGAAGAATAAGCTTAAAATGCATATTTTAAAATACTCATAAATCGATAAATTTGCATGTATTTTGAACTATAGGAAAAGAACACAATTGTCTGTTATCTTGCTGCCACGGGTACCCAAAAAAACTCAAAAAAGCAGGGCACAAATCAGAAGTGATATTGTGCGTTTTGGTCACTTTGGTTTTCTTAGTTTGTATTATTATTTTTAGCACTCCATTTTGGTTGGAGTGCACCATACAGTGACGTCTAGTGGCCGAATAATACAGACAGTGCATAGAAGTGACGACAACGCAGTTTTTTGTAAGTCGTCGAGTCTTACTCAGACAGTCGACCAGAGATGCAGCCTTTGTGTTTTAAGGACTCAAACTTGCAACAACAACATGTTAGTATTCCCTGCGTTCTCGATGGACACGAAAGCAGAAAAAAGCTTTATTCTCACTTTGGGTTGAAATAGAAAGCTGCGTTTATTCTCCCTCTAGTTCTAGTGTGTGTGTGTGTGTGTGTGTGTGTGTGTGCTTGAAAGGCGGCCAGGCATTTGCCTGCATGGTTATGGAGTTAAACGCTCAGCTCCGTGGCTTGGCTTCTGCAAAACCCCCTCCCGTCCTCCCCATCTCATTCCCCCTGACAGGATTAGCAGGTCTCCAGTGTTAGAAATACATTAAGTGGACCTTTGCAGTCACTTATTATGCCTGATTATGCAGCTGGAATGGGAAAGGTAGGCTCTGTTTGTAGTTAAATAACTTCTCAGATGCTTTTTTGGCGGCAGCAATCTTCAAAGCGTAAACGGGTCAGTGGCTCAGGCACAAAGCTGAGATTGATTTCCACTCTCCTACTCTTTGTTCCTGCGCTTTAAAGAGGACGGATTCCTTCCAAATGAGTTTTGCCGCGTTATTAATGGAGACGCTAATTAAACTCCCATGCAGAGGCTGCGTCACGTCATAACAATGCGGCCCCCCTCGCATTTCCCAGCTTTGTACGGCAAGGCTAATGAAAGGGTTAACGTATGTCGATGTACAGATCAGGTTAAAATCCACCTTGGCGCTTTATGACTGTAGAGACTAGACAGAAATCCCTCTGTTTTTGCAATTAATGGGTACTACAACCCTCGTGTAAAGTTAAAATCCGCGGAGGGGAGTCACGGTTTTGAAAAGCCCCCAAGGGTCAATTGTACCTCGAGATGATGTCCTTACTGACTGAGAGTGTACAACAAAATAACAACTATATATCTACAAATAAAATCACAGAACACAGATTTGCGGTTCAATGAATGGTCTTTACTGTTATTATAAAACAAAATTGGAGAACTTCGTATTTTACTATCAGAAAGCAATTAGGAAAGTATCTGGCTAGCATCCATTATCTTCGAATCGAGCAAGGTCTCTTCGATAATAAAATTGCAACCATCAGAAATGTTTAGGTTTCCGATGAGTCATATCTCCAGGTCATCCGTTTCATGGGTTTTTGGATCTGGCATTAGTGACATACAGGCTCGGTAGGAATGGCTTATGAGAGTCGTTAGCCTAGCCGTAGCAGTAAGCCGGAACTGCAGCCTTCTCTCCTGGCGCTGCCTTTAAGCTCTTCTGAACCAGCAATAACTGAAGCGCGAAGTAGGAGAGGTTCTCTGTGTTCCAGACATACCGATTCCATACCTATACATTCTAGACCAGTGGTCAGAAAAGTACGAAACAACTGAAAACAATTCCAAAAGCACCGGGCCCCTCTACACTTGACACCGTTTTCACCTGGGTTCATTTAATATCTGACCGGAGTTGTTTATGTCACCAGTTTTCAGATCATGTAACCAACCATACAAGATTCGCTACCATGGTAAAACAAAAGGCGAATTTTGGGTGCGTAGTGTAAAATGTAAGCCCAATATTTCTAGACGGCAGAGCCACGACAATCATACTGTGGAGAATAGTATCATATTGCAACACAGAAGTGTCTTTTTGTGTTCTGGTCATTGGTAGTTGCTGCGTTAACAGACAAAATTGCATTCACTTCTTATCGTTCCGCAGGGATTGAAGGACACTTCAGCAACTTGACATTGATGCAAATGATACCGAAACAAAAGTGTCGTGTTTTTGATTAAAAACCTCCACTGCTGTTCATTTCAGCTGTACATATAATATAGCAATAATATAGGAGAGGAGAGGAGAGGAGAGGAGAGGAGAGGAGAGGAGAGGAGAGGAGAGGAGAGGAGAGGAGAGGAGAGGAGAGGAGAGGAGAGGAGAGGAGAGGAGAGGAGACAAAGTCTCACTCACAGACCATCTATTGCATCGTATCAGTTTGTTTGTGTATGGAGAGGAAATTGAGGTTTTGGGATGTAGTTATGTGCAGAGTCCGTGTCAGGGACTACATTGTCCAAAATGAGAGATGACTCATCATCCAGCGGTGAAACACGATTCAGCGTTCTCTTGCCCAATTGGCTGGTTTAAAGACTGCACGATTAGCCACACTCCTATTCATCCATTATTGTAACAATCACAATGTAAATGACTTATCAAATTTGGAATGGCTCCAAATGGTGATCAAGCTTCGGGCATTTCAGTTTAGATATCGTCTCGAAACGCCAATGAAATTAGAGATTTTTTTAATGGTGGTTTTACTCAAAAAAAGGTCTCTCCTATTAGTTAAATTTTTGTTTTTCAAGGATTATTTGTCACATTTTACCATATTCCTAAAGTAAGGTTATGGTAATTGTATTCAGTTCACTGGTTAATTTTGTTATTATTTTAATATATGCCCTTAAAAATATAAGACGAAGATAAAAGGAAAACATTCCTTAAAACAACTATTTAAAATAAGAAAAAAATCCCTGAATAAGCTTATTTTAAAGATCGATGTCATGATTACTGATGTGAAGCACCTGTGCGCGCTTGTTTGGCGCCAACTGCCTTGGACTCTGATTGGCTCCCTGTCACTATTTAAACCCACTCCTTTCTGTCACCGGTTGGCAGTCCGTTTGCGAACCTCAGTGTACTCTAGGCAAGCTTTTTCGACCCTGACTCCCACCCATTTTTGTTCCCGTCTGTTTCCCGGCTTCGACCCGTTTTTTTATCCTGACCACGTCTACTCTCCTCTCCTGGATTTCGACTTGTTTCTAATCCCGACCACGTTTTTTGCTCTCCAGTCCCGGCTACTGACCCATTTTTCCCGTTCCCTACACCGTCATCGCTCGCAATGAAAGTCCCACTTCTGCGTTCAGAGCGACCTGCTTCCCGCGTCCAGCTATCACCGGATCGTGGGTGCAACCCTTTCCTTTCTTCCAATAAAACTGAGAGAAACGTAACGCAAGTGGATCCTGTCTCCGTTCTGGTCCTGACAATCGATGTTTACTCATATAGCAGCAATAATAATAATATTACTAATGATAATAACAACAACAATAATATATATATATATATATATATATATATATATATATATATATATATATATATATATATATATATATATACCGTATTTTCCGCACTATAAGGCGCACCTAAAAGTCTTAATTTTTTTCAAAAGCTGACCATGCGCCTTATAACACAGTGCGCCTTATATATGGCTCAATATTAAATTCGCAAGGTCTCGCAACTTACTCAACAGCCGCCGACTAGATTCTCCCCCGAGCGCGAAGTCGTCCGCGGTGTATGCTGGGATTTATATACCGGCGTTTCATTGGCTAACCAATGTGTCAATTATCATTTGAATCGATCACTATTGGCTGAAGTTATTCGGCGCCTCGGATTGGCTAGATGCCCAAAACAAACCCTCCAATCGGCCAAGTTTAACAATGGCGTAGCAAGTCCGCGGTGTATGCTGGGATTTATATACCGGCGTTTCATTGGCTAACCAATGTGTCAATCATCATTTGAATCGATCACTATTGGCTGAAGTTATTCGGAGCCAAAACAAACCCTCCAATCGGCCGAGTTTAACAATGGCGTAGCAAGTCCGCGGTGTATGCTGGGATTTATATACCGGCGTTTCATTGGCTAACCAATGTGTCAATCATCATTTGAATCGATCACTATTGGCTGAAGTTATTCGGAGCCTCGGATTGGCTAGATGCCCAAAACAAACCCTCCAATCGGCCGAGTTTAACAATGGCGTAGGAAGTCCGCGGTGTATGCTGGGATTTATATACCGGCGTTTCATTGGCTAACCAATGTGTCAATCATCATTTGAATCGATCACTATTGGCTGAAGTTATTCGGAGCCTCGGATTGAATAGATGGCCAAACCAAACCCTGCAATTGGCCGAAAAAGATGTGTCAATCATCAGTTAAATCGATCACTATTGGCTGAAATTATTCAGAGCCTCCAATAGGCTAGATGACCAAAACAAATCTTGCAATTGGCCGAGTTTAGCAATGGCGTAGCAAGCTTAGCAAGCTTGCTAAAGTACACCATAGAGAAACATGTTTTATCAGTCTGTATTTGCAAATAATTTACTCTCCTGGATTTACTTCACTAACGGTTGTAAGAAGACCATGATTGCGTATCATTATTGAACGTGAGAACTTAGGTGAGTTATGCGTTTTTATGTTTTCCCGGTATCTTGTTTTAGAACGATCTTGATGTTGCTGTGATGAGTTGAGTGAATTAAACTCAATTCCAAGTGTTTATTGTCATATGCACAGTAAAGTTGCGAGTGAAAAAGAAAATAGAAACATAGAAATGTTTGGCATTTCTTGAATCCCAAGACTTCAACCTTCCGAATGATATTTGAAATGACGCATTTAAGTGACATCGTACGGACACCGCATCCGCACGTGTCTACGACACGTATTTGCTTCTTTGCAAGCTTTGGGAATGTTAAGGGGGTAATCAGTTGGACTGAATCATCTGACTGTTTTGTCGACGTTCCCATTGTAGCGCCTTATAATCCGGTGCGCCTTATCTATGGAAGATATAGGACCAAAAACTATTTTTTGGGGGTGCGCCCTATAACCCGGTGCGCACTATAGTGCGGAAAATACGGTATATATATATATATATATATATATATATATATATATATATATATATATATATATATATATATATATATATATATATATATATATGTGTGTGTGTGTGTGTGTACTATTTCTCATTTATATAGGCAAACAAAAATAAAATTATCTAAAAAATACAAATAAATAAAAAGAACAAGCAAAATTACCTGCCATTTAGAATATGTTGATACTTTCAGGGATTACATTTTAATTTTTACTTGTTTTAAGGAAAATATCGAACCAAAATAGGCAAACTTAATAATAAGAAGAATATATATTTCATAATTATTTTGTAAAAATAAACAAAAATAGTTCTATTCAGAATACTATTTTTTACAAATTTATATAAAAAAAGAGAGCTTAATGACCTGCCATATAGAATATATTGATACTTTTAGGGATTATATTTTGATTTATACTTGTTTTAAAGATAATTTATTTCTAAAAAGGCATTAATAAAAATAATAATATATAATAATTCATATTTATTTTGTAAAAATAATAAAAATAGTACTATTCAAAATGCTATATTTACTAATTTGCAAAAAAAGAGAGCTTAATTACCTGCCATATTAAATATATTGATTCTTTTAGGGATTATATTTCGATTCATACTCGTTTTAAAAATAATTTCTAACTAAAATAGGAAAAATATTTTGAGGAAGAATATATAATAATCTATATTTATTTTGTAAAAATAACATCAATACTGTAGTAGTTTTCAAAGTACCATTTTTGATGATTTACCAAATTACAAAAAGAGAGCTTAATTACCTGCCATATAGAATTTGTTGATACTTTTAGGAAATATATTTTAGATTATACCGGAATTAAATCGAAAAATCTTCAGCTTGTATTGACTACCTGTAAAATAATACATGAATACATTACAAAGGTCACAAAACTTGTTACTGACATCTTTGTTATCAAGTCTGCACAGATCCAAAATGTTCGCATGTCCCAAAATGTACTTGGCCTCCTAGTGAGACGTAGTGGGAGCGAACAGCTGACACAAGTGACCCCTTATGTCTTGCTGTGGAGGTCATGCACATGGGAGCTCCTAACATCACACGCCCCACCCAACCCGACCCGAACAGCTCCATCACATCTGGTTTTGTCTCCCCTCCCGTTCCAAAAGGCCCCAATGGTTCCCATTTAACACCTGTTGGGCCTAATTTCCATTTTCGGGGACGCTGCGGATTTCAAATCATTTATCACTTCCCAAAGTGTTTCCACATGCGCGTCGACTTTCTCAGGGAGCCGGGTTCGTGCCTCCGGCCAACCTTTTCCGAATGTATTAAAATTCAGTTTGCTCCAAAGAAGTTCAGACACTGATGTTTCATTGTGGTGATGTCTGGTAATTATTAGACTAAATTACCGCTCAGGCATGTGACTTGACAGGGTGGACTTTGTGTTTTAAAAGCAGGGACGGGGCCGGGGAGGTCGGGCCGAGGTGGTCCGTCATCATGGGTAGGGTGTAACGGAATACATGTAACGTCGTTACGTGATTAGGATACAAAAAATATGTCATTGTATTCCGATATGGTTACAGAAAAAATAGACGTACCGTATTTTCCGAATTACAAATCAGTTTTTTTCATAGTTTTTTCGGCGGATGGGCATTTAAACTGTGATGAGACTTATGTGTAAAAGTATTAACACTACATATATTAGTGTCTCGACCAGAACAGAAGTAGGACTCAGATTTGTAACGTTACTCACAAGTTGATTGAAATATGGAGGAAAAGCAACGCCAGCGATCCGGTGCTCGCTGGACACGGGAAGCAAGCCGCTCACAGGATCGGAGCGTGTTCCGAATGTGGAAGTGGATCTTCCGGAGCGGGAGTTAGACGGAAAAACAGGTCGTTAGCCGGGACGGGAGATCAGAACATGGTCGGGGTCAAAAAACGGGTGGTTAGTCGGGACGGGGATCAAAACGTGGTCGGGATCAAAAAACGGGTCGTAGCTGGAGACAAACGGGGAATCTGGAACAGATGAGTGGTATAAGGATGAAAAAAACGAGACCGATGGTAGTCAGAGTCAAAATACTTTTCTTGCGTAAGCAGGGGTTCTCTGACAGACTGACCAAGGGCGAGTGAGAGCACTGAACTTTAAAAAGGAGGGGGAACCAGTCAGGTAACCAGCAGCAGCTGGCGCCAAACGAGCTGGCACAGGTGAGTGTCATGAGTAATCATGACAATTAGTTTATCGATATATCATTTCACATGTTATTTTCACATTAAACTGCTAGAGGGCGTTCTGGGCCTGTTTTAATAATTTCAACATTGCGACGAAAATTGTCCCCTCTCGTGTCCCCACTTAACCCCCAGCATACGTCACTCGTACAAGCGCCACTAAAATGACTTTGTATCTCATTTTTGAGGGAAATGTAATAGAACAGAAAAAGTACAGAGCATTTGCATCTTGTACAGAAATCACTTTCGAACGAGTGGACAATATTTAATTTATTTTTATTATATATTGCCTTTCAAAATGGAGTGTATGTTTTTGGTGTTGGAATTAATGCAATAGATTTCCCTCAAGAATGTGACTTATACTCTAGTGCGACTTATACTGTATGTTTTTTCCTTCTTAATTATGTGATTCATAACCCAGAGAATATTATGTTTTGAAAAATACGGTAGCAAAATCACAGGTATATTTAATTGAAATTTGGATTGCTTTGCATGATTACAATTGGATTTAAAAGTATACTTACATATACGTAATACACCGATTAACCAATTGTGTCATTGACACTGGAGAGACACTGAGACACTTAAGTTTAAATGTAGTAATGTCTATATCTGTTGCAGAGATTCAGATTGCATGTTTTTCACACAGGGTTGCAGGTAAAATCATTTTGTTTTTTGTCTGTTTTATTTCTCCTTTAATGTATTCACTCATTTTGTTGAATTGGCGTGGGTTTACAGTTTCGTGAGGCTGTTTAGATGTGTGCGTATTGGTGTGCAAGGGATTATTTAGTAAATTTAAATATATATTCTTTTTGTATTTTGCAATTAATTGTTGTTTAAAATACACTATACAATCATTGTATTATTGTGCTCTCAATGTGAACTAAAAAAGAGCATATCTTGTCTGCTATGAGAAATAGAAAGTTTTACTTTGGTTTAATAAACTACATCATGGGGTTAAAATTAGAGCACTTTTGTGTAAGACAAGAAGCCTTGACGTTTCCTTGGTTTCATCCAATTCTTTTCAAGGTTACATAATTTATTCAGTTTAAAAAATGTTTAGTAATTTTATTTGTATTATCTTTATATTTGGTATTGAAGTAATCCGAAAGTAATTAAAAGTTATAAATTATGGTTTTCGGATTATGCTACTGATTATATTTTTCAACAGGTAACTAGTAACTGTATCGAATTACATTTTTAAATTTACCCTCCCAACCTGTCCGTCATGCTTTGCCCTGTACCGTCCGCCCGGGACGTCACTCACGCTGAAAATGTTTGGCCACCGTGGAAACACTTTTGCGGTTAGGGACCTCGCAGGGGTCTTCAGGGGCCCGGCGTGAAGCTTGTGTCAAAAGCAGTCCTGGCTGCCAAGGTGAGCACTCCCACATTGAGCGAACTCGGCAGAACATGAAATAGCGAATGCAGTCAAGTTGATATTCCAGGTCAGAAGTCACATTGTAAAACCAGGATTAGATTTAAATGTGGGAAGTGATTTGGAGGGAAGTGAAATCAGATTATGGGTTTTGGGGGTTCTTTGGTCAACAGTCGCTAAGCTTTAACGGGGCCCGAGTGTGTAATTGGATGTGACAAAACAGGACAGGACGTAATGTGATTACATTGTGGAGATTACTAAAAGACTTGATCATTTCCTTATACGTCATGGGCTTTTCACAGTAATTACGGTATGTGTTTTTGTGAAATCGTTGCAGAGGCATTCTGTTGAGTTCAGCAGACGCTCGAAATAAGAAGAAAAGACATCAATGGAATCTGAACTTGCAAGGAGAACAGGGAGAGAAGACTATAGATGAGAAAGTTCAAAATGCCCTCCCCTGAGCCCTTTCTTTTTGTTACATCTTCTAAGTTGCAAAAGCAGATCCGCTCTAAAGAGTGTAGGTATAAAAGACTGGCAATTTGATTGGCCGGTTCATAATAGTCAAAACAACATTGCACAATTATAGTCAAGCTAACAAACTGGCATCCTATTAATTCACCTTTGCGGGTGTCCAATATTAAAACCGAATAAACTTATCTCATTCAGAGGAATATTTTCCGCAAAAAGTTACATTCAGCAAAAAAGAAAATGAAGGTAATTCATGTAATTTTCAATAGTCACAAACATGCACTCTACTGGCCCCCCCTCGCAGCCATAGTTGATTGGGGATAAGGGATCACAGCCACACAGGTACTGTTTATTTTAGGCGGATGGACCAGAAAAAAAGGGCCACCAAGCATGACACAAATTTGATCTCTGAGCCCCCAATTTCAGCAATAGTTGACTGGGGATAATTGATCATATGCACAACAGTGCAGTTAATTCTAAGCGGGCCTCAATTGCACGCTTCTGCAGCTCAAAGCGACAATAAAATGCACTCTGCTGGACCCTGCTTTCAGCAATAGCTGACAGGAGATAATGGATCCCTGACACACGTCTCTATAATGCCAGGCCTCCTCACAAAAATGCCTTCCGTGTTTGCAGCAATGTAGGATTGGGTGTAATGGATCGTGGCCTCACAAGTGCAGTTAATTTTAAGTAGAAATACAGTAATAGCATAAAAAAGCATCCAGGCCCAAATTATTGTGCTGCGCCACCCCCACACACAAAAATTCTAAGATCAGTGATAATGGATCCTGGCCACACAGGTGCTGTTCTTAGGCAGAGAGAAAAAATAACGGCTACAGTGACAATGCCAAAACATTTCATTTCAGGCCAGAAAGGCACGCCTCCAGACAATATTGTCCATTGCCTCCAGCAATATAAGATTGGGGATAATGAATCACGGCCACACAAGTACAGTTCATCTTGGGTGCAAATGCTGTAACAGCAAAAAAAAGAGCCGCCAGGCCTGAAAAAAATATACTTTGCTGCTCCCACTCACATCAAATGCTATCAGGGATAATGGAATATTTTTGACTGCGAGGAGGGAAGGATCACAGTGGTGTTTTTTATTTTTTAGAACACGGGTATTTTTTTATTCGACTCATCGATTAACCGACAAAAGAATCTATAGATCAATAAAGTAATGTAGTCATTGTTTTTTACAGCCATTCAATATTTTGTTTACAAAATTCAGACACAGCTCTTGAAACGAGGACCTTTCCAAACTAAACAGTCAAAGCGCTAAATTTAATCGCGGTGTAAAAAAATTGCGGAAATCAGACACGCTTGCTAACAAAGTCCATGAAATTACTAATTAGAATTTCATTAAAAGGTAGCTCCTTATCACTCCAGGAAATCATAACCTTTAAAACGCTTTCAGCGAGGCGGCGCGCTGCGCTAAATGGGCTAATAGAGAGAAAACAGCTGGCTTTTGATGTCCTATCTCATTTTAGATTTGGGCTCAATTGGACCATTTCAGAGCGCCATTGTTTGAGACGTAATTTATCATCCTAATTAATGACAGTTATTGCCTGGGTTGAGGTGCCAGCAGAACAACGCGTTCCTGCAGTCGTACTATACTCTTAGCTTGTGCTAGGACAAAATAAAATGGAGTTAGGCTTCATTTCTTTCTTTGTTGGAATTTCTCAGTTGAGGGGTAGTTGCTAAGATATGTTTTTTCCCCATACCTATACACAACCTTCGAGTAGTTACAAATACTTATACCAAGTACTGACGCTAGCAATAATTATGACACATACTGTAAAAATTTGATTAACAGAAAACAAGGACATTACGTTACAAACATATCAATACTAATACTGTAAAAGATTTAAATAAAATGTGTCTGTCTGTCTGTCTGTCCGTCAGTCCGTCCAATCGTCTGTCCGTCCGTCTGTCCGTCCGTGCATCCATCAATACTTAACGCATGCCTGCCGGCCCAGCCGTCCGCCCGTCCGCCCGTCCGTCCGTCCACCCGCCCTACCTACCTACCTACCTACCTACCTACCTACCTACCTACCTACCTACCTACCTACCTACCTACCTACCTACCTACCTACCTCCATACCAAAACATCCATTCATTATATTTCTTGAACATAAAAAAGCTAAAAGATGAGCATTTCTGGTTTCATGTACCTTCACGAGAAATAATTCCTTAAAATGAGGCCTGTTATCTGCCCGATACAGATACCTGATCCTATACTCAACTACACTGTTAGTAATATCAATCAAATTGCATAGTTTTGGTTAGTGGGGCCCATGAATGATATCAAAATTGGTGCCGATACCAGTCTTTAAACAATCATAATGGCTTTGGCCTATCCTGTTTTCGACTGCCTAAGGTACATCTTTAAAAAGGAATTTCATATCTGTATTGATGACTGATCCAGAGTTCATATCCGTCTGAAAGATATTTGGCAGAAGATATTTTCGATAGCCGGGCGAGACGAGCCTGGGTGTGATATGAAAAGAAAATAGCGAGGACTTCCCGGGTGTCATGACCCGACCAAAGGGACTGCATATTTTTAAACGGGTAAGAGAGTAGCGCTTACGGGAAGTAAATAAAACAAAACAAAAATCCGGTCACACTGGCGACAAGTCGCATGGAAATGACAGCTGTTTAATCTGCCCTGAGGCTTCGCAAACTCGCTTTTGAAATACCAAAAATCAGCCTCCGAGTCGACAAGTGTACGCATGTTCTAAACGTCACTCATGCAACATACATTCACTTTGCATGAGTAACTGCCACTGTTTAGAACAGGAGTGGGCATACTTTTGGATTATCACGCTGCAATGCGTTCTTAAAAAATTAGCAGCGACAATTTGTTCGTTGGTAAACAAAACATCGTCAGACAGAGGCTTCTATACATACTAAACATAAGATTTATTTTAGTATTCACACCAGTTTAGAGGGGGTATGCCACCCTTGTATTTTATTGTTTCAAGCAGTGAATTGCAATTTCAAGTTAGTGAATTGCTGTTACTGGGAGGAAGTTAGTTAGGTGGTAAAGCTGATTCCCCTCTAAGCTGTTTTATTAAGTTCATTTGTTTAGCATACTTTTACTAGTCCTTTGGCCTGTTTCTGAGAGTTTTGTATACACTTTGTCATCCTACTCTTGTTATTTGTAACACCGTTACCTTGAGCTGACTCCATTCTTTGCTCCAGCGTACTCAGGTTATTTCTGTTTCATGTAATTTCATACTTGGGGAAACCTCGGCTTAGGAGCCGTTAACATGATCACAGACACGTTTGCTAAAAATGCATCATAATTGTTGTTTAAATGAATGAGTCCCTTAGGCAACGTTTACAGGTAAACACAATTGATTAACAATCATGCTAAAAGCTTGTCATCAAATCATTTGCACATATTTTACACTTGTTTGAACTGACGTGCATCACGGTTGATTAGGGGCGGCAGTAGCTCAGGAGGTAGAGCGCTCGTCTTGGGATCAAGGGATCCCAGTTTGAATCCCAGCTCGTCCGTGTTACATGTCGAAGTGTCCTTGGGTAAGACACTGAACCCCTAATACCCCCAATAAGCAGGTTAGCGCCTTACATGGCTGCAAGGCCGCTATTGGGAAATGTGGAGCACATTGTAAAGCGCTTTGGGAAGTAATTGACTTGAAAAGCGCTATATAAATGCAGATCATTTCATTTCATAAGTACCTGTAAACCTGTCTTATCTTAACTCTTGTCTGTGTGCTTTTCACTCTCTTTTTGTCTTTGGTCTTCTCATTTTTTTCAGAGAGGAAGGGACAAAGAAAGAGAGAAAGGGAGAAAGAGAGAGAGAGACAGAGAGAGAGAAAAGATAGAAATCATGAGAGAAACAAAATAGAAAGAGAAATCGTGAGAGAGGGGGAAAGAGATAAAGAACAAAGTCCAAAGAGAAATGGAAAGAGAAAGAAAGAAAAGAGAAGGAAAGAAAGAGAGAAGGTGAGAAAGAGAGAAGGGGAAAGCAAGAGAGAAAGACAGAAAAGGATACAAGGAAGAAAAAGTAAAATAAGGTAAAAAAGACACGCAGAGAAAGAGAGAAAGATGAACAAAGAAAGAAAAAAGAGAGAGTGAGAAAGACAGGGATATAGAGTGAGAGAAAAAGGGAGAGAAAGAGAGAGAGAGTGAAAAATAAATACAAGTACAGCGTTTGTGAGAGGCACCTGGCTTTGGCAACATCAAGTGGATATATTTCAACCTGCAGCTCGTTTTTCTCTTGCGCTTATCGCGTTGTCTCACAGGCCAGATTCAATCCCTAAGTGGGCCAGATGTGGCCCGCGGGCTGCCTGTTTGAGACCCTTGCTCTACAGATATACAAGAGTGCTTACTATAGTTCAATTTGTGCTCGTGGGCAGCTGGAATTCGACAGTGTATCCCAGCAGTATTCAGCAGTAGCTAAGGAGGTAGAGCGGTCATCTTGGGAACAAAGAGGTCACAGGTTTGATTCCCAGCACCTACGAGTTAAATGTCGGAGTGTCCTTGGGCAAGACACTAAATCTCCAGTGCTTCGGATATGCGGGTAATCGTCTTTCATGGCTGACTCTGGTATCGGTGTGTGTGTGTGTGAATGGGTAAAGTGTGAAGTGTATTGTAAAGCACTTTGGAGGTTCAGAGTAATTGGTTAAGCGCTATATAAACTCAGTCCATTTACCATTTTTGATAGTAAGAACAAGGTTCTAATTTGGCGCATACCTCAGCCCAAACATTAGAATTAGTGATAGTATTTGTAAGGTGACAGCTGTTTTTCGATAGTCTTTTTTTAATAATGGAGTAATGCCTATTATGTATGTATTGATATTTTGAGGGGCAACATATAGACTTTATTTATATCAAGGTAAGACAACAAAAGGTTTTGTCTATGCTTCAGTTTATATAATGCTGTCTTGCTCTGCCAATCAAATAATGTATGACATGCAAGTTCATTTATCTGTCGACCTGTGCGTCACCAGACACAAACATCACCGCAAGTGATAGGTAATTGTAGTGGTTCAGATTAAAAGCCCAAAAGGCTGAATGTTTAGAGAAAACCCAAGAAAAACTAGCTTTGTCTATTCAGTAATTCCCAACAAGCTCGCCGATTAGCGCCAAAACTCTACGGAGAGCCATGTTACCGTTACCCCGATTGGTGTTACGCCTCCGCTTTGTCCAGCCAAGACTAATTTGCACCTTTGCACCGCTCGGACTGAGGCGTTAGCTGGAGATTTTTTCGGTACCTGGTAATTAAAGCAGATGGTCAAATCTCCCCGTCAGAACCGTTAACAAAGTGGGCCTCAACGTAATCTCAATTCCCCGCCTGTTTTGTGCAAGTCAAGCTGTTTCCCGGCTAATTCCCACCGCTCATCGTTACGCGGCCGCTCACTCTCGGACCTTATTAAAATGCCACCGTGCTTTACAGTCAATGGACTTGGTTGGGGGACATTTAAGTCTGGGATGTGCAAGATATGATCTTAAATGACTTTTAATTAAACCTGTTGAAACAAAACGGCCCAATCTTTCCAAAACAGCTGCTCAGGTTTAACAAGCCCCTCAGAAGTGTGTTTTTTCCCCCTTCTTTTCAAATCCTAGACATAAGAGATGAAGAGCCCACTATAGCAGAATGAGAGGGCGATCACAAGATCAAGAACAGGACGGATGGCACCTCAAATCAAGAGAAATTTTAACGACAATTCAGTGATAGAACAGTACTTCATCTTTCGAGCTGAATCGTAGCTTGAATTGATAATATAACAAGCTAATGTTCCCTATATGAAATAATTAAAAACTAACTAGTTCACCCACATCCTCCCTAACCCATACAATAACGCTGTCACGACGAGAACAGAAGGAGGACCCAGATGCGTAACGTTACTCACAAGTTTATTGAAATAGATAGATAGATAGATACTTTATTCATCCCCGTAGGGAAATTCACACTTCCAGCAGTCTCTTTTGGACAATCTTATGCTGGCAGTAAGCAGTCCAGAGAGGTCTCTATTGGTAGCCTCTAGGACTGTTCCTGAACTGGATTTTACTTAGTATAGATTATAGAGGTACATTTGTCATATACCAAAATCCTTGTGTTTAGAGATGCTCGAATCAAGAAGTACGACTGTATTCCAGTAAACGGTCATTGTAAGCTCCCCAAAACAAAACACATTTAAAATTTTCTCTACATTCTTTTTCTTTTTGAGGGGGGAGGGGAGGGGTATACATGATGGCTCATAATGCAGTCTGTAATTATCAGCCTCCTGTGGGTGAAGTGCTTCGTAAAAAAAAAAAAAAAAAGAAAAGAAAAGACCCCAAGCTACTGTGCGAAGCGGCAACATACTTGTCTTCTATTTGGCAATAAATTCACATTGGGCGGTTTTGGGGGAAAAAAGCTCAACAGCATGTTGAATATCAGGAAAAATGAGTTAAACTAGAAGTGCATTTCTTGAAGCGGCTAATGTCAACAAAATAACACATTTTGGCAGACGTAAGACGCACTGTACTCTTTTCTAGCTCCGTACATTAAAAAAAACAAGTATCACACTCTTTCAAGTGAATTTTAGGTATTTTTGTGTTTTTTTTTTGACAGAAATTACAAAAATAGAGTTGCCTCAGTAGTTTTGAAAGTGGTCGCTCTGAGTGGGCTGATATACTTAACAAAGCTTCCAAAAAAGGAAATTTAATTTTTTAGTGGTTTAGTGCCCACTTGGTAGTTTGTTACTTTATTTCTCGCATTGTTCATTTCCGGCATTGGTATTTGTTTCCGGTTTGGGCTTTGTCAGGTTGGATTTTTCTTGGGCATTTTGCTGTTTTGTTAACCCTTGTTTGTTTGTCACTTTGTACCCCATTTTGTTAATAATAGTCCTTCTTTTTGAGCAGCCCTTATTGTTTCTTCCACATAGATCCATCACCCACAAAATCTAACCTTTTTTTTAATTACAAGTCGCTCCAAGACAGCCAACCTATTTTAAAAGTGTAACATATAATACAAAAAAATTGATAACATTTCATTGAGCTAGGTGGCTTCACACTCTTATAAACAAAGGTGTGCATGTAGATGGCTGTCCTGGTGGTGTCTGAGCAAAGGGAGATAAAGTGAGGGTACCAAACATTAATTATTAGCCCCACCGGGATCTCTTATATTTAGTCTAGCCTGGACAACACCAATTAATACAGCAATTATTATCCTGGCCCGTGGCACAGGGTTGACTAAGCTGGCTCACATTCTGACAAATTTTGCAGAGAGGAGGACAGGGGAAGCCTGGAGGGTGGGTTGGGGGTTTGCAGCATTGGAGAGGAGGCATGCTCCAGCAAGATTATTCATCTCACACTAAAGCATTTGCTTTTATGATGCATGGCTGAATGGCCAGATAGAGCTGAATGATAATTCCAGGCTTCAAATTTCAACTCAGCACAATCTCCCTTCATGGAGCTTTGTTGGGTGTCATCTTAATGAGGAGTCAACATTTTTTTCTAGTCTGCTTGAGGCAGTAAAATGACTTGTCCGATATTTTACATAGTTTGTATGTGGCTTGAATAAGACGTACTTAAAAAGTACTGTATTTTCCAAATAATAAGGCACATCAAACTATAGGGTACATATTAAAGCAATCCATTAACATGTGCTGCCAACCCAAATTGCAATGCATTGTATGCAATGCGAATCAAAAACTGATTTGCATAGTGCATTCTGATAACTGTCTCTCCACTTCTTCAACTGTGCGTCAATTACCGCTCAGTTAAATTCGATTGTGTAACATTGGATAGCATTTTGTTGAAACAGTTTCTGTTTTCCCCATTCTCTAACATGAATTGGTGAAGAAGTGAAGAGACTGTTTAACCTATCCGAATTCACTATGCAAATCCATGTTTCAAAGCACCATAAAAGTAGTGTGATACTGATAAGCTTTAAGGCCATGCTATATATCATTTTTACCAATGGTGATCTGGTAATTATGTGTCTGCACTCTCACCACCTTTATTTTGGTTCAATTCCCGTTTGCATATGTTCGCAACTTCGGTCAGCAATGTTTACCGATTTGACAATCATCACACAAATATTGCTCGAATACAGTATTATAGTAAAACCTTGAATGGTAACGCCTACCAATAATTAACGTATGTAATCTTATCTGCCGTATTTTGTGGTATATATAGAGCACATTCAGATTTCTGGCTAAATGTTTTTTTAAGTATTTCTCATAGTTTGTGAAATACGATATTTCCGAAAAGCTGTCCTTGCTGTAATGAAGCTAACAGCAAGCCAAGCCATCCTGTCGTTTATTTTCGTTGCATCTTTGTTTTTTATAGTGGAAGATTACTTATCTATTGATGATGATATACAAAAATGAGCAGCACATAGACCAACTATATAAGTCAGAATAATTCTGTAAAAAACATTTATTTCTATGCTACAGTTTTCTTTTGCTTTCTCGCTGTGCCAATAAAAAGACGAATGATATAAAGGTTCATTTTTTTGTGTGAATCTGACTGTGCATCACAAAAAATGAACCTCCCTGCATGTCATTTATTGAGCAACCATATTCTAAAAACAATGTTTTTTGATCATAAAGGATTTTGAATGCTTTATTTTAAAAGCATCTGATAATGTCAGGTACAGTCAGAATCAGAAGAAATGGTAGACCCAATCGCTTAACTTTAACTCACAAGTTTATTGAGATATAGAGAAAAAACACACGCCAGCGATCTGGTGCTCGCTGGACGATGGAAGCAAGCCGCTCACGGGATCGGAGCCGGTTAGGAATGCGGAAGTGGATCTCCCGAAACGGGAGATCGTAGCAACGTCAAGCGGAAAAACGAGCCGGAACAGGGGATAAGAACGTGGTCGGTGATCAAAAACAGGTCATTAGCCGGGACGGGAGATCAGAACATGGTCGGTGGTCAAAAACGGGTCGTAGCCAGAGACAATTGGGAATCAGGAACAGACGAGATGTATAAGGATGAAAAAACGGGACAGACGGGAGTCAGAGTCAAAATACTTGCCGTGCGCAATCAGACTGACCAAGGGCAAGTGAGAGCACTGAGCTTAAATAGGAGGGGGAACCAATCAGGTAATCAGCAGCAGCTGGTGCCAAACGAGCGGGCACAGGTGAGTGTAATGAGTAATCATGACAGATACCTTCTGGAGAGCCTTTATGCATTTGAGATCCACTTTCTGAAATAATATTCTCTTTCAGTTTGCCTAAGAAATAGTTCTCCCTGGTTTCAGAGAACCAAATGAGCTTCTGAAGAGAGATTTGTCATTCCCAACCAAATATTGCTTTCACATTTTTCTCCTTTCCCTTGCTTTTCAAATCAAATTACCCACTATGCTCCATTCTTCCTCCTCATCTATTTGGGCAGCGAGAAGCTATCTGTCTCAGGATTCTATTTTTGCATGCCCCCTTCCTAGCTTTCTTAAGGCCTCCCATTTTAAGCTCACACGGCCCCCCATTTCCCTGCTGCTACTGTAAAATCTGTGCTGACAGCCGCCGAAAACAACACGAGCGCTTGCATGTTATCTTGACACGACCACGTTAAGCCTCTCTCTCGCCATGCTAAATGGTCGTCATAAACCTTTTAGGATGCGTGCCGACTAATATGGACTTGTATATAAACATTATGCTGTGTAATACGTTTAGATTAAGCCAGGACACGCAGTACAGGACAGGTTGCCGTTACACAGATTCCGAAAGGCGACCGTTCTACGCAGACAAAGATGTGTATTTTACGTTTGAGATTTTAATCTGATATATTCCTCCGAAAATACGACACGCTCTCAAAAGCTTTAATCTTGCTGCACTTCGCTGTGGGAGCTCTAGACAAAACAATTACAGTCGTCGGGATCTTGTCTAACAAGCTCTCCGAGTGCTAAGAATGATGAGATGGCGGGTATTACACCAGGAGCCCATCTTTGGATTAGTCGCGAACACAATAAATTCTGAAATAAGTGGAGGAATATGAACATCCCCTTCGTGGAAGACGCTTAGGTGATCGCTGCCACGGAAGGATTTGTCAGCATAACACAGGATCTCCAACAATAATGTGCATGTGTGTGTATGATAGGACACCGTGGAACACATTCAACGGAGCTGCCTGTTGTTTAAGTGGATTTCTCCTCCATGACAAGTGAAGGGCCATGGGCTCAGTTTCATCATCACCATCTCACAGCGACATCCCTAATTGTAAAAAAACACAAAACCAAAACCAAGGAGAGAATAAAATGTGTTAATGCCCCACTGCAAAAACAGCTTGGTAAAAAATAAACCAAGAGTTAAGAGTTGCAAGCGAACCAGTAAAAAGTTTGGGTTAATTTGACCAAACTTCCTGGGATTGTTTGTAATGTATGCTAGTTTGTTGCAGCCACATTAGGGAAAACAAAACAAAACCAAAGAGCGACATTACGTTATTTTATGTTTACATGCCAATAAGGTTAAATTGAATTGAATTGTCTTTGTTGTCATTGATACCAACGCTGTGAAACATAGTATGCAACAAGATTAAACATGCCACTATAGGATAACTATGTAATAAAAACTTTAAAGAGAAAAAAGACTGTAGGGATATAAAGTAAAGCTTAGAGACTGGTTTAAGTTATAATTATAATTCAATGAAAAATAAAATTGTATCGTAATAATAGTGCAATGGCAAGAAGTGCAATAACATTTATTGAGCAGATAATTTCGCAACATGATAGAGCAACATTGTCCGATATGATAGATCACAATTAACTTTGTTCATTTAAAAACTTCAATAACTTTCTATTTTTCATTTCCTGAAGCACACTAGACAAGATTTTGCAGCACACTAAAAAGCAGCTTAAAAATAAAAAATAAAAATAAAAAATAAAAATGCACAAATTCCTGTCAATGAATAACGTTTTCTTTACTCTGCTTTACAACTGTGAACAAATAATTCACTAGCCTATGTATAAAGAAAATAGTATTTGTATGTTCTTCCTCAAGTTATTTAAGGATTATGTTTCTGCTAAATGTCATTGCACGTTTTTTTTTATTGCACAACTGATCTGATGCGCTTACAACTTAGGCCAGTATCCAACTTCTACCCCTATCTTACTCATTCCTTAACTTATCCAGTCGTTTAATTCCACACATACTACGCAAACATCTCTATTTAAAGACATTTAACCTATTACGCTCATTTATTCTCAAATCCCACACCTCTGAGCCATTCATCAATGTTGGTACCACCACAGTTTCAGGAAATCCTCTATTTGCATCCATTCGCAGCTCTGTTTAGCACACCCATTGCCTTGCACCCTTCGCCCACCCTCTTCTTCAGATCCTCCTCCAAACCACCACCTGCTGCCACATACGAACCCAAATACTTAAAACCATCTACCTCCTGCAACTGTACTCCATTCAGCAAAATCTCTAATCCACCTACCTCACCCCATCTTGAACACCTCATTACCTTGCTCTTGACAGCATTCACCTTAAGATGCAGAGTCAGCCACCAAAGCAGTGTCATCTGCAAAAGACAGCTGGCTTACATGCAACCCACCCTCACACACTATGTGTGCTCTCCCTGCTCTTACACGCACCTCACTAACCATTCCATCCATATACAAATTGAACAGCCAAGGTGAAACGACACACCCTTGCCTCAAACCCACTCGTAAACACATCTACTGTTTTGTAATGTAATGTCAAAAAGTTGGTATTCAAAACCACCCGAGAAAAAATGCGCCATTCTGTTTTAAACAACCCACAGGATGGCATTGTGCTAAACATCCCCAAAGTTGGATCAAATTGACCTATTTAGGTGTGTTTTATATTGAAATTGTCTGAAGAGTAATAACCAAGCAAAACGATGGAAGTAATTGTAATCTGCTGCAAGTGTTTTCTACAGCCATGACATCATGGCTTCCCAGCTGGTGTTGTGTTGCATCCGGGAACATAAAACTGTCCTCCTAGAGGAGGCGCTGTCATTGTCACCGCCGAGGTGTCGGATGACGGTTCGAGGGCAGGTTGTAATTAGAGTGGCTGAGGTGTAATGAGGGTGCACAATTCCTTTGATGAAAGTCGGAGCCAAGCTTGAGCGGGTACTGATGGCACTAAGTTGGGCACCAGAACGGGTCTGATAAACCCTGCCACAGATATATATGGAAGACGAGATACGTCTGTAGCAGCTCGCTTACCAGCCGGCCTACGTATGGCAGCCATATTGGTTGGGTCAACGTCTCCGTTAAGCCAATGTATGCACATTAAAAAGGCCTTTAAAAAAAAAAAAAAAAAAAAAATCGTAAAGAACTATACAAGTCACAAACAACTGCATTGAAATTTCAACACTTTATTTGAAAGTCATTGAAAATTCCAAATCAGAATTAAGAGGATATTTTGAGACTTTAATTTTTTTTTTTGCAAATAAAGATAAATGAATAACAACATATATGTATAAACACACACATAACCACACACACATGACCATATAAAGTGCCTATCTAGACTAAAAACGAGATAAAAATCCTGCTTGTAAAAACATATTTAAATAAGGAAAAACCAAAAGTTAAAGGGCAGCACAGCGGCGCAGTTCTAAGGTGGCTCCTGTGTGGGTTCAAATCCAGCTACCGGACTCACTGTGCGGAGTTTGTATGTTTTCCCCGTGCTTGCGTGGGTTTTCATCCGGGCACTCCGGTTTCCTCCCACATTACAAAGACATGCGTTTCAGGTGGATTGGCCGGTTCAAATTGTCCCTAGGTGTGAATGAGCGAGCGAGTTGTCTGTCCCTGTGTGCCCTGCGATTGGCTGGCAACCAGTTCAGGGTGTCCCCTGCCCGCTGCCCGATGAATGCTGGGATGGGCTCCAGCACCCCCGCGACCCTACTGAGGATAAGCGGTGCAGCTAATGAGATGTAATGAGATGAGACAAAGTTAAAGGAAGTTGTGCATGAATAAAATTTAAACAGGTAAAAATCTTAAGTCTGAATGTGAAATGAGCATTTGAATACAAATTTGTGCATTTCATCAAGCATCTTTGTAATGTTGAATGGTCTGTAATGCAAAGAAATATATTGAATGATTCAGGAAATTGATTAAAATGGTTTAAAAGATTGCTATATTTGAAAACAAAACAGGAAAACTTTGACCAAATATTGTTTATATATAGTACATATATACTTTGAAAGTATATATACCTGGGCTGCAATCAGAAGCACCTTAAACACACTAATCAATGTGCACCACAAGTTAGACCTGGTTTGCACAAGTCTACAAATTCTCATCAGGAAAAACGTATTATTTTTGCAGCTAAATACTTGTGTAATCATAATGTTCCTTGATTCTGAAAACAAGATTTATTATGGATCCTCTTTCTCTAAGTTTGGACAGGCGCTCCAGAAAATGTGAACGCAGTAAACTCGCACACCACACGAACGCATCGTTTTGAACTCCTGGTAAAATGAAAACTTGTGTCAGATTGAAATTTATATCAGCTTGTCGAAGCACAAGCCAAAAATTATCTTTCTGTACATTATTTTGATAAGTTGTGTGCCAGATATAGAAAAGAAATAGAGAAAGAGGGGAGGAAGGAAGCCCACAATCCACTCGGCAGATAAGAAAAGCCGCCAAGATTCCGTCCGTCAGAGCTCAACCTGATTTAGAAAAAAGTGCACCTTTTTACTATTATTTCTCTGAGAAAACAATAGCATCAATCACCTTTTGGATTTAAGGAGCAAATCCAGCTGTGTTGTGGATGAGTTTGTTCAAGAGCAGCGATGAGACGTCTCAATCTTGGAACGAAAACTTATAAGAGCAAAAGTCGCTTGAATATCATTGCAATTGGCAAAAATGTATAATATATAAACCTTTGAGATGAAAGTCATTAGTTAAAACTTTGTTTAATTTCTGTGAGAGGTGGTGACCAAGATGCTGTGGATCATTAATCTTTGCTTTGCTTACAAATTATCCATTTTAAAAAAAGGTAATAACATATCTAACATTAAAATATAGGTAAAACTAGAATGGCTGTCCGCCTCAAGATCATTACCCGCGTTGAGACCCGAAACCATTTTTGGGTGGCTGAACTTCATCTGGTCTAGGGAATAAAATATATATTTTTTGGAAAATTGCTGAGTTAGTTAAACAAAAAATACCAAGTCTATTCTATGGGCAGTTTTCACATCTGGAGTAACCTACTTGACTGCATGTAAAGATGGTGTTGATATTCAATGTTGTTCTGGCCAGGGAGAATGGGCTGCCTTTCTGGGGAAAAACATATGAGTGCTGAATCCACCTTCTCCAATGTAAGGATTTATTTGTTTATTTTATTTTTTTTGCATTTTTCACATCTAGGGTAACCTACAGGACTGCCTTTGAAAGATGGTGTTCATATTTTTGTGATTACTGTCAAAAAAATGATTGACATATTTAGAACCAAAGCGAGAACACCGCCCTCGCTTTGCTCACGGGCGACAATAAAGGATTATAAAAAGGGGGCAGAGAATTTTACTAGTATTATAAGTGTTTTTTTTATTCACATATTGACAAAATTGTGTTACAGACATTTTAACAAGACACATGATAACTGCTTTTAATCATATGAAAACCAAACTACTTTAAACACTTCCCTAGCTGACATCTGGAGACACACAACACATGGTTGAATTGACATTTCATGTCCCTTTATCTTACGAATTAGTGTGAATATGTGTTTTTTATTGCGTGTCAACATATCACAGCTGAACCGTTTTGAAAACGCGCAAACGATGATGTCTGTCATTAAACATACCACAAAGTATTTCCAAGAAATTTGAACGTCAGACAAATCCAATGCAATTTACTCTTGTGCAACTGCAATTTTTATACAAATACATTTTGCAGGATTAAGCCCTTTCAAAATGCGTCACACACACATTCCACAAAGGAGGAATAACAATAAGAAATATAATTCAAGACAAATACCATAATATACCGGTAATAATTTCAACTTGGAATATTCAATATGGTCACTTTTTAAAAAAGAGAGCAATGGGCAGGATCCCTAGCACTCCTAGGTGTTTGCCATGGTTGTTAATGTGTAATTTATAGTTAGCGAGTGGAAAACTGTATTACCTAATATCCTTGCATTAAAGCTTACGTTGCATATGAGCTGAACCCCTAAAACTGCTTTGAAATAGCCAGATCCTAAAAAAAAGAAACATACCCAAAAACAATCATGGAAAATAAACATAATGTCACGACCGGTACAAGCAGGGGACCCAAATGCGTAGTTTCACACAATGCTTTAATAAGGGAAACAGAATTAGTATACGAGTAACCGGGATAGGGGAACAAAGCTGGGATCAGAGATCGATACAGGAAACAGAATCAGGATACGGGTATCTGGGACGGGAGAACGGAGCTTGGATCAGGGATCGATACAGGAAACAGGTCGGGATCAAAGCAGTAGCCAGAGTCAAAAGTGCTTGCCTTGCATGCGCTGAAGTAAAAATATGTTTTTTTTTTTACAATAGGTATGCTATTAGATACTCTATTATACATTAAAACCAAAGAACAAACCCTTTTATAGGCCCAAGCATTTCATTAACAAACAAAAGTGTCAGGACCAGAGCGTAGACAGGACCCACTTGCATTTCTCTCAGTTTTATTGGAAGAAAAGTAAGCTGAGGCCGGGGAACAGACGGGAGAAAAGTGGGAGTCAGGGTCGAAAAAGGCTTGCCTAGTGTAAACTGAGGTTTGCAGACGGACTGACAACTGGTGACAGAAAGGAGTGGGTTTGAATTGGGACAGGGAACCAATCAGAGTCCGAGGCAGTTGGCGCCAAAGGAGCGGGAACAGGTGCATCACATCGGTTATCATGACACAAAAGTACTGTATACTCTACCTGCAAATCATCCATCCATCCATCCATCCATCCATTATCTATACCGCTTATCCTTAGCAGGGTCGCGGGGGCGCTGGAGCCCATCCCAGCCATCTTTGGGCAGTGGGGAGGAGACACCCTGAACTGGTTGCCAGGCAGTTGCAGGGCACATAGGGACAGACAGTTCGCTCGCTCATTCACACCTAGGGACAGTTTGGACCGGCCAATTAACCTGACATGCATGTTTTTGGAATGTGGGAGGAAACCGAAGTGCCCGGAGGAAACCCATGCAAGCACGGGGAGAACATGCAAACTCCGCACAGGAAGGTTGGTAGCTGGATTTGAACCCATGACCTCAGGACTGTGCCGCACACGTGCTAACCGCGCCGCCTGCAAATCATGTACTTATATATATTTCACTACCTTCTTGTGGGACCTTTTAGCCTATCAAAACGCAGAACACAATGCACGAGGAAAATCTTTGAAATTCGAAGCACGTTATAGCGACGGATTACTGTAATTCATCTTTACCTAAACTAACCCCCCTCAAATAACTGTGTCTGTGTATGTTTTTGTGTCATTTATGTGGCATTTCTCCTAAAAGTCAAACTTAAAAGGAACTGCAGGTATCGTAAGTGTGCTAATCTTACGGCTATTACATGCCCACTTGTATAATGAAGCTATTATAGCACATTAGTACGTCAGATGTAGTTTGTGACCCAAGAAACGGTGCTGCTGCTGCTACGTTGCCTGTACTGATGCATAGCACACAAAATGTTAAGAGGTGATATAGACCAAGATTAGGTAATTGGGCTGTAACAAGAAAACCTGTAATCATTGTGTCATGATTATGTAATGGACCTCGCTGATACGGCGGCGGGGAACCCCTGTGATTTGTTGGAGGGAATATATATGTGCAAAATTCCCCATGAAAATTCCCTAAAAGTTTGCCTTCTTAATGGGTGTTTAAAAAGAAGGGCTTTATTATTTAACGCCTCCAAAAATAAGAAAAAATTTACGGTTTCGTCACTTTGAGTCTACGTAGTTGATTTTCTTACTTGTACATACAGCACTCGTTTTTGATTGCATGACACAATACAGCGACCTCTAGAGGTCGAATAACTCACTATGTCTCTTTGATAAGTGTGAGGTATATTTGATGAAATGCTTAATGTTTTATAAAGTTTTTGAATATTAAAACAATAAACAATCAGTCTTTGTGAGGTGCAAAAGAACGACAGTATATAAATTATATGCCATTTACCATTTAATGCAGATGTTCATAAGTAATGTTTATAAAACATAACCCGATAATTTTGGATTACAAAAATGCTGGATAGTTTTCTTGGTAAAAAAATGTTTTTTTGTGAGCAAAAATATTTCTTAAATATTATTTCAACAATAATATTTAAAATGAGACAAGCATATGAAATGAAAGAAAGCCTTCCTTGAGTTTGTACAATGTTATAAAAAGGGTAAATGTATGAATAAATAAATACCAACAAATATATGGCATATAAATGAATAAACACATACACATTTACATGATACCTTAATATTTGACATATGTAAAAGCAATTTATTCAAATATGTATTCATTTTGTCATTTATGTACTTTTGTCATGTCCTGCACAGTTGTTATGGCGCCCAGCTGGCCCCGCCCCTTGACACCGGCTGACCTGCATTTCCTGATTAGTCCTATGGGTACTTAAACGTGCCTTTTGGAACTGCCCTTTGCCAGATTGTTGTTTACCCTTGTTGAAAATCTGTTCATGCCTGTTTGATACCTGTTTATTCTTGTTGTAATTGTTGGACTTTGTTGCACTTCGGTGTAACATTCTGAGAGATTCCTGAAAGTTCTGTTTAATCCCGTTAAATGCCTAGTCTGTAGTTTTGCCTGCATTTGAGCCTGCTTTTTTTTGTTTTTGGTCCGTTTGTGTCTTGGACAACTTTTCTTTCTCAATTAAAGTGACAGATCGTATACGCAAATGAGTTCCACTTCCTGCTTCCCGACCCGCTTTGTGACAACTTTGGTATTTGTCATATATTTTGTCGTGCGTTCTTTCACAACAAAATGTTATTTTGACCCATAGCCAATTAATTTATCACTGATAAACCAATAGGTGAGAAGCGCAGATATTTGGGCTGCCTCCTCATTTGTTAACTTCCAGCCGGTGGTCTCCCTTTGCAGAGTTTGCGTGATCTCCCTGTGCCTGTGTGGGTTTCTTTTGGGTCCGCCGGTTTCCTCCCACATTCCAAAGAAATGCATGTCCTGTTAATTGGCCGATCCAAATCGTCTCTACATATGAATGAGCGTGTTATTGGTGTTTGTTTCTGTGTGCCCTGCGACTGGCTGGCAATCCAGTTCAGGATGTCCCCTGCCCACTGCCTGAAGACGGGTGGGATGGGCTCCAGTACCCCTGCGACCCTACTGAGGATAAGCGCTGCAGATAATGGATGGATGAATACATTGTAGTATCTCATAAATAGTATTACGTGATTCTTTTGTGTGTTCATTTATATATACGGCATACATTTATAGGAATTTATAATATTTATAGAAATGAAATTGTGAGGGACAGAACTGGAGTAGTCGCGGAACTGAGCAAGCGTGTTGATGAGAGAGTACTCGGTTGGTTTGGACACATGGAGAGGATGGATGAGGAGCGAATGTTGAAGAGGATCTACAGAACAGAAGTCAATAGAAGGAGACCAAGAGGAAGGCCACGATTGACGTGGATGGATGGTGTTATGAGTGCACTGCAGGAAAGAGGTCTAAATATAATGGAAGCTAGAGCTCTTGTTGGTGATAGAAAGGAGTGGAGAGGTGTTGTGAAAGGATAGTGGGATTGTGGACTCGTTCTTAAGGATGGGCTGGGCACCCGTATGATGCGGCAGGGGTAAACCAGTGAAAGCTGTCGGGCCCTCCTGTTGAGCAAAAGAGTGTGTTGTGTCACCCTGACCCGAGTGACATTGCCGCTTTCTGGTGTCCCATTTCATCTGGAGGTACGAAAGCATGACCAACTTGGGTGCCGAGGTGCCTAACTTGTTTGGGTGTTTGGGCAATAGGGTTGGCCATGGTCCTAAAAATTTTGTGTGTGTATTTTTTTCCCTTTTATTTTCTTTGTTATTTTATGTGTTTGTCTTGCTGTCGGTCACCCCTCTTGAGGGATATGACCACTTGTAAACTATTTCCTTCCCTAACTTGATTGTAGTTGTCACTGTTTTCCACGGTTGATTATCAATAACTTTCTTGGGACCCATGATTGTGACAGACCAAGGTAGATAGATAGATAGATAGACATTTATAGGTATTTCTTTATTTGCACATTACTTTTTAGATATGAAAGGATCCACAGTATGGAGAGACACTGGATTACAGTAAGAATGCTATATTTGAGTTGCTATCATTTGATTGAAACACAAACACGCTCCAGCGACGTAACCCACATCCAATTTTCCTTATCAACTGAGTATTTGGGAGCACTGTGCAAAAGTAGACCCGCCTAAAATCTCACACCACCAAAAAAGAGGAGGATCCCTCCCCGACTCTTAAGCAAGGTGCGGCAACAGATCCTTCACTGACCACCTCTTCATTGCTTGCACCTGCTAAAACATTCGAGGTATTTGAGTGGAGGGGGCAGCAGCACATTTGCTTTGGATTGAACCTGCCCCAGCAGACCTTTGAAGTACATAATAGCAGAGCAGCTTGGCCCCCTCCAGCCCCCTTAATCATTTACCTAGTATAGACGCATTCTCTGCAGCCGACCCATCAAGCGGAAAACGAGTTTGGCCTGCTATTTCTCCCGCCCGGCGAAACATCTTTCCTCTCTCGGAACCAGTTTTTCTCTGTGTGAGTGTGGCCCCCTCCCCCTGAACAAAGCCCCCATGCAGTTCCTCCCCAACTGCACCGTATGAATGAAGGTGGGAGCCAATTGTTGGCGGCGTCTGAGCGAGAAAGGCTTCAAAAGATGGTGTAGTTGGCAGCCCCTTGACACAATATGACTAATTATCACTCGGGACTGGAGAACATGCAATATGGCCGACATATTTAGTCCAAGATAAGACTAACGGAGCCTTCTGGGCTTCCGCGACAATCGTAAGAAAGACTGGCTTGTAAATATGATATGAGGAGAGTGGAGTATTTTGTATCAACAGTGACGATAAAACCGTAAGCTTTATTTTGACTAGTAAAAATGCTCGACGCTACAGATGGAAGTTAGTACTCATAACTGAATTCTATTTAATGCCAGTCAATAATAGTGATACATGATAACTGTTTTTCGTTCCTAATAAAACCATTTATTGTATCTTTGAGTAGTGCTTCAATGAAAGACACTTGAAAACTATTTCCTTCCCTAACTTGATTGTAGTTGTCACTGTTTTCCACGGTTTCTTGGGACCCATTATTATTGACAGAAAAGGCAAAAAAACACACTAAATCACAATAAAACGAAATGCCACTTCTTTATCAGCGAGCAAAGGGAATGATCTCTAGCACCCTCTAGTGTTTATTGGTTAATGTGTAATTTGTTCTTTAGAATTGGAAAACTGATTTAGCTTAATGTATATACTCACATATAAGCCTATATCGTATGTATGCCAACCCCTAAAGCTGCTTAAAAATAGCCACACACTAAAGGAAATGTGTGAATATGTGAATAAACATACCTAAACATCAATAGTTATTTAAATGTGTAGAAAATATATGTTAATATACTGGTAATAAAGTTAAAAACAAAACAATTTCAAAGCATTTGCCCTACTTTCAAACAGCGCACAAATGACAGACACTCATACACAATTATTTTACATACATTTCCTTCTTTGACTAAATCATTGTTGTCACAGCTCTCTACATTTAATTCCTGTATTCACTAACTCTTGTGACCCAATACTATGGACAAAAAGGCAATAAAACACAATAAAATGAGATGAGGTCCCTCTCTAACATGATAGTTTTTTGACGGACGGATTACTAAATCAATAAATTAAGTCAAGAAGTACCATTCACATTGTCTTTATTAACATGTATAGCCCGATTTAGAACTATGAAATATAATAAATAATCACGAGGTCAGTTTATATGTGCCAAAAAACAAAACGAACACAGGGGGTGTATGACAGGCATGTCCAGCATCTTCTTTCACCCTCAACCTGATCTCTTCTTCCTGTTCAGTCAATCAACACTGTCCTAGTTGTTTTTGAGAGAGGCCACATTTCATTTTATTGTGATATTGTGCATTTTATTGCCTTTTCCCCATTAAAAATGGGTCCCAAGAAAGTTATTGATAACGGAAAGGAAAAGTGGAAAACAGTGACGAAACAGTGAAGAATCATTGAGTCAAAGAAGGAGATGATTTAAGAATACAAAAATCCTATACGAGTGTCTGCCACTAAAATGCTGCTTGAAGGTAAAGCATATGTTTTCAAATTGTATTTAAAACCGGTATCCATCCATCCATTTTGCGCACCACTTATTCTTTACACAATGGCTGACAGGACGATTGCATGTCCAATCCATCTCCATCCATGTTGAAGGATCAAAAAATCATTGCAGTAAGTTCCTAAAAGTGATATATGAAGAATTATTTCTTATTGTCTTATATCTTAATGTTTCAGAGAGATGTAAAGATCCGTCCATCCATTTTCTGTATTGCTTGTCCTCAGTAGGGTCACAGAAGTTGCTGGAGCCCATCCCAGCTATCTTCGTGCAGTGGGCTGGGGACAGCCTGAACTGGTTGGCAGCCAGTCCCACCGCATTTTTCTTACCGGTATATTCATCCCTTTTTTAAAGCAGTTTAAGGGGGTTGGCTTATTTGTGATTTAAGCTTATATGTTAGTATATACAGTATAAACGAGAAATTTGCACATTTGTCTTTAATGTGCTGAAAAAGACCCAGTCCAGCCCGGCGTGGGACCCAGCACGTCATAGAGATGAAATGGACGAGCTTTCAGTCACAAGGGTCAATAACTTGCTACTCTTCCAGCTTTTCTCTTCAGACGAAACGAGTGGGGAGGTGATGGTGGTCCTTCTGCGCAATGATTGTGTTAAATCAAGCATTCAAGGGGAACCGCAAGTACTTGGGGCCCAAAGTCAATTGGGAGGAAATAGACATGTTACTGACATTTTGCAACTTGAAAAACTGGGGGTGTTACACTGATAAAGGCTTATGTTTATTTTGTTTTAGTCTAGAGGTGCGAAAACACCGCAAATTGATTATTTTACAACTGAGCAACCATCAAATTGATCAAAAACCTTTTTTGTAAGTAAGAAATTATTTTGGTGAATTTGTGTTATCGGTAATTCAGTGACGTGAGGTCCCTGTCTGGTAAAGCGCAGTCAGATTACAAATAAATTAACCTCAATCTTATTCATTATTTGATTGACAGAGCAAGGAAATAATATATAAACAGTAGCATAGAAAAAAAATCATTTTATTCTCTTATTTTACCATAAACATTAATTCAACTGGTTGCTTCTTTTGAAAAAAAAAACAACAAACAAACAAAAAAAAAAAACACCAACAGATACAGAAGTTAATGCTCCATTTTGAAAAAAAAAAATAAAATAAATAAATAAATAATAATAATCCAATGAGAAAAAATACGGGATGGCTTGATTCGCTGATAGCTTACTAATACCATCACTAATTCTATTGTCAGAATTCTTGGTCTCTCTATCACCCTCTACCAAGAGGCGGGAAAATTGTGTGCCTCACTCTTCATCTGCGTACAACGCAGTAATACGTAACATACTAATGTATAAAATACAGAACTTTAAGTAAATACAAAAATTGTGAAGTTAAATAAGGAAGAATTATAACACTGAATATATATAACAATATATTTTTTATTTCATTGTTAAGTGCAGTACAGCCTCCCCTGCCTCCTCCGCCTGCTGGCAACCACGGAAGTTAAATCATGAATGCATGTTTTTTGCACATATCTACTTTTTACTACTATTAACTATTGTATTCATAAATGCAGGTTTTTTTGCACTTATTTACTTTTGTATACCACAACAATACGTTTAATTTGAGTGTTTCTTAACTGCTGGGTCAGGACCATCAAGTGGATAATGCACCCATTTTCTGGGGGTCGCAGGCCTTTGCCTGGGCAAAATAATGACAAGAAGAAGAGGATCGATTACACTCCTTAACAGTAGATGGCGAAAATGCCCTTCATCCTGTCCCAATTAAGTTTCAGAGGGACCACATTTCATTTTCTCATGGTTTTGTTGTTTTTATTTCCTTTAATTACTCATGATAATGGGTCCCAAGAAAATAAGCGATTAAGGGAAAGAAAACAGTGACAACCACAATCGAGTGGAAGGAAATGATTTTGAAATCAGAAAGTTATGGATGAAAATGTTATATTTTCAGCTTTTTATCATTGTAATAATCTTGATTAACTAAAAAATCAAATACTTTTTGGTGTTTAGGTACATCTTTTAGAAATCTGTTTTAGGATGTGGCTATTTTAAAGCAGGTTGCTTACATGCGATGTAGGTTTACTGTGCGAGTATACATGGTATGTTTTGATTTTGCTGGTAGTTTGCTTTTTTTGAAAAAATGTTCTAAAAAAAAATCTGTGAATATATTCTACTATCTCTGTTTTAAACTGTTCAATCCTTTCATTCGAGAAATTTGTGAAGTTGAATTGTTTTCTCAATTTGGGTCCCAACTTGTCCTTAGGGTAGTGGGTCCTGACTAGGGTAGTGGGTCGCTGTTTTGGTAAATAAGATTGACCGAGAAAATATTTAATACATTTTAATAGTTTGTTTCAACCCGAAAAGCAATTTAAAAAATACGGTATGATTTTCAAAATATCTGAAATTCTATGCAGAGTATCGTTAAGCCAGTAGGGATATTTTTTCCTTCGTTTTTGTGCTGCAGTCATGTGATTTGGAAGGAGACAAAGGCGTGAAGCTATTAACAATCTTGGAACACTGTAGTGCTGGAGTAAATATGTCTCAATGACTCAGACATAGCATACTGGAAACAGCTGCTAGTGATTTCTGAATGATTTTCTCGTGTGACTCAATTAAATATCAATATAGTCTATTATAAAGGAGGTTGCTATTTTTACATGGACAATAAACCAAAGGCTATAGAAAGCAGTCATGACTTTGCTTTTTCTAAGCTTTAAGTAAGTACAAGACAATGAATGCACAGTATGCAACCAAACCTGGATACATATTTTAGATTTTATTGAGTAGAGACTCATTATTTATTTACCAACCTACCTACCTACCTACCTACCTACCTACCTACAATTCAATTCGTCGAAAAGGTGTTTTAGGCAAAGTTTTGGTAGTTTTTGTGGAGACTGCCTAGGCGTTGTGTCACAGGTGGATGTAGCAATGGTACAATGAATGGCAAGCGGCAAAAATGAGGCAAAATGACAAACAGAGACTAACAGGGGCTAAACTAGCTGGGACACGGCAGGCTAGCAGCTTGCCAAAAATGGCTAACGTGGACCTATCGGTAGAAAAGCGGGAGACTGGCCGACCAAGAACTTGCAGTAAGCCGCCAGAATAACCGGAAGCCAACAACAAAAACGATTACGGCAACAAACAATTAGGCAGGCTAGCCAGCTAGCCGACTGCTAATGGGGCTAACCTGGAAACCTTTGGTAGCCCACACGCTAACGGGGAGCTATCTGGACAATATTGTGTTCATTGCAAAACAAGTGGCAAACAACACAAAAAGAAAAGTCAGAATCACATACCTAAAAGGAGGCAAAGGCAAAAAAGAAACGCACGCTGTACACATTGGCAGGTGAACTTACCCAACGCACCTTTTGATGGACAAAAGGGAACAACTTGGACAAAACAGTCTCAAGTCCCCCAGCGACACAGTAAGCAAAGTTCCAATTACTCCAAGCAAAAATAAGCGCTAAGCATTTGCTGATTACAACAATCGCTGTCTGTTTTCCAACTGGATCCGCCATTATTTTGGTCAAAGTTGTCTTCCGGTGATGTCCGAGCTGTAGGGTTGTATGATATCAAACTGTCCATGGTGCGTGGAATATTATGGGGAGGAACACATTCTGTGCCTAATTGAAAAAAAGGGGTCTTTTGTCATCCCTTCAAGGCCACATCAGACTGTAAAATAAAAGACAATATAAGTTACATAATTATGATTAAATAAAAGAAGAAGTTATTACTTAAGAAAATAAATAATCATGTCTAAATATGGGAAGTGACATAATTCAAAATTACAATTGTCTAAAGGCGGGATTTTATCGTTGAGTTCAGAATCGGTCGGAAATAAAAGAGATTTCATGTATATCCTGCAAAGCATTAGGCTTGTTAAACTGACACTGATGAGAAAACGAAGTAAACAATGAGTGTTAACTGTATACAAGATGATTGGTTCACCGTTTAGAATAAAGAAGCGAGGATCTCCTGTCCGCAGTCTCGCGGAACTTTTATTCAAAACACTTCAAAAGTCCCCCCAAAACAAAGACGAGATTTTTTTCCTCCCCTGTCTCCGTTTGTGCTCATTGTTCTCGCTCGGTTATGTCAAGCAGAACTAAAGAGCTTGTTAAAAAGGTCTCCTCCTCATGTTATATAAATCCCAAATAATAGGGTAGGGGTACACAGAAAGATGAAAAGGGGACATGGGGCTTAAAATCAAATAAATCTCACCTGGATGCCTGGTAAACGCTGGCCGAGCGCTCCTTATATTGTGCTCGAATTACTTCATTTGTTCGCTAAAACATTTTAATCCCGATTGACCTCAAACTTCCCATGAACCGGGCCCCGACAAAAGGGCCGCCCACTGTCCTGGCAGTAAATCTGTTGTCTCCCTTCTGGGCCCTCAACGGGGGATCGTAGATCAGCGCTGTTCTGCAGCTTGCTTCAATTTACTCAATTAACTCTGCTAAAGCGTTTGCAAGTTCTACAGCTGTCGCTTTATTACCGAAGGGCCAGAATGCGCGGGAGCTAGCGTCAAACGTCTCAATAAGAGGGATCAGGGCTAACTCGTTTTAATCCCTTTTGTAATTTTACACTTTTATTTTCTTAATGTCAAATATACCAGGGCATAAAACAATCCCACGATTAAACGTGGCTGAAGTCATTGACTAAATCTACCTTGAGGGACCAAAAGCTTTTAGAAATGGGACTCAGATAACAAGCTTAACTAATGCACAATACACAGCAAATTTTGTTGAGTACAATACGTAGTTCCCACTTCTAACCCTCCCCTGCAGAAAAACACATTAGCTTCCATTTAAGGTGGGCAAAATATTTGAAGTTGATTTAACTTCAAATATTTTGATTTCAGCGAGAGAATTGGGTACGGTAAAACCTAAGCAACACCTGGTGACATTATTTTCTCAATATAGCTTAGTTAAGCTGACTCTCAGTGTTTCTCAACTGGTGGCTTGGGACCCAAAAGCGGTTTGCCTTGGCAAAATAATGCTAAGAAAAAGAAAAACACTGAGGGACGATTACATTCCTGAACAGTAACAACCTGGTCAATCTATTTTCATGTTCAGTCATTTCGCGCAATTATGTTTGAGAGGGACTGCATCTCATTTTATTGAGATTTAGTTTGTTTTACTTCTCTTGTCTGTCGTGATTACCTAACCGGAGTCACCTGAGGTAATCAGCTGGTGTGCTGGAACGCGATCTCTTGATTGGTGGAAGTCTACTACATAAGCTGTCAGCGTCCAGAGATGGACGTTCGAGTGTCTTCCTCATTTCCTGAGTGAACCTCCAACATTCAAGGTACCACAAGCCCATGTATATTCCAAGTCTGATTCTCGTTGCCTGACCCTTGTCTGTTAAAAGTTTACGATCTACTCTTCCGCCCCGGCCACCGACTTACCTGCTACGTTTCGCCACGCGTTTTCACCACGGAGTTGCCATATCGTCCCAAGAGGCTTTCCACTGCCAAGGCTCGACGTCCCAAGCCTGCTCCACCGAATCTTGTCACAATAAAGCCTTTAACTGACGCTATTGGATCCGAGTCCTTGTTCTGTTCCATGACAGAACACTCGAACCAAAGCATGGATCCAGCGACAGTTCGTCCCACCTCTGAGAGATGCGGAAATGCCGAACAGGAATCCGCGCTACAGCGCCTACAACACACCGAAGGCGCAATACAACAAATCGTCCACGACGTATCCACACTAGTCCGGCAAGTACAACGTCACCAAGATTTTTTTGAACAGTGCGAAGCTTCCCCGGCAACACGAGCACGAGATCCAGTTCCGCCCCTTTCTGATCAGGTCGGCAGTGTTGAACCACGAGTAGGTTCGCCAGAGAGATTCAGTGGTGAGCCCGCCCAGATCCGCCCCTTTCTTATAAATTGCCGACTAATTTTTGATCTACAACCGCGAGCCTTTGTGAACGAAAAGGCGAAGGTGGCTTTTGTGATAAATCATCTGACTGGCAGAGCCCGCCTTTGGGGAACGGCAGAATACGAACGAGGGGCGACAGCATGCACCTCTTTTAATTTGCTTAGCCAGGAAATGATTAAAGTTTTTGATTCTGGAGCCTCATCAGTCGATGCTGCTCGTTCAATCTTGAACATTCGCCAGGGGAGACGCTCCATTGCCGACTATGCCATTGACTTTCGCACACTAGCAGCCCAGAGTCATTGGAACGAAGAGGCGCTGGTCGACGCCTACCTCCATAGCTTGTCCGGTTATATCAAAGACGAATTGGTTTCCCACGCTCCTCCGGTAACTCTTGACAATGCTATCGAACTGACCGCCCGGATCGACCGTAGGGTTCAGGCAAGACGCAGAGAGAGAGAAGATCCCAGACAACCCATCACCCGGCAAAGTCAAGACATTAGTAAGATACCGAACCCCCCAACCAATTCTACCGCACCTCATGAGATGATGGAGGTGGACCGCACCTTTCTCTCCGTCGAAGAACGCCAGCGAAGGCGTACCGAACGGCTATGTTATTACTGCGGCGGCCAGGGACATAGGGTGGTCAATTGCCCGTTAAAAGCAAACGCTCGTCGGATATAGGGGACATCCGATTGAGCTCAGCTTTATTATCGTCCCCCAAGACTGATAGACCTGTTCTCCGGGCAAATCTCATTATTTCCGGTACATCTCAACCCTTCCATGCCCTCATCGATTCTGGCGCCGAAACAAATATCCTGGATTTGTCACTCGCACACAAGATGGGGATACCTGTTGAAACCCTTCCTAACCCGGTATCAGCTCGGGCTTTGGATGGCCACCTATTAGGCACCGTATCTCAAATAACGGAACCCATTGAACTACAGTTGTCTGGAAATCACAGAGAGAAGATCCGATTTCACTTACTTCACTCCCCTAACCAACCCCTTGTCCTGGGTCATCCTTGGTTGGTGCAACACAACCCCCATTTCGACTGGCGCACTGGGTCGATACTTGAATGGGGCATGGACTGTCACCAAACCTGTCTGCAAGCCGCTCCTTACCCAAATCATCCTGTTTCCACGAGGGCTCCACCCAATCTGTCCAAGGTCCCAGCCTGTTACCACCACCTACGGGAGGTCTTCAGTAAAGCTAAGGCCTCTTCCTTGCCCCCTCATAGACCTTATGACTGCGCAATTGATCTCCTGCCGGGGTCTGCTCCTCCTCGGGGCCGCCTCTACTCCTTGTCCATTCCCGAGAGGAAGGCCATGGAGGAGTACATTTCCGATGCCTTGGCGGCTGGTATCATTCGACCCTCCTCTTCTCCTGCTGGGGCGGGGTTCTTCTTTGTGGGAAAAAAGGACGGGTCACTCCGGCCCTGTATAGATTATCGGGGCCTTAATGAAATCACGGTTAAAAATCGCTATCCCTTGCCTCTGCTTGCCTCTGCATTTGAGCTTCTACAGGGGGCCACGGTCTTCACTAAACTTGATCTGCGCAACGCCTACCACTTAGTCCGAATCCGGGAGGGTGATGAATGGAAGACGGCATTCAACACACCCAACGGTCACTACGAGTATCTGGTAATGCCGTTCGGATTAACCAATGCTCCAGCTGTTTTCCAATCTTTGGTAAATGACATTTTACGAGATGTGCTTAATCGTTTTGTTTTTGTGTATCTGGACGATATCTTGATTTTCTCAAAGTCCCTCGATGAACACCGAAAACATGTCCAGCTGGTTCTCCGTCGTCTCCTAGAGAACTCTTTATTTGTTAAGGCAGAGAAGTGCGAGTTTCACGCCAAGACAGTCTCGTTCCTGGGCTACATCGTGGCGGAGGGGACCCTTCAGATGGATCCTGCCAAGGTATCAGCAGTCACCTCTTGGCCTGTCCCTGAGTCTCGGAAAAAACTCCAACAATTCCTTGGTTTTGCCAATTTCTACCGGAGGTTCATCAGGAACTACAGTTCGGTGGCAGCTCCCCTCACGCTTCTTACCAGTCCTAGAGAGCCATTTCGGTGGTCTTCCGAGGCTAATGCAGCTTTCAACCGTCTAAAAACCCATTTCTCTACGGCCCCCATACTCCAGGTACCGGACCCTGCACGCCAACTGGTAGTGGAGGTGGACGCCTCAGATGTGGGAGTGGGTGCTGTCCTGTCCCAGCGGTCGGACAAGGACCAGAAAATGCACCCGTGCGCCTTCTTTTCCCGGCGGTTGTCCCCGGCCGAACGCAACTACGACGTGGGGGATCGTGAGTTGTTGGCCGTCAAGCTAGCCCTGGAGGAATGGCGGCATTGGTTGGAGGGGGTAACGGTGCCGTTCATAGTTTGGACTGACCACAAGAACTTAGAATATATTAGATCGGCCAAGCGGCTCAATCCTCGCCAGTCACGTTGGGCCCTGTTTTTCACCCGCTTTAACTTCACTCTGTCCTACAGACCCGGATCTCGGAATGTGAAACCCGACGCGCTGTCCCGACAATTCCAGAGTTCCAATGACACACCTCAGGGTCCCGCAACGGTCCTTCCAGCTTCCTGTATGGTGGCAGCAGTCTCCTGGGATATCGAGTCCCGAGTCAGAGAGGCGATACCCGATCAGGCGGGTCCCAGCTCCTGTCCCGAGGGTCGACTATTCGTCTCCGAACCCTTACGGTCCGAGGTCCTCCAATGGGGGCACAATTCTCACTTTTCTTGCCATCCGGGGTCGGCTCGGACTCACAGTTTCTTGTCCCGACGCTTCTGGTGGCCTACCATGGCCAAGGACGTTAGGGAATACGTCTCCGCCTGTCAAGTGTGCGCCCAGAACAAAACATCCCACCAACGTCCGGCCGGTCTGTTACATCCACTTCCGGTTCCCCGCCGCCCATGGTCCCACATCTCCTTGGACTTTGTGACGGGGTTGCCAGTATCCGAGGGGATGACGACTGTACTAACTATCGTGGACCGGTTCAGTAAGATGGTCCATTTCGTGGCACTACCGAAGCTCCCCTCCGCCAAGGAAACTGCATTGATAGTCCAGCAGCATGTGTTCCGCCTCCATGGCATCCCTCTGGACATTGTTTCTGACCGTGGTCCCCAGTTCTCATCCGCGTTTTGGAAGGAGTTCTGTCGTCTGTTGGGTGCCTCTGTCAGCCTCTCATCAGGGTTCCACCCTCAATCCAATGGTCAGTCTGAACGAGTGAACCAAGATTTGGAAACGGCACTTCGCTGCATGGTCTCTAGTGAACCGTTGTCCTGGGCTCGGCAATTGGCATGGGTGGAATATGCTCACAATTCCTTGGTTAGCTCATCCACTGGAATGTCCCCCTTCCAGTGTGTGTATGGGTACCAACCCCCTATGTTCCCTAGTCAAGAAGAGGAAGTAAACTGCCCGTCAGCTACGGCGAATGCACGTCGCTGTCGGCGAACTTGGGCTCGTGCTCGGGCCACACTCCTTCGGGCAAGCAAGACTCATGCCGTTGGGGCTAACCGACGGAGGAGTCCTGCTCCGAAGTACCAGGTGGGCCAGAAGGTGTGGCTCGCATCAGCTGATCTTCCACTGAAGGTTGAGTCGAGGAAACTGGCTCCTCGGTATCTTGGCCCGTTTCCTATAGTAAAAATTATCAACTCCTCAGCAGTCCGTCTCCGTCTACCAAGATCTATGAGAGTGCACCCCACGTTTCATGTTTCCCGAATCAAGCCCGTCAGCCAGAGTCCGTTGGCACCCATTCCACCTCCTCCCCCAGCTCCACGCTCCTTGGACGGGGAGCCTATCTATACAGTGCGCCGCCTGCTCCGCTCCCGACGCAGGGGTCGGGGCTTCCAGTACTTGGTCGATTGGGAGGGATATGGTCCGGAGGAGAGATCATGGATTCCCAGCAGGCAGATCCTGGACCGATCTCTTGTGGCAGAATTCCATCAACTGCATCCTGACCAACCAGCACCACGCCGTGGTCGTCGTCGGAGGTCCGACGCCGCTGCTCTTCCACCGGCAGACCCACCCGCTACCACCCCTTCAGATGCGGACGAAGGGGCCTCTATCCACTCGGAAGAATTCTGAGGGTTCATCGGACGACCTCTGGGCCCTCGATTTTTGGATTATTGGTGATGTATTTTGGGTTTTGGGGAATTATTTGTAACTGGCCTGTGATTTTTTTTCCCTTGGATTACCGGTGTTGCCATGTGACGTGTTTGGATTTATTTTTATTTTTCCCTGGGGGACTTCTGGAGCCGTCCCTTGAGGGGGGGGTTCTGTCGTGATTACCTAACCGGAGTCACCTGAGGTAATCAGCTGGTGTGCTGGAACGCGATCTCTTGATTGGTGGAAGTCTACTACATAAGCTGTCAGCGTCCAGAGATGGACGTTCGAGTGTCTTCCTCATTTCCTGAGTGAACCTCCAACATTCAAGGTACCACAAGCCCATGTATATTCCAAGTCTGATTCTCGTTGCCTGACCCTTGTCTGTTAAAAGTTTACGATCTACTCTTCCGCCCCGGCCACCGACTTACCTGCTACGTTTCGCCACGCGTTTTCACCACGGAGTTGCCATATCGTCCCAAGAGGCTTTCCACTGCCAAGGCTCGACGTCCCAAGCCTGCTCCACCGAATCTTGTCACAATAAAGCCTTTAACTGACGCTATTGGATCCGAGTCCTTGTTCTGTTCCATGACATTGTCTGCCCATAAAAATAGGTCCAAAGAAAGAAAACAAGTAAAAATTGGTAGAAAACAGAGAAAACAACGATCAAGTTGAAGAAGGAACTGATTGCGAAATATGAATATGGTGTACGATTGTCTGCCATTGAAGCGCCGCTGGAAGGTACAGTACATGGTCTAAAAATGTTACATATTTTTTAGAGCTTTTAACAGTAGTGTATATTAATCCATCCATCCATTATCTGCACCGCTTATCCTTAGTAGGGTTGGAGGGGGGGTGCTAGCACATCCCAGCTATCTTCGGGCAGTGGGCAGGGGACACCCTGAACTGGTTGCCAGCCAGTCGCAGGGCACACAAAGACAGACAATTCGTTCGCTCATTCACACCTAGGGACAATTTAGATCGGTCAATTAAGCTAATATGCATGTTTTTGGAATGTAGGAGGAGACCGGAGCACCCGGAGGAAACCCACACAAGCACATGGAGAACATGCAAACTCCACACAGGAGGTTTGATGTAATGACCTCAGAACTGTGCGGTACACGCGCTAACTACTGCGCTGCCGTGCTGTCCGTATATTAATCTAGATAATTAAATAATTATCTTTGTTTAGGTATGTGTTCTATTAATATTTTGAGCACAAATATCTGTTAGTATGAGTCCATTTTAAAGCAGTTTTAAGGGGTTGTGTAACTTTAGAATAGGAGTAAATCATATTCTTTCATACCTAACAAACACACAGCTGTTTAATATCACCAAAACACAAATAATGGGATAAACGAAAACATTTCCACCTTTGTCCTTAATATTTTGACCCCACAAATACAAAACAAATTGTTTGAAAAAATAGTAGATGATAGGAACAAATGGGGACGATTATTTAAAAAAATCTTCTGAGAATCTAAAAATATTTGTATTACTGATCGTAAAATAAGATTTAAATGAAGAAAAAAACAACAGAACTAGAGAAAATTGAAAAAACTGAGAAAAAAATAATTAAAAATAATATAAACAGTATTTTTTTTAATAATTTGAATACTGACAGCAGAATAACTATATGAAAGGTAGAAACCAAAGTTTAAAAAAAAGGAAAAATACTAATCACTCACTATTTTGCGCTTCACAGCCTTATGCATTTTAGGTTGAAAAGTATTCCGTGATCCATTATCCCTCATAGCATATTGGTTGCGAGCAGGGCCTGGGCTAGCACATTTTTGTCAGTCCTGTCGGCAGCTCTTTGCTAGCTTTATTGTATTTTTACCTAAAATTAACTTCACTTTTTTGTTGTATCTCTTTGCAGCTGCGATCCCTTATCCCCAGTGCTGCAATCAAGAACCAGCGCAAGACACTTTTTTAGGATGTGTGCCGTTCTGGCTTGCATCAAATGAACTGCACTGTTTTGGCCATGATCCATTATCCCCAATGCTGCAATCGAGAACCAGTACAAGACACTTTTTAGGAGGTGTGCCGTTCTGGCCTGCCTCAAATTGTTTTGGCCACGATTCATTATCCCCAGGTGACTATTGCAGAAAGCAGGGGATGAGAGAGAAAATTTGTATTATGTACAGCGGCTCTTTTTTTCAGTTCTGGTTATGGTTCCTATAAATCAAGAAAAATGAGGCATTACAGTGGTCCAAAAAGACAACATCTCACAAAAATAGTCAAAATAATAACATTTTTGAATTTACAACATTTTACAAACTATAAGTCGCATCTAAAATGACCGAAATTTGCCAGTAACTCAAAGTGTGCACAATATATATATATATATATATATATATATATATATATATATATATATATATATATATATATATATAATTATTATATTTATATTATTATATATATAAATACCGGAGCCATATCCCCCCTAGGAGGCTAGAGTCAAGAACACATTCCTGACTCTTTCTGGGAGATTGATACAGAGGATAATGAATAAATGAATCCATAATACATTGGAGCTGCACTTAAAGGGATAACAACGTCACTCATTAAAAAATATTGATTTAAATAATTAGCAAAAATACATGAACAGTCATAAAGATGCACATTTAAGATAAGTTAAGATATTGGCATTCATTTTTAATAGCATGAACCTTACCAAAGGGAGATGACATAATTGTTTGTCATCTTGCTGCTAATGGTATCCAAAAATAACAATCTGCCAAAAGGCTGAACAATAAAATAAAATAAAAATGTTTTATTGTCACTTTGAGTCAGTGGAATTTTCATTCCTACTGATTTGTAACACTCATTTTAGGTTGCATAACTGAATACTACAAAATGTATTTGTCAAATTATACACATTGTCCCTTTAACTTTCTCATTGAGACGGGCCTCAGACTATCACCCAGACGGCCACAAAAGGCTGATATAAAATAATTTTGCAAAGGCCTATTTTGGAAGATGCTGTTTAAATTTAACTCAATTTGATAAGGTTTCCTCTAATTGATTTACACTACCACAAGCGTAAAACTGAAATCAGTTTTCCTGTTTATGAATGACTTCCGCAGGCGCAGCTGTTGGACTTCCAAGCAGCCTTCAAAAAATAAAGTTCTATAGCATGAAACGGGTTTCTCCCGCCGCCTGAATCATACCCAGATGACAAACCTCATAAGGCTAACTGTAAATCACAAGCACAACAATATTGCAGTACGCGCTATCTACAAAAATGACCTTGCCGCATTATACTTCATAAAATATATCATGTGTTTATCTCATTGCAGCTATCTCGAGATCGCAGATAGGATAAAACGTCTCGTATCTCACCTGTTTTAGATGAATCGAATGGAAAGGAATGTCACATATAGAATAAGGAGGATGCTAATGCTAACCAGGTGCCGGTTGCCATCATCGTAAAACATTTGTCCGGCACCATCTGCGTCCATATATTAACCGAGTGAGGTTGACTGCCTTTCACCTAAGGATCTGCAACGTATGATGACATTCACTTCGCTTTAAAATAAGTTTTGGACAAATGATGTTTTCATCTGTCAAGATAATACGCTAGCAGCCAGCGTAGCCGTACAAGCTAGTTTTTGCCTCTGGAGGTCAGGAGAATCTGTGGTGTTTGAACGATCTGACGCTTGATTTTAACGGCAATTATGGAATGGCTGCTGTCGAAATCTCACATGTATTTATAAAGTCCAGCTGCTACGTGTGAAAATACAGTATACCTTCTTTGCTACTTTGACATTTCTTTGAAACTGTTCCTAGATTTACACGCAAACAGAACCCTGTGCCAAAATATAAGAGTGGAGTCACAAAGTATAGTTTTTCCCTTTAGGCTTTACAATTACCATGGAAAATTACAGTGTACGTTTAAGCTAACCTTCGGGCTAAATCAAGATGGAGTAACATAGTTATTGTGCTGTCGTAACACTGACATGTTTAAAAGCCACTGACAAAATGATTTGTCCAAACAAGTCAACCCTCAAAATATTAAAATAGTTTTATAAAACAAAGTAAAACCTCTATTTACCATGTGCACCAAAAGATAAATCTATATGAACAATAAGTAACTATCAGGGAAATCCTTTCTGTTGTTCACTCGTGATGTAAAAATCCCACCACAAGTGAAAAAACGTTTTTGTTACCAGGGGTTCGAAACAATTTAAAAATGGTTCAGTTAGAAAGAGGTTGGATTTCAATTGTTTTGGCTCAATAGGACAATTAAATGATTTAATATGATGTGGCTCAGTTCGTAGATTTTGTTATTGTTTCACACATATTTAGATGAAGTTGTTAATACTATATCTTTACTATACTATATCTTTCCTGAAAAAGGCCTTCTAAAACATATCACAATATATTTCAAAATGTTACGATTTGTAAAAATTGTAATCCAAATGAGGTCTATTCATACAACCAAAGACAACTGCATATTACATTGACAATGATAATGAATGATAATTGCTTTTCTTTCAAAAACACTTATATTCTATCGCATGTCAAAATAGTTCATATAGAAAGCTCCATGTCAGCCACTGCTTGATTGTTTATATCCTACTAGCATCATGGCTAAACTTGTATGTTGAAGGATAGCGTTTTCAACTTGCTGTTTGATGATTGTTTACCTCTTCTTCTCTGTTACCTACACATGCTTTTTAAATGAAAATAGTTTTTCTTAATCGATCATTTGCCCCTTATCTGCTATGCACTCGTAAGCGCAGTGACAGCAAAGGTAAGGCTACCGCTTGAATTGGGGGGTATGATGGTGATTAGGATGACTAAACTTTAATTAATGCTTCGAAGAATGCTATAATGGAATGACTGATAGACTATTTATAGTACCTGCAATATATTCAAGACATTTTCTGTTATGAGCCAAACATGTATTTGTGTATCTAAAAGTGTAAAATTACAAAAGGGATTGTATCTTAATCTTACGTGCTGCAAGTATTACTCGTAAAACTAAGCAGACGAACTAGATGCACCCACTCGTCAACTAGCAAACTAATCCATGATTCAGTAAAAATAAACAAAAATTGTTCTTCTAAATGGATCACCAACATGATATTGTTTTTTATGTTGCTCCTCTCAAATGTTAACGCAATTCTTTTCATAGAACTATTGTTACAATGCACTATTCTTTTTCATTGCGTTATTATTAGAACTCACGCCAGTTTTTCCAAGCATTACTTATTTTTTTCATTTTATCTTGATAGTCTTTTATTTATTTTTTAACAACTAAAACATGTTCATAAAAATAAAGCATGGTCCATGTATAAAACATAGGCTAATTCAAAAAAGATGAATCCAGCATTTCTAGGGTAATTGATCATGTGCGTCCATTTTGTATGTAAAAAATGCAAAAAGAAGTGGAAATCTAAAATTACAAAAATATGTTAAATGATAAAGAACTGATAAATAGTTCTTTCTCGTTTAACTTCAAAATGTGGGACTTTCTTTTTTTATTTTTACATTATTTTTGGAATATTATCAATCCAATTATTAATGTAGTACTGTGCTAAGGGTGTCTACAGATGCAGAGTGAGGCACACAATTCTCTTGCCTCACGGCAAAGGGCAATACTGAAATCAAGGATCCTGTTTTGGCGTACACCTCAGCTCCAAACTATTCGTGATAGCTTTGGCAACTAAAAGTAAGTCAAGGATTTCAGTATATTTTTTCTCGGTTCAAATACCTTTTTTGATAATGGGGTATTACCTATTTATTAATGTATATATTCGAGAGGAGCAATTATAGACATCTTTTATTGTCATGATTACTCATTGCTCTTCCTTGGTCAGTCCATCAGCGAACTCTGACTCCCATCGGTCCCGTTTTTTCATCCGTATCCCACTCGTCTGTTCTTGATTCCCCGTTTGTCTCCGGCTACGACCCGTTTTTGACAACCGACCACGTTCTGATCTCCCGTCCCGACTATCGACCCATTTTTGACTACCGAACACGCTCTGATTCCCCGCTCCAGCTATCGACACGTTTTTCCCGTTTGACCACGCTACAATCTCCCACTCCGGAAGATTCACTTCCGCATTCCAAACATGCTCCGATCCAGTGAGCAGCTTGATTCCCTCATCCAGCAAGCACCGGGTAGTTGGCGTTTGTTTTTCCTCTATATTTCAATAAACATGTGAGTAAACGTTACGCATCTGGGTCCTCCTGTTCTGGTTCTGACACTTTATATGTCAAGGTTAAACAAGAACACTATTTTTTTTTTCAATTCTACAGTTCATATAGCAATTTCTTTTCTTGCTTTACCAATAAATGGATGAATAAAAAGTAGGTCTGTTTTTTTGTAAATCAGACTGTGCCTCACCAGACGTAAACCTGAAATTAAATAAACAAACTAAAAGGGCAAACACAAACTACAACTGTCTCATCAAAGCTTTAAAGATTTGAAAAAAGGGAACTTCAGAAAAAGTCTTTTGGGAGGGTTTAAGCACAAATACCCCGCTAATGATATTCCCAGTGGAAAGAATGTAATTTATTCAAGCTAATGCGCCTTATTGTATCTTCAAGGTGCATTCCACGGAATTATCAAACACATTTCCTTGTTAATCCATCTGTTTCGAAACAACCGAGATCTTGTTCAATAAGCTCTGAGTCAGTGTGATCCAATTTACGCTAGAACGGAGACGTTTGTGATCATTTGACATCACAAAACCCCTCAAATCTACACAAACACACAACACGTGCAAAACGGTCTGCGAAGTAAAACACACTTGCTCTCACATATAACATCATAATCTTATGCATGGACAATTATACTCTCATATTGACACAGTCAAACACACTACTACTCTCTTAAACATTCTGTAACTCTCGTACACGTTACTATACTCTTTTGCAAACATACTACTACACTCTCACACAAACTACTACGCTGTCACACGCATACTATTATACTCTCACACACACCCAACTAAACTCCCACACATACACACCTATAGACTCATATACACACTATACTCTCGTACACACATACACGTTAAATGACACTGGCATTCTGCTCTATGGAATAGTGAACTTAGGGTTCTGATTATTAAAAATAAAACAAAAATGAAAGAGGAAATGAATGAGTACATCTAACACCACAGTCTTAAGACTTATAGTTTAAAAAAGTAGATTTTTTAATTATTTTGAATTGACTAAAAACAGGGGACTTTCATCCTTGTGCGATGCATAGTAGCCGGACAGGCTACCGCCTACATGCATTCCTGCATTTTCTATTTCCTTGGGTTGTCTCTGTGTGGTATTAATATTGGTTTGATGATCTGAAGTGAGTGATAAATATGTAAAAAACACAGAAATCAGGAAGGGGTAGAATACTTTTTAGTATGTGCAAAATATTTTATATACATTGTACACCGCGTTGACAAAAAGATGTATTAGCATTTCACGTTAATGACTACAAAGATAATTTCTATCTTGATTTTGATGAGATTTAGGTAATCTACGCGATAGTTTTTGGTAGTGTGTGTATAAGAGTATAGTGAAGTGAGAGAGAGAGTATAGTAGTGTGTTTTTGGCTTTTTCTATTTTAAAAGAACTTAAGAGAACTTAACAGTGACATGCAAACGTACCCCAAGAAGACGTCCTTGGAGACTTAGCGTGTATCAACTTCAGATCGACAAATCAAAACAAAACTGCAATTGAATAAATGGTCTGTACTGTCATTAAACAAAAGGGCAAGGACATTGGAGGGCTATCTCTTTCAGTGTAAGAAAGCGATTTAGAGAGCAGCTGGCTAGCTACACGTTAGTGTTGGGTAACCGCGACTTCTGCAAGGTCTTTTTGATGATCAAAACACAGTCACAAATGTTGCGTTTTTTCACGAGTAGTAGCTCTAAGTCGTCCGTTTTGTGGCTAATGGATCTGGCGTTGGTGACTTAAGAGTTGTTAGCCTAGCTTTTAGCTTTCCTTTCCAACACCGTCTCAGTCAATTTCCAGACACGATAAAAATCCAGGGAGCACCCATTGGTGATCAGCTTTTCTTTGCGCTCTTCTGACTTTCCTCAGAATCCGATTTGATTCATGAACTCAATTTCAGTGTGACGAGCTGCTAAAGCTATGGGCTGCTTGTTTTGTTGACCAGTTGTGCGCCCTGTTTGACTAAGCACTTACACCAGCCTATCAGAGCCATGCACACACGTCTTGCAAACTTTGCCTCGCCTTTATTGGCTGGTGCCATTAAAACCTGTTTCTGATTGGCTGGCGCTTTTAAACCTTGAAATATGAGAATTCTTGTGGGCCTAACACCCCGTTACTAAAATAACAAACTGAAACTTTAAATAATTGAAAAAGGAACGCCGTATTTTGCAGATACACGATCACACTATGTAACACACAATATAGATTAGATTTCGATTAATCGTGCAGCCCCATTGTGTATATAAAATTATAGTAGTATGCATGAGAGAGCCGAGTAGTGTATATGAGAGTATAGTAGTATAGGTAAGAGAGTATAATAGTATGTTTGTGTGATATTATGGTAGTGTGCATATGAAAGATTACTAATATGTGTAAGCGAGAGTATAGTGGATTGTGTATATGCACAACGCAATTTATTACTCAGCCGCACCTTGATGTACATATAAAACACAGAATATATGCACACAGCCTTTTCATTTTTCTCTGTATATATTTATTTTATTGTATCTGGTTTTAAACTAATTTTACGAACACTGATCCTGGGGTTTCAAAGAAATTATATATATAGTAGTGTGTGCATGAGAGTATATTAGTGTGTGTATTAGAGTATAGTAGTAAGTGCGAGAGAGCATTGTATTGTGTAAGAGAGTAAAGTAGTAAATGTGAGAGAGTATAGTTCTTGTGCATGTGTAGTATAGTTTTCTGTGTGAGAGTATGATGTTAAATGTGAGAGCAAGTGTGATGAACTCCCAAACAGCCTCTCATAGAGAAGCATGCCTCCTGATCACTGAGCAATACAAACAGTTTGAGATGAAGTAGTGACCTTCGAGACTTGGAGGTCAAGGGGTCCGCGTTTAAGACATGTAAATGACGTTTTGACCTCGGGGCTCTACGGCATGACTTTTGCAGGAAAGACAAGGTCTGCGTTTTGACTTTGCGTCTTCAGGGAGTGATAAGCAAGTATGAAAATGTAATGAACTCGTTTTCCTTCCCCAAAGCTTCTTCGCTGTCTCTTAAATCACTTGAGGATAGCTTGGCTCTCTTTGCCATTGGACTAGAGAATGATGTTAAAATATGTTCCGGTGTTGTTTTGGTGGACCAAAAATATGGAAGACTGATCCTGCCATATGTATAAATGTATGCATAGATAAATAAATACCTACAAATACACTAAGTGAACACATAAAAGAATTATGAAATACCTAAATATATAACATAAATGCAATGTATTCATCGTTGTATGCCTTGTGTCATTTATTTTGTCATTCATTTATTTCGGTCTATATTTTGTCATTCATTTATTTCGGTATTTATTCCGTCATGTATATTGTCGTGTGTTTTGTTGTGTATTTTAGTGTGTATTGTCATGAATTTTGAAGTGAATTTTGTCGTACATTTTTCTCTTTTTTTGTCACAACCAAATGTTATTCAAATGTGGCGGTGGCCTGTTTGTCTAAATCGGATGATCAGCTATGAATGATGCGGCTACTATATCCATTAACCAATTGGTGTAAAGTTCAACAAGTTGGACCTGCCCCCTCACTTGAATAGAATTTTTCCGTAATAAAATACATGAAAAAACACATGACAAAATGATAATAAAATTTAAAAAAAAAAACAGAAAAAAATGCATCTGCAGCGAGGCTTTAAACTAAGACTGTCACGAAACGGATCGGGAAGCAGGAAGTCGGAACTCATATGCGCAGACGATCTGTCACTTTAATTAGGAAAGAAAAGTTGTCCAACACACAAACGAACTAAAAACAAAACAGGTTCAAAGGCAATCAGTATTACAAACTAGGCATTACTCAGATCAAACGGGCATGAACAGGGTTTCAACGAGGGTTAAACAATGGTCTGGCAACGGGCAGTCCCAAAAGGAGCGTTTAAGTACTCCAAAAGCAATCAGTCCAATGCGTCTCAGCCGGTGTCAAGGGGCGGGGCCAGCTGGGCGCCATGACAACCGTGCAGGACATTACAAAGACAAGAAAGTTTGATCACATCACGCCGATTTTAGCTAAACTGCATTGCTCCCTGTTAGCTTAAGATGTGATTTCAGGGTTCTGTTGGTAGTATACAAAATCATGCATGGACTTGCTCCCTCGTATCTTTTGGATTTGATTTCCCCCTCTGTTCCGGTCCGGAGCCTTCGCTCAGAAAATGCTGGTCTACTAGTGATTCCAAGAACCAAGAAGATATCCGCAAGTTCGAGAGCGTTCTCCATTTGGGCCCCGGTGCTGCGGAATGTCCTTCCCCCTAAGATTCGATCTGAAACCTCAGTGGAAATGTTTAAATCTAAGCTTAAAACACACTTCTATTCGATAGAATATGAATAACCTGTATTTTATGTTGACAATATCTGTGTATTATTTGCCCTCATGTAGGTTTTAGATGAGGGGATGGTGTCATAATAGTCTGTAGTTTGCAAGAGTCTTTGATCTATGCAGCCCTTTGAGACTCTTTGTGATTAAGGGCTATACAAGATAGATGATAGATAGATATATAGATACTTTGTTCAATCCCATAGGGAAATTCACACTTCCAGCAGTCTCCCTTGTTGTTTATTAACAGATTAACATGATGCCCTCGGGATGCTTGTTGTAGTTTAGTGGAGTGGATGACGCCACACGCTAGTCCAAAAGTTCGACGTCCCTGGGGCAGATGGAAATCTTTGTGCCCAGGGATACACCACCTCGTGTTAGCAAGTCCACCTCCTCTCCGCTTCCCGCGGGCTTTCGTGTCTCTGTGTAACAGCGCTGAAGCCGGTTAGCTCCGGGTAGCTCCGGGTGGCACCATGTTAGCGTAAATAAACATGACAAAGAAATGACATCTTGTAATAAAGATATATACAATGATAAAGATAAAAAAAACAAAAAGATAAAATATACATATTTTATCAGATGTTAGCCAATTCTCCGTGTACATTTAATTGATTATTTTTTCCACATAAGTTGAAATTATTTACATTTTATTTTATAGTTGTATTCATTTTTTTCTTTATTTTTATTAATATATTGTTGACATTTTTTTAAACGTTTTTTTTCTCCCAATTTATAGAATTAATTATTTTTGTTTTATTTATTTTATTAGTTTTTAATATTTTTCTACATCAATTGTTCTTTTATTTTTGAGCCAACTTTGTTAAATAATTGATTGTGTATTTTCATTGATTTTTTCTTTTTATGATATTTTTTTTTCATGTATTGTTGCTTTTTTCTATATTTCTCTTCTCCATATATTAGCACATCCTCTTTGCAATTCTGCATTTCTAAGCATTTGGTCTGCTCCTGGTTAGCAGAGCATCTCTTAATCTTCTTCAGGGAGTAAGTGAGCCAACATCTGTGCAAATCAAAGACGATTGATGGGGAGCATTCCTTAATTTTTTTTCTCTCTCGCTTTTGCCCTTCCTCGTGCCCTTCCTGTGACGTAATGACATTAACAATTAGCCCTCATTAATTTCGCTAAAACAAATAATGCTCTGAGTGCAGCTCCTTCCCAACATATGGTTGTGATTTCCTAAACGTTTGTCAGTGGCCGCTGTTTGGTTAATCCTTTGGCCGAGGTGGCGTGGTCGAGAGAGGTCACGACTTTCTCCTCCCTTCGGTTTCTGCACTCGCATATGAAGGATGCACCTCATTTTTCCTGCCTGAAGTAATAGAAATTCAAATTATTTATATATGGAGACGATTTCGGCATGTGCAGTGCCTTGCAAAGGTATCGTCCCATCCTAAGGACTTTATGACATCTTGCCATATTTTAGGCTTCCAACGTATAGATAAAAAACTCAAAACATCAGTTGTGAAAAGAAACCACATTTTTTCATCATTTTATATTATGCTAAAACATTTAAAAAATAAAAGTATGTGTTGCAAAAACATTGGCCCCTTTTAAATCAATACTTGTTCAACCTCCTTTTGCTGTGATCACAGCCATAAGTCTTTTGGGGGATTCATGATTTGCACACCTTGAAACTGAAATAATTGCCGAATCTCCCTGAGCTCTTCTTCCTGTTCTGTCAATCAGCAGGTAAGGTATTTGTAAGGTACACCGCCTCATTTTATTGTGATCTTATGCATTTTATTGCCTTCTTTGCAGATAATAAAGGGTCCCAAAAAAGTACTGTTAAAGAAAAGTGGAAAAGAGTGACTACAATAATAGAGTCGAGAAATAAAAAAATGTTGTACCAATGTTCGTCTTCTTGTCATATGCTAACAAAGTCGTTTGCAGCATAGTTATGCTAATTCAGAGTTAACTACTTTCCCCCATAACGCTTAGAAAAACAATTGTCAAAACGAGCGATCAAAAACTTCCAAAATAAACAGATTTTGAGTCATTATTTTTGCTTGTTGGATACGCCTCAATTTAACTGCAATCAAGACCATGTACTATGTACTAAGTACTATGTACTAAGTATTGGTACTATGTAGTGTGTACTATGTACTCTGTAAAATGTACTATGTGCTATATTCTATGTCTATGTACTCTGTAATATGTACTATGTAGTATGTTCTATGTACTATGTGCAGCATATTACTCACTCTTACGAAAATTATTGAAATGTGCCACTGCATTAATTGTCATGATTTGTCAATTGCCCTAACCTGCGCTGACTCTTTCAGCCCCAGATGCCACTCGTTCCCTAATTAATCCTCCTCTTGTTTAAGCACGTCATTCTCGTTCCCTCCTGGCCAGTCCGTCTGCGAACCTCAGCGCATGCAAGGCAAGCACTTTTGACTCTGGCTCCCATTTTGATCCCGACCTGTTTCCTGTTTGGATCCCCGACCAAAGCTCCGTTCTCCTGTCTCGGCTACCGGTATCCTGCCTGATTCCGTTTCCTGTATTGATCCCCGATCCCTGGCTTCCCGCTCGTCCCGGCTACCTGACATGGTCCGATCTCCGACCACGCTCCATCTCCCATCCCAGCTGCCCGACTTGTTCCGATCTCTGATCACGCTTCGTTCTCAACGGCCTCTCGCTTCTCCTGCCCAGCGAGCACCAGATCGCTGTCTTTTTCCTCTCGCCCTGACTTCCCCGCTCCCTTAATAAAGCATAGTGTGAAACGTTACGCATTTGGGTCCACTGCGAGTACCTGTTGTGACATTAATAGTCTTAGTTGTTTGACTTTTCAGTTATAATCTTTTTTTACGATATCAGTCGTTCATGTTTTCTTCATTTATTTAGTGTTTTTGAATGCACCCTGTGATTATTCACATATTTGAATGTAGTTATTCACGTATTTAGTTTTGCTTGTATTCACCTACATCTCAACGTATGCATTCATCTAGTCAATATACAGTCTCTACATTGTTATAAGTGGTGTTCCAATTTACTGTTGGAGCCCTAAATGGCTTTAATGTTATCAAACCATTTACAGGATAGGTGTCTGGCTGGGATTTCTGGAATTCTCCACTAACTTATGTTTTGTTTTTGTCATAGCCCACCCCTTGGGTAAATAAAGAGTCTTGTTCTGTACTCACAAGCCAAAACTATTCCGTTTTATCTGTTTTTATTGTTGTTTAAACTTAAACTGAACTGCTCACCTCTGTGCCTGTTTTTTCCTGTCTCGTCTCACGACCCAGATGTTGATTGGAACACACGGAGGAAGAAAACGTGTGTCCTCCTCTACGAGAAATCATATTTGCTCGATTGGATTTTTAATTTTGTAAAGAACAAATCAGTCTGACTATTGTAGGTGACATTTACTTTGATTTACCACCAATATTTAATATTTGTGAACAGGGACTGATATATTGTTTTAAAATGAAAATCATACAACAAATAGGTAATTATATATAAAAAATCAGCTCAGTTTAGTCAAACACAAAGCCAAGAGAGGATGTCTGAGGTTAGAGTTGACAAAACCGAAGATTAGAGTAAAGAGCAAATGACAAAATCTTGTGGTGGACTTCTGTGTTTTCCTGATAGGGGCGCTTGTGCCGCTCTCGCCATTGCTTGCACTTCTCTGCTGTTTACTTAGGAACAAATCTCCAGTCGGTTGCAAGCCAGTAATTCCTGTTGAGAAATCAAGGACCTTGAAGCGTGTTAATGCTCATATATTGAAGTCTCTGAGAGCGTGGTTAAGATACAGAACCGGCACCTAGAAGGCTGTGCAGATAAGAAAAGCCTAGGCAGTTTTTTTAATGTAATAGCTCATCTAAACACTGGTGGGGCTCATTTTTTACAATTCACGGAGCCTAAGACACTCTCTGTGGTGTGTCTTGAGCAAGTACAGCCTGGTGGCACCCGTCCCTCTCCAGGTCATTTTTGGAGGGTAGTGTAGAGGTTTGCTCCTGTTGTAGATTGACTGTGGTTCTCCTTTGCAATAGGGGTTTGCGCCCGGAACCTTAGTCCGAGTGCTTTTGTATCCCACCTGTGACCAGTGTTCCCTCTAAGTTAACATTCTCAGTGCACAAGAAAATCTAGCCAGCGCACAAAATTGAGGGCTCAAAATTACTAATTAAGAAGCGACTTGAGTCAAAGTTACAGTGCATGAAGGTAAAAATACACGGCTTCCCCAGACGTTGTGTCCTAAATACGGTATTTTTAAGTTGAGTCGAGGTAGAGCGAAGTTGAGTAAAGTTAGTAGAGAACCGGCTTCTTCGGTTCGGCTCACTAAAAGGAACCAGCTCTTTCGGGTCCTAAACGGCTCTTCAGGTTGTTTTTGCTTCTTTAATCCCAACATGAACAAATATTATGTAAAATTATGCCCAACATGACTTAAAGGAAGGGGGGAATAGAACAAAAAAAAATACCAAAATGAAAAAGTAGTGAAAAGCTGAGAAAAATCAAACAAAAGATTTAATTTAATTTAGAAAAAAAAGCCAGAAAAAGGATAGAAAGAAATGTAGGAAAAAAAGGAAAAAGAGAACAAAAAGAAAAAAGTATCAAAAAAGTAGAAAAAAAAACACGGAAAAAAGAAGAAAAAGTTTGTGTTGCATTCAAATAATTTCCAATTATATCAAGTGAATCTTGTTGCCAACATTTTACTTCCACTAAAAATGTGATTAAGTACAACCTTTGCAATAGTACATGAGTCAATTTATTCAAACGAGAAAAATAATTTTGCATTGCTGGAAACTCAGCAAAATGTAACTTGATGTCAAGTTTTGGACATGTTTCATAATCTTGCCACATTTGGGATTATGGTTGCTCACTGTTGTTTCAAGCGTTGCTCATTGACTTTGTGTGAACGCTCAGACCCGTGGAAAATTACAGGGAACATTGCCTGTGACATACATGAACCTGTTTAGATGTAAGAAGTTTCCACCTGCAAATTGATGAATAGATGTTGCTGACAAAACTTTAGTAAAGAAGCAAAATGGTACAAAAGTCTACGTGCCCAGTTACCGTCAAAGACAACCACTCAGATTACCACAGCTCCTCCACATGAAAACTGAGAAAATGAACTGTTATGACAGATGGCAGATCATTTTGATATATTTGAAGGGACAGTGCATAATAGTTATAGCTCTTTAGTGGTGCAAAAAACTTTCATCAAAAAACATTGTTTTTAATATTATATTAAGCAAAACTACATGAACTATCATACTAATGTTGATTTAAAAAAAAAAATCATAGGTCAAAAAATTGTTTGCTTTTTTGTCATGTATCACTAGCCCAGATTACACAGGGTCATCTAGTGGTCAACTATTACGCATTGGATCTTTAAGTATTATTTTTTTCTTACAGATATGGGTGTGCTTTTGCGCTTTGGCTAAATAAATAAACTAATAATAATACAAATAAAACAAGTCTTGCACGTTTCGCCCATTTTTATTGACTTGTTTCATCACAATATGAAAGAAAAAAAAGAATACAACTTGTCTTGTCACAACCAGAACATAATTAGGACCCAGATGCGTAACATTCACCACAAGTTTATTGAGAGAAAGAGGAATGATAGCGCCCACGATCCGGTGCTCGCTGGATGTGGGAACTGAGCCGCTCACAGAATCGGAACATGTTCCTAATGCGGAAGTGGATCTTCCGGAGCGGGAGACAGTGGTGTCGAGGACGGAAAAAAACACACCGATAGCCGGGACAGCAGAGCAAAAACGTGATCGGGATCAAAAAAGGGTCGTAAGCCGTGACAGGAGATTAAACGTGGTCGGGGCCAAAAAACAGGTCGTAGCCGGAGACAAACGGGGAAATCATGAACGGACAGGTAGAAAAACGGGTGCAAATAGCGAGACCGACGGGAGTCAGAGTCAAAGTGCTTGCCTTGTAGAAACAGAGGTTCGCTGACGGACTTACAACAGGCGAGCAAAGGGACTGGGTTTAAAAAGGACGGGGAACCAGGTAGCACACAGCGGCTGGCGCCAAACGAGCGGGCACAGAGTATACTAATCAGTCATCATGACATGTCTTTGATAAAATGGTTGCAATATTAACTTCATTTGCACCTACTCACACTTTGACGCTAATTTGTTGTTCCGTTCGATGTTAACAACCATTGATACCAATAAGAATACTAGTATTGATCTCTGTTATTGTTCATATTATCACAAATAGGATAGTATCATATTTATAGTATAATTTTAACCAGTTTAAGATCAAGAATTCTTAGCACCGAAAAACAGTACAAGTACTGAGTAGTCATTGAAACGGATAATTATTAAAAACACTACTAATAAAAAAAGATACAATATACAGTTGGTGTCTTAGCATACCTTTTTTAAAATTACATGAAAACAATTGATATTTTATTACTCTCATTTCTAGATCCGGTGTAATAGAATGGGCTTACCGACAGTAATATAGGCCTTTGTTGTGACTTCCAGAGCCTGGAATCGATTACTTGTTAAAAACCCGGTATTGGTACTTGCACATCCCTGGTAAAATCATTTACTACATAGATAGATAGATAGATAGATACTTTATTCATCCCCTAAGGGAAATTCACATTTCCAGCAGCATCCCTGAGCTGAGAACAGTACAATAATAAAGCCAAAAGAATACAATATACAAATACCCAGTGTGACGTGCAAATGCCCACTGTAGCGTGTTATATAGAGTAACTAAATAGTGCTACACAGAATACATATTGCAGTAAGATTCGGTAATATCCAATGTAGGTGGTGTGGTTTAATGTGGGCCTATACTCTGCCGGGTGGAGTTAAAGAGCCTCATGGCATGAGGAAGAAAAGATCTCTTCAGTCTGTCCGTAGTACAAGACAGTGACAGCAGTCTGTCGCTGAAACTGCTCTTCTGTCTGGAGATAATGCTGTGTAGTGGATGCGATGGATTGTCCATGATTGACCTCAGCTTTTTCAGTGCTCGTCTCTCAGCTACTGTTGTTAGGCTGTCCAGCTCTTTGCCCACAACAGAGCTCGACAGCCTAACAACATGTCATGGTTACTGATTTGACTCAGCTGTGCCCGCTCCTTTGGCGCCAACTGCCTCAAACTCTTTGTACCCACTCCTGTCTGTCCCCTTTTGTCAGTCCGTCTGCAAACCTCAGTTAACACTAGGCAAGCCTTTTCGACCCTGACTCCCACCTGTCCCGTTTTATGCCCCCGTCTGTCCCCCGGCTTCGACCCATTTTTAATCCTGACCACGTCTGCTCTCCCGTCCCGGCGTTCGACCTCTTTTTGTCCCTGACCACGTCATCTCTCCTTTTCTGGCTTACAACTCGCTTCCGACATGACCACGTATTTGCTCTCCTGTTGCTACTGACCCGTTTTACCGTCCCCGACAACGCCATTGCTCGCCACGGAAGATCCACTTCTGCATTCGGAGCACAATCCGAGTATCTGAGCGACCTGCTTTCCCCGTGTTCAGCAATCACCGGATCGTGGGCACAACCCTTTCTCTTTCTTACAATAAAACTTGTGGGAAACGCAACGCAAGTGGGTCCTGTCTCAGTTCTGGTCTTGACTCTACAATTGATTATAATCCCAGCAAAAATAAACGTAAGAGTAGGGGTAGCCTATATGTTGTTTTTTTGTCTACATACTGCATGTCAACACTCTCATAATCAAGATTTACATTTGAAATAAACATCTGTTGTCATTTTAATCTGCAATCACATGGGACATAGTCAATTGCTTTTTGTAGTTTAAGTGAAAAATATGTTGGCTTATTACGAGCAATAATAAAACACCAAATCATGTAAGTACTGTGATTTCACGTGAATAAAGGAACATCCATTTTTCCCCTTTGTCTAGCACAGATCTACAGCTGCATAAATGAATGGGCTTAGGGGATAGTCGAGAGTGGAATTTTCTCATTTGATTTATACGATAGACCTGCTGGTGACCCGGCCTACTGTTGGCTGCTTGCCATCATCCCATTCAGTAATCACTTTGGAAGTGACCAGATGATTTTTTACTCCACATTTGGGTCATCCTGTGCAGGTTGCAAGTAAATACAGTACGTCAAATCTTTAAGTCCAGGGAGATTAGTTGAATCCAGGGCTATAGAATTGATAAACGAACATTTGGGAATTGTGTAGAGAAAGAAGACGTGATCATCAAACATTATATCAATGGGCACGTGTTGGGAATCACGGGCTAATTTATCCTCACATCCTTAAAAAAATCACGACAGGTGAGCATGTAGTCAACCTGAGCTGCATCCAGGGTATGTCGGAGAGGCTGTCAACATCTAAATATAAAATTGAAAATATATAAAAAGGATATAATTATTCAGTGTCAAAGTTCTTTCTCAATAAACTTCACAATTTTTTGGATATTCTCTAAAAACAGATTAATTTTCACATTTTATCATGAATATTAATACAATAAAAATGTTATGTATTACTGTAGCTGAGCGTCTATAAAGAAAGAGTGAAGCACGCAATTCTCTTCCCTCATGGCAGAGGGCGATAGTGAGACCAAGGATTCTGATTTGGCGCACACCTCAATAGAATTAGCGATAGTATTAGCAAACTAACAACAAGTCAAGTCAAGTAGTGTTTTTTTCTGGTTGCTGGATTTTTTTCATGATGGAGTATTATATATCTATTAAAACTTATTCAAAAGGAGATGTATTTCCTTTATTATTATGCTGTGTATCTGCAGATGAAGAGTGAGGCACACAATCCCCTTGCCTCATGCAGAGGGCAATAGTGAGACCAAGGAATCTGGTAAGGCATACACTTCAGCCACAAACAATAGAATTAGTGATAGTATTTGTCAGGCGGGAAAGAAGGAAAACTGAGATCACTTGCACTCGTTTCTTGGTTTTTATTGGAAGGAAGGAATGACAAGGCGTGATTCTACGATCCGTTGTTTGACAGATTGATGAAGCTTGACAGGTGGGCGAAGGCTTGGCGGGAATGGTCGCGGACAGGCGGAATCGTCGTGTTGTTGGTCGGGGCTGGAGAAGAAGGGCATTGTAGTGTTCGGAGATGTGATCAGGAATCAGACGGGCAGGGCAGGTCGTAGGCAAATTCGGAAACGGGTCGGCAACGGAGATCAAGTAGAAAAACAGGAGGCAGGCAAAGAGTCGGAGGTACGGACTTTCTGAGCAAATGGCAACAGGTAGCCTAGTACAATCAGACAGCTGGTTTCCGGAAGCTGAGGATTTAAATGGACAGGGTGCGCCAATCAGCTGTCCTGGCTGTTGGCGCCAAATCCTGAGCACAGGTGTTCAAGATCCGGGTGATTGTGACAGTATTAGCAAGCTAACAGCCAGTCAAACCAGCTAGTAATTTTTGTGTCATTGCATGGACTTATTTTCATAAAGGACGATTACCTATCTATTGAAAAGGAGTAGTGCATATACTTTATTTAGAAGTTATGGTAAGACAATAAAACATTTTTTTTCGACGCTATATTTCATTATCAATATTATGAAATGGTATGTGACATATTACTGTAGTGAGCGTCTGCAGATGAAAAGTGAGGCATACATATCTCTAGCCTCATTGCAGAGGGCAATAGTGAGAGGTTTTGCTTTCTTGCTCTGCTGATGAAATTAGGAATATACCAGTATATGGGTTAATATTTTTGTAAATTTGACTCGAACCTCACCGCACGTCACTGCTCTGTAGGTTGCAAGTAAATATATGAAATGCTCAAGTTTATGAAGATTTAATTATTCCTCTGGCTATAGAATCGATGAATGAAAGTGCAGGAATTTGTAGAGAAAGAAGACGTGATCATCAAACATTACTGTATATCAGATAGCTATGTTGAGAAAAGCTCATTTCCACCCACAACTTTAAAAAACACGGCAGGTGACCATGTAGTCAACCTTAGGCCCAGGTTATTTCAAGGAAAGCCAATCTTTGATCAGTCAAGCTGAAATGGCTAAGATAAGTGGGGGCTACATCTCTTGGCAGGACTTTGCAGCGCTCCGATATTGCCATTTCCTCTCTGCTTTCTTAAGAGTGGTAAATACTTGCTCTGCCCCCTCCACCCCTCGTCTTATCTGCACCCCACTTTCTTCTGGAGATCCCTGTCACTTTAATCCACAGAGTCTGCTGCTGGTTAACAAGGAAATCCTGTGTCAATTATCACCAAGCACTTCCTGCTGGGAGAGCGACGGGGACTCAAAGAGGCCCGAGAGTCTTTGACACCACAGAGGGGCAGTGGGCCTAATTAAATGGCCCTTGTGTCCCGCTGGTTGCCCACAGCCGGGCGACGGATAGTCCGAGCCCGCTGATAACCTCCTTAGGCCGATGACTGAATGGTGGGGTGCAAAAAGCACCCCAAGGTTTGCAGATTGTGATCCAGGAGTCCGAATTAATGTTGGTTTTACACTAGAAAATGATGGATAAAGTCCTTGAATTGTTGGTAATGACCATGTAAATAGAAGTTCATCAGGTGAGCACGTTTTAGTATGTTGGTTTGTGAAGCAATATTTGACTATGTTGGGCAACACTATGAATGTGTTGCCCAACTGTTTTTCTTCAACGGATAATTTACTGTTTTTAAATTGTAATAATATGCTAAAAACTGATGTATGTTTCTGAAAAAGTGTTCCACATAGATATTTTGTGTTCACTTGAGCTTCAAGTTGAAAATTATAATAAAATAATACTATTTCCGGGGTTTCCACATCACTTCTGGTTCTGCGATCTGGATCTCATCAATTGCTTTACGCAATTGCTGCCAGGACAGTTACATGTCCAATCAATCCCCATCCATGTCGAATTCTTAACAATACAAAGCAGTAGGTTCCTAAAAGTCTTTAAATGATGTATAACCAATTATGTCTCAATATCTTATATCTTAATATCTTAGCCAGATTCAAAGATGATGCACTTTATTTTAGTGAACTTATTGGCAAAGCTACTAATGCATTGTAATGTTCTTATGCAGTTTTCACCATCCAGAGAAGGAATATAGAGCTTCTAATACACGTCCCCTGTGGTCGCAAACTTTCTTTGGTGGTTTCAGAGGGTGTCTTAACGATGACATTACAATAACATTACTTGTAACAAGTTCCACATTTAGTACAAGAAAATGGAAATTGGTCATTATCCCTAAATACTATGAATGTACCAAAATTAAGATCGGGCCTAGAAAAGAGAAGAAAGGGAAAGGCAGAGAGACAAAGAAGAATAAAGACGGGTGGACAATATATGAAAAAAAAAGGGTAACAAGAGAAAATCCAGGCCTCGCCTGAACATAATGATTGACATTTTAGGCCGAACATAGTCCAAAATTCGGGTCAAGCTCGGGTTTAAGATCTTACTTTTGTAATGTACTCACCGAGTCATACCTAAGACTTATAACATTGGTAAAATGGTGGCGCCCTCTGTTGGCTGCGGCTGCATCGGCTCGCTACAACGGGTCAGGTGTATCGACATTTCGTTCTTACAAAGAATGACAATACAAAGGAAATTATTATTATTATTATTATCATTATAATCAAGACTTTTTTTGGGTTGTACTTATTCCCGTAACCTAATAATACGCTGTTTATTTTGAATTGGAAAAAATGGTTGTGTTTGCAACTAATGTTGAGTGTTTTTCCCCATTTTGAAACATTTTTGATATTGTTCTTGTTGTTCTCTGGTACAATACCTTGAAATGTTCTCTTGTATCACCCCTGTACCAATAACTGTTTAAAACAAGTACAGCACTCAACCGTCTATATTAATAATAATGGTTATTGTAGTATTGATCAAATAATCATAGGTAATAATAAAACTATTAATTATTATTAATGATAATGGGCAGCACAGCGGCTGAGTGGTTAGCGCGTCATGAGATCGGACCAACCTGTGTGGAATTTGCATGTTCTCCCCGCGCTTGTGTGGACAAGCACTCTGGTTTCCTCCTACAGTCCAAAAACTTGCATGTCAGGTTAAGTGGCCAGTCATAATTGTCCCTAGGTGTGAATGAGCGAGTGAGTTGTTTGTCTTTGTGTGCCCTGCGACTGGCTGGAAACCAGTTCAGGGTGTCCCCTGACCACTGCCGAAGATAGCTGGGATGGGCTCCAGCACCCCCGCGACCCTATTGAGGATAAGCGGTGCAGATAATGGTTGCATGGATGGAAAATGATACAACAAATTACTAATTCATTATTTTGTTATAAATAGACGTAATGTCAGGATAAATAGGCAAAAATATTTACAAGTGAGATTTAGCCCCTAAAAATTAAGTGCACTAACCACCCATCCACCGTGCCACCATGGTATCATTTTATCCATCGAAATGCCAGTTTTTGTGAATGAAATTATAATTGTAAAGCCATACAAACTGTCCACCTAGTCCACCTTAACGTTTTAACTGAGTGGAAACGAGGTTGCAGAAAAAGCAATTTACTAACTAAGTGACATCATCTGTTTGACCGTTTATCTCCTACACGCCACTCCTCCGTCCAATGTTGACAGTACATGATATTCCATTAATCTGCCTAATGAAAATTTAACCAGTGTTATAAACAAATAATTGGCCATTATCCTCTCAAAGATCCCGAATAAATTACTCGAGCGTTCTTTTCTTTTTTTCCCTTCTGAAAGAAGCCAAAGACAGCCCCTACTGATTGATGTCGGAATAAACGCGGGGCCGGCACCATCGCAGCAAGCGGGTCCTGGCTAAGCCTGTGATTGACTTAATGAGAGTCTTTGGGGTGAGTAAATGTTCCAAATTGCTCAGTCATTAGCTTTTTGCTCGGCTGTCTGAAGATACCCCCGGATCGGCGGCGCGGGTCTCTCCTCTTGTACTATTCCGCCTGCAATTACATTTTCATTTAGAGCAAACCTCTGAAGTCCGATAGGCAGGCCCCTTTTCATTACGCTGGCCTTTTTTTCTTTTTTTATCTAAATGGTGTGAAATGTCTCTTCATTTAGACCAATTAAAGTTGAAAAAGACGGCTCCGTAATGAATTATCATACAAATTATTTACTTAACGCTGCGATCTGGCTCCCTTTTCTCTGCCATGTATGCAAGATGCTAACAGAGAACAGAAAACTGATTTGAATTCAGCCACTCGTTTTGCTAATATTCCGATCCCCTTTTGCATATCGATGTCGGAGAATGGGGGATGCAAAGTCACACGTCGTCAAAACTGTTCATTTCATTTCGGGAGACGTTTAAGCTCTTCTTAATTAAAAGGAGAGCTTATGGTTTTGAATTAGCTCCTTTAATTGAGGGAGGTGGGTCTTGTCTGCAAGGCGGCGGAGGATACGTCCTTCTGGAAGATGTTGGCCCACACATAAATACTGGAAGAGTTCACAACTATCATATTGGCCCCATTTGTACCTCTGGGAAGGCTTCTTCCTCTCTTTTGGCCTTCACACTCTGCCAAACTCCCCCCATTACAGTAGCTTCTAACTAGCAGAGCAGCCATTCAACCCAATTTCTCCTGAAAGCAACCACTGTACATTTTGGTTGATCTTTGTTGCCATACCGTGAATGAATGAATGAATGAATGAAACATTATTTCGAACAATAAAATAAAAACAGAACAAAAACAATGAGTCGACAACAAAACAATACATAACATGTTCGAAAAGGGGTAGTCAGAAGCAGATGCTTATTTTCCCTACCCCTTTATCTTCCCTATTAAATAAATTTTACAAATCCTCTTTTCCTCTTGTGTGTAATATAACAAAATCTCGTGGATATACTTATTACATAGGTCAGATATCAATAATTATAATAATTACAATAATCACATTTTTTTTACACTAATCTTCCTAATACCAACCCTCAACGTCATAATGCCACTAGTTACCAAACATCATTGTGGCACCAATGATAATAACAACAATAAAAATAAAAGTAGTATTTATTATAACAGTTATGATATAATAATAGCAACAATAACAACAGAGTTAACCATAGTTTTAAACGCAGTATTTCCAATCGCACTCATATCCCATTTTCTTCATCCCTGTATTTCGCCATGTTTTTTTGTATTTAAATTTGAACACATGGACAGTTGGACATTGTTTGATCTTATCTTGTAAATTATTCCAAAGTTTGACTCCACACACAGACACATACATTCTTTTCCTGGTTGTTCTCACCTTTGGGATTTTGAATTTACTACAGCCCCTTAAGTTATAATCTCCCTCTTTCCGAATGAATAATTGTTGGATGTTTTCTGGCACCATGTTTTTGTTGACCTTAAATAACAGTTGTGAAGTGAAACATTTTATTAAAGCATCCAATTTTAATAATTTGGACTGCATAAATAAGATTTTAGTATGATCCCGATATCCTACCCTGTGTATGGTTCTTATTGCACGTTTTTGAAGGATAAAGGGGCTGTAGTGAACTTTTGTAATTATTGCCCCAGACTTCTGCACAATATGTTAAGTATGGCAGAACTAGATAACAATATAATAAATACAATGCATTATAGTTTAAAAGGAATTTGGCTTTATTAATTATTGAAATGCTTTTAGATATCCTTAGTTTGTATGTGTCTGATGTGTGTTTTCCAACTTCATTTATTGTCTATTATGACCCCTAAAAATTTCTGATACAATGTCTATTGCAGCACCATCCATTTTTACTTCTAAATCTCGATTTGCCTTGCGATTACCAAAGAACATTACTTTGGTTTTCTTTAAATTTAAAGATAATTTATTTATATCCATCCATACTTTTAGGTTAATTAATTCACGATTAATGCTGCTTACCAAATCAATATAGTTATCATTTGAATAGAAAATGTTAGTGTCGTCTGCAAATATTACTAATTTTAATAGTTCTGAAACATTAAAAATATCATTAATATATAAATTAAATAACTTTGGACTCAGGATAGAACCCTGTGGTACTCCACAACAGATGTCCAAGTATTCAGATGACAACTCTCCCAATTTCACATATTGCTTCCTTCCCGTCAAATAACTTTGAATCCATTGCAAAGCCAAGCCCCTGGTACCATATCTTTCCAGTTTTTTTAATAGTATATTATGATTAATATTATCTAAATCCTTTTTTTAAGTCAATAAATACCCCAACTGCGGATCTCTTTTTTTCTATGCTATGGGTGATTTCTTCTACTGCATCAATAATAGCCATTGTTGCTGATCTATTTGCTCCAAAACCATACAATATTGTAAATATTAACCTACCTGTTAAGACGCGTACCTCTAAACACGAGAATTTCGATATAACGAGACCAGAACCCCTGGGAAAACTTAAATTCCGCTATGTAGCGTTGCTCTTTCATAAAAGCCTCAAGAGTTAAACATACCTAGAGATGACATCCTTAGCAACTAAGAGTATACTACTCTAACAAAATGACAAGTATACTGAAAATCTAAAAATAAAAACACATAACATAGATATGCAGTTGAATTCATCTTCTTTATTGTCTTTATACAAAAGTACAACAAAACTGGAGGAGTTCTTGTTTCAGTTCAGGAAACCAATTTAGAGAGCGGCTGGCTAGATGAAGCTCAACTTCAAGGAAGGCTCGAGTTAAGCCAGGTCTCCGTGTAGATTAAAATACAACCTTCCGGAACGTAGCGGTTTCTCAAGAGTCGTAGATTTCTAGGGGATTGGATCTAGCGTTAATGAGATATAGGTTCAGCAGAGAATTGTTAGTCTTGCTGCCTTCTTTCCCAACGCCGCCTTAGCCACTTCCTGAACCCGATAACAATCCACAGAGCACCCGCAGATGGTCGCCTTTTCTTTGCGCTCCTCTGACTTTCCTCGGAGTTTGATTTGATTGATTCATTTCTTTTCAAATTAGCCACCTAGAGCTAGCTAGCGCCGTTTATTTTGGCTGCACCCATTGCCCTGTGCACCCGCCCCGCTGTTTGCCTGATAGCGTACAATAGCCTATGACATTCACACACACTGACAGTCACACCCACCCAACAGACAAAGTCCTACCTAACCTGCCCTTGTAATAGCCTTTTCTGTCTGCTGAACACAATGCACAATACATTGGTATCAACAACAATAAAAACAATTCCATTCAATTTCAAATCTGCGAAGCTGAGTAAAGAGGGCTCTCTGTTAGAGTTTGATTTGGAACAAAAATCATACGTCGAAAAATGCATGTCACTAGCAATCCCAGAGGCTACCACTAGAGACCGCTCATGATTGCTCACAGCCAGCATCAGCTCAACCAAGTTTGTGCATGCAAACTACTACGGACAAAAAAAAAGTGTGGCTGTAAATATTTTTTTTGTGTACGTTCATTTACCAGTGATTTAAGTGTACAGTAAGTGCTTACATATCATTAACAGACTCTCCAGCTCCTACCAGTCAACGGCAAACAATTACTCCCCGTTAATGATTGTCATTCCCCCTATTAAGCGGGTAATAAACTTGACCAACACAACACAGCACCTATTCACTCAAAGCAAGACATAGTATTTAGGGTACTGAGATAATATTAGCATTGTCATCTGCTACCAGTGACCCAGACGATTAGGATTAGAGCCGAAATGGGACAGACGAGATTGGTTGTACAAAAAAAATGAGTTTTTACAATATTTGGATTTCCTCTACAAAAATGTTATACAGTGCACACAATTTAAAATGGTAAAGACATCGAGAAAACGTATAAGTCAACAGGTATGGAATCTCCGTCACTTCACTGCCTCTAATCACTGCTGGCAATAAAATATAGTAATTTATGATATACATTGAAATGACAATTATGTTAGGAAAAGGAGCATCAGCTTAAAACTTATCTCCGATTCAAGTGACGGTAACTCGTGTTGTTGGTTCTTTGTGTTTTCATACTTCCAGTATGGTATTAGAATACATTTTCTTTCTTCAAAGTCTGGCTGCCATTAATCATTTTAATGGCTTCAGTCTATAAAGAAAGAATAAGCAATTTAGTTAAAGGCTGCTAAAATGTGTATACATTTTTGAGACACTCCATAAATAGTTTGCTTATGTATAGAAAAAAAGGGTATTGTTATCTTGTTGAAGAACTTACTTTGGAATTGTGTTGCTGCTAAATGTTATTGCGCAATTTTTCATTGCACTAGTGCTATAATTCACTTACAAGTGAGGCCAGTATCCAAGCACTACTTTGTAAATATTTTTGCTTAACTTTGCTGACATTCTTTTTTATTTTATATCTCATTGTAAACGATGTTCACTACGTTTTAAGAAATGACAATAAAGAAGACTCTAACTGTACATCAGTTTAGTCCCCCCCAAAAAGTTACAGTGCAGCTGACACAAAAACAGACTATACTTTCTGCCCTTTTTTAATGGTATTTATTTAACAGGGTAAAGCCGCTGAGGCTGAAGTGACTCATCACCATGGAAACGTTGGCTTGTACTTCATGCCAGAGCGCTTTCGCCAAAGCCCTGAGATGAGGGGGGCAACAGATAGGAGTTGTTTGTTTGTCCCTGTTTCAGCCAACATTTACCTTCTTAAAAAGAGTGGAAGAGTCGTCGCAAGCAAATAGTCTCAAAATATCGGAAAACCACTCAGGATAAATCACAAAAAACAGATCCAATAGAACCAAATTCCACTGGGACATAATCAAGACAAGAGGGGTCACTTTAAGAGTGTTGTTAAACTCACTGGGCAATGATCTTAAGTGCGCTACGATTTGTGCTAATTGGTATGAAATCAAAGAAAAAAGCTCAAGTGCCACTTGGGTTTGCAGAATCTGCTCAATGTCAGTGATGATCCCATTTAACAAGGAGAGCGTCTGTGTCATTTGTTTTTTTTTTCTCACCCATTTTTTTCAGGCATGTTTGACAATTAAATGCATCATAATAAACACATGATGGTGTCAAAGATAATTCGGGGCTTGTTTTTTAAAATTCGGGAGGGATATGAAAACAATAAACTTGATGAAGCCCTTGCAAGGTTTAAAAGACCAAAACCAGACTACCATTTTTGTCTTTGTCAATATGTAAGTTTTAAGCAATTAAAATGTCAAAGAATAGTCACTTGCCTTGCTTATTTGCAGTATTTAATCATTTTTCTACCGCTGAAGTCTCCACCTAACTTATTAAAAAAACACAAACGGCAAAAAAGGACGTTGGATTATTCTTGCCTGGGAATGGTGCTAACAGCTGGGGCATAGGCTCACAGATTTTATTTCATTAATTTGCCAAATTTTACAGAAGAAACAACTACAAAACATATATGCCATGAAACGAACAACATTTTAAACAAAATACAAGTTGGAGCGCATGTATTCACATATTTCTTAAGGGGGTTGAAAAGCACAGAAGAAAACCACAAAAATGTGTGGAAATAATGCCTCTATAAACTTCAGGTGCTAGAATTGATTCATCCCGCGACCAAACACCCCCCCCCAAAAAAAAAATCTAATTTTGAGGGTGGGTCCAAACTGGGGGAGTCCATTTTTGTAAAATGCTTTCCAAAATATATTACTAAACATGTCCTGTCTGTGTCATTTCTTGCCTGTGATTGGTCTGTTGCCACACGTGGATGCTTGTGTGATATGGTTAAGGGAAGTTGTGGTTTTTGAAGAACTACTTTGATTTGATTGGAATTTTCTATATCGCCTCAAAGCCCGTGTTCTCTTCTTCCGTCACAAAGTTCTGATAATGTAAATAGGACTTTCAAAACAGGGGCGCCGGTGCCCCCATGGTAATAAAAGGCTTAAAGGCATAATTGCTATTCTATGTGCCAATGCATGGCCTGACAAAACCTGAGTCCTTTCCCCTGCATGAAATTTGAATGGGTCCCAAGTCTTGTACAGCTAAAAGAAAAATCAAAAACATTATTACCATGGTAACAAAGCTTGCTATTATCAAGAAATACGAAATAGGGTACACACATTGCTACTCTCGCTGAGAAACATGACCGTAACCAATCGACGATCACATCAAAGGTAAATCAAATTGATTTTTTATTTTCATGTATATGTATCTAAAATATTGTTTATTCATAATCATGTACATAACAAACAAGTAATCCATATTTTATACGATGTTTTTACTAATGATTAATGTGAATATATAATTTTAATGGTTTTACCCATTGTGCTAGGGATTTTCAACACATTATCTAATTATGAAGGGTTTCTATCTTCTGCCATACCACAATTCTACTTTGTGATTCCATCCCTCAGAATGGATTAATGTCGTATCCCTGGCTTCTACTGTATTGTCAGGCAGGATTGTCCTTAATGGAGTAATCGGGTTAATGGAAACCTTATTAAACAAGTATCATACAAGATGTTTGGAATATTTTTGTTGTTTTTGGCATGGAAGGATCAGAAATCATGTTATGGATAATTACTTTAGGCCATTTTCTATTTTAGGTCAACCCAAACTTTAATATCTGGCAATATCTACTATGAATATATCATAGGACAATGTAATAACCGTTTGAAATGAATTAAAAAAAAAACGTGGACTTGGATTTTTCAGGATGAAAAAGGGACTGGAGAACTAAACCTGAACACATCAGAGGACAACGTGAACTGGAAATATGAACTGTTGCAAATATTTGGGTCTTGCTCTCTCAGTTGTCCATATATTGTCAACTATTTTTTACCACGTTTTATGGGCTTGTGTTGTAGATGGTGAAGCAATTCCTGGAGACAGTGACCCACATCATACATGACCCATGGGTACCCCAAATTATTGTCCCTTTTACAATCTGAATTAATAAAATAGAGTTTGAAGGATTCAAATTATTTTTATTGGTTACAGATTGCAAAAAACTGCTTTAAAAAATGTATTACTTGTTATGCCCTGTCTGTGTCATTTCTTGCCTGTGATTGGTCTGTTGCCACGCGTGGATGCCTCCGAGAGACGATTAAGGTAAGTTGCTGCCACATTGTGGGTGTTTTGGAGAACTACTGCTTTTTCTTTAAAATAAATGCCGCAAAGCCCGTGTTATGGTAATTTAGATAGTGCCCTTATTGTAATAAGAGGGTTAAAAGCATGTTTGTTTTTCTATGCGCGTGTACTTGGCCTTACAAAACCCAAATACTGGACACATACACATTTGACACTGATCATTTCTTGCATGTAAATGCTGTCACTCATTGAAAAAGTATAACATAAAGTAAGCAAAATAGCCACCTGGTGAGAAAAGCCTGAGCTGTGTCTTCTAGAGAGAAAACCGATATAAAGCTGCAGGCTAATACTCCCTCCCTGCAACTTCAAAACAAAGAACTTGTTTCTTCCTTTTTAATAACCAGGTCTCACCTAAAAATTAATTTGTGGGGGGAAAAAAAAATAAGCGTGTATTCCTGCATAGAGGAGGTTGAAACTATTAATTAAAAGTGGAACAGGTCCTTATTTTAGTCAAAAGTGGGAAAATCATCAGCCTTTGTGAAGTAAGGCCCAGGAGCAAAGCTTTTATTAGCCTACATGCATGGCAAAAGCAATTCATCATTTTGCCTCAATGGGCAAAAAAAAAGAAGAGGGATCAACCTCACCATGCTATTTATGGAGATTTACGGAAGTCTGGGAAAAGCTAATATGATTAACATTTATCTACAACATGTTTTGAAATGGCCTTCATGCCCACATTTTAGCTTGAAGATTAAGTTAGAGCACTCGTTGGAATAAAAGGAAAAGTATGGCGATGTGAAATCTCCTTTGCCGTGCGCAAACAGATTATATATGTGTAAAATACTTATTCATTTATATTTTATTCTGTCATATTAGTAAGGGATTCCTCTACCCCCTTCTTTCTTTCTTGTGGTGTGTCTGTCTCCCGATGGTGAGGGGAGCGTCGCTTTTGTCCTGCCGATCGTGTCTCTCGCAAAAATATGAACTGTTCTGTGGATTAAGCCGAGCGGAGATTTATTTAATGCATCCTCATACAGAACGCTTGAAATCTATTTTGGGATGCAGCCCTTGCCAAGCTCTAAGCCTGGTAATATATGCCTGCTACAGTTTAAGAGAGAGGGTTCGCAGACCCTCTTTATGTCGGGATCACGCTGATCTCACCGAGTCATTGAATATGAAAATATCGAGGGCCGGTAGCCAATTTATTGTTTTCTCGCCGAGCTCGTTTTAATGCCCCGCTCACCCGTCTCTTGTTTGTACGGTCTGTCTAAATATTTGATGTCCTAGAAAACGATTGCGATATTCAGCCGATAAAAAAGTGCACATGCATATGCCATGAGAGGCCCTATTTAAGATAGCGGCTTAAGGTTCTGAGAGGCCAACAAAGCCACGGATGGAAAGACTGCGCTGCATTTGCATTTAAGCTGTGGATTTAGGAAGAGCTCGTGCAGAATGAATACTAATAGAGTGTCTCATTTAAAATGCAAAGTATTTACTTGAGAATTGATTCAATCATATGGAAAGCTTGAATAAAACACATTTTGGCTGTCTAATTAGAACTAAACATTTTTTTTCTAGCCCTACCCAAAAAAAAAAGAAAATCAACACCCAGGCCATTGTTAAAGGCTCAGCCCTCAAAGTCCCCGAAACTAAACAAACAATCCCTCAACATAAACTCCACTACACTTCCCAGCATGCCTCAGGGGGATAAGGTTTGGACGGCTTCTCTTCACGGTGCACGGTGACAGAGAGTGACACAAAAGAGGAGAGCCGGGGGGTTTGCAGGAGTGGGGGAAAGAGAGACGGACAAAAGGGAAGACATGGGCTTTGCACAGAGGACACGATAAAGCCAGTAGCATTATCGTCAGTGTGAAAGACGGGGGCCATACTTCAAACGGGATTTTCTCTCCATGACAGGATACTCCGCTGACGCAAAGCAAATAGCTCTCTGTAGCGGTATATAGCTCCGGGGCTCCTGGGCCTTCTTTGGAAACTACCGTGCGACGATAGGATCTCGTGCAGGCTGCTCGGCGCTGACATTACAGATAAATAAATACAATGACACTGAGGAGACGTTTAAAACCCATCACGGGACTATTCTTTACTTCATAAGTAAGGACGTGGGGGCAGCGATTCCAGGTGTCGGTATCAGGCTTTATTTCAAAATGGCGATGCGGTTGATATCAGCGAAGCCAAAACACTATAAAATGAAGCATTTTTGTTATTAGTTAAAAAAAACGGCGTTGTAAATCTTGTGTTTAAAGACCAGTCGTTTGGTTTTTGATCTGTGTTTTCCGACAGGGGGAGATGATGGCAAGCTATAATTAGCAATAATTAATTGTGAGTACTTGAGCTGAGAGGGCAGCACGGCGGAGCAGTGGTTAGCGCGTGTGCGGCACAGTTCTAAGGTCTCGGGAACCTCCTGAGTGGGTTCAAATCCAGCTACTGGACTTCCTGTACGGAGTTTGTATGTTCTCCCAGTGCTTGCGTGGGTTTCCTCTGGGCGCTCCGGTTTCCTCCCACATTCCAAAGACATGCGTTTCAGGTGGATTGGCCGGTACAAATTGTCCCTAGGTGTGAATGAGCGAGCGAGTTGTCTGTCCCTGTGTGCCCTGCGGTTGGCTGGCAACCAGTTCAGGGTGTCCCCTGCCCACTGCCCGATGATTGCTGGGATGGGCTCCAGCACCCCAGCGACCCTACTGAGGATAAGCGGTGCAGCTAATGAGATGAGACTTGAGCTTAGATGTCTTTATTCATTTCCTCTATTCTGTCACTGATGGTTTCATTTGAAAGTGGAATTCAGGATAATTTACTCTATGACGCTATCCCGAGTATCAGTTTCACCATCTTTGAAGGTGGGGTGCGTCTTTTAATGTTTCCTGTTGTAATAATGCCCAACTGAATTCAAAGAATTCCACAGCACCTAACTGTTTTTTTCTTACTTTTAGCAAGGCTGTATATGAAGGGCTTTATGCTCGTCATCGCAGTTTTTTTTAGTGTAGCATGAAAATGGTGAAAGTAAGAAAAGGCCTGATTACTTTACAGTCAAAACACCATTTCAAACCCCCCAAAAGATAGAAATAGCAGAGTTTATTTGAGCATGTCTAAGAAATGCTTGGAATAGCATATGCAACATAAGGAGTTTGCCAGATGCTGCAATTATGACACAAGCCAAAGATGGCGTCAGCGAGTCAAAAAGTTCCAACTTCTGTACAGCACCTTTAATGCAGCTGGCTTTTAAAGTGTTTCACAAATGGTGTTTGGCATTTACGCAACTTCATATGATGCTGCAAGATAGTCTTTTATTAATTAGTACAAACCCAAGAGCATGCACAGTGGCGTTATCATCAAATCTCTTCACCTTGAATTCAGAAACCATTGTATTCTTATACTCCCTATCTCAAAACAGCTTATTAAAGTGTTTAGTTTTGCTGGAGGGAGGCTAGAGTAGTTCAACATGGCATTGTAAATAATGCACCTAGGACCCTGGATTGAAATGTGAAGAAAGTTATTGCACATTAACTTCCAAAGCCGAGGTTACATGGTTCGATCGAACCCTGAAGAACTGATTGAGTTAATTACATGATTGGCTAGCAGATAAGAATTTTTATATGATTAGTACTGTCATGGCATCGTGTCCATTAGACTTACTGCTTTCAAGACGGTGTTCATGAATCTTTAACATTATCAAAATCAAGCTACTTTATGAATCCCAATTTGTGTGTGAGTTTGTGTCTGTTTGTATGTGACTTATAAGCTCCAAAACGGCTTAACCGTTTTTCTTGAAAATATACACAGTTTGACTTCAGGACTCCGCAAGTGTCTTTAGCTAGGTTTCATGTCAATGCTCCGCCAATAAATCCCCAGAACTATGTATCTGCTTTTGCGTGGTCTCTATCGCTCTCTGGTGGCTAAATTTGGTGCTTCAGCTCCCTGACCACCAAACACTCCAAGCAGCCGAATGCAATTTCCTATCTGTCGGACAATGTTGGGCTATTTTGCTTGTAAAATAAAAAAAAGAACTCAGTTAGGGTCTTTAAAACATGTAAAGTGCAACTGATGCACTATTTGAACTCGGGTAGTGAAGGTATTAGGCTTTACAAATATGACTCTTGAGAGGAACCCACAGGGTTCAATCAATTAGTCTGTGATTATTATTACTTCTGTTGTTATTACTAGTCCCAGCAGTCAGGCTGTTATGGTAACCCAAGATGCAGCCTATAGTGATAATCCTTGGCCCTTCCCTCACCTTAACCTTTACTCTCTTAATCAACATCATATTCCGAGCAAGTGGGCAGAATATTGACATGTTATCTCTTGGAGCGGTCAGTGAGAATTTGTCTCCACTGAAGTATTGCGCGCTTGCATACGTTGCCGCTACGAAAGAATGTGAGTGAATGCGTTTACTATTTAGCCCTGTCATGTTTGTTTTTCAAGCCGCACTACTGTGTTGGTTTTTCATCTTTGTCGGTCTTAAAGTCGGAAGATCCCAATAAATTGAGAATGGAAAGGCTTTCATTCCAGTTACGTTTCAGTCGGTGTTAATCTATCATTACAAAGTGAGCTGCTACTGGCATATAAATTGCTATATTTTCCTGACTATAAGGCACACCTAAAAAAAAATGGCTATAAATTTAAAAGTGCGTGTTAAAATATAATATATACCGGAAAAGACGGTGGATATTATTAAAATGCATAGTTACAATAAATGTTACTGCATATAGTAACTGCTCTACCTTTGAGAAACATAGCATGGTCTTTGGGTGCCCTCTTGTGGTTAACATGTTAATTGTTTGTTGCTAAAAAGAAACAAAAAAAAAGCGCAGAACTGGATGGCTAATCAGACGCCTACTTTCAAACGCTTTTTGCAAAATCTCTTTTGTTTTTGCTTTGGCAATGATTTTCTGTATGTCCAAAACGTATTGTGATAACTAGAATGAGGATTTTTATTCTTGATAACGTTTTGCACAAAATGACATACTCTTGTTTGAATTGTCATTAGCATGTCGTAGCTTAATTAACTTGGAATGTAGCCGTATTGTTAGCAAACTAACGGGATTTCTTTGTACTTTATTTTTAGATTGATGGCGTCCTCATAAGGGTAATGGTTAAAGCCATTGTCCAAATAAAAAAAAAACAGCAACTACAGAAAATAATCTTGGTTATTCGGGACGTTGTTCACTAGCCGTCGAAATAGGGGATACTTCGGAGCGAGGATAGCACAGTAACCATTTATAAATAATAATTTCAATGGTTAAACCAAATGTTACAATGTTAAATTATCCATCCAACCTTTATCTGCACCACTTATTCTCAGTAAGGTCGCGGGGGTGCTGGAGCCCATCCCAGCTATCTTCGGCAGTGGGCAGGGGACACCCTGAACTGGTTGCCAGCCAATCGCGGATGTAAAATTATGTTCTATGAAATAAATTATTTCAATCTTAATGTATTCATTTATGTTTTGCAACCCTAGCCTTTACTGTAGTATTATTTCCATGTGCATTATAGTCTAATGGCCTTATTTTTGGTGGTGTGGCACATAAACCAATGCGCCTCATAGTGCAGGTTACACGGTAGGTTCAGCTTCTAAAATTCAAATTCAATCTAATTTGACACAGAAGAAAAAAAAACAGTCCAGGTGGACAAGTTCCTATTCCAGACAGACTTCTGTACCATTCAATATTTAACCCATCTGTCCTCAATTCCTAAAGTGTCGACTGAGAAGTTTCATCCAAACGCAAATGGAAACTGGACGGCGAGATAAAAGAAACGCACAAAAACACGGAGGCAAGCAAACATCAGAGACAAAGATATTTCCTATGCAAAGCTTGCACACAATGTCATGTGTGATAGCAAGGAATCCGGTCCAAGTCACATGCGATGGGGGTTGCACGGGGGGGTTGGTTGGTGGTGGAGACAGAAACGAGGTCGACTGCCTCCATCTTCTGATAGCCCCCCTTCTCATCTTTGATTCTGCTGATCCAGTATCTTGCCATATAGCAAGGGACACAAAGCAGATTTTAGCTTTGGGATAATCTCATTAAGAAACTCCAACCACCCCTAGTGGAGTGGTGGTGTTTGTGTGTGTTGGGATAGTGAGGGGGTCGCATGGGGAGGGAGGCTAAGACTTCACCATGCCAGAACCAGGCTCAGGGAGGCAGGTGTAATGTTACATAATTAGCTTCTAAACAGTAAAAAGGAGATTATTGCAAGCGACAGACGAGCCAGCGCAGGAAGTGGACCTGGTCCCGGAAGATGCACTGGTCCGACGAGACCGGAAAATAACACCGGTGTGCTATTTTCGCAAGATTCGAAGAGAAAAGTAATTTCTGGTACAGTACAATTACAACAACAACAACAACAACAACAACAAAAACTTTTCCAATCTATAAAATCTGTACGAATTATTGCAATGGACCTACTGACCAGCACATGCAGTGGACCTGGTCCTGGAAGACGCCGTGGTCTGATAAGACCAACAAACAAACTGATGTGCCATTTTCACAAGATTGCAGGGAATTGGTTTATTCAAGCGCAGGGCAACAACAAAAAAAATGAAAAAATAAAATTCCGGTCAATTATCTGTATGATCTGTACAGATAATTGTAATGGACCTACTGACTAGCACATGCAGTGGACCTGGTCCTGGAAGACGCTGTGGTATGATGAGACCAACAAACAAACTGATGTGCCATTTTCACAAGATTGTAGGAAATTCGAGCACAGTTCAAAGGCAACAAACAAATCAATTCCGGTCAATTATCTTTATAATCTGTTTGGAATAGGCTTTACAAATATGACTCTTGAGAGGTTTATTATAACATGCAGTAGACCTGGCCCGGGAAAATGACACCATCTGATTAAACCTGTGCTGGCTTCCTGACTACTTGAGTCAGCACGGAGTTAAAAATAAACAGTAATAGAGCTCTATATCCCAAAAAGCACACATGCATACATATATAAAGGAGAAATGTTGCTATAATAAATGTTCTCCGTTCTCACCAGAAAGAAATGATGAGATCACAAACACTTTTAAAATTTATATTCCAAAGAGATTAGTTTACTGTATTTATTTCAAATAAATACATATTATAAAACATATCTTAAAAGATTTATGTATTTTCAATTTTACTTTGAAGGTTGTTATTTGTTTGAACCTGTAACAGGTGCAAAATAATACAAAATGTCTCTTCAAATGTGTCTACACGGATGACTTTTTAGGGTCACCCTCCCGCTGATATATCTTGTCACCCCCCCAGCATGGGGCCTGGACTCTTGCAGCGAAAAACACAAACAGAAGAATTTATGGAGTGGGCCTGATCCTGGGAGCCCACACCTAGTTGCTCATAACCTCGGTTAAGGATTACCATATCAGATTGTTGCCATATGTAGCACGCCGCACAACTCGGGGGATCTGACAGTGATCAACTGCCAGCTCTCAGCAGAACCATCCAACAAGCTTACGAGTTCAAACAATGAACACACTCAAATAAGTGACTTCACGTACAGTAATTGGCCCTCTCGTCTGCTCCAGAGCGCTCTACGATACTATCAATTCTGGTATCGATCCGATCCAAGTAAATACATGGTACTACTGATTGATACTGATCCAATACCGGTACTTATTGTCTGGAAATGTTATAATCATTGAAGAATGAATCCCCATAGGTCAGTTTAAGATTATGATGATTAGAGCGCAAATATTTTAGGCACTAAACATCTTAATGAATAATTATAAATTGAAAATAAATGTTACATTATATTCAGAGCAAAAGTCAAGAGAGTTTAACCAAAAAGCAGCAATGTAATTAAAAATAACAAATTATGTCAACAGAAGAACTAAAATACTTTCCACTGCACAAAATTTTGGAAATTAGGTCAGAATGCAAATAAAGTATCAATTGTCTCTCATTGGGCAGCACGGCAGCTGAGTGGTTAGCGCGCAGTGCGGAGGTCAAGGGTTCAATACCAGCTACTGCGCTTCCCCGGGTGGAGTTTGCAGGTTTTCCCTCTGCCTGAGTGGGTTTCTCTGGGCACTTCGGTTTCCTCCAACATTACAAAAACATGCATGTCAAGTTAATTGGCCGGTCCAAATTGACCCCGGGTGAAAATGAGCGAGTGAGTTGTAAGTCTCTGTGTGCCCTGCGACAGGGAGGCAACCAGTTCAGGATGTCCACTGCCTACTGCATGAAGATATTTGGAGTAGGCTCCAGAAAATGGATGGATGTCTCTTATTGGCCCTGTTGCCATAATGACAAAAGATTTACAGGTTTTTGTTCAGGAACAGTATTAGGTAGCAGCTCGTTGTTAGTTGTCCCTTGGCTTATGTTCAGGAACAGTAACATGTTTAAATTTTAGGTTGTAGCGTGTTCCTCTCTGCAGGGTGAGCATTTTTCATTTGTCTATTTAAATTTTTGGTGTTGCCCTGTAGCATACCACTATACCACGCAGATTACAAGTGGCATTGTCCTTTTTATGTAATTAGAAAAATAAGTTCATACCATGCTGCATTTCCTGTTTGCCTGTCATTTTTGGCTTCTGGTCATGTTGGACTTATGAAAAATAAAGGCGGCAAGTTTCCTCTGAGAGTCTACAAGCTCATCAGTAAGCTGACCGGTGCGGTGGTGTAGTCACAATAATAGTCACATTTGGCCCTTTCTTCTGCCTGGCAGGCAGGATGAAGCAGCAGACCAGATAGGGAAAAGTGCCAAAAGTGTGCCTGTCAGTCACAGACTAAGGCATAAACTGTGTCTGAAGGTGCTGGGGAAGACGTAGAGATGCGGCGCTTTGAGGATATTAGCAGAGGAGTGAAGTATCGATCCGATCTAAGTACCTGCTCAGTATCAATAATATAGACATTAGGATCGATTTGCCCGCCCTTACTCGGGGATGATTTCAAAAGTCACGGAGGGTCAAGACAACGGCAGATCGTCGGATGGTTTTGGCGTAAAACCCGTATAACAAATGAGCTTGGGCGCTTTGAAGCGAGTTGACCACACAGGCCTGGAAGAGTCACGGGCAGCCCAACATGTGGCAGCAATAAGTCGGCCCTGCCCTTTCCAAAAGACATGTGGGAGACACCGCATTCCAGCGGAGCTCATTAAAGCTGAAAAACAAATCCAACAAACACAACCCGCGGGCTCCAACAAGCTACATGAAATATGCACAGGCGCTCGTGACAACCGATACTTGCCACAACCCATGTTCCTTTATTGATTCATTATTTCTCAACGTCCAACTCATCAGAATTATTCCAAGAAGTGTAATAACAGAATCCTTTAAAACCAGCAGGAAAAAACAATTATTTGCCATCACGTGACGATAGAAATAAAAAATCAAAAAGTTATTCAGAACTGAATAAAATACTTGTCTGAGGGTTTATGTGTATGTTTATTTTCCGGTCCGGAGCCTTCGCTCTGAAAATGCAGGTCTATAGTGATCCCAAGAGCCAAGAAGAAAACCGCAGGTTCGAGAGCAGTCTCCTTTCGGGCCCGGTGTTGTGGAATGCTCTGACCCCTGAGATTTGATCTACAACCTCAGTGGAACTGTTTAAATCTAGGCTTAAAACACACTTCTATTCTACAGTTTATGAATGACCTATATTTCTTGTTGACAATATTTGTCTATTATTTGTTATTGCAACATCCTTTGCAGCCTGGTCATCCTAGAAAAGGGATTACCTCATGTTCGGTCCCTTCTCAAGGTATCTTCATTTTCCTCATGGTAAGGTTTTTGAGTTTTTCCTTGCCCTCATGTAGGTTTTAGATCAGTGGATGGTGTAATAAGAGTCTGTAGTTTGCAATAATCGGTAATCTGTACAACCCTTTGAGACCCCTTGTGATTTAGGGCTATACAAATAAATGTAAAAATGAAATGAAATGAAAAGATCTGCATTTATATAGCACTTTTCAAGTTAATGACTCCCCAAAGCACTTTACAATATGCTCCACATTTCCCAGTAGCGGCCATGTAAGGCGCTAACCTGCTTATTGGGGGTTTTAGGGTTTCAGTGTCTTGCCCAAGACCACTTCAACATGTAACACGGACGAGCCGGGATTTGAACTGGGATCCTTTGATCGCAAGACGAGCGCTCTACCTCCTGAGCTACTGCCGCCCATGTGACTTGACTTGACTCATAGGGACAGTGTGTATGACAATTTTGGCAGCCAGCAGGCACAGCAATCTAAGACTAGTCAGTTAATAGATACCATCTCGACAGCAGATTCACGACCTGTCGTAAGTCGGATGTTACCTGGAAGATGTCGTATTGCTATATTGAAATGCATCATTGCATGTATATTCATTATGGTATGACTTATTCACAGATTTATGTTTTAGTTCTGCAATTGTTCTCTTTTATTTTATTTCTTTATTTTTTTTATTTTAGTGTTTCCCTCATGTGAAAATCCTGAGGCCGTCTCCTACCCTCCTTATCAGTGTGGATAAGCCTCGTTCAGGTCCTTTTCCTCTCTTGGTTAGTCTGTGCCTAGTCATCATCCTTTTACATTTCTAGTACTATTTATATAACTTTTTATTGTATTTTGACCAATTTGTGTGTCTGTGTATTAGATGTTTCAGGTAGTTGGGTGGGAATAAAGGACAGTATTTGTCACGGTTGCCATGGCGCATAAAACCGGGCTAGTGTTTGGGGATTTGTGCCCGCTGTCACGGGGCCGGACCAGAACGGAGGCAGGAGGCAGGAAGGATGAACTCATTTACGTTAACGATCAGTACTTTTATTTACCAAAATAAAAGCCGTCCAACACTCACGGACAAAACAAAACAAAAACAGGCTTACACTCAGAACGGCGACCATGCTGGCCATGACACCCGCCACTAGTAGATGGAAACCGGGCTTGTGTTGGGGGACTTGTGGGCATAAAACCGGGCTAGTGTTTGGGGACTGAAAGGAAAAAAAAACGGGCTAGTGTTTGGGGACTTGTGGCCGACACTAGTGGCTGAAAACCGGGCTTGTGTTGGGGGACTTGCGGGCATAAAACCGGACTAGTGTTTGGGGACTGAAAGGGAAAAAAAACGGGCTAGTGTTTGGGGACTTGTGGCCGACACTAGTGGCTGAAAACCGGGCTTGTGTTGGGGGACTTCCTTTCAGTCCCCAAACAGTAGCCCGGCTTTATGCCTGTGGGTTTTGACTCGGTCCTGTTTCCTGTTGGCATTTCCTGTCCGGAATTGTTCCTGTTTATTTTTGTTCTGTTTAATATCAGTTTCCAGTTTTGTTCTTGTCTACATATTCTCCTGTTTATTATTCTCTCCAGTTTTCGATCCCGTCTTGTTTGTTCTGTTTTCTTTCAATATGCTGTTTCATTATCAATCCTGTCCGTCCCGTCCTGTCCGGTATCGACCCCATCTGTCAGATATCTACTCGGGCAATTGGTATCAATCTCGTCGCTCTCTGGCTTCCTATCATTTCATGCCAGACTGCAGCCTAACATCCATAAAATAAAATGCTTGTGTGAGAAACGTCACGCGTTTGGGTTCTTATCCTGTTCCGGTTCTTGACAGTATTTCAATGTTTTATTGTCTTTTTCTACACTGATTTTTTAATGCAGCACTTGAGACGCAATTCACTGCCTGAAAAGTGCTTTATTTGATTTGATATGAATGATTGGACAACCTAATTATTTTTTCAGTTGTTTCAAATTTTCTAGATGGTAATGATTTGTGTCACGCAACTACACACAAGTGCTAAAAAGCACATGGAGGAACACAAGCTACAAATAATAAATGTGACAAAACAGTACCATAATTTCCCATTTTTTGCTTTAGTAAGGTCTTTGGTTTTCAGGTTCTGGTAGAAGCAAGATGGTGGAGAATGATGTCAGCGCTTGTTAACCAAAGCTGATGGTATGTTAGATGAATAAAACAAATTTGACCTACGATGAAAAAAGAAAGCACGTTTTAAGGTGCATTTATTTTTGCTTATCATTCAAATCAATATTGTTTTTCCTTAATTAGTGCAAGTTATTTTTACCACTAAGTGATAAACAATTTAGTTTTAGGTTACAGTAATAAACTTGCACTTCTTGCACTGTTCACATGCTGGTTGTGTGTTTGGTGGGGTCTGTTTTTTTTTTCTTTTTTGACTCTCAGTTTGCAATCATAAAACCCAAACAAGAAACAGGTTCTATCACTACTCCTATTCACTTAATAATACAAACTGTCCCTTCAAGATAGAGTAGCAAACTTGCTCTTCCTGTACATTCTCACTTACTGTGTGTTTGGAAGCGTTTTTGTTGTTGTTGTTGTTGTTGTTGTTGTTGTTGTTGTTTTTGATGACATATAACTCAGTTTGCAAGCATAAAACCCAAACAACAGGCTCTATCGAGACTCGCATTCACTTGAGAGCGATAAGAACTCAATAAAGTCAAAAGCCCGACGGCTATGCAGGTTTCTCGCTGTAGCAGACAGCCGGCGTGATTATTTTCAGCTCTTGGAGCTAATCCCCTCTCATTGTAAACTGTGCAAAAAAATGTGCCAAATGGCTTTCCAGACTGAAATTTGGACTTGCAAAAGATTGAAATGAGTTTTATAGAAATGTTTGAGGCATTATTGGAAAAACACAGTAGACAATTGTAATTACTTTTCAGCCTGTCACATTTATAATCATTATCCCACATTTTAGACATGCCAATTTTTGACTCCCGTTAACCGACAAGACGACGAAGACGCCATATAACGTTCCTTCCCGTTCCCTCGCGTTTCGATCCGCTTTTATGTGTGTTTACGGGCGTTCGGTGTGTGATACGCGGCTTTGTGGCTGCAAACGCACCATTCAGAGGTGGCCTACTAAGAGCTAATCTACTTGTCGGGGTTGACTGCCAAGCACATCGGCCCACACACTTCACAATATGACTTTATACATTCTGTAGATCTGGGACATTGAGTGTCTCTGCCCACCAGAACACAACACTTAACGCCCACAGATCAAGCTGCAAACTAAATTATGAGCCGACGTGAGTGAGTAGAAAAGCCGTCGTTTACACCTCGTTCGACTTCCTGTCACCTCGAGACCATAGCTTGACGTTGACTTGAATTATTATAAATAAAGTATTGTGTGGATGGTCTTATATCTGTTCAATAAAGCATACTGCCTAGAGTATGTTTGAACAAAAACAATCATAGATGCTTTATTCTTAAAGTAGGAAATAAAAATACGATTTTGGAAAAAGAATACGTTGTATGAGTCCCCTGCTAGTTTAATGACTACCGTATTGTACAGCAGGCACCCCTAATTTTTTTAATCCTAACTCTCACCCTAAGAGTTTTAATGTAACATCTTTCGCGTACAGCATTACTTGCATAGCGCTATGATAGACCATAAAGGGACTTGAATTCTCAATTTGAGGTCAGAAACATAATCCAAGAAGAACATGGTTATGGGTTGGGCAGAACTCAAAGGTTTGATCTCAATTTTAAAGCAAAGCGATTGATTTTTTTGCCAACTTTCAAAACAGTGTTCAAGGGCACCACTTTTCATTTACATACATTTTTGATTTGCTTGAAGACAGACCATTTACGGGACTTGAACCACTAATGTTCTGATTCGAAGTCAGATGAAGATATCTGACTTCAAATCAGAAGATTAGGCCACATGGTCAAACGCTTTTAATGAATAAAGCTGGAATACAAATGTGAGGCAAACTGGAAAAGCCTAACCAGTGTTGTAACATACACCTTTCACCTACAACATTACTTGAACTCATACTGTTATTCTTTCTGATTCAATGTCGGATGCTTTGCCCATAAGCCATGATGGTCAGATGATGACTGAAATTCAAAGTTTAAACTTCAAATTAAAGGCAAAATAAGTGGCTGGAAAAAGCTAACCAGTGTTGAAGTACATGATCTTTTACTTAGGACACTAATTAAATAGCTCTATCCTACAACATGGAGGGACTCAAATATTCAATCATCTGATCCAAAGTCAGATACGTGGTCCATGAGGAACATGGTTACTTGATGGGTGGAATTCAATTTTAAAGCACAATAGTTGACTTTTTGCAAATTACCAAGCAGTGTTGAAGGACACCACTATTTCACTCAGCATTGAAAGAATAGCTTCAAGATGGACAATTAGGGACTTGAATCCATAAACTTCTGGTCCGAAAGTCAGACACCTTGTCCATTAGGCAACATGGTCAGATGGTTGCAGTTGTTAAAGGTTGGAATCCAAATATAATACAAACTGGAAAAGACTAACCAGTTTTTAATACACCATCTTTCACAAAGAGCATTGCTTGCATAGCTCAATGATAGACGACAAAGCCTTTCACTCAAAGCAATGTTTGATTAGTTTCAAGACAGACCATGAAGGGACTCGAACGGCTTCTCATCTGATCCAAAGTCAGGCGCCTTAGGTTTTTTGAGACTGGGAGGTCGCTGGTTCGCGCCTCGGCCGAGTCATACCTAATTGGTAAAATGGCGGCGCCCTCTGTTGGCTGCGGCTGCATCGGCTCGCTACAACGGGTCAGGTGTATCGACATTACGTTCTGTGTACATTGTTACAAAGAATGACAATACAAAGGAAATTATTATTATTATAATTAATGTTTGAAGGCTGGAATACAAATATAAGGCAAAGTGGAAAAGCCGAGCCAGAGTTTTCAAAAAGCATCTTTCACGTACAGCATTACTTGCAAAGCACTATTATAGACTAGAAGAGGACTTCAATTCTCAATCTGAGTCAGAAACATAATTCACAAGGAACATGGTTGAGTGTTGGGCAGAATGCAAAGGTTTGATTTCAATTTTAAAGCAAAGCAGTTGATTTTTTTGCCAACTTGCAAAGCAGTGTTCAAGGACACCACCTTGCACTTGCAGAAATGTTTAATTCTCTAAACATAAACCATGAAGGGACTTGAACCCCTAATCTTCTGATACGAAGTCAGACGCCTTGTCCATTAGGCCACATGGTCAGATGCATTCAATAATTAGAGGCTGGAATACAAATATGAGGCAAAATGGAAAAGCCAAAGCAGTGTTCTCATATACCAGCTTTCACGTATAGCATTACTTGCATAGCGCCATGATAGACCAAAAAGGGACTTGAATTCTCAATCTGAAGTCAGAAACATAATTCACGAGAAACATGGTTGAGTGTTGGGCAGAATTCAAAGATTTGATTTCAATTTTAAAGCAAAGCAGTTGATATTTTTGCCAACTCGCAAAGCAGTGTTTAAGGACACCACCTTGCACTTGCAGAAATGTTAAATTCTCCCCCAAAAAAAACATGAAGGGACTTGAACTCCTAATCTTCTGATCCGAAGTCAGACGCCTTGTCCATTAGGCCACATGGTGAGATGCTTTTAATTGTTAGACGCTGGAATACAAATATGAGGCAAAATGGAAAAGCCAAAGCAGTGTTCTCATATACCAGCTTTCACGTATAGCATTACTTGCATAGCACTATGATAGACCAAAAAGGGACTTGAATTCTCAACTGAAGTCAGAAACATGGTTCACGAGGAACATGGTTGAGTGTTGGACAGAATTCAAAGGTTTGATTTCAATTTTAAAGCAAAGCAGTTGATTTTTTTGCCAACTTGCAAAGCAGTGTTCAGGAACTCCACCTTGCAGAAATGTTTAATTTACTAAAGATAAACCATGAAGGGACTTGAACCCCTAATCTTCTGATCCGAAGTCAGACGCCTTGTCCATTAGGCCACATGGTCAGATGCTTCCAATATTAAGAGGCTGGAATACAAATATGAGGCAAACTGGAAAAGCCTAACCTGAGTTTTAATATACCATCTTTCACGTACAGCATTACTTGCATTGCACTATGATAGACCATAAAGGGACTTGAATTCTCAACTGAAGTCAGAAACATGGTTCACAAGGAACATGGTTGAGTGTTGGGCAGAATTCAATGATTTGATTTCATTTTTAAAGCAAAGCAATTGATTTTTTTGCCAACTCGCAAAGCAGTGTTCAGGAACACAACCTTGCACTTGCAGAAATGTTTAATTTACTAAAGATAAACCATGAAGGGACTTGAACCCCTAATCTTCTGATCCGAAGTCAGACGCCTTGTCCATTAGGCCACATGGTCAGTTGATTGCAATATTTAGGGGCTGGAATACAAATTTGAGGAAAACTGGAAAAGCCAAAGCAGTGTTCTCATATACCATCTTTCACGTATAGCATTACTTGCATAGCGCTATGATAGACCAAAAAGGGACTTGAATTCTCAACTGAAGTCAGAAACATGGTTCACGAGGAACATGGTTGAGTGTTGGACAGAATTCAAAGGTTGGATTTCAATTTTAAAGCAAAGCAGTTGATTTTTTTGCCAACTTGCAAAGCAGTGTTCAGGAATACCACCTTGCACTTGCAGAAATGTTTAATTTACTAAAGATAAACCATGAAGGGACTTGAACACCTAATCTTCTGATCTGAAGTCAGACGCCTTGTCCATTAGGCCACACGGTCAGATGCTTTCAATGTTCAGAGGCTGGAATGCAAATATGAGGCAAACTGGAAAAGCCTAACAAGAGTTTTAATATACCATCTTTCACGAACAGCATTACTTGCATTGCACTATGATAGACTATAAAGGGACTTGAATTCTCAATCTGAAGTCAGAAACATAATCCACGAGAAACATGGTTGAGTGTTGAGCAGAATTCAAAGGTTTGATTTCAATTTTAAAGCAAAGCAGTTGATTTTTTTGCCAACTTGCAAAGCAGTGTTCAGGAATACCACCTTGCACTTGCAGAAATGTTTAATTTACTAAAGATAAACCATGAAGGGACTTGAACCCCTAATCTTCTGATCCGAAGTCAGACGCCTTGTCCATTAGGCCACATGGTCAGTTGATTGCAACATTTAGGGGCTGGAATACAAATTTGAGGAAAACTGGAAAAGCCAAAGCAGTGTTCTCATATACCATCTTTCATGTATAGCATTAATTACTTGCATAGCGCTATGACAGACCATAAAGGGACTTGAATTCTCAATCTGAAGTCAGAAACATAATCCACGAGAAACATGGTTGAGTGTTGAGCAGAATTCAAAGGTTTGATTTCAATTTTAAAGCAAAGCAGTTGATTTTTTTGCCAACTTGCAAAGCAGTGTTCAGGAACTCCACCTTGCACTTGCAGAAATGTTTAATTTACTAAAGATAAACCATGAAGGGACTTGAACCCCTAATCTTCTGATCCAAAGTCAGACGCCTTGTCCATTAGGCCACATGGTCAGATGCTTCCAATATTAAGAGGCTGGAATACAAATATGAGGCAAACTGGAAAAGCCTAACCTGAGTTTTAATATACCATCTTTCACGTACAGCATTACTTGCATTGCACTATGATAGACCATAAAGGGACTTGAATTCTCAACTGAAGTCAGAAACATGGTTCACGAGGAACATAGTTGAGTGTTGGGCAGAATTCAATGATTTGATTTCATTTTTAAAGCAAAGCAATTGATTTTTTTGCCAACTCGCAAAGCAGTGTTCAGGAACCCCACCTTGCACTTGCAGAAATGTTTAATTTACTAAAGATAAACCATGAAGGGACTTGAACCCCTAATCTTCTGATCCGAAGTCAGACGCCTTGTCCATTAGGCCACATGGTCAGTTGATCGCAACATTTAGGGGCTGGAATACAAATTTGAGGAAAACTGGAAAAGCCAAAGCAGTGTTCTCATATACCATCTTTCATGTATAGCATTAATTACTTGCATAGCGCTATGACAGACCATAAAGGGACTTGAATTCTCAATCTGAAGTCAGAAACATAATCCACGAGAAACATGGTTGAGTGTTGAGCAGAATTCAAAGGTTTGATTTCAATTTTAAAGCAAAGCAGTTGATTTTTTTGCCAACTTGCAAAGCAGTGTTCAGGAACTCCACCTTGCACTTGCAGAAATGTTTAATTTACTAAAGATAAACCATGAAGGGACTTGAACCCCTAATCTTCTGATCCAAAGTCAGACGCCTTGTCCATTAGGCCACATGGTCAGATGCTTCCAATATTAAGAGGCTGGAATACAAATATGAGGCAAACTGGAAAAGCCTAACCTGAGTTTTAATATACCATCTTTCACGTACAGCATTACTTGCATTGCACTATGATAGACCATAAAGGGACTTGAATTCTCAACTGAAGTCAGAAACATGGTTCACGAGGAACATAGTTGAGTGTTGGGCAGAATTCAATGATTTGATTTCATTTTTAAAGCAAAGCAATTGATTTTTTTGCCAACTCGCAAAGCAGTGTTCAGGAACCCCACCTTGCACTTGCAGAAATGTTTAATTTACTAAAGATAAACCATGAAGGGACTTGAACCCCTAATCTTCTGATCCGAAGTCAGACGCCTTGTCCATTAGGCCACATGGTCAGTTGATCGCAACATTTAGGGGCTGGAATACAAATTTGAGGAAAACTGGAAAAGCCAAAGCAGTGTTCTCATATACCATCTTTCATGTATAGCATTAATTACTTGCATAGCGCTATGACAGACCATAAAGGGACTTGAATTCTCAATCTGAAGTCAGAAACATAATCCACGAGAAACATGGTTGAGTGTTGAGCAGAATTCAAAGGTTTGATTTCAATTTTAAAGCAAAGCAGTTGATTTTTTTGCCAACTTGCAAAGCAGTGTTCAGGAATACCACCTTGCACTTGCAGAAATGTTTAATTTACTATAGATAAACCATGAAGGGACTTGAACACCTAATCTTCTAATCCGAAGTCAGACGCCTTGTCCATTAGGCCACATGGTCAGATGTTTTCAATATTTAGAGGCTGGAATACAAATTTGAGGCAAACTGGAAAAGCCTAACCAGAGTTTTAATATACCATCTTTCACGAACAGCATTACTTGCATTGCACTATGACAGACCATAAAGGGACTTGAATTCTCAATCTGAAGTCAGAAACATAATCCACGAGAAACATGGTTGAGTGTTGAGCAGAATTCAAAGGTTTGATTTCAATTTTAAAGCAAAGCAGTTGATTTTTTTGCCAACTTGCAAAGCAGTGTTCAGGAACACCACCTTGCACTTGCAGAAATGTTTAATTTACTAAAGATAAACCATGAAGTGACTTGAACCCCTAATCTTCTGATCCGATGTCAGAAGCCTTGTCCATTAGGCCACATGGTCAGATGCTTCCAATATTAAGAGGCTGGAATACAAATATGAGGCAAACTGGAAAAGCCTAACCTGAGCTTTAATATACCATCTTTCACGTACAGCATTACTTGCATAGCACTATGATAGACCAAAAAGGGACTTGAATTCTCAACTGAAGTCAGAAACATGGTTCACGAGGAACATGGTTGAGTGTTGGGCAGAATTCAATGATTTGATTTCATTTTTAAAGCAAAGCAATTGATTTTTTTGCCAACTCGCAAAGCAGTGTTCAGGAACACCACCTTGCACTTGCAGAAATGTTTAATTTACTATAGATAAACCATGAAGGGACTTGAACCCCTAATTTTCTGATCCGAAGTCAGATGCCGTGTCCATTAGGCCACATAGTCAGATGTCTTCAATGTTTAAAGGCTGGAACACACATAAATGGCAAACTGGAAAAACTTAACGAGTGTTGTATTATACAATCTTTGACACACAGCATGACTTGCATAACAATATGTTAGACCATAAAGGGACTTGAATTCTCAATTTGAAGTCAGATGCTTAAGGCTGGAATACAAATTTAAGGCAAACTGGAAAAGCTTAACCAGTGTTGTCATATACCAGCTTTAACGTACAGCATTAATTACTTGCATAGCCCCATGATAGACCATAAAGGGACTTGATTTCTAAATCGGAAGTCAGAAACGTGGTTGCGTCTTGGGCAAAATTCAAAGGTTTGATTTCAATTTTAAAGCAAAATAGTTGACTTTTTGCAAAACACCAAGCAGTGTTAAAGGACACAACCCTGAATTCACCTTTAGGATGACTTGAATTCCTAGTCTGAAGACAATGAAAGGAAAAAGTTGCTTCATTTAAAACTAAAAATAAAACCCAAATTAGCTTCTAAATGAGGCGGTTGAGGAAACACAGCAACAGAAGCACTGTGAATGACCTGGAATCATCTATTAAAATTGAATTTTCTAATCTGGGAACAAGTGATTCGTTTTGATCAGACTTACAGACTATTGTTCCATGAGCAAAGCCTTATTAAGTTTGAATAATATCCCATCACGGCCCATTCTATAAATCTCCAATAGGGCAGTGACCACAGTTGCTGGCACTTCATAAATCAATATCAACAAAATTGGAAAGCCACAAAAACACATCATTGAGGAAACATGTCCAATATTGTTTCTTCTGATACAGAAATGGAGTTCAGGTCAAAGAAGCCGGGCGGTCACAAAAGCATCGAGTGGAACTTCTTCCACAATAATTTAGACTTATAAGTGCTTGATAAAGGGAAAAGACAGACATCTGTGACTGATTGTATCCTCATTGAAGTATAATGAGCGGGAGGAAGGAGGTCAAGTTTGCACACAAATTTATAGTTTGGCTGTTTCTAACCCGATTATTACGGGGAAGATTCATGTCTTCGGATGATACTTTGGACTCTCAACTTGTTTGTCGGGCATAAAGACTGCAGATGAAAGAGGGGGGGGGGGTGCTTTAACAAACACACATGCGTTACATCTAAAAGAAAGAAAACTGAATAATAAATGGGGAGCTTCTGCTCTGGTTAGGCTAAAAAAACATAGGGTCTAGTCCCAGTTTGGCAAAAGGTCTTAATGGTTCTAAATTATACAGTGGAGAATTTGCCTGTTTTTAAGCTGTCATTGTTTTTTAGCAGTAGCTAAATGTATATTTCCACACATGATTTTTCTTTGCCTCTCTATGCCTTTCACATAACTTGTGTATGTGTGTGTGTGTGTGTGTGTGTGTGCGCGCGCGCATGGGATAATTTTCCTTGTTTGATAATATTTTATGATAAGCATACGTTATATGAACTTATGAGTAAATAGCTAAACATCTGATTTTTTTCTTCCAGATCGGTTGGATTTACATACTTATTCCCTTAGGTTTTTATTTTCTTCATTTCCTTTCCTTTGTTTTCTCCCTTTCTGTTTTTTTGCCTCTTTTCATTTTCCTCTTTCCCGTACTTTACTTCCTACTTTCTCTTGACTTCCTTTTACCTTTTTTTCCTGTCCTTTTTATATCCTTATTTCTCTTTGCATCCTTATTTCCATGTATTCCATCCTTTCCCTTGATTACTTTTCATCCCATTATTTTCTTCTATACCTTGTATTTCCTTCTTTCCCTGAATTTCCTTCCTTCCTTCATTATCTTTGTCTTTGTCTCATTCTTTCTTTTTTCCCCTCTCTTACACTTTCTTAGGCTTTCTTATTCTTCCTTTTTATTTTTTATACTTATGTCAATATTTTCTTAATTTCCTTCCCTCTGTTTTGTTCTTTTTAATCATTTAATTATTTTTCTTTTCTATCTTTCTTTTGTTATTTTCATTATTTCTTGTCCTCTTTGTTTCTTTGTCTATTCCAATTTTCCCGAAAAAGTAGACCAGCGGCTGTGGATTTATTAGGACACTCGAGGAGAAAGTATGTATTATTTAGCGCCTCCTTGTGATAAAAACCCGTTCTATTCATTAAAAAAACAATATTGATCTGAATTTAAAAAAAACACACATCAACTATTACACTAGAGTGCATATTTGTCAATAGGAAATCAGGATTTAAAAAAATCTATATTTTACATAACTTAAGGCACATGTAGTGGGAGCTGACATGATTGTCCGCCATCTTGCTGCTAAGGGTACTTCCAAAAACTAAAGATCTCGTGAGAAGCTGGGCAAAAAAAAGAGATAAAAGAATAGTGCTGTTTGGTCACTTTGAGTTTCGCTTGTTTTTATTGTTCCTTGTACTTTGTAGCACTCGTTTTGAATTGCACTTCACATTATTTCGACATCTAGTGGTCAAATATTGCACAGTCTCCCTTTAAAAGTCCACCGGAGGCCCATGCCTAAAAAAACAGTGCAAGCCTGACAAGTATTTCACACTTATTTTAAGAATAAGATCATTGCTCCCGCAACACAGTCTGAGTATTTGTGTCACATTTAGGCTCTAATATTCTCGGGGAGAATGAATATATTTGTTGACTAACAGCATGGATAAAACCCCTTAAATATTCAACATTTTTTAATCTGGTTTAATATTTCCACCCGTTTTATGCAAATTGCATCCTATTAGCATAATCCCATTTGAGAATACATCCTTTTAAAGTGCAAGATTATAACCTATTTTTTAAACACATAAATCAAACCTTACATTGAAATGGTAATGTTTTAAAGTCGCATTTACATACTTTTTCCGTTCGGGTTACACACAACATGCAGTCAAAAGGAAAACCTCAAGAAGAGAGTTTGGTAAAAGAGAGACACCCAGTTAAAGGGACACTGTGTAACATTTGGCCACTAGATGTCGCTGTAATGCATAGCACAACCTAAAAAAAAGTGCTATAAAGTAGAGGTATTTAAACCTTAAACAATTCTACTCTTATGAGAGAGCGCTACTGACAAAGATTAGCCCAAAATTACGTAAAGAACATCTTTTATCTGTTCTTTCATTTTTTCCCCATCCACATTAAGTATGGCCCCACTTCTTAGTGTTGCTTTCTGTATAAAGCGATTGACAGTGTGTAGATGGCACCATATGGCGAGTAAGCGTAATGAAGTGTGGTGAGAAATGCAAAGATATGGATAAGTACAGACTTAAAGATTCAAAAAAGCTTTTTTTTCTTTTTAAAAAAGAAAACAAAGTCCCTTCATCATTATAGGGGCAGGGAGGGATGATGTTTCGTGCACGTCTGCAAGAACGCAAGTGCAATGGTGACCGAAATCGTGAGACCAGGTCACCGGGAACATCCAGCGCTCTAAAGTTTTTTCGGAGTTAATGCATCATTCAATGCATAAATACGGTGAAATAGATCAGTGTTCTTGCAGTTAAATGTTATTTGTAAGCAAAGTGTCCTTGTGTTTAAGGAAAGCATTGATTCGATATTGGAAGTATCACTAATGAAAAAAGCGCTGAAGTGAAAGATCTACTTGAGATGCGTTTCACAATAAGTGGTCTTTCTTAAAAGTTATCTTGAAAAGTATTATTTTCAAGAAAATCAATTCAAATGTTGTTTACTAAACTGTAGTAAAAGCTAGAAATATACTTTTGAAATGACAATTTCTTTTGATATGTCCTTGAACTATATAGCTACAGAATTTTTGTTTTGGTTTGGGTTTAAGGAATGAGTCAAAATGGCAAAAAAGTGTCTTGCCCATCCCACTTGAGAGGAAGCTCTTGCATTAAATGAATAAAATATTTTTTTCTTTTACATTTTTTTTGTATCCTGTTTTAATAAACACACGAGCATACATGTATAGAGTATTTGTTTGGTCACAATTTTGTTTTGCAATGTCAGAAAATGATCAAACAATGGCAAGACGTGAAGCAAATACCGTGTTTAAAGTCAATCACAATGATATGTTATCTGACTGAAAATGGCGAAATGTGAGGTTGGGGGGGAGGGCGTTGTCTGCATGTGCGCAGCAAAGGTTGCCGTCACACCTCCACCACAGGGGCCCCTCCCCTCCCAGGAGACCGGAACCTAGAGTTGGTACACGTCTCACCTTGCAAGGGCAGTCTGGATTTGCCCAGCAAGAAGGCATATCCTAACAAGAAGAACTGGACCAAAACCCTGGACGGTCCTGACCAAGTCTCAGCTCAACAAGCAGCCAGAGAACCTTGCCGAGTCAGCAGCCAAGCTTGATCAAGCTAGCGGCCCAACCGGTGGGACAAAGCCAGCGACCTCAGAGAAGCCTCAAGTCACAAGCAGTCACCTCAGCTTCAACACTGTGCATCTTGTGGTCCTCGTCCCAACCGGGTCTCAAGCCTACAGCCGAGGACATAAAAACTCGGCCGTCATCTTCGTCGAAGCAGAACTTCGCAGAATATCTCGTTGTCGCTAGGTCTTGGTGTGACATAAAATGGGGAACTCTAGCAAAATACAATAACGTAATAATGTTTCCTATACAAATGGTGCCAGTTTATGTTCTCAACTTCTAGTTTTGTTTTGTTTTATTTTCTTATTATTCTTTTGTGTTCTGTTCAAGCTTTTCCAGTAGATGATTGGTAAACAAAATCCAAGTGTTTGTGTGTTTTGATTAAAGTATATTGAACAATCAAAACAGTAAAAATAATTCACCTAAAGTGTGTGTAGCCACACTTCAGAATTACTAAACCAGGTTTTTCATCCGTTCTCCTGACTTAATGATCTTAAAACGTATGTGGTGCTCCAAAAAGGCAATAATTTTAAAAGGAATAAACCCGGACCATTAATCCAATTGGTCAATAAATGGTCTGTTAGAATAATTTATTTACCACACATATTCGCTACACATGCATTAAGCGGTGGTGATGGGATCATGTTTGCAAAGCTAAGAGGAGAAAGGTAAGACATTACATCCCAGCATTAAGGTGGAAACAGGGCCTGTAAAAGCTTCATTGAGATATTGTAGGGGATAAAGATGTAAGAAAGAGCCATTATGTGTCTGAAGCGGCCCGGTGGGGGTTTCTATCCCCCTCTTCCCCACTTTACGTCTTTCGTGAACTTGTAAGCAGTTCAGCGGGTTTGAACCTGCACTCCAGACAGTCCCGTGGAATGCAAGGCCACTCAAGCCCGTCCGAGCTGCCACCGAACCGGCTCCGTTTCCCCACCTACTCACTTACAACACCACTTCAACTTTATCTCCCCTTGTAACACAACATTAACTGCCAAAGAGCTGGAAATGTATTATCAGCCCGCCCCAAAGCTTGGATTGCTTCCCTTATAAATAAGATCATTATACCGGCGGTAATCCCATTAAATAGATCATTTTGCAAATATCTAAATCCAATTAAGAGTGTTTTCCGAGGGAGTGCGGAAAACAGCGCTTGGTGGGGAGCTGACACGCCGTGACTCCACTTCTTTCAGGCGAGCGCGGTATTAAGAAATCCGAGGCGGCTTGAATCAGGCTTTCAATTACTTTTTGTTTGTTTCTGCTAAAATGTAAAGGATGAGTCATGATGAGGAGATGTTTTGTCCTTGAAGGATTCATTCAAGAACCTTATTTGAGTTCTGTCTTTTCAATTTAGCTGAGAAAAAATAAATCCACAATGGAGCATAAAAAAAAAATCAAAGAAAGACTTGCATTGACCCTTTTTATACTTATGTAGAGATGCTGCCCAACTTTCAAACGAGACGTAAGTTGAGTTTAAGGTTTGTATGCTTAAGGCTTGTATAAGTAACCTGTATTGTTTTGTACTAAAAAATAAGCATTCCATAAAATAATATGCTCTATAAAGATAAATAAAGTGAAGTTTACTTACTTTTGGAAGATGGGCTTCGAGAGGTCCTCCTCCATGGTAGAGAGTAGACGAAAAAAAAGCAATCCAACCATTTTCTCAACCGCATCAAGCTTTCTTAATCAACTTTCATTTCAGAAGAAACGGCTGGCCTCTTCTCTACACTTTACACCAACCATATTGAAGGGAGGCACGAGATATTAAACAATAAAAACGTCAAAGTTCTTAGGGCGCTGGCGATTCAGTACAGTTTAAACACGAACTAGGAAGAGGAAGCAGATTTCTTCTTCGGGGTAGATGCTGGGAGCGCCCTCACAGCACCACACGCAGAAAGAAGCACTACAGTAATGTCCTGTACTCTGAAAAGGTGGACACAATACAATATTAAACTCACAACAATGTCCGGATATTTTCCGACATCCCGAAAAAAATGTTCGTATCTACCATTTTTTGTAAGTCGAATGGTCGTAAGTAGGGGAGCGTCTTTACTTGTATGGAATCAGAGGTGGGTAGTAACGGAGTACCATTACTCTGCTACATGTACTTTTACAAGTATTTTGAAATCCCTATAATTTTACTTTTACTGAAGTAAATTTGTGAAGGAAAAACTGTACTTTTACTCCACCATATTAGGCTACATTGAAGTCGTTAATTGGTGACTCATTAAGTCCACGCCTGTTAAAATAAGTAGGCTTCATGTGCTTTGTTTATTTATTTGATTTATACTATTTTTATTTTATTGTTTATTAAAGCACTTGAATTGACGTTGATTATTTTGATCTACTTTTAAATTAAATGTATTTCTTTGTTGATTGGATGGACTTAATCATTTGATTTTTTTAAAAAAAACTTATTAAATACAACGTTGCTACAGTTACTCGGTACTTGAGTACTTTTTTTTACTTTAACTCAAGTTAATATTTGGATGTCTACTTGCACTTCTATTCAAATAATATTATTCTGAAGTAACAGTACTTTTACTTGAGTAAAATTTTGGGCTACTCTACCCATCTCTGCATATAATAGATCCCACACCTGTAAACCTAAGCCAACTGCTCCCCTTACTGATGACTGCAATTCCCCTTATTAATACATAATAAACCTTAAAAACACAACAAAAAGTATAACAGACTATGTAAAATATTGTGACAATAAAAGCAATCAATGATGTTGCCGTCAGCTACCAGTGACCGAAACTATCCAGTTTAGAGCCGAAAGGGGCAAGGTGAGGTCGGTCTGACAAAAAAACGAGTTTTTAAAATATACTTCATTACTACGGAAACTAATAGCAACCAAATTGCACCATTTTCTTTTTTGCCCGTTCTTTCATAGGTATTTGGGGGCAAGAATCCGTAGCAGCAAGAAGACGGACAATAATGTTAGCTCCCTCTCAGTAAGCCTCAAGTTATGTAAAATATAACATTTTCAAAAAGAGTGTTTAAAAAATGCACGTTAGTTAGTATAATACATCATGTATTTCTGCATATTCTTCAATTCAATACCTTTTTGATGAATTTTACCACAAAAAAATACACGTGATCTTTTGAATTTTTATCCTATTAGGGCACAACACGGGTTTGACTATGGAAATTTGCCTAGCGACAAGTATAGTATCACATTTTCATTCATGAAAAGGAATGTGTATTGTCTACTACTGTACATCTACATTTAACTTTGAACAGTAAAAGCCACGCTAAATAAAAGTAGTCCATTATTTGTTCTACAGGAGGCACGGCAGCTGGGAGGTTGGCGCGCAGACCCTCGGTGAATAGGTTCAGGGTTCAAGTCCAGCTACCGCAAGTTCCCAGTGCAGAGTTTGCATGTTCTCCCCGTGCATGCGTGGGTTTCCTCCGGGCACTCAGGTTTTTTCCCACATTCCCAAAACATGCATGTCAGGTCCAAATTGTCCCTCGACGTGAATGAGTGAGCGAATTGTCCGTCTCTGTGTTCCCTGCGACTGGCTGGCAACCAGCTCAGGGTGTCCCCTGCCCACTGCCCGAAGATAGCTAGGTTGGGCTCAAGCACCCCCCGCGACCCAACTAAGGATAAGCGGTGCAGATAATGGATGGATTGGATTTGTTCTCCATGGTAGTTTCTAACTTCCTTTGTAATCTTTTTGTGTGTTTTTGAAATTCTTTACATTTTGTCAAAAAAAAAAAAAACTGTGACATCTGTGTTACAAAAGTGGGCTCCGAACACGGTCACAAAATCGAGTCTCGTCGTGATGTCCCTTTATGAAATCCCCGACTGCGTTCGGCCGCATAAGTATTGAAATGATTGCCAGATGGTTTGACAAATTAACCATTTATGAAGTTAATCTAAACGAGTTTCCTAAATCATTACCATAACTCATCAGGAGAAGTGTCCTCCACATGCCCTCCAACTTGAAAATGAATGGTGGCAATGACCACTTCACAATTTATGGATTAGAAATACTGCCTGTTAAGTATTCGGAAGGGGTTTTCAAAACCTCAAACAATTCTACTCTTAAGCTAGAGAGCAAAGAACACAGATCGCCTGGCGAAATTACGGAAGGAACATTTTTTGATCTGTTCATGGTTTTTAAAAAGCATTTGAAGTTGTTAAAACGACTGTGTGTAATATTTGACTACAAAATGTCGGGGAACACATGGGAATACAGACGCTGCCCTACTTAAAAATGAGTTTGTAAGTTGAATTCATTCGTAAGTTGCTTTAGTACTATACTTTGTATGGAATGTATGTTTAATGTTTATATAAGTATGTTTAAGGTTTGTATTAAGTAACCTGTATTTTTTTGCACTAAAAAAAATAAACATTTAATGAAATAATATTCTCTATAAAGATACTTTTGGAAGATGCACTTCAAGAGAGTCGAAAAAATGCGATCCAACCATTTTCTCAACCGCATCAAGCTTTCTTATTCCACTTTCGTTTTAAACGAAACGGATTGCCTCTTTTTTTACACTTTACATCAACCATATTGAATTGATGTACGAGATGTTAAACAATGAAAATGTCAAAGTTCCTGGCGCACTGGAGATACAGTATAGAATAGTATGTTTACACACAAACTCGGAAGAGGAAGCTGGATTTCGTCTTCAGGGTGGATGCAGGGCGACCCCTCACAGCGCCAAACAACGGTAGTATCGGAAAGAAGCACTAGAGTGCTATCCTGTACTCGGAAAAAGGTGCAGACAGAACAAAATCTAACTTACAGCAATGTCCGGATATTTTTCGACATCCCGAAAAAAATGCTCCTACCTACCATTTTACGTAAGTCGCGAATGGTCTTAAGTAGTTTGTAAAATGTTGTATTGATTTGATTGAGTGATACTTCTTTCTTATTGGTAGTCAGGATTGAGATAGATCCCGGGTCAACATTGAGCCGCGAACAACGGTTAGTGCTGCCAATAACGAAAAAAAACGTGAGGGCTAAGCCAGAAGATGGCATCAGAGAGTAGACATTTTTCAAATTCCCGACAGCATCTTTGAAAGAGCGGCATAATATATTATTTTTTCTTCATTCTGAGTGTTTCATAAACAATTTCATGAAATATAAAATGTATCTGTCGTTGTCCGCATGTATGCCTGATCATAAATGCACATGAGAAAAATTGAATAGGCCCACATTATCTTTATTTTTTTGTTTTACTTGCCCAAGACATGCCACAGGAATTGGTATCCCTACTCTAGTGGTTAAGGGATCCACCCACCCACCATTGTCAAGGAATCAGATTTGAGACTGATTCAATTTTTTTTTATCTGCCGATAAAATCAACCAATCAACCATCGACCATCCGACCAACCAATAATTTTTTTCTTCCTGGCCCACCCTTTCTGCCAAATGTTTAAACCCAATGTAGCCCTTGACTTAAAAGCTTTGCCCACCCCTACAGTGTATGGTATAGTGCATCTGGAAACAAATGCTAAAAAGCACAAGGAATAATACAAATTACAGAAAGCCAAGGTGAACAGTTTACTCTTTTTTTTGCCCAGGCTTTTTGAAGTTTTTGGGTGTCTGTAGCAGCATGATGGCAGACAATTATGGAAGCTTCCTTTATGTGAGGCTCCTGTTATGTAAAATAATTTATAATTCTCGACCAACGAGTATTCTTAATTATGCATGTGAATTCTTGCTGATTGTTTAAATCAGTTTTTTTTTAATTATTTTTTTTGTAACCACAAAGATGCGCTAATTAATACACACTGTCCCTTTAAGGAAAACAGCTGTGGTTAAAAGCATTAAGAGAGCGATCGCCTCTGGGCGATGTTAACACTCACTTGCAGTCATCTGCCAATGGAATGATCTACGAGGCGCTCTGATGGTTGTTTATGATACAAACTCCAGAAAACCACATTGCTAATCATCTTTGAATGTTAAACTTCACTCTTGAAGCTTTTTTTTCTTCTATAACTCATCTTTGATTTGGTTCTTATTTAATCGAGTTAGGAAACTGCATAACAAATGTGATTTTGTGAAAGAGTTAGTTCATAAAAAAGGAACTAGTTAGAAGAAATAAGTTAAAGGTGTGTGTTTAAAGAGACTTTCTTTGATTGGCCGCCGATCAAGAAGATCAGAATCTCCTGACTGGATCCAAGTACAGATCATATTTTAATTCTGGGACTCGTGTTTTGAGTTTAGTTGTTTGGAGGGCAAACGTGACACATTTATGAAGAATCGTCAACAATCACATAAGATACAGCCATTAAATCTTGCAGCGTTATCAGGACAGCTGCAGGAACTCTTGACCCATAAACAGGAATTCCTTCTCATCTTCCTCCATAAATATTAACTCTTTCACTGCCCTTGAAAGTTATAGAGCAGGGGTGGCGAACAAGTTTGACACAAAGCCGAAATTTTTAACCGTGAGAGTCAAAGAGCCACACCACGCACTGACCCGCATTAGACGTCAGCTACGCAGATGATTGGCAGTCAGTTGTGTCCGGAGCAGCATAAAAACAACAAATCTGCCAAATTAATTTCAAAATATTATTTAGTATTTGTTATTAACTCTGATGGATTCAAGTGTGTTTTAAGAGGGGGAAAAAAACTAAACATGAAACGAGGCAAAGAGCCACAGTATATAGAAAATATGATGAGGCAAAGAGCCGCAACTTATTGGCCATGAGCCGCATGCGGCTCTAGAGCCACGCGTTCGCCACCCCTACTATAGAGCAAGGGTGTCATTAGATTGAGGGCCACATCAGCTATCCTTAAAATGCCTGAATTAATTTATCAATGTAACTAAATGTAAAAGAATAGTATGCAAAATAAATGTGACTACTCCAGTAAAACTACTGATTCAAATCAGGTTAGAAGTAAGATTGGGCCTAAAGAATACAACCCGATCTGACCCGAGTTGCCGAAAAATAAACCCGAACCCGCCAAAACCTGATGGATTAACTCGATTTAATAATCCAGAATATGAGAATATGCAAACTCCGCACAGGTAGGCTGGTAGCTGAATTTGAATCCATGACCTCAGAACAGTGCCTTGGACGCGTCAACCACTCAGTTGCGTGCTACTCAATTGCGCATTTTTCATTTTCAAGTGCATTTTTTGCGGAGTGCACTTTAATCCGGTAAACACGATAGAAGGAGAGCATAACACATTTTTTTGACTTTAGTATTAAATATAAACTTTTTTCAGGAAAGGCAAAGGAAAAACAAAAATTAGATCATGCTCCTCATTCAGGTCGATTCATCAGAAATAATTTTCTCATGAAGAAGAAGAAATGAAAGGAGATGATAGAAAGAGATGTCAAGATTGAGGTGGGTCACCCCCCTCGTGGGGTCAAACTCCAGAGGTTAATACCTGCTGTCTGACACTGCACATAAACTTGGCTGAGCTCATCACACTAATTAAACAGACACACATCCTCTCCGAGCTCCGATGGCCAATCGCTGCCAGCTAAAAAAGCACTCCATTCACCAAAACTGGCAGGGTGTACGAGACGGGTGCGCTTGAGAAACGCTACCTGCCGTTCCTTCGTTTGATTATTACCGAGAACAATGGCGCTCTTGTGGCCGCCGCTTAGCTTGCTCCACTTGGCTTTGCTTCACCGCTTGAGGAGAAGGGACGGTGCGTTTGAAACCAACCCTCAAACGAACCTCCGCTCAGGCGAGCGAGTCGACTGGGACCCGTTGCTTCCTCAGGAACGTATATCTTGCTAAGCTTTTGGATGTCGGCAGAATGCAACGTAGCATTATATGAAGGGAAATGGAGGAAACTATTGTGTATACCAACCAGTGTTCCCTCTAAGCTGCGCGCGTGCGCAATTGCGCACTGCTCGCACATTCTCAGCGCACAAGAAAATCTAGCCAGCTCACAAAAATCAGGGCTCGAACTTGCTAATTAAGAAGCGAATTAAGTCAAAGTTACAGTGCATGAAGGTAAAAATACACGGGCTCCCCTGACGTTGTGTTCTAAATGCGGTACTGGGAAGTCAAGGTCGAAGTAGTACGAAGTTGAGTAAAGTCAGTAGAGTTTTTCGAGAACCGGCTTCTTCGGCTCGGCTCACTAAAAAGGAACCGGCTCTTTCGGGTCCTAAACGGCTCTTCAGGTTGTTTATGCTTCTTTAATCCCAACATGACCAAATATTAAGTAAAATTATGCACAAAATGACTTAAAGGAAGGGGGAAATAGAACAAAAAAGAAAAAAATACCAAAATGAAAAAGTAGTGAAAAGCTGAGAAAAAAAGAAACAAAAGGAAGAGAAAAAAAAGAAGGAAAAATTTAGGGAAAAGGCCAGAAAAAAAGAAAAGAAATGTAGGAAACAAGTAAAAAGAGAACAAAAAGAAAAAAGTAACAGCTCGAAAAAAAAAATAAACACAATGAGATTTTTTTTGAGGGAATTTTTTTTTAAAAAGTAGAAAAAAACACTGAAAAAAGAAGAAAAAGTTTGTGTTGCATTCAAATAATTTCCAATTATATCAAGTGAATCTTGTTGCCAACATTGTACTTCCACTAAAAAATGTGATTAAGTACAGTTCTGTATCTTACAACCGACTAAATAAACCCCCAAAAATGTTAATATTATGCGACAAAATATATCAGGAAATAAAAAGAAATGGATATCTTGTGAAAGAATTGTAAGAACAAACAACATTTGTAGGCCGTACAACCTTTGCAATAGTACATGAGTCAATTCATTCAAAAGAGAAAAATAATTTTGCATTGCCGGAAACTCAGCAAAATGTAACTTGATGTCAAGTTTTGGACATGTTTGATAATTAATTATCTTGCCACACTTGGGATTATGGTGGCTCACTGTTGTTTCAAGCGTTGCTCACCGACTTTGTGTGAACGCTCAGACCCGTGGAAAATTAGAGGGAATATTGATACCAACATAAGTCCAATTTAGAACTATAAAATACTCAAATCCAAGGGTCACCTTATATGACTTAACCCATCTCCCCTGATCTCTTATTCCTGTTCAGTTACTTGGAGCCATGTATTGTATCTGAATCTATATGTATATTTACATGTATACTGTATTTGAGAGGGAACACATCCCATTTCATTAGGAATTAGTGTGTTTTATTGTATTTTTCGCCCGCAATAATGGATCCCAAGAAAATGAGTAATAAGCAGAATGAAAAGTGGAAAACAGTGTCAACAACAATTGAGTTAAAGGAGGAAATGATTGCTAAGTACAAAAATAGTGTACAAGTGCCAAGGGAGCACTTTTTTAAAGGTACAGTAAATGGTTTGAATTGTTTTATTTTTAACTTTATTAGCAGCTTATGATTCTTTTATTTATACACATTCAAATAAGTATCATTGTTTTGGCAGATGTTTCATGCATATTTTGGGTTCATATTGCGTTAAGAATGTGGGTATTTTATTGCAGTTTTAAGGTGGTCGTCTTATATAGGATGTAAGCTTATATGCGAGTATATCAGGTAGTTAATGGAATGAAGAGCTTAATATTTTATAGGACGAATAACAATGCAACTATTTTTGATTGTGATCAATCGTTTAAATTGCACAAATAATGTTACAGTAGTGTTTCCGTAGTGCAGATATTAGCACATTAGCCGAACAAGCGAAAGGTCCCCGGTTTAAGACCGGGTGGAAACATATGTTGGCCTGGAGAGGGATGGGCACCCAAGACACACCACAGTAAGTGGTGCCCTAGTGGTTAAGGGATACAAACAAACAGAAACACATTATGCTAATGTTAATGGCTTGCTTAATAAGCGCGACGGCTATAAATTGCTGCAACTGAAGCACTGCTTATACTGATGTGTTAGTAGCTTTGGGACTAATGCCACTAGCAGCTAGTGATACTTTCTCTGCTAATGCTGTGCTAAATGTAAACTCATTTCCCAACAAAAATTGCAACTGCGTTTGAGTTAGCTACTGATGCTGATAAGCATGCCCTTGTATGTTATGATACAAATCTCCGGCAATAGAAAATTCCAATAAATTGTAACGTTATTGTTAAATACTTTAAGGTGCATTCAAATGCAGACAATTCAAAAAAGGTAAAAGTAATCATTGCAAATACCTGAACAACAAAAGATTCATAACAATGTATAAAATATAACAAACTTTGAGAGTAGTAATTTTGAAGGTTTTTATTTTTATTTTTTTTAATTAACGGCAATCCGTTCTCTATTTTATGACTTAACGTTACAATAATGAATAATCTAGAAGTGTCCACCTTTAATAGCAGTTGTTGGTATAGCAATTAATCAAAATGAATACTAAACCATTTTTGTATGGTTGTAGTTGTAACGGTTCACAACATAAAATATAAAAACCAAGCACAGATAAAAATCCTGTAATAAACAAAGACGTGTCTCTCTACATACATCACAGTTAGCTAAGAGCCAAAATTATTGTAGAAAAGTAGTGTGGAGATTAGTTTGATCGAGTTTTGTCAATTAATGATTTTTTTGTATATTATGTTATTAAACCTACACTGAAACGACCCAACCTTGATCCAGAAAGATTATGTAATAATAGAGCTGTGTCATACCTACCGTTTCTTTCTAAAGTGCTTGAAAAAGTTGTGGCACAGCAACTGAATGATTTTATATCCGAGAACAATCTTTTTGAATCCATGCAATCGGGATTCAGGGCTTACGACTCTACTGAGACAGCCCTGATTAAGGTAACCAATGATCTTCTACTGGCAATGGATTCCGACGCTTCATCACTCTTTCTGCTGCTGGACCTCAGTACTGCCTTTGACACTGTGGACCATAATATCTTACTAGAACGGTTGGAAAAATGGATTGGTCTCTCAGGAACCGTCCTCTTATGGTTCAGTTCCTACCCATCAGATAGGACGCACTGTGTTGAATATGGTGAAATGACATTTGAGCCCTTAAGTCTTACCTGTGGTGTTCCGCAGGGTTCAATACTTGGCCCCCTTCTTTTCAGCATTTACATGCTTCCATTAGGTGATATTATTCGCAAGTATAATATCAGTTTTCATTACTACGGGCATGACACTCAACTATATCTTCTGATGGAGGAATCTGCCACACTAAACTGTGAAAATTTGGAGGCCTGCCTCACTGAGATAAAAGAATGGATGTCACTCAACTTCTTGCGCCTTAACTCTGAAAAAACCGAAATGTTAGTTATTTGTCCATCTAAACTTGTGACTTGTTCTCAAAAACTGCTCTGAACATTGACAAATGTAATATCGCCTAGAGTGACTCAGTGTCCTATTTAACCCCGGTCTGTCCTTTCAAACACACGTTAAGAATATCACTAGAACATCTTCGCAAGATAGCTAAAATTGGCCATATGCTGTCTCAGTTGGATGCAGAGATTATAATTCATGCGTGTTACCTACCGTCTCGATTATTGTAATGCACTACTCTCCGGTCTCCCAAAGTCCAAAATCAAGAGCCTTATGCTGGTACAAAATGATGCAGCGAGGCTTTTAACTAAGACAATAAAGTTTGATCACATTACCCCGATTTTAGCTAACCTGCATTGGCTCCCTGTTATCTTAAGATGTGATTTAAGGTTCTGTTGGTTGTATACAAAATGCATGGACTTGCTCCCTCATATCTTTCAGATTTATTCCCCTCTTTGTGATTAGGGCTACACAAATAAACATGAATTGACTTGAAGTCTATACTTTTTCCCTTGATGACAACGATGTACTGTACATACGCAAAAGCTCCATATTTACAAAAAAAATCTGAAAATAAAAATAAACTGTAGTTGTATTTACCACAACTGATTCTAGAAATAATTTGGTCACATCTCAATTTTCATTTGACCACTGGCAGCAGACCCCTGTCCAGCCATGCACCATTGACCGTCTATGCACTCATTTTTCCATCCCTCTCGACCACCTGTCATTGTTCCCGAGAGAAACTAGGTGCCTTAAAACTGCCTATTGCTGCATTTTGTATGAATCAATCCGATAATCATCCCAGTTTGGATTCAGGCGTCTGGGTCCGTTTTTAAAATGTAGGTTCACCGCAGAAAATTTCCAAACAGTTCATGAAGTTTGAGTGACGTGCCTCTCTCGGCCATATGGGCCATCATCATCAGGAATTTGCATGCTCTTTTTCCTGTCTCTGACATTACCGACGGCATCTACTGTTTTGAAAGTATCGTATTGCCGCATGAAGACGTAGCACGCCACGAATTGGCTAGCACGCCGCTTTTAGAGGAGGCATGAACATTTACATTTTGCAAGTGAGACGAGTTGTCAGGCTTTACAGACTCGTGCAGGTGGCGCAATTTGTCTTTTGTGTTTTGATAAAGCTGAAGCGCTGAATATTGGCGACGTGTTCAAAAAGCTCACCGTGTCTGTGAGTTCAGCGAGTGCTGCAATTAATTATGTCGCCCAAGTTTTGCCACATAGTATTATGCTGTCATTCTTATTGGCCTGATGTCTTTATTCTTCCAAGGTCATTTGTGAATGTCAGTTAGTCAATGGTAGAAAAGAAGTGGTAGTTTTTATTATGTTAGAGAAAAATATTGTCAGTTTTATTAATGACGCTCCCATAAACTTGCAAGCGTGTCACAATTAGGAAAATATGGATAGGACATGATAAGTTTGTTCTATCTTTATCATTAGACTTATTTAAAGGAGATTTTATAGCATGTCAGTTCGTTATTTTGACTATTGTTGATGACTGTTCTTCGCTGTTTTGACTATTATGAAGAGTTTATATGATTGTCACTATCGGCCAATCAAGTTGATGTTCTTTGATTCCTACACCCTTTATGGCGGATCCGCTTTTGTGACCTAGGAGATTTCATAAAAAGGAAGGGCTCAGGAGAGGACATTAGAAGAGATTGGAATTTATTATCAGAGGTTGAGGCGCCCCTCTTTTCCTTGTAAGTTGAAATAAACTGTCTTTATTGTCATTGATATCAATGTTGTGAAACAATGTGCGCATCGAGGTTAAACATGGCATTCTAGGGTAAACATGTAATGAGATTTTAAAGGAAAAAAAAAAGTGAAAGACTATACGGACAAAGGGCAGACAAAAAATATTTACAATGTAGAGCAGGGGTTGGGAACTTACGGCTCACAGCAAGGAAGAGGAAGCAGTCATCATTTTAACAGTCTGTATCAAATACATTTTGGCTAAAATCCCCTAGGTTTCAGAATTCCCAGAAAGAAATCACCCCCCCAAAAACTTGATTTTTCAGATTTTCAAGAAACGTGAGGCAAAAAACACTGCTGAGGACCAGTAAACAAAGAGTCAAATTAAAAGGTAAACAAATATTTGTATTATTTCCTTTATTCTTGTTTTGTTTACATTATGTGACTCTCTTTGATGTTTATCGTGCATTAATCCACTTAACATGTATTTGTTTCATTTTCCGATTTCTTTTAATCATTTATACAAAAACTATACAGACACTCTCCTATTTACGACCATTCGACTTACAAAAAAAGGAAGATACGAAAAAAGTTTTCGAAATGTCGAAACATATCCAGACATTGCCGTGAGATTTTGTATTGTGTGCACCTTTTCGCGGGTACAGGACAGTACTGTAGTGCTTCTTTCTGTCGCTACCACCGTGTGGTGCTGTATGAGGTCACCCAGCATCCACCCCGAAGAAGAAATCCACTTCCTTTTCCTAGTTTGTGTGTAGACATACTGTACTGAATCACCAGTGCGCAAAGAACTTTCACAATTTTATTGTTTAATATCTCGTGCATCCATTCAATATGGTTGGTGTAAGGTGCAAAGAAGAGGCAAGCCGTTTCTTTCGAAATGAAAGTGAAATAAGAAAGCTTGATGTGGTTGAGAAAATGGTTGGATTGCTTTTTTTTCGTCCACTCTCTACCACGGAGGAGGACCTCTCCAGCCCATCTTCCAAAAGTAAGTTAAACTTCATTTTATTTACCTTTATAGAGCATATTTTTTATGAAATGTTTATTTTTAGTTTCAAAACTATACAAGATACTTATACAAGCCTTAAACATACTTATATAAACCTTAAACATACATTCCATACAAAACATAGCACTGAAGCAACTTACGAACAAATTCAACTTAGGAATGATCGTCTCGTTTGTAAGTAAGGCTGCGTCTGTACACAGGATGGTTTTGTTTTGTTATGTGATTGCAGAACGGCCAAAGAGACCGATACTTTTTGTGTAACTGGCAGTGTCATTTTTTTTTCTCTTTCTTTTCTCGAGTGTTACTGCAAACGATCAGTAGATGTTCCCACAGATGCAGCTGTGTAAAGGAGCGCGAAACCCGCCACTCAAGCAACATTGGCACACTTTGTTTGATGAGGGCCCAAACAAGCACAACTCTCCACTCAAGCCCGAGCTTGTTTAGCTCCTGGCACCCAAAGGCGACACCGTCCTGAATGCCAGCTGAGCTAAAGTGTGCCCGTAGGTACACAATTCAGCAACATAACCCGTGCCCTCACCCCGTCTGCCCTGGCGCTTCTTGAGCATGATGGGGAAAAAATAAATTCCGATTCCAAATAGCACGTCAAGAGCCAGACCGCATATTCCTACATCTTAATTAGTAATAATGATGCCAGACAGTTGTCTGATGCCAGTGGCTCTGTTTACTGGACTCTGTTTCTGTTTACCTGCTTCTGCCATCAACATTTTTTGGAATCAACTGGGCAAAAGGAAACTGTGACTAGGTAGAATAAAACACAGCCACTAAATATAATCAGTTCTGGAAAAAAAAAACTGATTCCAATATGTTAGGATTCAGCCCCTGTAGCATCAGTGGTCTTTTGTCCCATATGACTCACTTAAAGTATCATTAAATTTGTAAAATTGCGTAGAAAGCTTGAAATGAACTAATCATTAAAATTGGAGTTATTGTTTGTAGTGGAATATAGGAGCTGTGACACAATAAATACAATAATCCGTCACTGTTTAGTCCTCGCGGTTTTGATACTTAAACCACCAAAGAAGGACTATGACCACAGGGGATGTGTAATTGAAGCTTTAAAATAAATTTTCTGGCTGGTGAAAACTGCGAAAGTACATTACAATTCATTGAGACCATGTGCTAATAAGTTCATAGAAATAAATAGCATAAACTTTATATCTGTCTAAACTCTTACAAGATGTAGTTGTTTAAAGATCATGTAAACTTCTAGAAACCCACGGTATTGCGTTGTTAATCCTTCAACATGGATGGGGATGGATTGGACATACAACAGTCGTGTCAGGCATTGTCTAAGAGTGTTTTTGTTGAGCTGGCAAAACCGGAAGTGACGCAGGGAAACCCCAAAATAGTATTTTTCGCTACAATTTTTAACTTAAAGCTCAAATAAACAAAATATATATGTAAAAATACTACTTAATGAAGTCAAATCTGTTTTTAGCCTTGCATTACATTTTAAACATAGTAACGTATTTATTAATGTAAAACAGTTGCCGTAAGGGCAACACTTTGTGTTCTCCAGAAGACAACACACAGCATATCAAGGGGAAAGGTTGCTGAGGGTTGTTTGTGTGTGTGTGTGTGTGTGTGTGTGTGTGTGTGTGTGTGTGTGCCTGTGGTGGGCTGGCGTATGCTGTCAGTCAAACAGCAGGGTGGGCGTAAAAGTTAATAGGTCCAGCCACCAAAAACTAACGCAACACGGCAACTGCTGGTATTTTAGCAGATGGTCATATTGAAAATAAATTCATCAATTAAATCAGATTCTGAGAAAAGTCAGAAGAGCTCAAAGAAATGTTAATTATCACAGGGTGCTCCGTGGATTGTTATCGATCCGGGAAGAGGACATGAGGCGGCATCAGGAGATGAAGCAAAAGCGGGGCTGCAGGTCCGGCCTACTTTTGTGATTACGTAACAAGCCACCCCTGCCAGACCTGTATCTTAACACTGCTAGATTCATTCACCATAAAATGAATGTCAGGGAGCTAAAACCAATGGTAAACCTTGTATTTTAATAATCACGGAGACCTGGCTCCATCCGAGGATCCCCGATGCTAGCTGCTCTCTACATTGCTTTATTAGACTGAAAGGTTAAGCCCTTCAATGTTGTTCTACTATTGTATGACAAAAATAAAGATCACTCATTAATTTATTCATTCATTAGATCTATTGTTGTTATTTTGCTAGTTCTATATTTTACATGATCCTTATATCTAATCATTAAATGTTTTGACCCTGCAGGTTTTGCCTAGGCTGGGACTTTTTGGGAACAAAACCCTCGCAAGAATAGAGGGATACTGTACAAGCAAAACTTTCCTTCCTTTTTTTCACCAAAAAGTAAAAGTCTTGATTAATCATTTGGAACAATGAGATATCTCCCGCCATCTCTTGGCTTGTGCCATTATTGCAGCCGCCGTCAGTTCTTTCATGATGCATGTGCAAGTTGTGCAATAATTTGAACAAACTCTTCTTTTTTCATCTTTCTTGAGGTTTGGGTGGCATTTGGACTCTACTGAAGCGGGCCTTTTCTTACTTTCACCATTTTCATACTACATCAACAAATAGAAACAAAACCTCATGTTTTTTGCCTTGAAACAGCTTTGCTGAAAGTAAGATGAAAGCAGGGCTTTTTTTAAACTCAGTTGGACATTCTTAACACCTACTTAATAGAGAAAATACTTTCAGCCCTGCGATTGGCTGGCAACCAGTTCAGGGTGCCCCCTGCCCACTGCCCGGAGATGGCTGGGATGGGCTCCTGGGTTTGATTTTGACATACATAAAAAAAGGCTTGCCACAACACGGCAGAGGTCTGCGTAATTTCAGGCCACGTATGTTTGTAAGCAAACATGTTTAGATCTGTCCAGAGGCATCTCAACCAAACACTTTTTATGGAGGTAATGAAAACAACTTGCATGGATTTTCTTTCTTTTCATTTCGTTTCTTACCGTGAAATAGGTTACAGTCGACTTTCTGACGTCTGGATTTATGGTGTGGTAATTCCCCCTCTGGAGTCATTTGGCTGGTACATCTGCAGCTTAGCAGCATTCCTGCAGGGCTCCTCCGTGCTACAGAGTCAGGAGATGACTGATTGATTGATTGTATTACTCTCGTTTTAGCATGGCTTTAGCAAACTTGTGCAGTAAAGTTTTAATGGGATCTATCCAATGTACTTCACTTGAGCAGCGAGCGAGCTGTCTGACGCTGTTAGCCCTCTTATCGCCACAAATCAAACTTCAAACATGGCGGAAAAACAACCCCAAATAATGCTTTATATTGGCTTCCACTGTGAAAATGAAACACCCTTGCTTGCACACCAGAAAATAGGACCAGACTGTTGTTTGAAAGCGGTTAATACACAGGTTTAGTTCTGCAATATTTCTTGACCGCTTGAGCTTTTTAGTAATATTATATACATACACACACATATTCCTTAACCACTTCGGTTGTCAGGGCACCAATGAGGACACAATTCTAGACAGCCTTTTCCACTGTGGACGGTACATGGCCTGTTCTTGGGTCAAGGCAAAATAGGCACCAGTCCATTCCTTAATGTCGTCAGCCCTGTTCTTTTTTGTCTTCCTATACTCCTGCCCCCTTGGACTGTGCCCTGGAGAATTATCGTGGCCAGGCCTGATAATATTGTAAGGTGACCATACCACTGAAGTTTCCGCCTGAGCACAGTTGAGCTTTTTAGGGTCCAATGTGCCCTCAACTAGTGTTGCGCACCGTTTTGTTTGTCACATGGGCTTAGTAGCTGATGACTAGAAATTTCCTGTAGCATCGGATCTCCATGTCCTGGATTTTCTTTTCTAGTTTTGCTGTGAAAGTCCATGTTTCGCAAGCGTAGAAGAAGATGGAAGTAACTAGCGCTTGCATGAGTGTGAACTTTTATTTTACTGTTATGTTCTTGTCACTGGAGATGGGTTTAAGTCTGGTAAGTGCGGCTGTGGTTTGAGCTATTCCGGCCATGATTTCTGGTTCTGACAACTCTTCTGATATGAAAACTATAAGATATTTAAATTTGGTTGATGGAGGTTGATGGTGATGTTTGTGGTGATACCTTGGGGGTAGTTGGTCATCAAAGACCAATGCTCGGAGTTAGAAGAGTGCCTTAACAAGAAAAAATAAAGGAAACCTTCCAGATTGTAAAAAAAACAAAAACAAAAAAAAAAAAAAACTATCAAAAACAAAACAGGAAAAAGTCAGCAACATTCAGGGTCCGGCGGGTAAGAAGCTAGCAGAAGAAAGAGCTCGTGATGGACAGTATAACACTTCAAATTCTACAACCACCCGACACAGGGAGACCCTGAGGTCCTTAATATTTTGGGCCGAGGAGGAAGTGACGACTTCCCTATCTTCAGAGAAAAAGTAGAGGCCGCAATTAACTCGCTGAAGAACGGAAAGTCTCAACAAATGCAGAAGTACAACATTAGCAAGAACCTAGTTTAGACTATTGAGCAACTGTAGGTGAATGCCAACAGTGCGGTACTGATGAATGGTACCATTGGAGAGTGGTTTCCAACCACAGTTGGTGTGAGACAAGGCTGCATTCTCTCTCCAACATCTTCATAGACACAGCATCATCAACCTTCGTATCAAACACGAATATGCTGATTTCATTTGTTAAATGACTGCTTGGGCTTATAAAAACGTTTTGTTCTTTGATTTTAATAAATTGTAGATTATTTAAATACAAACAAAGGTTTTTACTCCGCGCGCTTTGCCTATCTCTGGTTAATTTTGGAACCTAACCCTTGCAATAAGTGAGGTATTACTGTAAAGAATTTTCCGAGAGATTGAACGAAAACATCTTTTGTCATCTAAGTGTTGTAGGGCCAGTAATTGCTGTTGACACAATGTGTCCTTCCTCTAGTTGTCATCTGTCTATGTTCACCTGATACGTGACGCGTGGCAGCTATCAAGGAAACAATACCTTTGAAGCGAGCCCACATTCTGCTCCACAGCACGCTTGACACCTGATTTATCTCAAGTGCCAGATGAATTTTTTGATGAGCAAACTAAGCAACAAAAGAATACCGCAATGGTGAACTGGGTAAAGTTGACACTCTGGGGAGTTAAAAGAGCGCAGCCTTGACATCTGCCCTTCAGCCCATCAACAAAGTCGGGGGCACCTGCCCTAACAGTAGGGGGTTGGTGGATCGATCCAAATACCGATATTAGCGATACTTTTTCCCTGGGATTGATACTTTACCCCTCAATTAATTTCCGCAAAGTGCTGCTTCTATACATGTGTAGCTTAGTCATTTTCTCTCTCAATCAGAACTCTCTCTCCATTGTAAGGCTAGGTTGATACTGCAGAGTTTATTGCTTATTTTCGAATTCTGGGTGAAATTCGATGCTTTTGTGAGGTCGTTCACATGTCCAACTAAAACCGACTTGTATGAGACCTGATCTTCCTGTTTGAACGCCACAAGGATCCCGCATGAACAGAAGAGGACATCGCTCGAATGCGCTAATGTTTGCCGAAGTACTCATGGATGCTCACAGTGGAGCTTTGTACTGTCAAATATTAAGTAAATCCAAAGCTGCTCTTCCCCCCATTGAATGCTCTCCATGTGGGTTGTGATTTGGACGTAAATAATGTTAACTACCACTAGAGAAGATTATCACTTTAAGAATGAAATAGAGCAACATGTTGCCTGTTCCGTGAGTTACAAAATAAATAAGTGTTCATCTTCCATGAATGTCTGAAATTATGACATTGTGTGTTTTCGTCTGCTGGGGTTGATTTCTCTGCTTCCTTCCGCCTGGTTGAAGGCAGAATAATGACGTCTGCTGCTTGGTGACGTGCAGGTTACGTGAATGCGTTTCGACCAATCACACAGAAGCCACATTTCATGAGATGTATCGGATTTAGGACTAAATATGAAAATGGCCTGGGTCTGGTGTAAAAAATAAGCGGATACGTATTGCACAGACGGACTTTAACAGATCTGATACATGTCGCGTTTGTGCAAAAATAAATAATTTCCCAGAAGTGTGAACCTAGCCTATGTTTATACCTGTTTGTGTAACTAACATACAGACTTTTAGCACCCCTACCTGGCCTGCTGCTCCGCGGCTGTGTCAAACGTACTCAAACACATGAAAAAAGTTTACCTAACCAATGAGCTGCAACCAAACATGTAAACATGTTCCCTACCAAAACCTGTAAATGTGTAGAAGTAAAAAGTATCTTGCTAAATTGTTGATTTTTCGGTTTGACTGACTATTGCTCTGTTACAGTAGTTGTTGTAGAAGTGTTTTATTTGTTTATCCTGTTATTTTTTTTCTGATATTTTCTTAAAAATGTCGTGTAAATATTTGTATTTTCCCTAAATTGCTTTTAAATTTGACTCTCTTGCTTATATTTTGAAACAGTTGTAAAATAAAAATGTCTGTTTTTGTTTCATCCTGTTAAATTTGGAATTGTAGTTATTTAATAAGAAAAGGAAACATTTTTAATGCCTAAAATCTTTGTGCTGTGTTTAAACCTAAGGGGAGAGGCTTCAATTATTTAATGATCATGACATTTCTAAGCAAAATGTATCAGTATCGATAGATACTAACATCTACTTGGATTGAATCGATACTAAAATTGCTAGTATTGCCTAACCTACCCTAAAGGTCTGCTTTTTCTCTCAACGCACCTCACCCATCTGCTGGGTTTCTGTGCAACGAGTTTCTCCATGACTTGCCTTAAGCCATCCCATCTACGGACGCGTGCAGGGTGACACTGATCCTCCACCGCGACGCCCATCCATATTTAAAAGGCGTGCAGGTGACCTGTGGGTGGCCCTCTATGGAACGTGCAAGCTCTTGTGCATCTGCAGGGACCTTGCATGAGACATTTGTGGGAGATTTCCTCAGATTACAGCAATATAATGCACACAGAGGTGATGGCTCTGAATTTAGGAGGCACTCAGGTGACACGTGCCATGCAAGCTGCCACGTTTGACATCTGATCTGGTGATGGACGAGAAAAGACGAAAATGAGCCCGCCAATTAGTTTGTCAATACAAGTGACACCTAAATGAAGCCCAATTACAAACGTGTCTGTGTCCGGTGGATTATAAATTACCATTTCGGATGAAAATTTAATCATGACTCGTGTTAATAGTGAATCAGCTCCATTATTATGGCTTAGAGGTTACATCGTTTTTCAAACAAAAATCAGTCACGTGCAGCAAAGTTTGTGTCTGGTGAGGCAGTGTGATTTACAAATACATGAAGCTACATCGTAGTCATTTGATTGGCCGAGCAAAAAAGTAATATATAAATTGTAGCATTCGGAAAGGTGTTCATTGTCTTACCTTAAAGGAGCTAAAGAGAATTTGGAACTTTGTTACTCTCTGCTGTCATCTACTGGCTTGTGTCATCAGTGCAGCCTCAGTCAGCTCAGTCGTGATGCGCTTGCAAGTACGTGCATTTCTTAGACGCACACGAATAAACTATTCATTTTTGGTTCGTTATTTTGAATTCTACTAGAAGCAGGTTTTTCTTACTTTCACCATTTTCATGCTACACTGACAAATAAAAATGTAAAGAAAAAACTGCAGGGAGAACCATGACGTCACTTTTCAGCACTCTCGCGAGCCCCCATCCTGCGGACCTAATGTGTTCCGCACCAAACATCTCTGATTAAAGTAAAATAAAAGCAAATAGGTGGAGTGTAAAAATAAGCATAAGGGCTCTATGAACTTTAGTTTACAAATGAAATATATGTGCCGTTACTTTTGAATAAAAGCATCGATAGGTAAAGTCCATGCAATGAGAAGAAACAAATACTAGATGGCTCGACGTGCTGTTAAACTGCTAAAATTATCACAAATTTATTATTGTGTGCCAAATCAGGATGCCATTAGGCGAGAAAATTGCGTCTCACTTCATTTGCATGCGCTTAGAACATACTACTTGTATTGCTAATATTCATAATACAATTTGTAAATTCAGCGATTTTGAAGAGAAAAGTGTTACGATAATTGAGAAAGAACTTCAACACTGAATTAATACAGCCTTTAAATATATTTTTTATTTATATTTCCATTTTGACAGGAGAGGCACAGCCTCACTGGTCTCTGCTGACTGTACACTACTGTTAGAAATAGAACTCTTAAGTTTAAATCTATTATTGAATTGTAAGATATCTTAACGTATTAATGTCACTTAAAAAGAAGGAAAATAAACAAATACCATATTCTTTTGAACAGAGCAAAAATTGAGAACTCATACATGAAACTAGGCAAATTTTTTTTTTTTTTGCAGCGTAAGCTCAAGCCTCATCTTTGAACATTATTAGCTGCAAAAAAAGAATAGAGAATTGACAATAAATTTTAGAACTTACCATTCCTTGCCTCCGACATGCCGTTTATGTCATTAATTAAAATGAAGACCTGTTTAAACGGGAAAAACAAAGCCCAAAAATAAATGTAAAGATTTTCTGCCCCACTGGCAGAAAATTTGGCTTTTTTAAAGTAGTATCTATTTCCTGGATTACAATCTTATCACCTTGTTATAAGAACATGCAAAATAAGAAAAATTGCTATACGGAATGAAAATGAATGTTTTCTAATTTCAATTACAGTATTTCCTGTACTATAAGGAGCACCCTCAAAAATAGTCCTATGTGAAATATCTCGACATATAAGGTTAACCAGAAAAGAAGACACCTGAAATTAAAACTGCTTGTTGGGGTTGCATCAAAAATAGTTAGAAAATACACACACACACATATGTTTAATAAATACGTGATTAACTTAAATAATTACAGTGGCTTGCGAAACTATTTGCCCCCCTTGAACTTTGTGACCTTTTGCCACATTTCAGACTTCATACATCAAGATATAAAACTGTAATTCCTTGCAAAGTATCAACAATAAGTGGGACACAATCATGAAGTGGAACACACTTTACTGGATATTTTAAACTTTATTAACATATAAAAAATGAAAAAGTGGGTGTGCTAAATTATTCAGCCTCTTTACTTTTAGTGCAGCAAACCAGAAGTTCAGTGAGGATTTCTGAATGATTCAATGTTGATCAAAATGACTAACAACGATAAATGGAATCCAGATGTGTGTAATAGTCTCTGTATAAATGCACCTGCACTGTGATAGTCTCAACCGTTTTTTATTTGTTAAAAAGGTTTAAAATATCCAATAAAGTGTGTTCCAGTTCATGATTGTGTCCCACTTATTGTTGATTTGTCACAAGAAATTACTGTTTTATATCTTTATGTTTGAAGTCTGAAATGTGGCAAAAGGTCACAAAATTTAAGGGGGCCAAATAGTTTTGCAAGCCACTGTAAGTATAAATGTCAGGAAGCGGTTTTGTATTACACAAATTATGCACACACAACGGCACTTGTGTGCAATACAAGAAATATTTATGTAAAAAAAAAAATAAATTAAAACAATTTGCGACTGCAATATTCAGAGTGACTTTATTGAAGAAAACCACACAACATTGCTTGTGCCCTTCATAACAACCAGCATACATTTGGAACTCATTTACAGCAATTGTTTCTTAAAATGATTTTTGCATTTGATTAAGTGAGCAAGCAAGCTTTCGTTTGATACAATTGGCACTTATCATACAGTCACCTTTTCGGGATTGTCTTAGCGAACCCCTTAAAACACATTTCTGTGCCTACAATTTTCTGCCACACAAAGTCGACACAACAATGCTTTCAAACATGCTGGTTTAAAAACCGCAAAGTAGCCACTCAAGGCAAATATTAATGTAATACAGCCAGGTCAGTTAACTGTACCTTCCTGAGCAGGAGGATTGTGTTTTGTGAGGTAAAACAAAAAAATAAGTGAAACTGCCACTCCATACTATGTTGGAAGACCAAGGACACATTCATAAGCTAAACCTCTCAACACCCACGGCATCTTTTTTGAAATTGTCTAATCACATACTGTTACGGAGTTGTTTGATCAAACAAAATCGGACATTTTTCTTTTTAAGTGTGTTAAACAGTTGCACAAAGCAGAATATAAAAACAGTCTCATAACTAATTGTGCATTGGTTTTATGAAGTGGGCTAAAATAATCCTCCAAGTCAATCAGGCATGTTAAAGCAATGTGGAATAGTTGAGGGATTTATGTTAAACGTTACCTCCGAGCATATTTAGTGTTTTGCATATTTAAAAAAGCGACACACGCAGGATGAAAAATAACATTATGCAAAGAGGCCGCTGAGAACAAGTATAATAATGATAGTCACCCCCTTCCAGTGTTGTCCTCGAAAACGATTTGAAAATGCTCTTCATTTTAGATTTGCGTGTTGCAGTCTGACATCTAGCAAAGAACCAAATTATAGTATTGCATAAAGCAAATGTATCAATCAAGCTAAAAGGCAAAAAGAAATGACAGCCCAAATGAATTCATTTTAACACAATCACATTCTTTCATATGAAATAAATCCCCTTTAAGGTCCAAATGAGTTCAATGTTTAATGCATCTCATCTTAAGTATTCACACATGAACATGAGCAGAGCAGATAGCTGCTGTGTGCTTCCCCTCTGCAGGCACCTGCTGGGAATAGGCATAAATTACATGTTTTTGTCTATCTAGAGCGTAAATTGTCTGATGGGTCGTCTTTAACATTAAATGGATAAGTAGCAAAATGAATGTGTTAATTGACTAACATTTTGAATGAAAAACAGGTGAGGGGATTTTTATACAATTTTAAAATAATTCTAAGCGGAACGGAACGGAGATGAAGACGACTCAAAAAAGAGGTGTAAACAAAATTGACAAAGTAGAAATACATTATAGACACCCGTAGGTCAGGTCCATTTCACCGTGCTAACTATGAATATAAGACTAAAGCAGTAGGTAACAAGTATGTAACCCAAGGTCATAATAGACCACATAGACAGAGGCAATCAGTGGGGGAGATTCACCCGAATCAGGGTCACCTTTTTCATTGGCTAAATTAAAGCACTTTTAAAGGACTTTAGAAGCCAATTTGCCAATTTCTATAGCACTATTATAAGATGCGAATCATGTATTTTGCAAAACCACAAATATATCTGATTTTACATATGCAATTTTTAATCTCGCGTGAGCATTTATCAAGACATTTGATTTTTAGATTTAGAGTAAATTCCATATATATTTGTGGATCTGAACATTATGTGTGTAAATATTTTTGAGACAAAGCTCTCTCCCGTAAAGGTTTTGAGTAAAAAGCTTATAATTTCAGTTGCCATTACACTTTACACCTGGGAAACACGAGCTTAATTTTTTGCATGGCCCAAAATAAATGTCCATGAATGATACATAATCCTTGCTCGAATACACATTTCATAGAGCCATGTTTAGGAGTAGCATGCACCTGTCCTCCTGGGCGCGACCCGTAGGGGACGATGACGCTTCATTGGACAGTGCCATGCAGACTAATAAAAACTGCTGTTAAACGAGAGAGAAGAATAAATGCAAGAAGAACCAAAGCCACCAGAGAGCAGTGTCTATGTCATTTTTAAACAGTAGCATATCATCAATTTCAAGCATTTACAAGCCCTTCACCCAAAATTCAAGCACTTAATCCTTGAACACACATCAAAATTCAAGCATTTTAAGGCGTTTAAGCACCCGCAAAAACCCTGCAGAATGCAAAACGGGATTTTTACCTACAGTGCGTACACATGTAAAATCGAAATTCGCTTCACAAAAATAAACACAATTAAGTGTCCATAAATTAATTTATGGGAGTGAAAGTATGTCTTTATATCAATAATTAATATTCGCATCAAGGGGCATAGGATTAGCTGCAATATGATTGGAAAGATAATACTGTATAACTTATCACACCTCTTTGAAGCTAATGATGAGAGAAGAGACATTTTTTACCCCACTCTGTTGAGAGAAGGAAAACAGTAACAGGAAAGGATAGGGAGAGGAACTACCAAGGGAAGTGGTTCAATGCATCTGTGGCACATCCAGCAATTTATTCAGATGCCTTTTGTCAATGGCAATCGAAGGTGCATGGCAGTAGTTATGACTTTAACTTAGGAATACAAACTCTGGCCTTAAGCGTTTGTGTATTAACGCATTAGTGGACCATGCCCGATGTAAGAAAGATAACTTATTTTAAAGAGACATTTTGCAAGTGGTATTTTAATACCATCAAACTACCACTATTGTTGCTCACGTTCTTCATAGCATCCAAAAATATCATACATTCTTTTGTGGAATTGCAAATAATGTCAAATCCAAGTTATGTGTGGCTGATGTACATCCATGAATACAGTGGCTTTCTGTACAAAAACGACAGACTTTTAAGTAAAATAGTTACTTAAACAGCAGCCAGTAAGATTGCTTGACAGAACATTTTTTTAAAATATTTAAACTGAGATGTGAAATTGGTACCAAAGAGCAAAATCGGAATACATACAGCAGGGATTATATCATCAACAAAAGATGAGTGCATGAATCCTTTTTCCTTTCAAGCAGTACCAAAACAATAGTTTAGCTACACAAAATGTGGTAACAAATTAGTAACATGAGTTTACAGTTCCTCTCAAAAAAACTTCTTGTAAAACGACTTTGCAGGGAAGACATTGTGATGTATAACTGTTTTGAGGATACACAAAGGAAAGTGCTGTGACATACCATAGAACAATGCATACCAAAAATACTTTAACTGATTAGGATGGAACATGAAAGGATAAATAAAGCCATATTGTACCAGTGTATACATTATACATTGGGCACAGTGACAACTACTCACAAAGTACCGTGAAAATACATTTGTTTTTAAATGTTACAGCATCAGCATCAATCATTCTAAAGCCCTAGAACTTTGAATTTGAAAGGTAAGGCATGTAAAAGCGTAAGTAACAACAAAAAAAATATCCCAACGTCATTCAAACACTTCCATAATAACAAAGCAAAATGCTTGCATTCAGATTATTGCACTAGCAGTAAAAAAATTCAACTAAAACCAGGGCATTTAAATGATAGTATTCACAATTAGAACAAAAGTAAGGACAACAAAAGAAGTAAACTTAAGAACAGAGACTTTGTTTAATTCCCCGACTACATTTATATTAATTGAGTGTCCAGGTTGAGGTCAACATTTGAGTTATCAAAACAATGGCATGAGCAGAAAGGGCTACTCCTGTTTACCTGCTCACTCACGTCATTCCTCAAATGACAACTGCAAATTTATCTTTTAGTATTACTATTGTATACTTCATTTACCGCGTTAAATTGTCTGTATCTTCAACTGTTGTTTACGTATTGACAGAAGCATACTGTAGATGTAAACAAATGCATTTTTGCAGTGATGCACTTTCGACTGTAAGACAGAAAATAACTACGAACAATCAATGTGAGGCTTAGAAAGTGCAATTGCATGCATACATTTTTCTTGTACGTCAAAGACCAACATTTCTTGCTAATGAAAAGTGAAGAATCGGCATATTTGGCAAACCGATGCACTGGTCAATTGAGATGTTTTAGAATTAATTTACTATGAGTGATCAATTACAGTAATGAAAGTGAGAACACAATGGCATTTTGAATCGTTTGTAACTAAATATGAGCATTGTTACGTTTGTTGCTCACATTCACATCATTTTTAAAAAGACTCAAATTTTAGCAATATGTGGGTTTTAAAGAACCGCCGCACAAAGCAGGCTAATACCGTGGTTAGGGTACGCTGCTTTTTGTTTTGTTTTGTTTTTGAACAGCAGATTTACGTTTTTTCACGTGTTTATATGGTCGTACATTTTAAATTCTAGCAATATGTGGGTTTTAAAATGTTATTTTCCGCAGGTAAACATTAATAACATGAGCTGCGATTGAAGCTTGACTAAATGTGGCAAGCGCAATAATTATCCCAACGTGTAAACATAAGTGTTACAAATGGTTTAATCACATTCAACCTTTAACAAATGACATTTGATTGCCCCTACAGCTTTTGGTAAAACACAAATTCGTTCCCGACACATTTTTACAGTAAGCACGTGACCTGAATAAAACACAGGATAGCCCACTGTTGTCTCACAAGTGCAAACACAAAAACTGAACAGTGTGACATTTTTGGATTTGAATGAAATCAAGTACTTAAAATGCACAGTATGGTCGATTTTAACGGTTTATGAATTAAATATGCAATTGTTAAGTGTTTCATATTTATAAGAACCCCCCCCCAAAAAATCATGAACTCCCACTTCATACATACATAAACTACTGCCCAAAAAGGTCTCAACGTCTTCCGTCTCTCCCTCTACTTTTTATTGAGTTTACCTGCCTTTCTCTTGGGCTCATAGGGTGTCCGCAGTATGCTTGGTGTTTCCTCCATGACACGTACCAGCAGGTTATCTATGTAGTCCTCCAGCTCCCTGATGTGAGCGTCCTTCTTTTTCGACACTTCTTTCTGCTTAATGAGTTCCTGGACCACTTCCTCAAAGGAACAGTTCCTATAGGCTGCTGTAGGCCCTTGTGTCGTGTCCTGGGCATGCAAAGTGGGCAAACATTACAATTTGTATTTTTACCAGAGTTAGATGTGCGTCATGTTAGTTGGTTTCCTACTAAAAAATGGTGGTTGAGAACTGCTCATCATTTTGGAGTACCACATCAACAATAAATGTCTGAAGAAAACGTAAAAAAAATCTTCTGGGATCTGACATTTAAATGAGTGAGCTTGTATTGAACTGCATTGGTACACTTGCATTGCCAGGTGCAAACACATGCAGGCTTGCCATTAAAACACATTTCCATTAAATGTATTGCACTATGCACACAAATTGGCTCTATGCTCAGTATTAATCCCTTTTCCGAGCTGAATTGTAATGCTAAGAGGAATAGTTTTCGAGAAACTGACCACATTAAGATGACATTAAAATAGCAGAGGGTCCCAATGTGTATTTGGAATACAACTTTAATCATAAAACTTTTCTAACAGCTCCAAACATCACCTGTTTTTGGCCTTTTAATTTCACTAATTCAGAAATCTCTTAAAGCATAGACATCATCACGGTCCTTTTTGGGGGGCAGATCTTGTATGAGAACAGAAGCTGTAATTCTTTTTAATGAGGGAGCACTTTATCACGATAATGCTGGATATCCTCCCCCAAATCGATAGCACAGCAAAGGCTTTACTCTTGTTTAAAATACCAAAGTTATCACGCTGCACTCCCATGCCTCAGTCATGAGACCAATGCAGAGCAAAGACAATGCAGAACGGCTTGGTGTTAGACTGTTTGCCAGGTGTCTTATCACTTCATGAGCACAGAAGCGAGGAGACACAGGCCAAAACGAAAATTCTCTAGATTTTGACTACACAAGAAGAAAAGCACATCGAATTAAAACATCAAATCTTTGGGTTATTTGAGAAAGTGCAGCAGGATTGCCAATTTTAAGGAAAATAGAAACTGGATTTATACACATTCATTATCTTTTGCAATGAAATGAGCTTTAGTAGCTGGGGCTAGAGGTCTGAATTTGACCATGAACCAGCAAGTAATGATGACCGTTTCTCTGCGATCAGAAGTTGAGAAGATAAGGCATAAATTCACCATTCTACAGTAGTGTCATTACCGTTTCTAATGAGCTCAGCTTTGAGAATTTAAAAAGCTTCATCCTTTGAAATGTGTGTGCGTGTGTTATCCTCCACACCAGTGCATGTGGTTAATTAGGGCCTTGAAGAGGAGGAAATGGGAGCTGGCATTTCTGCAAACCAGTGCAGCATGTGCACGGGCACATGTGTGGATAATGACAGACCTCAACACTCACACAAAAAGGTGACGAAAGCCATTATCAGCATCCCCCTTTCTCATTTTGTCGTCCCTTGAGCCATTGCACTAGAGTAGATACCAAATATGCTGTGCTGTAAATCACACAATTTAGAGGTTCTGAAAACAGATACAAGGCCTTATAATTAAGGAAGAGTATTGTGCATATATTTACGATAAAAATATTTGTACTTTTTGCACGTTAAGACTTTTCCCAAATTCAACATTCTGGAGAAACCGAAGACTTTAACTAACCTCATGAATATTTCACACTAAAGTAATTCATATTCAGGGCAGACATGATGATATAAGTGTGCAGCTGCTAATTAGTTGAATAGCACATCTGAATTTTTGAGGCCTCACGGATCAATGTCACCAGCTGCTGCATCAAATGAGACTTGAGACTTGTTCTCCATTTCAACGTGTCAAAATTTTACAGGTCCATTCTTGCATTTTCCGTTCACTTAAAAGTGACAATATGCAACAATTTCACAAGAGTAAAATCATGGTTTGACATGTTAAGTTGTCTCACGTTTTTTGAGGCGTAGACGTCCTTGCCCCCTTTACCCAGGGTGAAGTCTTCATTTCCGATTTTGTCACTGTAAAACAGTCAAAATGGAAGGACAGGTCAGGAAATTATGCATGAAATAAAGCGCTGACATTGACTCACTGTCAAAAACAAATGATGTTCAAATACTTGAGAAGAGAGGAGTACTTTAACATTAGACTGCAGCAGTGATCTTTGAATAAATTTAATTATGTATTAAATGAACAAATGCATTATATTACAACTGACCATTTAAGATGATGGACCTATAAAGATAAGTGGTTAATTGGCTGTTCTATCGTTTTAAAGAATCTCATTAGGATTGCTCAGAGGGTTCTCTTATCAAGCCCAAGCTCTCTAAAGAGCCTCTAATGACACCTTCCATTCTGATAAAGCACAATGTAGTCTCAGTGTTCCTCATTCTCTATTGAAGCCAGAAAAGACAAAACAGGTTCAATAGAACCAAAACACAGACAGACAATAGAAGGGAGTGCATGAGAGAAGCTTTCGAGGGATAATGATAATACTGTAAACATCCTGTAGATTGGACGCCTTTGACCTAAGTTCCGTCTCATGGTCATGGGAAAGAAAGTTCTCTATTCCATGAACAACAAGGCAATTGAAATGCATAACTCTTCTACTACATCATATACGACACATCTTTATTTACCTTGCTTTGTAGTGGGAGTTGAAAGGGTTAGTGTGTGCTTGTGAATCCCCACTGAATGGGTTCGGGGAACGCAGTTCTCCAGAACTACCCGAACTGCCCAAGCGACCCCCATTGCTGGTTTTGCGGCCATCCTTTTTTCCAGTCATGCGTTCCAATAGGCTGATCTTCTCCTTTTTCTCCTTGGGCTTGTCCCACAGCTGCCCTTGCTCCCCCTCGAATGGGTTGCGGTTGCGTGGGAGCGTGGCATACTTCTGTGGCAGGGTGTCACTGATATCAGTAAAAGGGTCACTGTGTGCCTCGTTGTCCTGGAGGCCTGGCACCGCGCTATGAGAACGCCTGTGAGGAACAGCTGTACCTGTAAAGTTATTGAATGATTCATTGATCCTTGTAGGCTTTTCAGAATTATATACACGGACAAATTTGCTGTTGCATTTTTGTAAATAAAAATCAGCAATTAAAGAAACAACTTCAGCCGAATGAATGCGATAACAAAAACTTGAACTAATATTACTCTTATATAACAGGCACCCTCAATTTTTACTATAAATCTGTATAAAATGTTTCACTTTTCCTCAGCTCAAACTTTGCTGTTAATGCAATAGCAATCACACCCGAGTAGCAGCGGTGAGAGCACCAAATTCTAACCACTGGACCACCAGTGGTATAACATACGAAAAGGCAATTTTATTTAATTATCATACAATTTATGTCACTGTACCACGGACAAATTTTAATTCAGTTGTGCATTTAACATGTTTCAATGACAGTAAATCATCTTGTATAGAATATAATTTATTGTCATTGTAACATGTGAAATGCACAACAAAGATACCATTTATCTCTGGTACTGGTGACTAAAGGTAGTGTGATGCTGAGATAAAACATAATGGACACTTAACATAGATCAATTTAGAAGAAAAAGCAAGTCAAGCAGACAAAGGTAAGGGCAGTTACACATTCATCAGTCAGATATTTAATATCCACTGCATCAATTGCGATAATAATTACTAGATAAAATTATTCAGTGGTATAAAAGTTGCAGGCTTTTTATAAAAAAATCAAAGTATGCAAAATGATCCAACAACTTTTTTGAACTCCTAAAAGCCCTTTGGACATAAAACCCTCACAAGATATTTCAATTACTCACCACTTTCTTCTATGGAATTCATGGAGTCCAGTTTGGGTCGAAAGTGGGTCCCGACGAGATCTGACATGGAGTGTGCTGCAGAGAGTTTCTGGGCCCCAGAGAGTAAAGATTTCTTAGCTTTGGTTTCGGGCTTGACTCGACGGTCTGGGGCAGTTTGGTGATAATTAGGATCCGCGTCACATGCTGCAGAGCGAGGTAGGATGGCTGAAGACGTGTCGCTGTCATGTTTGCGTCCTTTCATTTTCACCTTGAGTTTAGAAAAAGGCGAGCGTGGCTTCTCTTTCATGGACAAGTCAAACATGCTTGCTGTCATATTGTTCCGCATAAACTGGATGCTGACTTGGATACGGCCTCGCTCTTTCTTCTTCTTTGACGGCTTGGACTGCAAGGTATACCAGCTAAAATGAAAACGGAGAAAACTTAGCAAACTCAGTCCTTTAATTAAAAAGAAGAGAGCAAGGGAAAACAGGATTGGTTCATTGTTGATTATCAATTCATGCAGAACTCGTGAATGTGATACGAAGTTAATATTTCAGCATACAAATCCAATTTCTTGACACCAATTCAGAAGCTCAAGTTTTTTGATTTGTAGAGGAATTGACATTTAGGACAGGCACTCTTGATGAATCAGAACATATTAAGTGGAATCTTGGAAAGGAGCTTTTCAGGCTTCTTTTGGGCCTCAATTCATTCAGGCTCCTTCTGCTTTCAACTGGACGTGACGGGATTTGTGTGTTTAAAATAATGATGCATTCGCACAAATCTGGCCTTTGTTCAAAACCGCAAGATAAGCAACTGGGGCACTGAATCGCATTGTGAATGCCCATTTCATACATGCTAATCAAGATAAACAGTAATTACTTCTGTGATATAACAAATCAGGAAGCCAAAATAATAAAACGAAAAGGTAGGGTTGAATCAGTCAGGTTCAACAAAAATTGCACCAGAAAATCATTTTGTCATATATTTTTTTCATAGACAAGATGCACCAGGCTATAGGGAGCATGAAATTGAGAGTACAGTAAGATCTTCCGTGTACACAGGTACATTTTAATGCAATGCATTAATATGTGCAGCTGACCTAAATCGCAAAACATTCACCAACACATTACCACTAGACCACCAGTGATACAAATGACATACAAAATGGCATTGGAGCTTATCTCATCATCACAAAATTTTAACTCACTGTGTCTCAACACTGATTTCTATAGTGCATTCTGATAGGTTAAAAAGTCTCTATATTTATTCTCCTGTGCGTCAATAACCTCTTGGTTTAATATGTATGCTAACGTAAGAGAGCTGCTATAGTATTTTGTTGAAAGATTTTTGGTATTCTTCAATTTCTAACATTTGTTGGTGAAAAGGTAAAGAAACGGTTTAATCTATCAGAATGCACAATATAAATCAGTGTTCCTGGCACTGTGAGTAAAAATAGTGTGATAATGAGATGTGGTCTGAAGCCTTGTCATGTGTTATTGAACCACAGGTGGTCTAGTGGTAAAGTGCCAGCACTCTCACCACCACTACTCTGGCTGATGCCAGTTCCATACAATGCATACCTGTAATTACTGTATGCATTTACAATCTCACAGGGTTAGAAGTCGCACTTATCAATTTTCAGGCTAAATTTCAGATGCACTTTATAGCCTAGAAAATACGGTATGTTATTTGCAGTCGTAATACTTGCAATATTTCTCTATTCTAAAGTAGGAAGGCCTGGTAGCCGAGTCACGAGGTTCCATTTCACATACTGCACAAAATGCTCCATCAGATCCGCAGCAAGAGTATTCCGCCGATATGAGGTCGGCACCGCAGCCCTCGTGTGTCAAGGACATGGTACACCTCCCTGTGCTTGGAAGCACAATCCTCCTGCTAGGCCCCAGTCCTCATAATAAACAAACACAGGTGTGTGATAATTATGGGCTGCCCGCTCAGATATCACGACAGTCTTTCCTCCCCAATTTGTCAGTTCAAAAACATCACAAACGGCGGTAGCAAATGCGGTCATGATATCTAAGGTCTTGATGCCGTTGTCAGATTTGCTTGCAGTGTGGGAATCGACTAAGAGGCAACATGGGTCATATTTTAGATGAAAGGTCCACGGCCTCAAAAGGAATCAGCTTAGGGATAAAAATGGCAACTGATTAGAACATATTGCAGTTCGCTTCACTAGTGGGTCAGGTAGAACTACAACAGTTGGTGAGTTCATTCGCACCACAGGCAATTTAGTTGTATTGCTCCTTTTTGCCATGTTAAGCCAAGGCATATGTATTGGAAGGTCAGATTGAACTTATCTTTAAGTTTTAGTCTCTTTGGGAAATCATGCTTTGTTTTTACGGTCTGTACGCTGCCCTTCACCAGTCAAGGTCTCATTCACCAGCAGCAATGTTAACATAAGGATAGCAAAGTAATGAATAATACAGTCACATGACATCATAGTTGAATGTCGGTTAACGCATCAGCGCTAAGCCTGGGAATCCAAACCTCAAAACAGTTACAAATTAAGGTGAGGTCAAAATTGAGGTTTTTGAAACATTTACACAATGGTTAACTGTTGTTAAAAGTGTCGATAAAAATTGTTCAAACCTCATATTGTTAGAATATGATATAATGAAATTGTGAATATATTAAATTGCTGTTAAAAGTGTCGATAAAAACTCATATTGTTGGGATATGATATAATGAAATTGTGTGTTTAATTGCTGTTAAAAATGTCGAAAAAAATTGTTAAAACGTCATATTGTCAGATATAACGACATTGTGAATATGCTTAATTGCTGTTAAAATTGTCGAGAAAAATTGTTCAAACCTCACATTGTTTATTTGCTGTTAATAGTGTCAATAAAATTGTTCAAACCAAAAAAAACGCATAAACCATTTGAATGCAAGTGTGCAAACTGTATAAACGATATAATGTGATCATCTTGATTAGGCAAATTAGACAACACACAAGAAGCAACTGAACAAGATATGTGTTTTGGTAGTAGCTACACAACTGAATATCTACAGATTTTGACCAAGTATTCATTATACAAGAGGAGTATCCCTTTTCAGCTTTTTGCATTATGTTTCTATTGACTTGAGCCAATTTTCCCAAAACATTCATGTTGGGTTAATTAAAGTCATTAAACTCCCTATAGTGCGAAAAAAGGCATTAATGTTTTTATTGTATTTTTAATGTGCAGACTACTTACTGGCCACTTTTTCAAAATGTATACCACCACCTAGCCAAGCTCACGTTTGATAGGCTCCAGTTTACTGGTTGCCCAGGTGTGGAAAGGAACTTGATGAAATGAATGGACAAGTGTCTAACATAACATGTTTAGCCAGCTCCACTAGTTTTACACAGGCAGATTAGTTAGTGGTATCAAAGTTAGGCATAGTTGACGAAGAAGATATATAATTTTCTGGGGAAAAAAGGGGACACAAAGATTTTACATCGTCTGGTGTGCATTTTATCAGTAAAAATCAGGAAATTCTACTCGAATCAATTATGTTCATTAAAATGTCCAGCGTCAAATAAGGAAACTCACATAACCAGTCCAGATCTCTGAGCAAGCAAATCAGGTGGTTAAGGTCAGCTAGTGATTGTACTTTGCAGAAAACGCACTTAGTTTAAAAAAAAAGGTACTGGAGAAAGATACAAGCTCAGACATTATGTTGTGCATGCCTGATTTGACTATTTTGATTTTTGGATTTTTCGTCACCTTATCACTCTATTTTTGATTAGCTGCATGTCACTTTTGAATGGGACAGTTGACGCACCGAATAGGTCAGAGCACAGCAATCCACATGTTGAATATCCCGATTTGAGGTCAGAGTGGCACATCTTAAAATAAGAGGATGATGTCAAGATATCGAGGTCAGTTCTAACACACGACATTCACCGGGAATAAAGATTAACTTTTAAGGAATGACATCAAACAAAATATCCATAGATTGTAGTGAGAGGCTATAAACTGGGAAAATGATCCTTCCATGTGAACTTGTTTAAAGTAATCTATCTGAAAATTATCTATTTGCAAAGAAATATTGATCAGTTGCTCCGACAGTTGGCCAACTTTAACTAGTTCACATGAGAAAAAGGAATCTTGGAAACTAGTCAACATTTTGGATGGAGGAATAATTTAATTTGGAACAATACAGTACTTTACCAATGTTTTCGAGGATCTGAGATTGCTGTTCTCACAGGCGATTTATTTTTTAGTAAGCTGTACTCAGGAAGCATCCTCATGTTTGTGTCCAAAATGAATATGCTTTTTAGAAATGGAGTCAACCCCTTAACAGTCCTGCAAAATTATCCAAAAATTCCAATCCAAGAATATGGACGGTTTTGATCTCTTTTGAAATGTAATACATTACGATTGGCCCAAAATAATCACTGCAGATGCTACTAATATTAAGTAATCTGAGTTGGAGCACACACAAATCAGAGGTTTTTATTCTCGCCTGTATTTTTCCTTTTGCATTTAAATGCCTGCAGATGAGTGTAGCATGGGCATCTTAGCTGGAAAACAGGGGATACAATAGCTTGAAGCATTACCTGGTACCTTGTCACAAATTTTATCACAATCTGAAACACTAAACATTGTCTTACACCTTTTTCTAATGGCAAGTCTAGGCCTTTCCAAAAGTGACCATTTGGAGACGACCAGTTGACAGCACTAAAATCTTTACAACTGTGTATTTTACTTTCAGCATTTTTCTAGACATTTTGAAAGAGTTTTAAATTTTCGACTTCTCTTTCCAGAAGTCAATTAATGATTGCAGACAATTGTGCCGAATAATAGTGCATGAAAATTAATAACAAGTGGTGTTACGGATGTTTATTTTGGGGTCTAATTTAATTCCACGATGTATATCTGCGTATTATTCTTATCAGATTTTATTGGCAGACCAATGTGTCAATCATCATTTGATTCGATTGCTACTGGCTAAAGATATTTGACCCTTAAGTAGGTTGTGTCTTTTTTTTTTAATTACAAGTCCTCAAAGGGTGTCACAGGCTAAAGATCATGAAAAGAAGCTTGCAATTGGCCGAGAGTGGTGTCAATAAAAAGTTCAGAGGCTAACTACCAAATTTGAAATCATCTGACAAGTTTGTTTATTTTTAAAGGGCAATTATCAAGCAAAAAAAAAAAAATGATTACAAGAAGTATTGTAAAACGATGCAGGAATGCTTTAAGGTGCATTTTTTTCTTATGCGTCGACATCATCGTGTCTTTTGGAGTTAATATTTAACACAGTTGGATTTACTGGACTATCGTGAATGTAACCAGACCATGTGTACAATTATTTCCTAAGTAGAATATCACAGCACTTTTCCGGTGAGTTGTACCAGCTTTATAATTTTCGGGTATCTTGTTTCAGACTGATGGTGATGTTTCTATGATGAGTACAATTTGACATTAGTGACGCGAGTACAAACAAATAAGCAATACTGAGGTATTAGTTATATTCCAATTGAAAGCCTTACCACTGACTACTGATACTAATACTCACTCTGTTTTTTGTCGCTGCTTGTTGTCAAACACTTCGTTGAGGTTGATGGACCTCTGACCCAGGAACTTGTCCAGCCCAACCAGGGACCGATGCATAACAATGAAGCAAAGCTCATAGACTTCTGGGTTGCCATCCACAAGTAACCCGGGGAGTTCGAAGGAAGCCTCTTCTCTCCAAACAGGGCTGAGCGTCTTCTCCGCCACGGAAGTTGAGTATTTTTCCTTCCCCAGCTGAATGATGGTGTACGCATCATTGGTGCCATTTTTGCCCTTCGGCTGTAAACCGGCAGCTTGGAGAACAGTGGTTTGGACATGAGTTGGAAACCACTTTTGAGACTGTTCAGCCAGTGACATTGTCTGTACTGGTTTTCCAATATATTCTTCTGCAGTTATTTATAAGTGTGTCATGTGTAAATACATATTTCACATTCTGTTATTCATGTTAGGCTTAGATACTCAGATATCCAAGCCACAGATTTCCGAGTCATCTGGAGGAGTAGAGGGGAAATCTAGCATTAACATAGACAACAACTCAAAACAACAAATTTGAACAACAAATTTTAGGATAGTATCAAAAAAATTACATACAAATTTGACACTTATTGTCATGAGCATTTATAAAAATACAAAGACACATTAGTACAGTTGGTATCAAATGCTACAACAAATGCTAAAGTATCAAATTCAACCTAGAACCTAAAAGTTTTATTTTAATGAGGGCTTACAAATGGATCAGCCAATGTTTGCGCTATGCCTTCCATTTCCTCATTACACGATGTCTGACCATAGCCATAGACCACAAGTGTAATGCAACCTCCATACAGACTAGAACTGGGCGAAAATACATTTATTTTGATTTACCTTTATATTACAACACAATATATTGTAATCGTTCATGTGGGGAATTGACTGCTGAACCAAAAATATATGCAGTTGTGTATTATCGGCTAAGCTTCTTTTAAACATGTACTAAATATATTAAATTATACTTCAGTATTAACATAAAATAAAGAACATACATAATCATTGTTAAAATACTACTTCCATTTTTGGACTAGCTGTTAAATTGGAATGGCGCAAACATAAAACTGAAAAATATGTATTTACTTTGTCTCCCTTTTTGTCGGTTCCCCAAAAATTGTTTGCTACTTGGTGTATTGTTTTCCCTTATTTTTGGAAGGTCATGTTAATATCGTAGGATGCTGTGTCATTATTAGGTACTAGGCAGAAACTAAAACATGATGAATCCTGCGTTTAGTCACGTAACGCTGCAGATTGAGGAGCAAAATTGTGTCAATTTAATTCTGAATACATGTACTCGCTGGGAAGGTTCCCTAACACTATTCGTCGAATTATCCATAGCGAAATAGGTTTTTGATTAATAAAATTACTTATTTTGTTTTTAATACAAGCGAGCAACGCCTTATTTAGCTAACAAATTACTGAAGTTAATGTATTAACACGACTTGTTAACACATTAAAAAAAACGATTTTCACGGATTTTTCAACCCATAATGAAACAAGCTACATATTATCAGCTAGGAAGGGCTAGCATCCGCACAAGTAGCTTTATGTATAAATCTTACCTCGGAGTCAGGTGGATCGACTTATCAGTTCATTGTATTCTAGCTCAATTAATACACAAATATTATGTATTTTCAAGGTAGATACGAGCAAAATATATATATATAAATTTCAGCAAAAGTTACTCTTTCTTTTTGCTAACAAATACTATCGGGCAAATGACAGCGTTACTTCCTGGTATGACGTCACTTCCGCCTCAAGTCGGCAGAATTTGAGGAAGTGAAGTGTAGTAAAAAAGTCCACGCCCACGAAAATAAAAGAATTCGGGAGTTATAAAGCAGTTATATACTGTACTACTAACCTGCAATTTGGTCAATAAGGATAAATTATGTTCTAGTAAAAAATCCCCCACTCCAGGCATCATAGTTGGATAAAACAAATTGATCAATACAGCAACGCGGCATGGAAAAGTCGAACATATGTGGCATGTGCATGGTGCAATGACTGATCAATACTTTAGCCCACACGTGATGATTTGGTAAAGGGCATTATTCAATAGGATTTTTTACTATCTTCATTTTTTTGTTTTATTTTAGTAAAAATACTGTATTTTAAATTGAAGCTTGGTCTTGTATTTTTGAATAATTGATTAAAATGAAACATGTTTTGACTTACACTCTGCCCCACAAAAAATATTGATAAGATTTATATATAAGTATGCACAGGGTTGGGTAGGGTTACTTTAACTTGATTACTTTCAATTACTTTTGGATTACTCCAATACCAAATATGCTAATAAAAGACAAAATAAATTAAATATGAATAAAATTGCTAAATTTTGTGCAGGCTTGGGGAGTAACAGAATACACGGAACGGCAAAAATGATGTTGGCAAGCTGTTTGGATTTATTTTCATTTTGTTTCTGTCGCATTTTATGTTAGTTTTGCCGGAGATCAAAGAGATCAAAGCCAGGAGAGAAAGCTTACCACGTGTTGTGAGTCATAATTTTATTCAAAATTAGTTTCTTTTGTCTTTTATCAGCATATTTGGTATTGGAGTAATCCAAAAGTAATTGAAAGTAATCACGTTAAAGTAACCCTACCCAACCCCGAGTATGCATTCGTTAAAGGACATATATCCTATGACAAAGCCCTTTTACAATAAACTGTAACTGCATCTTATCTTTGACACAACGGGGATGCTTTGTCTTATGTTTTGAGATTTTTTTGGAGTGGAGACGATTCTCATCAAGAAATATAACGTTCATCATCACCGTGCCTTTCCCAGGTAAATCAACTTAAAGCAACTGAAAATAGCAAGTTCAGGAGATGTATGTATACATATCTTCGCATTTCAAGATCTTGATAATGAACTATACTTATGCCTGACCATTGACATAGTGGCAATGCCTTTTCTTGAGATTTAAAAGTTATTTTGGTAGAGATGCTTCTTGTCAGGAAATAGCCTGCATTTTTCTTTAAAACCGCGCTTGTCTTGGGTAAAGCTTATGTGCATTCTGTACTTTGAGACTAGTTGCTTTTGTTCAATTAAAAAAAAACATCAGAACATATGATATATGTGACCATATGGCCTAATGAACGAGACGTCTGGCTTCAAAACAGACAATTGAGGGTTTGAGTCCCTTCATGGTTTGTTAGACAGTAATGCACATAGTGAATTATTCTGATTTTTAATGTAGGTTTCGGTTTCTACAGAGTTTGTGATTGTTCTCGATACTCGGTTACATGTGAGCTATTTTAATCTACGTTCTATTCCCGGACTTTGGGCAATTTTAAAATATTCAATTGTTACCCACACCTTTGCTGTTTATTACAGTACAAACTTGTTTTTCTTTTTTGATTTTCACAAGGACGAAACACATGTTGTTCACCTAATCCTTGCTTTCTCACGGTAAAAACTCCACTTGCATTCTGTGGATGGTTTCACACTACCAAATGAAAAATTGGGCATCTGTACTAAAGTATGTTATCTGACCATGTGGCCTAATGGACAAGGCATCTGACTTTTTGTCAGGAAATAACCTGCATTGTCCTTGAAAACTACGCTTGACCTTGGTAAAGCTTACGTGCATTCTGTGCTTTGAGACCAGTTGCTTTTACACGGTTGAAAAAATACATCTAAAATTTTAAAATATGTGTCCATGTGGCCTTATTGGACAAGATGTCAGGCTTCGGACCGGAAGATTGAGGCTTCGAGTCTCTTCTTGGTTTCTTACACAGCAATGCACATAGTGAAAATTTCAATGAAGGTTTTGTTTTCTCCAGAGTTTGTGATTGTTCTCTTTACTCTGTTACATATGAGCTTTTTTAATCAAAGTTTTTTTCTCGGACTTTGGGCGATTTTACAAAATGCACTTGTTACCCACACCTTTGCAATTTATTTCAGTACAAACAGGGTTTTTTGTCTGAGACAATTTTCACCAGGAAGTACCACCCGTTGTTCGCCTTATCCTTGCTTTCTCCCGGTAAAAACTCCACTTGCATTCTGTGATGTTTGTACACGACCAAATAAAAAATCGTGTATCTGTATAAATATATTTTATCTAACTATGTGGCCTAATGGACAAGGCGTCTGACTTCGGATCAGAAGATTGAGGGTTCGTGTCCCTTCATAGTCTGCTTGATATTAGTTTCTCAAAATGGAAAAAGCTTGTGCTCTGTCTCAATTCTGTTATTGACAGGAGTTTAATTTAATAGTTAAGTATCTCATATCCTCTTATTTTTGGCCCTTTCACAAAAAAACACGCCTCTTCCGGGTAAAGCCCCACTGGCATGCTCACAAACCTTCACTGTAATTGTTTGTGTGACCTTTCGGCCTAATGGTAGGGCTTTGGATTTCAAATCAAAAGATGGCTGAGTCATGTCGTATTATGGTCTACCAAGCAGCAGTGCTACTAATGCACTAAGAGGAAACTTTGTTTAAACCAAATAATGAAAGTACTTTTGCATTGGGTTTCGGAAAAGCACACCAAGAAAGACTCTTTAATGTATTTCCATATCCTGTTTTATTTTTCAACCAAAGTTTTTTTTTTTCATAGAAACCAAGGTTCTGGCAAGTAATACCCAACTTGGATACTGTCCTGGACATCTTGTGCATTTGAATAGTCATTTTCTTTAATAATACCAAATATTCCAATATCTAGGCAAATGTTAAATAGCACGGCACATATTTTGTTTGGCATACGATTTTTACTACTTTGACAATGTTCTTCAGGTCCATGTAGTCATGTGGCCTATTGGACAAGATATTACCCTCTTATTTGAAGTTGTAATAGTTTGAGTCTCTTCATGTCTGCAAAAAAGTGGTCAAAATGGTGCAGTAAGTGAATAGTGGTAAAATTAGACAGGTTTGGGTTTCACAAAGTGTGCTGGAACACGGTTTAACTACTATGAACATTTACATAAAAATATACAGTTTTAGAGGTTGTTGTTTTTGACATCTAGATGAAAAATATTGTCAATAGGTTAAGCAAATGATATGAATTCTAATATCAGTGTCAATGATAAAAAAACATGCCCTTTGACTGGTCAGCAACAAATCCAGTGTGCCCCCTACCCGCTACCAGAAGACATTTACGATGGGCTCAGCACCCCTACGACCCGAGTGAGCACAAGTACTTGGAAGACATGTGGCCAAATGAGCAACCAAAAAAAATCAGGGGTTACCTTATTGGTCTATCACACCACAATCCAAGTCCTCCAGTAAGCAAAGATGTGATTTAACAAGGAGTTGAACATCTGAAGAATCAGATTCGGATCAGAAGATTGAGGGTTCGATTCCCTTCGCATTCTGACGGGATGATAAATATTTTGCAGGTGCCAAATATGAACTGTGTTAAAACTTTTTTGTGTGTATAATTTGTAAAATACATAAAAAGCTCCACTGGCATTCTGTGCTCTTAGTGCGCACAGATACAGTACCACATGCACTTATTTAAAATGTTCTTTTCATTTATCTTGTATTTACTTATTATGAATCAAATGGTGCTTCTCTTTGATGACACAATAGTAATATTTAAGCAAGGGTTAGAATTCCAACATAAGGGTAAATAATAAATAAGATTTCATTTATTCAACACATTCCACTTCATAAGATTCTTAAAGTGATTTGCGTCGGATTACAAGTTCCAACCTCTCAAAAATGTTCTTATTTAAATATTAACCTCACTTTCTGAGTGACTTAACTAACCCCGTGGCGTTATGGACAAGGCATTTGTCTTTGAATCACAAGATTGAGAGTTTGAGTCCCTCCATGGTCTTTCGAATTGCTGTTGAATAAATCCAAAGCTAGTACAACTTACATGAAAAAGTGTTAGTGCAAGATCGCATAGATCGAACCAGTCGACATTGCTTCATCCTATGACTTGCTATGAATAGTCTTATCGTCTTATCGTGAAAAATAGATCAGTTTAGTGGTGATGTTTTCCATTAGAATAAAAGACAACACATTATTTCGACTGCAGCACATTGTGCTATTCAAAATGAAATCTTCCCAAAAGAAGCTTTTTGAGTTCCCGCCACACCCGCAGGGCTTAAAAAGTTCAGCTAATATATAATTATTCCTCCGGTCAGGCCATGCACACATTAGTTGGGTTTTAGTTATGTGACGTTTGCAAACTGAGCTGATTTTCAGGTAAGAGCTTGTAGCAAGATGGCCGCCCACTAAGATGAGTCAAAATGGGAGGATGTTGCTTCTCAATCCTTTTCGGCAAACATTACAGATATATTAAGTGGTCCACGATTAGATTTATTTTTCAATATCTTCTTCAACTTATATCGTCATATTTTGTGTATTCATAAATACTTCATCAAAATGAAACATGCGTTGACTTCTTTCCCGCACCAATATTTATCCAGGCTGCAGTTTCATACACGTACACACTTTTAGCATCAGTTAAAGGATATATATACTTTGAGTTAAGCCCTTCACAATTAACTATATGCATGGAATTGTCATTCTGTATCTTTGGTGCAATGACGAGGCCTCTTTTTAGACATTAATATAAAAGTTATTTTGGTGGAGACAACGCTCATCCGGAATTAGGACGTCCTTCTTACAAAAATAGCTTCAAAATAGTAAAGAAATAGCTCTGGCATCTGAACTTAATCAGTTTTTTTTCAGTTATTTTTCAGATTTCTAAGTATTTGTTAAAATTGAAGTGTTTTATATGTGCTATAATTGATAAATGCTAATTGCATCAACATCTCAAGCATGAAAACAATCTCCCAGTGAATGGTTTTCACGATTATTTTTACATCGGTTTTTTTGAGAGTTATTCAATGTGTCACTGACTGTTATTAATAGTGAATATTTTTCTTATTCTTTCCTAACAAGTACAAAATGTAATAGCATGAGTAATTTGGCTACCTCTGTCTCTAGCGCTGAGTTCATGAGTGAGTGACATCTTGTATGTACTTTACTTGAGAGCAAAATCATACAAACATGGTAAGTGCTTATGTCTCCTGAGTAGGACATGGAGGCACAGATAAGAGGTTCCCTTTGGATGAGTACAGATTTGATTGTCAGCCCACTTGACAAGTGCATCTTAACCAAACACAGCAGGCTCTTGGGTTTATCGCGCTGCTGTTTCCACTACCGATTTAAACACAATCGGGCGGAGGTGTTTGGTCTGGCCATTAATCAGATGTCGTGTAACTGATTTTTTTGCGTACTACATTTTTAAGCGAATAGCTAGTAAAATAATATCTGAATACAATGATGGTTTAACTCACTGTTGATTGGACAACAACTAGCTAAAACAGCTACTGTATCATGAATGGTTAGCAGGAACAGCTAGCAAAAATGGAAGGAGATACTGTAGGTGAGTCGCAACTTCTAACAATGGATAGGTTATCATAGAGGCAGAAGGAAAAAAATAGTCTGCTAAAAATAGGACAATTTATATATGTTTGCAAAATAGATAGTGGATTCACTTTTAGTAAATAATATGTGTACTGTAATCGCTTGCTACTTGGCGCTTCATAGTTTGCTGCCTCAGTGAATCTATCCATCCTCATCCATTTTCTGAACCACTTGTCCTCAGTGGGGTCGCAAGATACCTAGGGACAATTTGGACCGGCCAATTAACCTGACATGCACATTTTTAGAATGTGTGAGGAAACCAGAGTGCTGAGAGGAAACCCATGCATGTACGGGAGAACATGCAAACTCAGCATAGGAAAGCTGGTTGCTTGATTTGAACACATGACCTCAAAACTTTGCCGTAGATGCGCCAACCACTCAGCTCCCATGAGTCACGGATTAAAAAATATTTGAAAAAGTGAACTGCTCTCCTGTGCCCGTAATCAGGCCCCGGGACTGTGCATTTCCATCTCAAATAAACTCCGATCTTTTATTCCCCAATCACATTATGCTGCAAGTGGGGATTGGCAAAAAGGCGGGAGGCATGCTGGTTTGGTCCGCTTAAGAGGAAATGCATGGTTGTGACCACGTTCAATTGTTACCCACACCTTTTCCGTTTATTACAGTACAAACCTTTTTTTTTTTGTTTCGTTTTTTTTTTGTCTAAGGTGATTTTCACTAGGAAGTACTACACGTTCTTCACCTAATCCTCGCTTTCTCCCGGTAAGAAGGCCACTTGCATTCTGTGGATGGTTTCACAACACTAAATAAAAAATTGGGCATCTGTAGTGGAGTGCAGTATCTGGCCATGTGTCCTAATGGACAAGGCATGTGACTTCGGATCAGAAGATTGAGGGTTCGAGTCCCTTCATGGTCTTCTTGACATTAATTTCTCAAAAGGGAAAAAAGCTTGCTTTTTGTCTCAAGTCTATTATTGACAAGAGTTTAATATAAGTACACATTAGTTAAGCATCTCATATCTTCTTTGGCCCGCTCACAAAAAACACGCGTCTTCCAGGTAAAGCCCCAATGGCATGCTCCCAAACCTTCACTGTAAAATTTGAGGCATCTGAAATTCATTGCATTTCTATCTCAAATAAACTTCACTTCTGCGGCTCCGATCTTTGATTCCCCAATCACATTATGCTGCAAGCGGGGATTGGCAAAAAGGCGTGAGGCATGGTATTTTGGTCCGCTTAAGATGAAATGCATGGTTGTGACCACGTTCAATTGTTACCCACACCTTTTCCGTTTATTACAGTACAAACCTTTTTTTATTTATTTTTTATTTTTTTGTCTTAGGTGGTTTTCACTAGGAAGTACCACATGTTGTTTACCTAATCCTCGCTTTCTCCCGGTAAGAAGGCCACTTGCATTCTGTGGATGGTTTCACAACACTAAATAAAAAATTGGGCATCTGTAGTAAAGTACAGTATCTGGCCATGTGGCCTAATGGACAAGGCGTCTGACTTCGGATCAGAAGATTGAGGGTTCGAGTCCCTTCATGGTCTGCTTGACATCAATTTCTCAAAAGGGAAAAAAGCTTGCTTTTTGTCTCAAGTCTATTATTGACAGGAGTTTAATATAAGTACACATTAGTTAAGCATCTCATATCTTCTTTGGCCCGCTCACAAAAAACACGCCTCTTCCAGGTAAAGCCCCAATGGCATGCTCCCAAACCTTCACTGTAAAATTTGAGGCATCTGAAATTCAATGCATTTCCATCTCAAATAAACTTCACAAGTGCGGCTCTGATCTTTTATTCCCCAATCACATTATCCTGCAAGCGGAGATTGGCAAAAAGGCGGGAGGCATGCTGTTTTGGTCCGCTTAAGATGAAATGCATGGTTGTGACCGCGTTCTATTATCCCCAATTGACATTTGCAGAGAGCCGGGGTCAACAGAGAGCATTTCTCTTTCTAGGCCAGGCTGCTGAATCAGGGTAATGTGGCACACTTAAAATGAACTCAACTGTTTTGGCGTTGATCCATTATCCACGGTCAAATAGGACAGAGAGCAAATATATTTCATGCGTTGCTGTGTTGTTTTCCTGTTCTGAATAGCACCTGAACGGCTGTGATTCTTAATCCCAAATTGACTATCGCTGAGAGCAGTGGCCAGCAAAGCTCGTGTTTAAAATGTGGGGAAAGGGTGGACTACTTCACAGATTCTCACATGTTGTGGTGGGTTCTGGTCCCCATCAATCTTGGCAAACGAGGGATTTCGGTACTGTATTTAAACTAAACTATGATGCTGGTATTTGGACGAGTCAGTATGAAAATGCATAAATAGAATTATAGTGTTTGAGAAATACCTGTCTCTGTCTCACCGAGGTTTCCAATTTTGTCTACATGCTCAACCATATTGGAAGTGGCATCTCAGGGCTGCCTTTGTCTAAACTACTATATTTATCATTTAATCAAATCTAATGTGTCACGTTTCAAAAGTAAATCCAGCCAACGAATCGTCCATCTGCTCAAGAGAACAAATTTACGCTGCAAATGTAAAGGTTATGTTCTTGTACCGCTGTTTTAAAAGGCCTTCAGATTCGTTTACATCCCAAATACATTTCAATGAAAGAGGCAGAGACACACAAATCACCCTGCTTTTTAGATTTTTTGGGGGTGGGAATTCATTGATATATAGATGCAGATGTGCAACTCCAGTGTGAAGAGGCAAGCTAACACAGGCCACTAAGCCGGGGCCTGGCGACTCCCTAAAAGTCTTCTTTTCCACCTTTTAACCCCTAAAAAGTATGCAGGGGAGGTGAAATACGTTCAGCTGTAGTTTGATCAAATAAAAATGCTTAAAGGCTTTTTCTTCCAGTCCTTCAGTATATACATAAGAGTACCCAAATGCTGCTGTATTTCATCGAAGGGTCGAGGGGAAGCAAACATGTAAGGAAAGCCAGCTCAGGACAGTAAATGCAAACAAAAACTAGATGGGTTTTTAATGACCTGTGGCAAAATAGTCCCCTGGGATCTATTTTAATAAACGGCTCATGTGGAAGTGCTGATGTTTGTACAGGTGCAAGGTCAGGTTATCGCATTTTAGCCGTAAATATGACAGCAGCCTACATAAAAAACCCAACCCGAATTTATTTCAGATATTTAAAAATCATGAACATCATTATCATTACTGTTTTTATGTAATATTATTTTTATATTTTATTCAGATTTATTTTTTATAGTTTAATAAACCTTTAATAATGACTTTAGGAGAAAAAAAATTACTTGTCCTTTCAATTCAGTAACATGAATTTGGGAAGCAAGTCCTCATAGAAGGGGGTTCGAGGGAGGAGGGGCGTGGGGGTGTGGGTACGCATATGGGCATCCCTTTATAAAAGTGTACATAGAACATGCATTATAAATGAACTATTTTAGGATAGACACACATTGAATGCAAAATTGACTAATTTGCGAAATTCTCAAAAAAAGCTTTTTAACATTTCATAAATCAGGTTTGCAACGGATCAAACAACTACAGAATACTACGTGTTTCTCACAAGTGTCTGCAAAACTGCAAAAATATTTGTGGTTTACTATTTTGTGTCGGTTAAAATGATGCTTCCCCAAATGCAGTCATTAGGGAAGGGCAGTATGATGCACCTTTGATTCTGAACACTTCTTTGCAGATCTTTATTGTTTTTTATTTAAAGAAATAAAGAAATACAATTGGATATTGTGCAAAAAAAGGGTAGTTTACCGACCTAAATCCAGGGTTAAAAATTACAAGTGAGATGTTATCGTCATATGAAAACAAGTGGCAATATGCATTTGTCCTCAGTCTTGAGAAAACAGGTTGGGATAATGAGTATTATTCAACTCATACTTGCAGTAAAATACATATTTAATATTTAAAAATGTGATTGATTTGTATAAAAAGCAAAAATATGTAAGTTAATAATTTTTAAATAGGAAAATATACTGTAACCTATATTCTAGGTGTTGATTTCATTTTTGATCCATTGAATGCAAATTCTAATTAATTCTTTTAATACATGCAAAGTATGCCTGCATGTACGTGGCACGAGCGTGTAGATAATAAAAAGGATAACATTCGCATGCATCAAAACCTTCATCATATTTTTGAATTTGCTTACACACACACGCATACACACCTTGATGCAATAGAAAAGAGTGGGCAGTATCCTTGAATTTACAAGCTTTTCGTGCTCGAAGCAGAATGGAATCGTCTTATTACCAATTTCTACAAGGCTATAAGCATCCCACACAGCTACTCATTTCCTTCGCCTTTATAGCAATTTGCTTAAATTAAATATGAAAGAGGCATTATATCACTCGTACAAGCATTAATGCACTTTCCTTGCATTAAGTATGTAAAAAGAAAATCTAAAATTATTCAAAAAGGATCTCAAGTAACTCATTCCTGGAGGGATACATAAAAGAGGTTTTGTTTTTCTTTTAAGCAGTATTTAAGTTGCTTGTATGCAGATTTATTATAATGTTTTGTCCAACATGATGAATATATGGATAGACAACAATGTCAGAAAATGTGGTCTTTTGCACAGTATGCACATATTATATTCAACTGGATTTAAAGTTCTTTTTTTTTTTTTTACTGTTACATAGTTTGGATAATATGATGGCCCTTTGCAGGAAACATACAGGAGAGCATTTCTTTAAAGAAAAAAAAAGTCAAATAAAATGAAGATAAACACTTGTAAAAAAAAAGAATATATTGGTAGATAACAATAAGCATATTTTATCTCGCAATATATATATATATATATATATATATATATATATATATATATATATATATATATATATATATATATATATATATATATATATATATTTCCTTATTCTTATTCCTTTTAAAGGTTTTTTTTTCTCACGGTCGAACTTATAAGAATAGATAAAAGGGGCATTGAAAAACTAAATAAATGAGTAAAACCTGTAATTGGGTTTTTATCTATCCCCAGTTTTGTAATTGAGTACTTGCAGTGACAGGGATCATATTAGCTTATATGTAACACATAGTAACCAGGCACCGTTTTGGGAAAAACCTTAGATAACAATATGTTTTTTGTCTTTATTTAGGATGTACTTCATGCAACAAGAGAATGTAAGGCCTTGTCCCGAAAAAGAACAATAAAATTTTTTTGAGGAAAGACTTCGTACTTCTAAAAAATATGTAATCAAAATACACTACAAGTACATCTCATTCACAACCCGGATCTTTTTTGACCAAAAAGACATACATTAGCTGCTATGAAGATATCTAGTGACTGAGTATAGTGGTAGATTGCTATGCCAGCATTCTGCCAAAGTTGCTGTGTGCGTTGCCGGGCTGCTATTTGCTGCAGTGCCTGACATCAAATTTAAAATATGATCGTCTACTAAGAAAAAAAAACGTAGCACAGATGGCAAAAAAACAGCATCTGCTGGCCGTGGTCAGAAAAATGGGTGCACGCAATTTGAGCAGGTTGTAAGGTGTATGCTCCCTGTACAAGGTTTAACAATTTATTTTCACATTTCCATTCTTCAATATGCCAAAAACAAAAACAAAACAAAACATTTTTGAATGAAAATTAAAAAAAATCGCATTACATAAAATAAGTCCGGCAGGTGATTAAAGGCACAATTGTGGAAGTTTATTTTGTTTATGTATTAAGTGAGTGTGCACACTAGGCCATAAAAATGTTATTGGTTTAAACTGAGACCTATGTAGAATAGATTTAAAAAAAACGACCTTACATTTGTAATGCTATTACTGTCTCACAAACCAACATCAAGTGGAAGATCTCCTTAACTGGTCCACTTACAACCGACCTAGATAAAAATAATAAATGATATTTGATGTCTATAGCCATCAATGGCACTGAATATATTAAAAGGGCTTTAAATTTGTATTTACACTGTGTATCATCTGACCAGTAGATGTTGCTGTATTGTGTAGTGCAACTGAAAACGAGCGCTTCAAAGCACAAGGAAGAATACAAAGTACAAAGACATCAAAGTGACCAAAACACACCATTGTTTTTATCATTTTTTTGCCTATGCTTGCAAAAGTAGGTATGCATTCCAGCAAGTTTGTGGACAATCATGTCAGCTACATGTATGAAAGCATCACGTTATGTAAAATAAATACAAACATTAAATACAAAAATTTCAAAAACGCACGTTTATGTGATAGTCCATGTATTTTTGCTTATTATTCAAATGAATATATACATATATATATTTTTCTTTTTCTTTTTCTTTACCACTACAAGGTGCCTAATAATAAATGGTGTCACTTAAAGAAGAGAGTATCACGCACACATCTTCACCATCAACAATGTTTTTACTGTATTGAATTTTAAATGTTTGAGTTGTAAACTGTAAATTAACTAAAGTGAGATATATATATATATATATATATATATATATATATATATATATATATATATATATATATATATATATATATATTTTTTTTTTTTTTTTTTTTTTTTTTAATTGATATTATTTTATGCATTCCTTACTATTTATTAGGGTTTGTAGTGTTTCAACAGTCCCTTGATCCCCTGCAGGAGTATATGAAATGATAACAGTTTCACTGTAAAAAATAATACCGTTTGTCATCGTCTATATATAAGAGTATGTGACCTCACTAAGTGGACTCAAGGGAATATGTCCTTTTTCTGCATAGCAACTTGAAAAGAATTATAATGTGTTTGTTAGTGTGAGTCTCAGGATCAAGTTAAGGTATCTGCAACCCAAATTCCCCAGAGTGGTTCCTCAGTCGGGTCAGATACTCTGTCGGTCTTTGGACATCCTTCTTGCTCCTCTTACCACGCCAAAAGCACATGTCTCAAACACGCTGTCTTCTCCGTACACGATAACTTCATATGAGTTAACGTGTCTGCCAGATGTTTTGATTTTAGCTACCACGTGTTAAACGCAATCTCTGCGCAGTTTCCACAGATTTATAGGCCATTTGTATTGCGATTCGTACAGAGGACAATGATTAAAAGTTTGCACAGGTGCTATTATTTTGAAAATGTAGTTTATGAATAGTTCATGTGAACATTCATTTATTCAAGTATCTGTTTGGTGGTGATTTACCTGTGACACCCGATTATTTTGCCACTGTCAGTGAGAAAACAAAGGTCAAAGCCTGTGATGGAAAAACGCTCGAACGACGTTTCATTCTTGTGTTATATCAACCACAAAAGGTTAGACAGATGACATTAAGCAAAGCTGCCATGTTTGATTGGCAATTTGAGGCTCCTGACCTTTTGTGATGTACAGTTGCTACTCCCTGATGGTATTAAACAACTCTTTACTAACGCTTTTTACGGATAGTTTTTCATTCAGGCAAATGTCTCAGTTGTTTTTTCTTAAAGGTCTGTTAGACAAGGAATAAAAGATAAAGAACTAAAAACATGTTTGAGATTTGAAGTTTTGCTCATTTAGTGGACTGACTATCGTGAACATTGGGATCTGTCAATGATTGGAAAATTGGATAATAAAGCAGTGAGAATATGGAAAAATAATATTGACAAGCAAAATGGCTTCGTTTTGCTTGGCCAATACAAGAATGCAATCGGTTGCTATGAGTGGTCAGTAGACGGGAGCTACAGTACACAATTTGATGGCCAGAGGAGGTTAGAGAGCCCATGAAAGCAGTGCACACAAAATCAGATGTTTTGTTGGTATTTATTGGGGGTGCCTTGACACGAAACTTGGCTAAAAAGACACTTGCATAGCCAAAAGTACTACTGTGTAAGTTTTCACTAAAATCAGCTCAGCAGTTTTGGAGTCGATAAGTCACATACAAACACAGTCACACAAAGATCGAGATTTATGAAGTAGTCTAGATAGATTGCGATTTGATGTTTTCTGAACAACTGCAAGCATTTGTAGCACGAAAAAAAAGCAATCACAGTGTCACCAGAACTGTAGATGGGCAGCCCAAAGAAAACTAGAACAGTCAATCAAAGGAACCTTTCCAGAGCTTTAACGCACCAAGAACTCACAAAAAAAAAAAAAAAAAAAAAAAAAACAGAAGCAACAACTTCCAAGACTGTGGATTGAACACATCAAAACGATATTACACAAATAGCCAGTTGAAACTTAATTTGTTTTTATTTTTCACCAAGAACTCTGGGGTAAAGTGTCTTAAAGTCTAGTTGGCAAAATAATTCCTCATGGGATGACTTAAACTTGATTGAGCACACATTTTACATACTGAAAAGATCCCAACCCTAAACACCCTACAACCATCAGTGGTTCAATATATTTGTGTACACAACTAGTTATTCCCTAGCTTCATTCTTCAAAAGATAAAAATAATAAAGTTATTTTAGATTTTTTTTTTTTAAAACAAAGTCAGCAAATTTAAAGGGACATGCAAGGGCTGCACTGAACATGCCCATGAGCTTTTATATTTGGCAAAAAAACACATATTGTCAGTGACATACATGTTTTTATTTTTTATCGTATTCATATACAAGTTGGCCAGTTACCCCACCCCCACCCAAAATAATACTTAACCCAGTGGCAAAAACCTGTGACCATTTTAAATAATATTATTCTTATTTTGAGCTTTTTTTTCTTCCCAATAAAAAACATATTTTTGAATATGTTTCCAATTTTAGCAATTTATTTGATGAAATAAGTAAATAATCCATAAGTATTTAATGTTATTAAAATTATAATTCATTTTCCAAGATAAATAAAAAAAACATCCAGGATTCTCTTTTAAATTTTGATTATTCCAAGGATTTTTATGTAAAGAAAAAAAAGAAAACATTTATCGTATTTAAAATGAGCAAGACGATCTGTCGATATGACAATATGTATTTTAAGAACAATTTTTTTTTTTTACAAAAAAGGCCCTTGAAATCCAGAAAAAAAATTCTTATTGATATTGGAACATGTATTCATTTAATTTTGTATAATTATTATATTTAGTCTTTTCAATTTAGAAGATTTGTTATCATTTTTTATTAAAATATTTTTTACTTAATTTTTATTTGAAAAAATGTATCAAATAACAACACACAAAACAATTTACCTGATTAATAATTGATCTTTTCAAAGTATTAGTAAAATAGAGAATCAGCAAAGAAATTAAACATTTTTATGGTAACTTTGGTAAATAGTTCTTGACATTGCTCATGGAGTCCCGTGCACATTAGCACATACACAAATACTCTCCCTTAAAAGTATTGATTCAATGATCAAAAGTTGCCTTATCTGTAAAACGAATTAAAAACGTTACATAAACTCTTGTTGTATTTCAACTTCAGGGTTCCACCCCCATAATTGGTGGCCTCCCTTACCCTTACATTCCACAATTAGGCCTTACACATTTTTTTCCTCTCCATCTGCAATTATGTTAATTTTTTGTCATTTTTCCTTACGAAATGTCGATTTGATGCTCATCATACAACATGCCATCTCAATAACTGTTTAGAATATATCCATATGGATTGAGACGTTCTGTATTCGACCAATAATTCATGAAATTAATAATAGGAATAATAAAAAAACTCACTATTGTCTGGATGACCCCAAAATTTAAAAAATGTAGCGTATATGTTATATTATTTACAAACAATGGGGAAAAATATTTTCAAGTTTGGCATTGTTGACTGGTTTATTTGAATTGTTGAGTGAATGCATTTTTACACCTGAACCTACCCGCCACACTATACAAAATCAACACTGTCTTCTAGCAGCGGAGGGAGAGCATTTGGATTGCATCGGTTTATAAAAATCTTAACTTTTGATAGAAATGACCTAAACGCTCATTTATTTTCACATACTTCAGAAATTTGATCCAACCCGCATGTATGTTTGATACGCATGACCGAGTATTTTTTTTTTAAATTTGTACACTTCCAAAAGTTGAGACAAACTTAATATCTACTAGAATTGTCCAAAATCAGAAATCAGAATCCGACCAATAGCATCATAATATTTTAATACTTGATATTGAGTATATACACACTAGTAGCAACCATTTGGTTAATACTATAATAATAATTATGATATCATCACAAAACGTAAAACCCGCTGTTGGGTATTTTAACCCTGGTTACACCCACATTTGCCTATGTGCGCAAAACGGGCGAAATTGGGGATAGAGGGCACACACCCGACTGACAGACCTGAAACCCGTCTTCTATTTCATGCAAGGCAAATGCTTAATCCATGAAATGTGTGGGTTGGGTGATTAACAGACACACGGCAGCACTGAAAATATATTTGCTTTGAAATTGCAAACTATGAATAATTGGCAGAGAAAGGAAGCCTGCATAAATGTAGAACTTGGAATCACTGTAATGAGTAATTGCATTAAGTGAAAATAAAGTGTACTTTTGTTACTGGCATAATTGGCTTTTCAATGCGGCTCTCGCTGCTTTTTGGAGTGATCCCTCTAGCTCTCTGCTAATAAATGCAGCCCGCGTGCTCCTGGATATGCAACCCGCCACCAGTCCACTGTCAAGCTAAAAGAGTCAAGATATATATGCTGTTTATAAATGTTCTGTGTATATCAATTTCAAAATTGCTACTTTTTTTTTCCACACTTTTTCCTTTTACACACTATCCGATAGCAGCGTCAGCCATGCAAGGCAACTACCTGCTATCGGGGGCCCAAGGACAGTTCGACATATAACTCGGAGGAGCCAGCAATCGAACCTGGCTTTATGGACCAAAAGTTGTGATTTTTTTTTAATTAATTCAAACCAAATACTCTTTCCGGCTGCTAGAGGGCAGTGTTGAGTTTGGCTTGCGTGCTGAGTTGGTTCAGGTGTAATTTGCATTTACTCAACATGAAAAAAAATTTCCTTGTTGTTTGTGAATAAATTGATTTGTTTTAGAAAACATCCCTTGGCATCTGTGATAATAATACGTAATGTAGGTTACTAATGCCGGCTAACTGATATTGCATAACACTGAAACCCAAAGTTAAATATTTGGAGTTGACAGTCTTTTATTCAACCGGCCTGTCTGGATCCAAAGCCCAGAGCTGAGTTTGACATGCCTTAGACCTTTTATTCATTCCATATTTTTTTGAAACAAGCTGGATTCATTCAAATATATATCAAGTTAAATTATTCATTAGAAAAATATTAAGAAAACCATAATATTTATCCTGCCTGTGAGAGGCACGGACAACACAACACACAAAACAGTTCTGGCCTTTCACAAACAGCCAGTGAAGCCCATTTGGACTTCAATGAATTTTTGTAGTATATCAGAAGATATTTGAGTGAGTCCTTGAAGCCAAGAAGAGTGAGGACGACTTAGGAAAATCCGGGGGCCAAATAGGTGGCGATTGGCAGACAAGGATGAAGTCATTAACTGATGTAAAGGCCGCAAACAAGACGCCGGAAAAATCAAATCTGTCGGCAATTAGAAAGCGGCTTAACGGCGCTTGTCGGCGGACAATGGAGCGACAGAAGAGGCGCTGTGCAATTATCAGAGCCGATAGAGTACCTTTATCTAAACAGCAGGTTAGTTGCCCAATCTCCTCCTTTGTCACTTGTTGCATATGTGAAAGGGGCACCACTTAATCCCAACGGTATTATAGCCGCTCCAATAAGTGGAGAGTGCAGCTTTTCCGACAATAGCCCCAATAATCCAAAGGGGGTTGATCTCATGCTCTTGCTATGCTTACCGATCGGGATCCCTTTACGTTTGAAGCCATTTAACCTCTAGGTAAAAGGGAGGGCTCGATTCTAAGCCAACAGCGAGGCATCACGCTCCTTGAGAAGGGAAGGGGAGTTATTCGACAAGTGCCGGTCCGATTTTAGAAAACGGTGGGTGGTAGAACGTCTCATCTTGTGAGCTCATCAAGAACTTCCTTGTTTGGGAAAGCTTGCAATGACAATTCATCAAAGCAATTTGGGTTTATTTAGAACAAGGGGTGGGCAAACTACAGCCCGGGTGGTTATATGCGGTCCGCCAGGTTTTTTATTTTGGCAAAAATAGTCAATATGTAAATGTAACAAATATTAGCTTTAGGTGTTTACCATTTTCGTACAAAAAAGGTAAACAAAATACAAAATATTGTTGTTATTTTGGTCTCCAGGGTCACTTTGTGAGTTTCTCTAGCCCATAATTTTTTTTTATTTTTCATGAAGCCTTAATGTGATATGGCAACGGTTCAAATAGCTGGCTAAATTTTTTTGTACTTGATTTATACATTTAAATTGCACACAAAAAATGAACTAGCCCTATATAAATACTCTATGTTTTACGTTGACTATATCTGTGTATTATTTGTTAATGCAACATCCATTGCAGCCTGGTCGTCCTGGAAGGAGGATTACCTCATGTGAGGTCCCTTCTCAATGTTTGTTCATTTTCTTCATGCTGAAGTTTTGAGATTTTCCTTGCCCTAATGTAGGTTTTAGATCAGGGGATGGTGTAATAATAGTCTGTGGTTTCCAATAATCTGTCGTCTGTGCAGCCCTTTGAGACTCCTTGTGATTAAGGGGTATACAAATAAACATGACTTGACTTGACTATTGCATTTTAAGTTTTTTATTGTAATGTATATTATCGAATTTAGTGCTATATATATATATATATATATATATATATATATATATATATATATACATACATATGTAGATGTCTGCATATATATTTATTCATAGATACAAATAATACAAATTAAATATATCAACATAGTCATTTTCCCCCATGTATTGTTTACCAGCTTAGTAGCCTAGATGGTAAGGCGCCCGCTTTGAGACTGGGAGGTCGGTGGTTCGCGCCCCGGCCGAGTCATTCCTAAGACTTAAAAAGTGGTCGGCGGCGCCCTCTGTTGGCTGCGGCTGCATCGGCTCGCTACAACGGGTCAGGTGCAATCGACATTTCGTTCTGTGTACATTGTTACACAGAATGACAATACAAGGAAATTATTATTATTATTATTGCCAAATTATTGGATTTTTGTCGGCGAACTGTTTTCAACCCAAAGTTGCCTGCGACTAAAAAAATGTTCCCACTCCTATTTTCGAAGGTAAATGACAAGCCTAAAGAGACAGTGTTGTATTAACACCTCCCAGTAGTACAGAAAAGTACTTTCAGTAAAAAAAAAAAAAAGGTTTAAATACTAAGCAAAATACGTAAACTATAACGATATAAACGTGCATTCTTAAATACTTGTAGGTCGAGAAATTTGTATTTCTTTTAAGTCACACCTAAAAAGAGCTGAAATACTTTTCTGCAAAAAAGAATATATATTGTGAAGGCTAAATACTTAATCAGAGAAAAAGAATATCACTTTGAGTAATAAGCAACAATACTATCATATGAGTATTTTTAACATACTCGTTAGTCAAGACATTTGTATTTATTTTACATATTATGAGACTCACATAGAGAGAACTGAGATGATAGCCAGCCATCTTGCTGTTAAGGGTACCCCCAAAAACTAAAAACCTTGGAAACCTTATGAGTTTGGCACAAATATGAGAATAAAATGGTGCAATTTTGTGTCGTTTTGAGAATTTATGATATTGATGATGGGCAGCTTGGCGGGGCAGTGGTTAGCGCGTATACACCACAGTTCTGAGGTCATGAGATCAAACCTCCTGTGTGGAGTTTGCATGTTCTATCTGTGCTTGCGTGGGTTTCCTCCGGGCACTCCGGTTTCCTCCCACATTCCAAAAACATACATATCAGGTAAATTGGCCGGTCCATATTGTCCCTAGGTGTGGATGAGCGAGTGAATTGTCTGTCCCTGTGTGCCCTGCAACTGGCCGTCAACCAGTTCTGGGTGTCCCCTCCCCAGCACCCCCGCGACCCTACTGAGGATAAGCGGTACAGATAATGGATGAATGGATATTGAAGATAGTTTTTCCTGATTTTAATATAAATGTTATTTTTCTTACTTGGAGAAAAAAGTAGTATGTTTAGTGAAAAAAAAGAGAATTATTTATTTAAAGAATTATTTGTAATGAAAGAAAATCAAATGAGCAATGTTATCTGTCAAAGGAAGACGGAACAATCTACTCCAAGATATATATATTTTTTAATGTAATTTATTTCCACTTGGACTTTTTTACAGTAACTTACAAAAAAGCTGCCAATCAAGTTGATAAGGTTTACCACAAAAACTCATTTTTAACATGTTATATTTCCCCACCGGTTTGCCACAAAAGGTAAACACATTTTCAACAGCTAATAACATTAGCACTTGCCAGGTACTACAAATACACATCAGGCGGCAAACATAATTTTTATTTGACAAACCCAACAGGAGAGTTCACCAAATGAATAAAGTCGATCTCGACACACACAAAACCAATTTACTGATTAGTTGAATAGAAATAATGACGTATTTTTAATTTTGAAGGCTTCAGAGGAAGTTAAATGCAGGATGACAAATTTGCGAAATCTTACAAAACTTGCTTGCTGACACAGGAAGAAATATATGAATATATTCAGTAATTGGTAAGTAAATTAAATTAGATCAGGTTCTCTGCTATAGTGATTCAATTAAAAATTAAATTGAAACAATTATGAAAATTGTTTTAATTAACTTTTAAGAGAGAAACTAATATATTTGCAGCGTCAGATCGAGTCAGCGGAGATAAAATGACAGCCATTACAATGAATATGCTCTTAAAATTGCTTGAGCAGCTAAATAATAGATGGAAAAAGTTTAGGGTGAGTTAAATAAATTACTTACACATTTGTTTGATTTTTTTGGTTTACAAGTGGGCCAATTAAGCCGCAAACATTTTTAACCCAGTGGTTGAAACCTTAGCTCATTTCAGGTCATATTAGTTATACCTCAAGCTATATTTTTCTAGTAAAATAACACAATACATGTTTTAATGACTTTCTTTTCCTGTATTTTTATCAATGTACCTGGGAAAATAAGATAATAATCTTTATGTTTTGGTTTTTACTTATTTTCCAAGGTAAATAAGAAAAACAGTAATTAATTTTCATAATTTTATTTTATATTATTTTATGAAAGAAAAGAAGAACCATAAATAAAAGCAATACTTAAAGGTACAATGTATAATTTAAACAACTTGATGTCCCTTTAACGTTATAGGGCAAAATAAAATGAGTGTTAAGAAGCACAAAGATAATACAAACGAGCAGCAAGATGATGGATAATTTAACAGCTCCCTATAGATGAGGCTCATGTTATCTATCTATTATATACATTCTGAATTGCGCGCGTGTGTGTGTTCCTATGTGGCTTATAGACTCCGAAACGGCGGAACTGATTTGCAGGTAAATTTACACAGTATTACTTTAAGTCTCCGAGAGTGTTTTTAGCTAGGTTTGGTGTCAAGGCACCACCATTAAATGCCAACAAAATCGATAAACATTTGCTTTTGTGTACAGGCGGCACTGGAGCTCTCCCTGGTGGCTTCCTGGTGCTTTTTCAACAAACCACCCAACAACCTCGATCAACTAGTTTGCCCAGCAATGCCAAGCTTTTATCCTTGTGTAGAATAAATGCTAGGTTCTTAACCTATAAGTATTTTAAGAAATGCATGTTTATATGATAGGTTAAGCATTTTTTGCATTTTATTTAAACCAGTACTGCTTATCAGAATCAGCTTCATTATCATTGTGTTGCTACAACAAAATTAGAGTTGCACTCCAGTTGGCAAAATAGTTAAGTCAAGTCAAGTCATGTTTATTTGTATAGCCCTTAATCACAGAGTCTCGAATAAACAAATAACAAATATAATGAATGCAAATATACAAAGTATTTACCCCCAATCTTAAGTATTTAAATCTAAAGTGAAAACGTAAAACTGTGTTTCACGTGTCCTATATATACTTGTGTTTTACTTTTAATGAACGAAGTTATTTTTACCGCTAGAAGGTGCTAAATAATACACAATGTCCCTTTCAAATGAGGAAAATGTCAATAATGCAAGAATTGTCTTTTTATTTATTTATTTGTTTATTTATTTGCAGTTCTTGGCACCACTCTTCTCAATCACTGAGAGGGCATGTGCAGCGACGAGAATGTAGAAAATAAAGAATGCGGAGGCGTCGCCAGTATTTATGTTCCAGATGTAGGAATTATAAAATACAGTAAATCAGTAAAGGCCGATTAGTCCTCCTTGTGTTGTCAGCGATGTAAATAAATCACTCAAAGCAGATTTATAAAGATTAGACTGTTGCATAAATTATGTGTATATATAATTTGAGGGATTTAATGCAAAATTAACATAATACCTAAACCATCTCGGAGCACATTGGTGTTTATTGTGACCTTAAAACCTCAATGGTCATAAAAAAAAGAAAACATCTCTTCATGTGGATTTGTGATGAAGAAAAATAAATATAAGAGCAGTTCCACCTTCATTTGGAAGAAAATACATGGTATGTCTGATTGGAGGAGAATCGGCGGTCACGGAGAACACATGAGGAACATTGTCTGGTTCCGTCAGAATGCTTTCACAGCTTAAAGACATTTATTGAGAATTCTGGTGATTGACAGGAGCGCTCTCTCCCACAATGTCTTCTTTTTGCTCTTGCATTCCTGCTCGGCAGCTGCTTGCCCGGTTGGAAGAGATGAAGGCGAACAAGGTGAACTTTTATGCGCTTTTCAATGCGCTTCTCAGCACACATTTTAGAAGTGTTATTTTGTGACACTGCAACATGTGTAAATGAGGTCAGTGGATAAGTAATAGTGTTTTAGGATATACAGTTTTCTCTTAAGGAATGTAAATCTTTTTTTTCAATGCAGCCTCGCAAGTTTAAACGTTGTGTTGTAACTCCTGGTGACAAAAAAGAAAAAAATGGGTTGTTGATTAGTTAATATTGAATGGGAATCAAGCAGCAAATTACATCCGCTCTATCAAACTAGGGTGCTGCCAATTGAAAATGACGTTATGACTGAAATAAAATACAAAAATATATGAATTTTTTTTTTCTTATTTTTGTCTTATTGCCTTAACTCATCTTGAGTTAATATTGTATTTGTATCTTTTAGTATTCGTGATATTATTTTATGTATACGTGTATGAAGTTTCTTAGTTTCTATTTTTACGCTGGTGATTTTGTGGCCAGGGAATTAAGAATTTCATTGTGCAGGGAATCGTGGTTCTTTACTGTTCATATGACAATAAACACTTTGAATCTTTGAGTCCTGAATCTTGAACATATAGATGGGGTTTGTGGATGGGTAGGTAGGTAGGTAGGTAGGTAGGTAGGTAGGTAGGTAGGTAGGTAGGTAGGTAGGTCGGTCGGTATGCAGGTAGGTAGGTAGGTAGGTCGGTCGGTATGCAGGTAGGTACATAGGTCAGTCAGGTAGGCAGGTAGAAAGGTTGGTAGGAAGGTTGGTAGGTAAGTCGATTGTTTGGTCGGAAGGTAAGTAGTTAGGTAGATCAGTAGGTCAGAAGTTAGGTAGGTCGGTAGGAAGGTTTGTAGGTAGGTAGGCCGGTAGGTAGGTAGGTAGGTAGGTAGGTGGGTCGGTCGGTAGGGAGGTAGGTAGGTAGGTAGGTAGATAGGTAGATAGGTAGGTAGGTAGATAGGTAGGTAGGTACATAGGTAGATAAATAGGTAGGCAGGTGGGTAGGTAGGTAAATAGGTAGGCAGGTAGGTAGATAAGTAGGTAGGTAGGTAGGTAGGTAGGTAGGTAGGTAGGTAGGTAGGTAGGTAGGTAGGTAGGAAGGTAGGTAGGAAGGTAGGTAGGTAGGTTGGTAGGTTGGTAGGTAGGTAGGTAGGTAGGTAGGTAGGTAGGTTGGTAGGTAGGTAGGTCGGTTCGTCAGTCAGTTGGACGGTCGATCGGTAGATATTAAGACTTTGTTTAACTTAATCTATTAAGACAAATAATACTTTGAAAAGGCAAACTTTACCAATTAAGAATAACTTCAATCGTTATTTGGTGACATTATATATGAAAAACATTTTTTTTTCTTACAGAAGTGATAATTTTGAAATCAAAATATAAGTTACTATTGATGGTATTGTTTTACTATTTAAATCAAAGAAAATATTTTTATTGTATTTTATCATATTTAAATTCTTTTTTTCAATCAAATAGGAAAAAAAACGTACAACTGTCATGGCAAATGGCAAAGCATTTCGCTTACATTTTCTTGTTTTAAAATAAATTTTAAAAAGAGTACGATAAAAAATATCTTAAAGCAAAAAATATCTTCGGAATTTTTTTTTTAATTTTGCAACCAGGAAAACCAACCATCAACTAAACAACCAATCACAGCTCAGCTTGTGAATACAAGATGAAGTTGGAGCATTATTGGTTGTGAGCAAGAAGGTTCTATTTATATGGCCATAAGAAGCTAGATGTAAATGTAAAAGAATCAAAATATAAAAAAAAAACAATGTAGAACTTACAGAAAATTCCAGGATAATTCCTAAAACAAAAATGATGTTCACTTGACTAGCTAGAATGAAGTTTTTGAGTTTTTTTCCCAGCAGCGAGTGAGTCAGAAGCACAGCGGAGGTCCGTGCAGGTGGCACGGTTGCTTTGCCCGCCCGGGGGGTTTCAAACCCTCCTCCTTCATCCTCCCCCCTCTCCACAGGTGCTTATTAGCACATATGAGCTGCCACATGTTCCCTGCCTGTGCACCGCCCGAGGGTGCACAAATCAGTCTTGGCCCATAATCTTCACAACCTGACCAGGCCCCGGCTGCCGCTCACAGGGGTTTGGGGGGTTGCATATGGCGGGAGACTTTACCCGCTCCAGCAGAAGTACTTTTTTCTATGTCAGGCATTTCCAAGCATATGTTGTTTTGTTTCCGTGAGCAGGTCAGGTTAGCTGGTAAGCAGGGAACACTCGGAGTTGGAGCCGCCACACTTAGTGTACTGTAGATCTGTAATGTCAAACTCACATACCTGTCAACTTTTAAGTTTTTTACCTGTATTTTATACATTTTTTGGTCATTTCAAATTGTGTATGCCATATCTGAGGTAAAATCTGTCCTAAAAAAATCCAGCCCGACCCGACCCAGGCCTACGGGTATTAAAGCCCGACCCAGCCCAAGCCCCGACCAATTAACTTGATTCGCAGGACCGAGCCCGAAGCAAACATGAAATTTGATATTTTATTTTTGAGAACAGGCAACATGGCGGGGCAGTGGTTAGCGCGTGTGCGGCACAGTTCGGAGGTCATGACATCAAACCTCCTGTGTGGAGTTTGCATGTATTCCCCGTGCTTTCGTGGGTTTCCTACGTGCACTCCGGTTTCATCCCACATTCCAAAAACATGCATGTCAGGTTAACCGGCCGGTCCAAATTGTCCCTCGGTGTGAATGAGCGAGTGAGTTGTCTGTCTCTATGTGCCCTGCGACTGGCTGGCCATCAGTTCAGGGTGTCACCTACCAACTGCCCGAAGATAGCTGGGATGGGCTCCAGCACCCCCGCGACCCGACTGAGGATAAGCGGCGCAGGTAATGGATGGATGGATTTTCGAGAACTTTGGAGGAGGAGAGGTGATTTATGATAACAAATTAAAGCCTGTCTTTTGTAACGACATGTATGCCAAACAAGACTATAAACATTTTCATATTCTATATTTCTGTATTTGCAGAGGTTACATCAACCGACAATTTTCCGTCATAGACAGATTTTTTTTAAGAGTTCACGGAAAATTTTAAGGCCTTCTGTTCTTTTAATGGGTAATTGACCCTTAGTTTTAATTTTTCTTTTCATATTTTTCAACGGCAAAGGCACGCGTCCCTGTAAAAAACGGTCCGCCACCTTTGGAACCCGACCCACCAGTTGAGGAGCGCTGTTGTAAATTTAATGCGAAAAAAGATGTTGCACACCTAGCTGGAAATGTGTGACACCTGGCCGGCATGACAGAAACACATTGTCATCTTAACAGCCTCCCCCTCTAACCGAGCAGGGGGGTTGCGTTCTGCCCCATGTTTGAAGTGAGCATATGGTCGCGGCATTTGCATTTAATGCCGTTCAGATTACTTGTTTTAACTCGTGCTAAACACCTCGCTCGTTTGGGCTAATTTGATGAGGTCATGGGATGACCCGGTGAACCCGCCTCCATGTTCTTTAAGTGAAACCAGATGAGTCTAAAAGCGAGAGGAAGGCGGAGGCAGATGTCGCCGTGGCTCTATTGGACCAATAACTGACGAGCTTTGCAACATCGTCAGATCATCATCTATGACAGGCAGTGTTTGGCGCATTACTGAAAAAAAGTAAATAGTTACAGTTACTAGTTGCCTTATTTCACAAGTAATTGCAAAAGCAGCGCGTTACCCTGAAAGTTGCTAACTAGTTACAAATTACCATATAAACTCTATTCATGAATGTCTCTACATATGAAGGTTTTAGGGTAAAAAGTACTGAAAAGGGAAAACACTGCCTCTTGTTAGTTAAAATAAGAAATACAGTACAGTATGCGCTGCTATTCGCAGCTCCTAGAGTTTCCCAAAATAAAAGAACTGGCAATTGCTTCAAATACAGTGCTCCCAGCATGCGCTTCGTGTCAATTCAGACTTTAGAAACCAGGAGGAGGAGTGGTAATGGCAAGATAGCGGGGAGGACGCAGCCATTATTGAATCAGCCCAAATAAAAGTGATTTAAGCAAAATTCCATTAAGTTTTGGAATTTTTGGAAATGAATCCCCCGGAAAAAGTGTTGAAAAGTTCATTGCTACATCTGCCCCTCGCATTTTCGACGAATTGTCATAAGCAGACGTCATTGGATCAGTTTTTCAATAAACACGATGCAAAAAGATAAATGAATAGTTTAGTATTCCCTCTATTCTTTGAATTTTTACATTACAAGCCTGACATTTTATGTTTATTGTGCAGTAATCTAATTTTAACATGTATTTGTTTCATGTTCTGATGCTCTTTAATGATTTTTTGGAAATATTTAATTACTGTACTTTTGCAGTGCTTGTAACGGATTAGTGCATTTACATTCAGAATGTGTCTCTATTTGCAAAGTTTTCAGGTTACAACGCTACTCCCCGAATGAATTAAATTTGCGACTAGAAGTACCACTGTATTAACGTATATACTCCCTAAAATTCCTTCTGCATAGCCACACAATGAAATAAATCATAAAATAAATAAAAAAAAACATGTATCTGTGGAAGCGGTGAAGCATTCATATTTCCTGGCCTGTGCAATCTTGAGAGCTTGCAAACTCACACACCCGAGACACTCTATATCTATTTTGTCTTTTGGCTTCAAACCACTCAAAGATTTGTTTTCTCCATTTATGGGTAGTGTTTAAGATGAGATTTTTTTCTCAAAGCATGGTGTTTTGCAAAAATAATCTTATAAATAAAGAGACCAAAATTCAGCACTTAGTTTGCTGTAAAGTATGTGGTCACGTTTCCCACATTTTGTTTTTCCTGTATAAGCCACACCCGCTCCTCACGCACTGCCTGCCATTCAGTCCATTTTCTTAAGGTACCCTCTCAGTACTTTTTCTTACTTTTCACCAGTTATCTTACTTTTTCCATACTTCAGTTTTTTTCATAGCTGTTTAGTCTTTTTTAGCATATTTTGTGTGTTTTTTTTAACTCAACCAATTTTCGGTAGTTTTTTTCAAATTCTTTATGTTTTTTTTTACTTTTTCTATACTTTTTAATACTTTTCCATACTTTTAACCACGTAGCCCCCGAGCAAAGATGTGTTAGACACCCCTCGTAGCCATTTTGGTGGCATCATCTTTCCTAACAAAGGCAACGCATATACATACATTGACAACTGGATATATTTTTATACTTCTCCATTTATCAAATGAAGTATTTTTTGTCAACATAGTAGCAGTGAGGGGCAGCACGGCGGCGCAGTGGTTAGCGCGTGTGCGGCACAGTTCTGAGGTTGTGGGAACCTCCTGTGTGGGTTCAAATCCAGCTCCCGGCCTAACTGTGCGGAGTTTGTATGTTCTCCCCGTGCTAGCGTGGGTTTCCTCCGGGCACTTCGGTTTCCTCCCACATTCCAAAGACATGCATTTCAGGTGGATTGGCCGCTCCAAATTGTCCCTAGGTGTGAACGAGCGAGTAAGTTGTCTGTCCCTGTGTGCCCTGCGATTGGCTGGCAACCAGTTCAGGGTGTCCCCTGCCCACTGCCCGATGATTGCTGGGATGGGCTCCAGCACCCCCGCGACCCTACTGAGGATAAGCGGTGCAGCTGATGAGATGAGATGAGTAGCAGTGAGGAAGATTTCAAAGATAAAAAAAAAAAAGATCTTAAGCTTGAAAGGTTATTTTCCGATTGCACAGTATTTGGCAGCGGGCATATTTGTTAAAGGGGCATTTGATGTCATTGCATTGTGTATTGCAGGATTCACAAACCTTTTTGAAGCCAAAGGCAAAGGGCTGCCATTTTGAAATTAATTTCTAAAATAATAACTTACTATGTTATAACCATGGGGGTAACTAGCTCGTTTTGGGGGTGCTCAAACACCACCAAGTTCAACTCTAGCACCCCCAAAAATTATAGCATTTTTAAAATTATTTTCCTTAATAAAGGACAGGATAGGCTTAAATGTAATGAAAAATGACAGCTAAAATATTTGAAAAAGTCAAATGAAACAAAAATGTTTAGTCCGTTTGATTCCTAGCACCTCTCCTCTTTTGCTCAGCTAGAGTCTGTGGAGGCTCCAGTGTATTATGGTGTTATTATGGAAGCCCAAGAGTACCACAATTCAATAAAAAAAGGAACATTCAATTAACAAAAATGGCCTTAAAAGAAACATTGAATTGATAAAAATGGCCTTAATATGAGCATTCAATTGATAAAAATGGTACGTAGAATACAAATTCTTGAGCAAAATATTTTAATAAGAATGTCATCATAATTTAATTTTACTTGTTATATCAGTAAAATAAAAAAAATGATTTTAACCAGCCAGTCACTCTGGGTGCTTAGTCCCTTCTATAGGTGCTTAGTCCCCTCTAGCCGAACCTCATGCTACATGAAATAAATAAATTTGAGTATTTTTTAAAAATGCACGTTTTATAATTGCTCACGTATTTATGCTCATCATTCAAGTTAGAGAAGATTAGAAGATTTTTTTACAGCTAAGAGGCCCTAAATAATACACAATGTCCCTTTAATTCAGTTTTTGTGGCCAGGAGAGGAATGGGCGCGACCAGGCTGTACTTGCCCAAGACACACCACAGGAAATGGTGCCCCTATGACCCTAGTGGTTAAAAGATCCAACCAACCAATCAACCTATCCACTTAATCTTAATATTTATTGCTTCTTGAACATTACAGACAAAAGCATTGTGCAACTAATACTATTTTTAAATCCATCAAATAAAATATGTTCTAAAGACCAAGGTGAAAAAAATCCGATCCTCAAAATGGTTCCTCAATGTTGCCCTTGCATGATGCAACACACACATGCACACAAATGTCCTCCACTCAACATGAAAGGCAGTGAGAAGGAATATAAAAGCCCTCTTATGGAATGCTAGCGAGTGTGCGGGCAGCAGCGCTGTGGCTCCTTTCTATGGCCGCAAACTCGAGTGTGGACCGGCCTTCGGAGAGGAGTCCCATGCGGTCTGAGAGTCTACATGAGAGTCTACATTTTGCTAACCTCCAAGGCCACCGCCGCCGAGGCGCCTCAAGAAAGAGCCCTTCTCGTGTCAAAAGGGGGGAAGCCATTGAACTGGAGAACTGGCCCCTGGCGTTTGATCAGTTCGCAAGTTACAGTTTTGCTAAGGCCCCATTGTTATGCAAATAGGAAAATCTTCAAACAGCCAAGAAATGCCGTCTTTTTCGGATGTGCCTAAATAGGCCGTGCTTTTAACATGGCAGCTTGTTTGAAAGCCCTTCCAGAGTACTGAAAGGCACGCTGGGCTCCAGGTGTAAGCGGTCCCCTTGAAGAGTTTCAGTCCAGAGTTTTGAATCTCAACTGGAAAACACATTGACTACCAATTAAGGGATTAGGCTCAAGTTTTTCAGAAACCTTGTTCTAATTATCAAATATTTCCCAAATTTCTCACAAGGCTTTGTCACAGTTAAACCTTATCGTTGGGGCAATACAGAGGATAAAAGGTATTTTTTGGGAGAATATATTGTATACTTTGTTTAGAATTGTACCAAAATTATACATTTTCTATGCATTTTTTCCATAATTTTAAATTGGTTAAAAAACATTTTCCATCTGTGGGTATTTCAAAAGTTATACAATCAATAAAGCAATTTATTTTAAGAAGAATATATCATTTGTAGTCACTGAAAAAACAGTGGGCGGCCAACAAATGCCTACCGAGTCTTGGATACAGATGATATAAACAGATACACCGTTTTCACACCAAGTAAAATATGTAATTGTTCTAGCTCAACGGCTGGCAACCTAAGATGTTTAAAAAAGGAGTAACAGACCAAAAAAGAAAAAAATCAATTCAAGAGAATAAAACCCTATTTGGAAACCCTTAACATGCTGTAAAACTCTAATATCAAGCCCAAACCAGAGCTCAAAACCTTATCTGGATTCCCTAAAAATGCTTAAAAACTTCAAACCTAATATCCAGCCCAAACCCACTTTGAGTCCCTTGGTTCAAAAGGCTTTCTACACCATTATCATATCCAAACGCCAGTTTAAAACGCTAGCCGGAAACCATAAAAAGACTTGATTTAGTAATATCTAGTCCAAACACTAGTTCAAAACCAGGAAACCCTAAAAAGGATTGAAAACCAGAATATTAATCCCAAACCCTAATTCAAAACACTAGCTGGCAACCCCAAAAAGGCTCAAGCCCGGACCCACTTTGAATCCCTAGCTTCAACCCCTTAAAAGGCTTAAAGACACTTTAAGCCCAAGCCCCAGTTTTAAACCCTTCCTAAAAACCCCAATATGGCTTTAATTGCTGAAATATAGCACAATTCCCTAGTGAGAAACCCTACTGGAAAGCCTAAAAGACTTTAATCTCTCAAACCCTAGAGCGAAAAACTAGATGGAATCGCTAAAATGACTATTATCAATTCCATAATGAATAAATATGTAAATTCTAGCCAGAAACCCTAAAAAGGCTTTAAATACTAATATAAAGCCCAGGCCCAAGTTAGGAACCCTATCAAGTCTTTTAAAAGCTACTATCAAGCCCTGAACAAGTTTGAAGCTGTAGATGAAAACCCTATCAAGGCTTTAAACTCAGCATAATGCCTAAATCCTAGTTCAAAACCCTATCAGACAACCCTCAAAAAGGCTTGAGAGCTTTTTAGGGTTTCAAACTAGGGTATTGACTTGATATTATGGTTTTAAAGCCTAATATAAAGCCCAAATTGTAATTTGTAACCCTATCTAGGAACCCTAAAAAGAGTTTAAACCCTAACATCAAGCCTGTTTCAGTTTTACAGTAGGAATTGCTACGATAATTGTATGATTGACTTACACATGTGTTTAACAGTTGTCTTGCTGGATTAATTTGAAAACTGTTATTCTGCGTCCAAATAGCCATTGGCGTTTGCATGTTTTCGATGTCTTTGCCTTTTGAGTGCAAAATATTGGGAAGTAGAGGGCGTGGAGGTTGAACCAAACTCCCTTCAAGGTTAACTTCCAGCTGAACCAGCCAACAATGCTAATGCTAATCCTTTCCCCTCCAACACGCTCTGACCTCACCCAACGGCTTGTAGGATTCTGCTGAGAGAGCCAAACTAGGGGCCCGCCTCGTCCCCTAATTCAGGCGGCCCACAGCTTTCGGATTATCTCCCAATTAGCACCAATTGCACTGGACAGCATTAATTTAATGTTCTCTATACATTTTTAATACCATTTAATTTTGCCCTCTCTTCTTCTCCCTCCTTCGCTTTGGCCTAATCAAGATTGTCAGCACTCTTTCCCCTTTTCTCATTTAAAATAAAAGACTCGGGGTTTAATTTGGCTTAAAGCGGCGTAGAATGTGCTCGCAGGCACCGCATTTGTTGGAGGGAGAGGGAAAAGGGAGAAAATCATTTTATGGGAGATAGTGTGAAGGACTTCAATGAACGGGCCGCGAGCTGGCAAGCATATTAGCCGCAAAGTCAGTTTTAGAAGGAAGAACGTGTTTTTCTCACGATTGTGCCCCCTGCAGTGGAAGAGTTTGCTGGGTTTGGATTAGGAGACTCCATTACATTACCCTAATAACTGGATAAAGCGGCCTCATCCAGTGCAACTGATCCTCAAGTCTTAGCGCCCGTGGCTCATTACAGTTTTTTGGCGGCTGATCTCCAGACAGTTGATTTCCGACCTTTAAAAGGCTTCAGAACACTATAATCAACCCCAAACACCAGTTTGAAACCCTAGATGAAAAACCTTGGAATGCTTTTGTGGTAATTTTGTAATATTTATGTAGTAGTATTTTTGCTGTAGACACACAAAGGGACAATAAGAACACAGTTGGCACCAAAGAAACATGTTTTCATTAGTTGCACTTTACTTGCTATTATATATATTATCATTATATTTTTATATTTTTGTTTGGCGGATGAAAAAGCTTGACGGGCCGCATGTGGCCTACTGGCCACAATTTGCCCAAACCTTGGTCTTGGTCTTGGTTTCAAGCTAGGGTCTAGAGTCACTCTAGACCCTAGCTTGAAACCCCAATATCAAGCCCAAACCCTAAATCAAAACCTTAGCTAGAAAACCCTTAAAAGTCTTTAAAAGCACTAATATGAAGCCTAAACCCTATTTCGAAACCAGCTGAAAGCCCTAAAAATGCTTGTATAAAGCCGAATCCTAATTTGAAACCCTAGCTCTTCTGTTACTTTAGGCTAATAACTTGATAAAGCAGTCTCTGCCAGTCCAACTGATCCTCAGGTCTTATTGCCAGTGGCTCATACAGTTTTTCAGAAGCTGATCTCCAGAGAGTTGAATTCCTACCTTTAAAAGGCTTTAAAACACTACTGCAAAGCCCAAACCCTAGTTCTGGCATCCTTAAAAGGGCTACAACCAAGTTCAAAACCTTAGGTGAAAAACCTAAAAATGCTTTGAATCTAAACTTCTAAATGTATCTAATCTAATTTATGTATGTGAGAGAGTGTGTTTTTCGTGTGTGGTTTTGTATGCGACTTATAGGCTCCAGAACAGCTGAACTAATTTTTGTAAAAATTCACTTAAACGTACTTTACCTTTAAAGTGTATTTAGCCATGTTTTGTTTCAAAGCATCCCCAATAAATATAAACATAATCGATAAACATCTGTTTGTGTGTGGTCTGCTTTCATGGAGTCTTTTACTCCCTACTGCAGCCAGACTGACTACTGCACACCCCGACCACCAAACATTCCAAGCATCCAAATACAATCTTCCTATGGCCCAGCAACAAATGTGGCCAAACCCTAATTCTACACAATATCTGAAAACCTTAAAAAGGCTTGACATGCTCGTGTAAAGTCCAGTAATGTTTATTTGTATAGCACTTAATCACAATCAGTCTTAAAAGGTTTCACAGACCACAGTCTCTTGCAAATGACAGACTAATATTACACGATCCCCTGATCTAAAACCTACATGAGGGCAAGGAAAAACTCATAAACCTTAGCATGGGAAAAATGAAGAAACCTTGAGGAGGGACTGCACGTGAGGTAATCCCCCCTTCCAGGATGACCAGGCTGCAATGGATTGTGAATTAACAAACAATAAATATAAAAATGAAATAAAAATAATTAAAGTACAGTATTAAATATAAAATAAAAAATGAAATAAAAAGGATGGCCAGGTTGCAACGGATGTGGCATTAATAAACAATACACAGAATGAAAATATAAAATGAAATATAGGTCATTCATAAACTATAGAACAGTGGTGGCATTAATCAAATAGTTGTTGTGCCTAATCATAAAGAAGGGAATACTCTAGACCAGGGGTGGCGAACAAGTTTGGCACAAAGAGCCGACATTTTTAACTGTAAGAGTCAAAGAGCCACACCACGCACTGACCTGCTATGACAGACAGACACACACAAACACAATTAAAAACATATTATTTCTCATAACTCACTCCTCTCCTTACAATACAAGTATTGCTATTGTGTTGATTTCAAGGAAAGTGTCCACCCTCAATACACACAAAAAAACTGAACATGAAACAAGGCAAAGAGCCTGTTTAAATACTAATATAATGTCAAAACACTAGTTTGAAACCATAGTTGGAAACCATAAAATGGCTTTAAAACCTTAATATCAAGCCCAAACCCAAGTTCAAAACCAAACCTTAAATGAAAAACCCTGGACATATTTTAAATACTAATATAATGTCCAAACACTAGTTTGAAACCGTAGTTAAAAACCACAAAATGGCTTTAAAACCCTAATATCAAGCCCAAACCCTAATTAGAAACCATAGCTTGAAACCATAAAATGGCTGAAAAAAAACCCATAATATCAAGCCCAAACTCTAGTTCAAAACAAAATCTTAAATGAAAAACCCTGGACATATTTGAAATTCTAATATAATGTCCAAGCACTAGTTTGAAACCATAGTTAGAAACCATAAAATGGCTTTAAAACCCTAATATCAAGCCCAAACCCTAATTAGAAATCATAGTTGGAAACCATAAAATAGCTAAAAAAAACATAATATCAAGCCCAAACTCTAGTTCAAAACCAAACCTTAAATGAAAAACCCAAAACATTACATAGGGTCCAAACTGTAGTTTGAAAACATCGTTGGAAACGCTAAAAAGGCTCTAAAACCCTAACACCGAGCCTAAACCCTAATTCGAAATTTTAGCTGGAAACTGCAAATCTTTTAAAACCATAATATCAACTCTAAACCCTAGTTTGAAACCCTATCTCGACACCCTAAAACTACTTCAGATACTAACATAAAGCCGAAACCGTAGCGCTTCTATTACATTACCCTAAAAACTGAATAAAGCAGCCTCATCCAGTGCAACTGATCCTCAAGTCTTAGCGCCCGTGGCTCATTACAGTTTTTCGGCAGCTGATCTCCAGACAGTCGATTTCCGAGTACAGAAGACTGATGAAAAGGCACAGCTGCAAGAGGAGCTGCCCAAGCACGCCGCGAAACTTTCATCTATGAGGAAAAGTATGATTCAGGCGAGCCGGCGAGCGCCGATCCGCTTCCTGTGAGTCAAAATGCCGTGCAGCAAACCGAGTCGCTAAACACCCCACTCATTTCAAAAAAGGTGAAATGATAATATTTAGTCTGCTATGAGGGAATTTCCATTGAGGAGTGTTTTATCACCGACAATTTTGTTTGGTACTTAGGGATGATTGTCTATGTTCTAGCTATAAATCATCATAAACATGCTAAAATCACAAAGGGTAATTGCAGTCTGTAAAGTGCAAATGCTTGGGCATGTTGCATTTTGTATCAAGATGTTAACAACTATATCGTGAGCTACTTTTTGTGTCGTATGCTTTAAGATGTGTGAAGTAATTCCTCCATTTTCAATAGCGTAACGTTCCAAAAATAATCAGTGATAAGTGAAATCAGTGAAGGTATCTTATTTATTTCTTGACTATTATTATAAAATGTTTTATACAATGTTTAACAATACAACGATGAACAAATAAAAGTGACAAATACTGTATCTTTATAAAAAAAAAAATGTACAACCTTCTATGCTCACAGAACTGTTTAGCCAATCAGCATGCAGATAAGGATTCTTAATGTTTTTATTTTTAAAATTCCAATAATGCACATAAACAGGGTTTTTTTCATGACAATATGATAAATAAGGGGAGGAGTGTTATGATTACCGATGTGAATCACCTGTGCCCGCTCATTGGGCGCCAACCGCTGCGGGCTCTGATTGGCTCCCTGTCCCTACTTAAACCTACTCCTGTCAATCCCCTGTTGTCAGTCCGTCTGCAAACCTCTGTTTATACAAGGCAAGTCATCCGCCTGTCCCGTTTTTGCTCCCGTTTGTCTCCGGCTACGACTTGTTTTGATCCCTACCACGTCTGCTCTCCGAGTCCTGGCAATCGACCGTTTTTTTCCGTCCCTGACACGGCCATCGCTGGCTACAGAAGATCCACTTCCGTGTTTGGATCACAGTCCGAGTCCGAGAGCGACTTGCTTCCCGCGTCCAGCGAACACCGGATCATTGGCGCAGCCCTTCCTCTTTCTTTCAATAAAACTTGTGGTAAACGTTACGCAATTGGGTCCTGTTTCCGTTGTGGTCCTCTATAGTAGTCTTGTGTAGCCCAATGTAGTGGAGTATGCTGTTTCACCCTCAAAATTTTACTTAAGTAAAAGTAAGAAAGTGCTGTTTGGTAGAAATAGTCCTTAGGTATTTTTTTTTCTTCAAAAAATTACTCTCAAGTACATGTTTCTGAAGGCGGCATGGTGAATGAGTGGTTTGTGCGTCGGCAACCCTGTTCTGAGGTCATGGGATCAAATCCAGCTACTGGCTTTCCTGTGCAGAGTTTGCATGTTCCTCCTGTGCTTTCGTGGATTTCCAGCCGGAAATCCGGTTTCCACCCACACTCCGAAAACATGCGTGTCAGGTCCAAATTGTCCCTAGGTGTGAGTTGTCCGTCTCTTTGTGCCCTGTGACCATCTGGCAACAAGCTCAGTGTGTCCCCTGCCGACTACCCACTGCCTAAAGACAGCTGAGATGGGCTCCAGCACTCCCGCGACCCTACTGAGGATAAGCGGTGTTAATAATTAATGATCGATTGATAATAGGTATGTCGCGGCACAGCCGCTGAGTGTTTAGTGGAACAGTTCTGTGGTCATGGGATCAAATCCACCTACCGGCCTTCCTTTGCGGAGTTTCTAACGGTCACACCAGTTTCCTCCCACATTCCTAAAACATTTATGTCAGGTCCAAATTGTCTGTGTGCCCTGCGAATGACTGGCAACCAGTTCAGGGTGTCCCCTACCCTCTGCCCAAAGATAGTTGGGATGGGCTCCAGCACCCCCGCGACCCTACTGAGGATAAGCGGTGCAGATAATGGAAGGATAGATGAACGTGTAACAGAATGTGCTTGTAACCAGTTACCACCACCTATGATACTTACTACCAGACAATAGAGTCTCAGTTAATACGCCTCATGCACCTTGGATTTAGGGAATCCAGAAAACACTTTTCATATTATGAAACAGTGGAGGATTATAATTACAAAACCAGTTTTGCAACAGTAAATGTTTATCTTCACACACTTTTCATTTCAGCTCCATTAACAAAACATTTTTTTTGCATCTGCATGGTATGTTGGTAACTAAGTGTGTGTTTATAGTCACTGTTTTGTTTAAAATGTTGAAATTGTTAAATATATCTTGAAATAATTTTTTTTTGGCTGTTATTCAATTTGTCTCTTAATGGTTTATGAAAGAATTATTTAAAGAGCTCTCATTATATAAACATTTGTATATTGAACCATTGCTTCCATGTACTTACGAAAATAATGTATTTTTGGACTAAAAGGAGCACTATTCATTCATTATCTGCACTGCTTATCCTGAGTAAGGTCGAGGGGTGCTGGCGCCAATCCCAGCTGTCCTCCTTTTTATTATTTTTCCTGCTTGCTTTTTTCTTCCTTTTTTCTCTTTTTCCCCTTTATTTTTTTTTTTTCATTTCCTCCCAGCTTTTTCCTTTTTTCTTGTTTTTTTTCCTTTTTGTTTCTTCTGTTGACACCCTTTTTTCTTGCTGCTGTTTGAAAATGTTTTTTTTTGAAAATGTTATTCTTCTTTTGTTTTTTTTCCCCAGCGTTGTCCTTTTTCTTGCTCTTTCCTCATTTTCTTATTTTTACCTGCTTTTTCTTCTTGTTTTCTTTTTTTTCTGTTTTTCTTTAGTTTCCTTTCCCCAGCATTTTGCTTGCATTATTATTTTTCCCACAGAAACAGACAACTCACCTGCTCAGTCACACTTGGAGACAATTTGAACAGGTCAATTAACTTGTCATGCATGCTTTTGTAATGTGGGAGGAAACAGTAGTATCAAGAGGAAACTCCCACGGGCACGGTGAGACCATGCAAACTCAACACAGGAAGGCTGGTAGCTGGATTTGAGCCCATGACCTCAGAACTGTGCTGCAGACGCACTAACTAGTCACCTGCTGTGCCACCCTAAGGTATACCCAAAAAACTCAAATTGGCTGGAAATTTGAATGTGCGGTGGATAAAATTGGAAATGCAGTTATATTTAAATTATACTACATGCAGAACTCTTCTGCATATAGAGTGGTCTTCAAGTCCTCACTTGTAGCTTATATATTATTTGTTTGTTGCTAAATTTAATATCAGATGTTATTATGTTATTTTATGTTCTGTGAAATCAAACTATTTCAATTGAAATGCATATTTCAATGCAACCCTACCTTTTTTGTAATTTTAATCCCAAAAAACATATCACAAAACACTTTTTTGGGGGGTGCGCCTTATAATCCACTGAGCCTTATACAGTGTACTGTATATAGCTACTCTTTTTTGGTTTATCATCCTTCTGAAAAAAACGTAAGATACCGTACAACAAACTGTAAAGGAGTGCAGCAAAATAAAGTAAAAGCAGAAGACAGATAGATTACCATAAACCTTTAGTTTTTTTCCCCTTTTTTTGTATTAAAATGCAAAATTTTTGTCACCTTACATCAAAGTGAATGGATGTAGAATGACCTTCATTACAAGGTCTGAACACGGAAAAAAGTGCCGGCTTGAGAATATGGCAGAAGAGCGAGCAGATTTTGGTATAAAGCCGAGCTTTCTTTGATGTTAACTGTCCAGACCAATTAGGCCCGAGGACAGCAGTGAATCATGTCGCTTTCATGGATGGATTCAGGTTGGGGGGCGCTCTGCTACAACCGCGCACCGACTCCTGGAAATTCAATTAAAGCCCATTTTGAAATCAGAAACTATTTTCATTAACAGAACTTTAAAAGTAGTATCAGCACCTGCCGATTCTGATTATGGAGACCAAAAATGTGATCAAATGGGCAATATACTCAAGTCAGTACTCACTTCCTGCAACCGTATGGCTGTAATTACTTTATGGTTGTGTCAGTGAAATTTTCATTGGGTGTATTTATCTACATGGCTGGAAACCACTACACTTAATAAAAGGGTTTTCCAAACTACAGCCCAGGGTCCGTTTACAGACCGTTTGTCATGAACCGAATTATGAGGAGAACCAAAATGCGTGACGTTTCTCACACAAGCCTTTTATTTTACGGGAAATGGGGCAGGCATGCACGTTAGGCAGCAGTCTGGCGTGGAATGACAGGAAGCCAGAGGCAGACGAGATCAATACCAATTGCCCAGGCAGATATCGGACAGATGGGGTCGATACCGGACAGGACGGGGCAGACAGGATTGATATCAAAACAGGATATGAAAATTAAACAGGACAAACTAGACAGGAACAAAACTGGAGATCAATAATGAACAGGACAAAAATAGACGGCAACGATACCGGACAGGAAATGCCAACAGGAAACAGGACCGAGTCAAAACCCACGTCTTGCGGGGCAGAGGTTCGTTGATGGACTGACAAAGGGTGAATGAGAGCACTGATCTTAAATATAAGGGAAGCCAATCTGTCAACGAGCCGCAGCTGGCGCCACACGGACGGGGCCAATTGGGCGCCATGGCAACCGTGACACCATTGCCCACGGTACATTGAAAATATAAATATATATATATTATAGGTGGCATGCAATGCTATTGCTTTTGATAAAGCTGACAAACACTTTAAAATTAATAAAACTATGATCACTTTGTGAAATATGTCAACAAATATCTAAAATAGAAAAGAAATAAGTGTCAGACAACAACATATTTTAAATCATTTTTTATTGTTTGATCGATTCAAACATTAAGGGATATTGTGTATTAAGTGGCACATCCTTCTGGAAAAAACAAAGTAATTTATTGAAAAAGCAGGATTGATTTGAAAAAATGACAAAAAGTATTTACCGGTATATGAGCTATGATATACATTTGAATTTTTAAACACCCTCAGGTCAAGCCATTTGCATTTATTTTACAGACAAGATGATAAATGATGTGACCTGATTACCGTCTCGCTGCCAAGGGTACCCCCAAAAACCAAAATCTTATGAAAGGATGGGCATAAAAATGAGAAGACCAATGTTGCTGTTCGATCACTTTTGAGTCTCTGTAGGTTGTATTCTTCCTTGTGCTTTTTTTACCAGTCGTTATCAGTTGAACAACACAGTACAGTGACATTTAGTTGTCAAAAATACATATTGTCCCTTTAAGGTCCCTAAAATAAGGTTGTTTTTCTAATTGCGATACAAGAAAAATGGTGTGGTTTGATCACTTTAAGTCTCTGTAGTTTGTACCCTTCCCTGTGCTTTGTAGATTTCGTTCTTTGGTTGCATTGCACAATTCATCGAGATCTTGTGGTGAGAACGACACAGTGTCACTTTGAGATGAATGTGTAACATTTTTGTGATCATACGCTTGATAAAAAACATGATTTTTAAAAAAAATATATAAAATAATACATTTCATTCACTTTATTATTGTCACGTTATGGAACCAATGATGTCTAATGGTGCGAAGTGGTCACTTTATGGGTTTTGTAGTCGATAGGCATTGTGGAAAATGTAGTTCACGGGCAGCAGTAGCTCAAGAGGTAAAGAGCTCATCTTGAGATCAAGTGGTCGCAGGTTCGATTTCCGGCTCCTGCGTGTTGTATGTATCTAAGTTTCCTTGGGCAAGACACTGAATCCCTAATGCCCCTGATGAGCAGGTAGTTGCCTTGCATGGCTTGACGCTGCTATAGGTTAGTTAGTGGCAGACCTGCAGGCCACAAGTGTGACATATGTGAGTAAATGGAGTGAGTACTCCCTTAAGTAAAATTAAAAGTTCAATATTTCGTGTGGCCATCATAATTTTGCAGAACCACTTTAATCCTCCTAGCCATGGATTCCACCAGAGCCTCACAAATTGCCACTGGAATGCTCTTCCACTCCTGAGCTAGGGGATGTTCAAGATCTTGTGCTTGTCCACTTTGTCAGGCTGGAACATTGCCCTGTGACCCAGTTAACTCTAGTTTTTCACAGAAGATCCTTGAGTTTGTCCTTACCTTCATGAAATGTAACTTCCCAATTCCAGTTGCACTAACGCAGCCCCAAACCATGACATTCTCAACACCATGCTTAACTTTAGGCATGACACAAACAAACATGTTTGTACTCCTCACCTGGTTTCCGCCACACATGCTTCACACCATCTGAGCCAAATAAATTCCTCTTTGTCTCACTAGATCAGAGGATATCTTTCCAGTAGGCCATGGCCTTTGTTTGCACACTTCTTTTCACGTGTCAAAGCGATGTTTCTCCAGTGATGTTCTATTAAATATCATAATGAAATCTATGCAAAAATGTGAGGGTTGTACTCACTTTTGTGACTTACTGTATGTACATCATATATTATTGGTCAGGCTAGGTAGTATTTCTTCTTTATTTCATTGAAACTTTAACATAAACACTTTGGATAGCCCAATTAATTTTTTTGTTGGTCATCTTGCTACCGTTGGTACCCCAAAAACAGATACCTCGAGAAATGCCTGGCAAAGGAATGAGGAAATAAAATTGCAGTTTGATCAATTTGAGTCTCTGTAGTTTGTATTCTTCCTTGCGCTACGTCACACTGCTTTTTGGTTGCATGACACAATATGGTTACATTTAGTGGTCAAAAGCTACACACTGTGCATTTAAAGTCTCCCAACTAACGTACTTTGTTTCTTTGTTTGTTACAAATGCACTTCACAAACAAGAAACTGAAATTCAGTTTCCCACTCTCCAATGTGGTGACAACTATTGACAACAATAAAGTGCATATGCATGGAGTCCTGACCTAAAATAATACTCTGTAAAAGTGCAAGTGTCTTTTCAGCCAATACTGAAGTGAAAACAACTGACATATAAGACACGACATACAAAAATAAATGTTCAAAGCAGCAGCAAGTAGTGACAGCGATATAAATATCAACATATCAACAAAAATGTCAAAAATGTAAAAGGTAAAAGATAAATAGGTAAAAAAATAAATACAATCAGCAGGTTTGCAAGATGTTACGCAGTTGCGAGTGTTCATCTCTCTTCTTACAAGGTGTGGAGAGAGTTCAGTTGTCTCACTGCCTGGTGGAAAAAGCTGTTCGTGAGTCTCGTAGTGCGGGAGCAGGGGCTTCTGCATCTTATTCCAGGGGGCAGGAGGCTGAAGAGACAGTGTGCTGGATGGGTTGAGTCGTTGACGATGGAGATGGCTTTGCGGGTGAGGCGGTTGGTGTAGATAACTTGCTGGGAAGGAACTGATCCTCTAATTATCCTTTCGGCTGATCTTACAATGCCCAATAAAAATTACAAAAAAAAAAAAAAGAACGCCCATCAGATCGCAAATAAAGTCTCATCAAATGTGAATTGGGCCAATTCAGGTGAGGTAAAAGGTCAGGTCAAATCATTAACAACACAATTTCCCTTCAAAGTGTTAATACAAGGTCAGGTGTTATGGACTAGAAATATAGTTTCACAGCTGGCACATTCACTGTCTCCACGCTCGCTGTTTTTACTTGTAGAGTGAAAACAATCCTGCTGCTCCCCCCAAAGCAGTCTGCCGGGCTGACCTTGCCCTTGGGCAACACCATTGTGCAGCAACCCCAGCTGTTGTCACTCTGCAATGGCCCTCTGCCTCCTCGCCAGGCCCTTTTTTTTCGGGCCCCTTCCTGCAGGTGTGCAAAGGTCCCGGCTCTCGCTGTTTGATTATAGCGGCGGCCAAACAGCAAAGCTCGCCTCCACCCCGGTCCTGGGGGTTTGATTCAAGGCCCCCAAATGCCTTTTAGATCCCTAATCCTAAACACTTAAGCCCTTCCTGATGGGTTCAACTCCAGGTCTCTACGATTGAACCAATCCAAATAGCGAGAGCAACGAGGGGTCGGGTTCGTCCTGGTCCGCCTTTTGCCCCGCTTGGCTTTAATTCCACGTATGGAGCCTTTCCCACTGATCCAAGATCTACGGATGCGCACAAACATTTATGAAACTTTCTTTTGTGAAACCCTCCTGTTGTCCTTGGGTCAGATTGAACTGCCTCTGTGTTGTTAAAAATCCAGCAAAAAAAATCTCTAAATGATATTTTATTTACCTTTAATTGTTAGGATTTTTCCTCGCTTGGGTTAGGATTTTTCCGCGCTTGGGTCCAACAGTAGAAAAAAAATGTTTAATCACATTTCCATGCAAGGTGTATAAAAAACAACAAAGAGGGCCCTTAAAATGAGGCTACTTTTGAAAACGAGTCCTCCCTAAACAATCAAAACATAAGTAATTGTTTGATTTTTATTTTCAAAATATAAATATAAATATAAAAAAACAAAAACTTTTTTTTTTCAGTGAGTTTGATTAATTGCATCCTGTATGGGTTTTAGGCCTAAAAGGGCCAGTGTGTATTATTTGCCCACCAAAAGACATCGTTTCATGCAACTGAAAATGATTGCTAATTACAAAAGAACAAATCACTAAAGGAAATGCAACTTGAATATCAATAAATAACAATAGTATATGATCACAAAATATCTCTGTATTGTGTAGAATAGTGTAGTGTGTAGTGCGCCCAAAAATGTGTGCTGAAAGCACAAGGAATAACACAAATTAAGGAGACTGACTCAAAGTGACCAAGCTGCACCATTCTTCCATTTTTTTTCAAGCTATTCGTAAGGTTTTTGATTATTTGGGCTCCCCTTAAAAGAAAGATGATCCAACATTATGACAATTGTGAGGCTCATTTGATGTCAAATCAATTTAGATAATTCATATCCTACAAGTATTTTAAAAAATGCTTGTTTATATGTTTCCTTACCATTTAACTAAATAATACACACTGTCTCTAAGAATTTCTTGGCCACTTTGTATCCTTTTACATTTTTTATACGTAATCATTAAATTGTATATATAAAGAAGTAGCAACTTTTCACACGTTTTTCCCTCTTATGTTTACGTTATGGTTAGATTTGCCTTGTGCAAATCTGCCACCAGGTTGTTTTAATGTATATGCTAAGTTACAGAACATAACAAACTCTTAATTGCCAAATTTACGGAAAAACTGGATGGAAAAATGTTTTTTGAATTTTTAACATGTAAAACTTTAAAAAGCCTTTATCTTTGGTCACTAACATCAAAGTTATATTTGGATTATTCATTTTGTTACACAATATAAGTTCACATCCACTTTCACAGCTAATAGGTCAATTTAAATTGTTATAACTCTAATTGAGTAATTAATAAGACATTTAAAAAAAAAACACTAAAAGCAAACTGATGGCAGACAGCCTTTCTCATTTTAATGATGATTTTTTTACTAAGATCAGAAAAATAATCAGAAATTGAGAGAAATCCCTAATCAGATGTCCTATTAGACATTTTTACTAATTCCATGTATTATTTTACAGGAAATAAAATAAAGATATATAATGAAATTAGGCTATTTTTTTTAATTATTTTTTTTCGTATTTAATATTTTTTGCTCTGCACAGTCTTCGTAGGCATAACAATTAAGTATTCATATTTATATTGGGTTATTTTGGGTAGATTTATAGTCTCAAGATCACAATCACTGTATTTAAATCATAATAAAATAGTTGTCTTATTTTCACCAATTGCGAATGGAATCGATACAAAATATGAGGAGAACAAGTGGGTTGATGAGAACTTCTCTTTCATTGCTGTTAGAGTAAACATGGCCGTCCGGGCCTCCACCTGCTTCTGGGGCCTTGAGAAATGAACTTTTCCTGAAAAGTTTGCGACCTTTGACCGTGCCGAAGCAGGAAGAAGCTGCCGGCAGGCAAATGCCCTTCTGTGTGGCCGACTGCCATTTAACCCCATAATTGTTACAAGGCAGCTCCCGGCCGTCCCAAAACTTGCTTTCCGGAAATCACTCTTAAGCAATCAAATAAACGCTCATGTGGGGAATTTGCTGTGCCCTGGGCAACCACATTTAGCTTCTCAAACAGTGATTACAAATTAATTGCTTGGACATGACATTTCTTTAAACGTGTTTTGTTTTACGATAAAATACGATGAACAGCAAAACTTAGAATAATAGTTCATCTATGATTAAGAATCTTTTGTACAAAACTTTATGCTGGGGCAGAGCTAAGTGTTGCTAACCACATGTTGCTAGCTCGCTAGCTGCAAGCGCCACTGGTTAAAAATGTTGAACGGTAACCAACATGTGAAATCATGTTAAAGGTTTCTTCATTTTCCTCATGTTGAGGTTTTTGAGTTTTTCCTTGCCCTCATGTAGGTTTTAGATCAGGGGATGGTGAAATAATAATCTGTAGTCTGTACAGCCCTTAGAGACTCCTTCTGATTTACAAATAAACATGACTTAACTTGACTAAAGAAAAAACAAGAAGCTATGCTATTTACTAAGCTAGGTTCAATCCAAAACTGAAATCAAAGATTTGGAGCGATTGGATCTAACTTTATCAATCATTCAATCAATCAATTAAAATTCATTGTATCGTACTTTTAGGCAATGAATTGCAACTCAAAAGTCCTGTACTAAAACATTCAATGTACAAGAACAACATAAAATCCCCTCCTTTTCCCGTTACCCAACAACACAAAACGCCAAATACACATACACATTGGTTGAGATGAAAACCAGATTGAAAATTTAAAATGAATAAATAGATGAGATTATGGCAAGCCACAGACCCACATGTGAAGGAAATAGAGCCATTTTGAGTGAGGACTGCATGCCAAGGTGGCTGCAAAGTAACCAATATACACACAGGGCTTTTTGGCTTGTGCTTGTTATTGTTTTTTGGTGGTTTACATTTATTAATTATTGTTATATTTTATTAATTCAATAAATAATTTTATAGTTGTCCTTACTACGACACATCACGTAAACAACCAGACTTTTGGCTAAAACTTCACTAAAGCATTCAACTTTAAAGCATGGAACTTGCCAGAAGGGAATGTTAGGAATCTAGAAAATCATCCTGCATAACAGATTTGGAAACAACAATGAACTATTCCATACTATCACCCTGAAAAGGTGGCTTGAAAACAGAAAATACATTAATTGACAATTCAAAAATTTGAATGATAAGAGCAAAAAAAATAACCAGTATTTATATTTATTTAGTCCTGAATTTTGACTCATTTATTTGTCCCAAAAAAATTAAAGTTTTTTTCCACAATCAACATCTTTTTGTTTAAGCAATTACACTTTTTTGCTGTTACATATAAAGAAGGATTTTTTAAATTCAATATTGTTTATTTTTATACTATTAACATGGACCTAATATTTTTCACTGTGGTATTTGTTATAAAAATTATTACACCTGCATTTGACATATTATAATGACAACAAATTATATTTTATTCTTGGATAAAAAAAAATCCTAAATCCCATTTTTTAAAGGGGCATTGGGTATTATTTGACCAATACATGTTGTAGTGTGCAGTGCAACTAAAAACAAGTGTTAAAAACCAAAAAAAAAGAATACAAACTATAAATCAAAGAGACCAAAATTAACTGTTAAATTTTTGTTTTTTTTGCCAACCCTTTTTAAAGTTTTTGAGAACCAGTAGCAGCAAAATAGCAGACAAATATGTCAGCTCCCACGAGGTGAGGCTCATTCTATGTAAAATCAATACAAATGTTTTAAAGTATTTAAACAAATACATTTTATATCATAGTTAATGTATTTTTGCTCATTTTTCATATCAGTTTTTTTTTTTTTTTCATTTTTAAGAATAACGTTTTATTTTCACCGCTATAACACACGGTCCTTTTAAAATTGAAATAGATATAATGTCATCCTTTCCAGCTCACTTTGATGTATGTGAACATGTATCACAGACAAACAAAAAACAATGAATAAACAAACAAGAAATAAACAAATAAACAAACAAAAGAATAATCTAACAACTGAAAAAATAAATACTCGCTTTAGGTCCCTGACATAAAAGTCCTTAAAAACAAACAACTAAACAAATTGGGTTTCATACAAACACACACAAAATAAACACATAAGTGAAAGTATTTAAAACTTAGTTCAACTAGAAATATGTTTTAGAAAAAAAATAAGTATTTATATAAAAGACTTTCACAACATTTTCAAATGTCCTCCCCAAACAAAGTCATTAATTTGGAATATAAAGTGTGTAAAAACACAAATAGAAGGAAATAAAATAAAGAAAGACGATTTACAGGATCAAAAGAATTAAAAACAATTCAGAAAATTGATGATACAACAACACTTTATGTGGGTAGCTTACTTTTACATACTTGAAGGCAAGAGTCTGAAGCAATTCCGTTTTCTTTGTAACCGGAATTGTTTTTCTAAATGACTCTACGCTCATATGGCTTTTAAGATGTTTGTATACATTACCAGTTAATTGTTTGAACACCCGTAAAACACAAGATTAAATATAATATACTATGAGCTTTTAAGAGATTATTTGTACCCATTTAAGTCACAAAAGAGCTTTGAAATCTGCTTCCGATGTTGGTTCACGTCACCCATAAACAAAAAAAAGTGCAGTTCCTCCTTCTCTTCTTTCTACAAACTTTTCCCAGTGTTGTTTTTTTTATTAGCGCTCAACCACAGCAGGCCTCGGGCTGTGTTGTAGATACAATATCCACTTGAACTTTATCACGTCGTTCTGCAGCACATCAGGTTTTTCTGTGTGCTTGGTTGCACTTGGTCATTTCTCTTTTTTTCCTTTTTTTTCCCCCTTCACATTTGCTTTTAACAGGGCGCCCACCTCCAGATGCGAGTTGAGAGTGTTTCCTCGGCAGCTTCGCTGATAGCGGAGCGTTTTGTGATTGCCTGCCGGGATCAGAGAGACCGGCTCGGCACACCTCGCACTTCAAGAGACCAAAGGTCATTGGTGGAAACCCGGGATTAAGAGGGAGGTAAAATTATATTTCATATCCTCTCGCATTGTTTTTGATCGCCTGATCTGACCCAGCTCCGCCCGCACCGGAGAGGTGTTACTTTTCAAGAAGCGGGGGGGGAGTTGTAGTGAAACACCAGCCAGATTTGATGCGACCTTGAGAAATCAGTTTGCAGGGGTCTGGAAAGAGACGGCAGGGTCACGCAATGTGGGAACTGTTGCCGTCTCCCGGGTCGGACGGAAATAGCGTCCCGGATCAAAGACGAGTCTTGAGTGATATGTTCTCTGAGGTCTATTTAAAAAGTAACACATACGCTACAGGAGAGTTGGATTGCCAATTAGATTCGAGATTCAAGATTGTCTTTATTGTCATTAACATAAAATGCCAATGACCTTTTCTTTGCAACTCCAGTGTACAGAGTTTACAAAGGAAGTTCTAAAAATGATACAATAAAATAAAATTAAAAAAGACAATGTACATGTACTGTATGTACATTGCTGATTTTTATTCGAGGTATAAAGCGAATGTGATATTTTAATGTTGCTGTTTTCATTCCGTACTGCAGAGTGTTAAGTCAAGTCAGATTTATTTGTGTGGCCTTTAGTCAAGAAAAGTCTGAAAGGTTGCACAGACCACAATTGCAACCTCCCCTGATCTGAAACATATATGAGGGAAAGGAAAACTCAAAAAAAATAAGAAACCTGGAGAAGGGGTGGTACATTGTATTGAGAAGTATCGTTAAATTCACCTCGCTGCACTGAGATATTACTACAGTACATTCCATAATAGAACTATGAACATGATTTCATTTTTATAATCAAAATTGGCAAATCAATTAACAGCTACTCTAGCTAGATCAACAAAGAACATAATACCAAAATTTGGTCCAACTAACGAAATAAAAAGAATCAGTAAAAGTGTGTTGACAACTTAATATGGTAATTTGAAGATATTGTAATAAAAGTCAGGTGTTTTTCCCACTATAATGTAAACTGAAATATAAAATCATATGCTCTAAATATTAATTGTTCAAGATAGTTTCCTTTGTGTTCTATTGGTTCTTTAGGCCGTGTTTGTTTGGGAGCCTGTGAACATTTTTTGTTTAATGTGTTCAGGTAAGAGATAGTTATGTTATCAAAACATGTGCTTGCTTGGTCCAAATAAGAAAAGAGAATCTACTGAAAAATAAAAGTATTAACTTGACACTCACTATATTTATAGTCTATAAGGTCCAGCAAATTATAAGGTGCCCTCTCGAAATTATGCAGAATTTAGGGTTTTTAAGTGTGCCTTAAAATCCGGAAAATAAATACCGTAGGTTAATGAATACAGACACTGCCCTACTTACGAACGAGATAGGTTCCAGATGATCGTTCGTAAGTAGCTTCAGTGCTATATTTTGTATGTTTAAGGTTTATATAAGTATGTTTAAGGCTTGTATGAGTAACCTGTATTGTTTTGTACTAAACGTTTCATGAAATAATATGCTATACAACGAGAAATAAAGTTAAGTTTAACTTATTTTTGGAAGATGGGCTTCAAGAGTTAGGCTAATTACTCCTCCGTGATAAAAAGTGGCAGAAAAAAAAATCGATCCAATGATTTTCTCAACCGCATCAAGCTTCCTTATTCTACTTTTGTTTCAAAAGAAACGGCTCGCCTCTTCTTTACACTTTACACCAACCATATTGAATGGATTTACGAGATATTAAACAATGGAAATTTCAAATGTCTTAGCGTGCTGGAGATACAGTATAGAATGTTTACAACTCACCCAAAATCATTTTTGGGGGAATAATTATGTTTTTTCATCCTCATGAGAAATAATAAAATCTGCAAAATGTTATTTTTTTACATGATAGCAATCTTTTGCAATGATGACCAACAAAATTAAGTTTATGTTTTTGGAAAATATCCCTAACTACCGCATTTTCCGGACACAAGGCACCCCTCAAAAATAACTGTGAAAATTGTTTTTATAGGCGTATTATATTAAAACTGCATTTAACCAATATTATTCAATCTACTAAAACTAGTATTGCTATCAAAATGAAAAAGAAAACTCGTTTCATAGAACCTAAAGGTAAGGATATCCGCTTTGACAATTGAAATTAATTTATTCATTCTAAATTGGTTACCACATGTCGAAGCAATTTGTTGTAATTATGCATTTCTGATTTTAGAGACAGTTTCGTCCCTAGGGCCATCACCACCCTAAACAAGGACGCGAAACTGTGAAAATATTTATTGTGAAACTTATTTGGGAATATTTGCTGCTGCTAAATATTTATTGCACTTCTTCTCATCGAAATGCTGTTAGGATGCACAACTACTTTTAATTGCACTATTATTATAACTTGGACCAGTCCAAGCACTACGTTGCACATATTTTTGTCGATTTTTACTGACTTTTATCATATTTCTTTCTTATGTGTTTACATTGGAGTACCATGTGAAACCTCATTGCATACAATGTCTCACTACGCTGTTATCAATGACAATAAAGACAATTCAATTCAATATTTTACTCAATTCATGCTCTACAAGCAAAATGGCGCTGTACTGCCAGGGCCATAGTAAATTGGATTGGGCTGTTGGAGTGGTTGGTGGTCATGAGCTGCTCTACCCAATTTTGCCGCCAGAGCGACCCCATGAAAGCAGACCATATTAAAGCAGATCTTCTGGGATTTTGCTGGAATTTATTGGGGCGCTGAAGACACTCACTGAGGCGAATGTACAATTGGTTCAATTTTCACAAAAATTGGTCCACTGTTTGGAACCCTTTAATTCCCATACACACATACACACACACACACACACACACAGGCGCACTGAACATATAATAAGGCGCACTTTTGGGGTTTTACTATAGTCCGGAAAATACGGTAGCTTAATGAATATACTGTATTTGGCTAAAAGAGTATGTTCTTATTTTCAGTTTGAATAGGAAACTATAACCGATATCCAGTAATTTGATGCAAAGTCAGACAAATAGGGATGAGATCATGTTGTTTTTAGGCTCACATGCAAGAGTGTTTTAACAGGATCTCAAATGTAGCGTAAAATCGAACTGATCTGGATGAAGACCGGTTGATAGAACCTCTCGAGTGTCCAGGGATTCGAAACGCCGCCCTCGGTGCCTTTACCAACATTCTGTCAGAGAGGGAGCGGACTATTAAGTGGCGTGCTATTTACACATCATAAGCCAGTCTATTATATTGACATCTAGATGACCTGGTCCGGCAGTGTTGCGGTGGCGGCATCGCCCAGCTCCCTCTGTTTGCTCTCAACAGCCGCATGCCGATTGGGAGATTTCCCGATACGACATTCCGTCGCGCGAGATCTTTTCATCCGGAATAGTCTGAAAGCGTTCATTACTCGCTGAAAAATGAGACAAAAGGTCAAAAAAGCAGGATGACAGGGCGGAGCTCCAAGAAGTGGAGGTGGGCTTTACAATCCAATTGGGGATTAAGTTATCTCTTATATCTCTTACTTACAATAAATCCACACGTCCCCATCAGAAATGCCTTGTTTAAACTGCCGAAGAGCGTGAAGCAAATGTTTGACTTTATTTAAAATTCATTGTTCAGTATTACATCGCCGACTGGGCCGAAGCCCGGGATTGCAAAGGTGAGCGGGCAGGCTGTGTATATAAATATATTTTTATTTTGATCCACAAATTGTTTAATTTTCATCCAATTGTTGTCCTCGTCACCAATGTGCAATTTACCCATGCCATCAAAATATTTGACATCCTATAACGGGATTGCATCCAAAGTCATCTCTGTGACTACTGTTGACATTGGTGCCCCAAGTAAAATAAATCAAATTTAGCCATTGATGTAAATGAACTCTGCGTGAACCAATTAAAGCATTTTTTGCAGCTAATAGATTATTTATCCCTTCTTCCTACCGCATCGCTATCATTAAAAACGACAATGTTTTAATTACATTTAGATTTCCATCCAGGTTTTGTGATAGTTATGGGACCAATACCATCGAGAAATGTACCTTCAAAATAAATTGGTCCTATAACAACTACAACAAAAACGAAAGGAATTTTTCCCTAGTTGCTTAGTTAGAGCCATGCCGAAACTCTTATAACTGACAATGCTTCTCATCAGTATCTTCCCTGGAGCTTTACTATGTCATTTGAAAAGTAAACAAAATTCAGCTTAATGGCCTTGCGGGTAGGGCGCTTGCCCCGAGACTGGGAGGTTACTGGTTTGAATCTCAACCGGGTCATACCTAAGACTTATAACATTGGTACCCATTGCCTGCCTTCGGTAGTAGGGGCTGGATTTGGAGGGATTGGTCACCTAATGACTTCCAACCCATCAGTTGGGTTCAAGTGGACCCATGAGAATCTCATTGTAAGAATGCGGATGCCATTAGACTGAAACTGAAAGACACAAATATATTCTGTAATATTTTATATGTGTGTTTTATATATTTATATATTTTCTGTTTAAAAATACATTTTTGCCATGTTATCAGAAAAGTTTGCTTATTTTAAGTAAGTATAGTAGAGTATAGTAGAGAATAATATAGTATAGTATAGTATAGTATAGTATAGTATAGTATAGTATAGTATAGTATAGTATAGTATGTATTATTGTATTCTATTATTTTTTTACCTATACCCGTACTTAGAACCACGGCTAAAGGCGTAATTTTTTCAAATTCAAGGCCTGGAACAGCAGGGTGTAGCTGTCCGGCAACACGTAAGAAAATTTTGGCAGCCTGGTGGCACAACGGTCTACAACTATTCCGAGTAACTAGATACCATCCAGTATTTTTTTCATTGTTACCTGTACTTTATGCTTCATTTTTATCTTTGGGTTACTTGATTTTAAAATTGTTTATAAGGCAACACAAAATATAGGATGCAGTGTTAAACAAATCAAACAGGATTAATAATCTTGAATTATTAGAACATTGAATTCCTTCTTTTATTATTTGTTTCTGTGTTAAAATATTGCCCTCATCCTCTACAATATTATTCATTATGAGGTTTGATTATGGGAAAGTGCTCCGACGCTGCTGATAGAAATATTGGACTTACAACGCATTTGATGCACAAGGGCTTCAATCGTTTTTTTTCTTCGGGGCAGTAGTAAATATCTGCTCATCTTTGAAATCGCTATCTGACACTGCATTTTGAATGGCCACATGATCGGAAAAGTCACTACCTACACAATTTAGAGAAGAGCTGAAAACGACTTCAGGTGTGCAGGGGGCGGCCTCTTTGGTATTCAGCAACCAATGATGTTGATGCCAAACTTCCCATGCTATTGTTCTTAAGTCTGTGCAGGGCTTTGAAAGTGTATTTTTGAGCACAAACCCAAAATTATTGAAAAAAAAAATTAAAGTGAATATTTTACATTGTGAAGTCATGTTGAGGTTTGAGGTTTTTCCTTGCCCTCATGTAGGTTATAGATCATGGTGTAATACTAGTTTATTACACCAATAATCTTTTTGCAAGAATCTGTTTGCAAAAATCTGTGGTCTGTGCAGCCCTTTGAGAATCCTTGTGATAAAGGGCCATACAAATAAATTAAAATAGAAAAAATAGCATTTAATAGAGATACAATTGTCCGTAATTTCCAATGATGTTTCACATTTGAATTATTACATTATTATTTTTAGCTAAATATGTAGATTTCTAACAGAGAATTTAAAAAAATAATAACTAAAAGTATCTGACACACGCCACATAAGATAATTTCGAAGAATGATAGCAATCTTTTTTTGGGGGGGAGAAAAAGAAAATAATCAGTAAAGTAAGAAAAGTGATACTTTAAATCAGCTAAATGTCATGGTTTTAAATAAAAATATAAACAGTATATACAACATACTCCTTTCAGATTACTGTAAAAATTAACAAAAAAAACTCAAATAATAATTACTTACATTTCTCTCTTTTTATTTCCTTGGCTCAGACATCTGGCATGAGTAATATATCCTTGGGCAGCCCCTCATCAAAATTTAGAAAATAAAAAACATGAATCCCATAGCCCTTTCAAGTACTTTTTCCTTTAGAAATAAAATAGAGTAGACTACAAGGTTGTCAATGCCAACAGCAAATTGTAAAAACGTTTTCTCATCACACCTCGTATTTCTTACTCAATGTGATAATTCTCCTAACTCGATTCATCCACAAATGAAGCATAAAAATTACTTTGCAGTTTTGAGACATTAAATTAGCTTGAGAAATGTTTGAATTGGAAAAGAGAGAGATTGAAGGGACGATAAGGATCTGTGGAGAAGAAAAATTGGCAGACAATTTCCTTTACTCACCTCTCCCAAGAAACTGCACCCATCTGGAGTGGAGGGGGAAGGGAGTGTCCCGATGGGAGAGCCTCTCTGTGGTTATCATGCCCCATCTAGTGGTTGCTTTGGGTTAAAGGCTAGGGAGAGGTCAGCGAATGGAGATATAAATGTAGAAATAAATAAATACCGACAAATATCTATTACATAAATCAATGAATCCATAAATAAATCAAGAAATGTGATTTATTTATGTATTTATGTAAAATAGAAGACATACATACAATTTATCTATCTATTTATGCAGTTTGTCATTTATTTTCGTCGTGTATTTTGTTGTATATTTTGTTTTTGTTTTTGTCACCTATTATGTTGTGTATTTTCTCTTTTATTTTGTCATGAACTTTGTAGTGTATTTGTCATGTATTTTTCCATATATTTTGTCCATATTTTGTCATGTATTTTGTTGTGTATTTTGTTTTGATGTAGTCTTTTATTTTATCATGTATTTTCTCGTATGTATTGTTGTGTATTTTGTCAGAATAAAATATTTTTTTAAACGAGGAGCCGGCTGAGTTGCATGGTCTTTTCAACTATTGGTTGATCAATGATGAACGATCGGCTCTCTGATCCATCAACTAATAGGTGAAAAGCTCGGGCAGTTTTATCCCCCCATGAAAAACAGTTTTTGTGACAAAATACACAACAAAATACATGACAAAATAAATACAAATGTATATGAGAAAACACATGACAAAATACATAACAAAATAAAAGACTACATAAAAAAACTAAATACATAACAAAAATGTGACAAAAAAATGACAAAACATTCGAGAAAACATGACAAAATAAAATACAATGTAAAAAACACAATACACTACAAACTACATGATAAAACAAATGAAAAAATACAAGGCTAAATACAAGACAAACTACACAACAAAACACAAAACCAAATAATTAATAAAAATAAAAGACAACATTAATGAGAACGTAGATGACAAAATACACAGCAAAATACACAACAAAATACACGACAGAATACATGACGAAACAAATGATAAAATACAGGGCTAAATACATGAAAAAATAAACAACAAATTAAATTAAAAAAACCCCGACAAAAATACACTACAAAATACATGTCAAAATAAATGACAAAAAAATATGAGAAACACGTGACAAAATACATGACAAAATAAAAGACACCTTAAAAAACAAAATACACTACAAACTACATGATAAAATAAATGAAAAAATCTAAGGCTCAATACATGACAAAAATCCACAACAAAATACATGACAAAATTCTCGACAAAATAAATGACAAAACATATAATGAAATACACATCAAAATACACGACAAAGCCCATGACAGAATAAATCTTAAAATACACGACAAACGCAAAAAATACATTACAAATTACTCGACAAAATACACGACAAAATACATAACACTATGGACAACAAAATACACGACAAAATAAATGTGTTCATTTATTGGCTAATCTTTGTGAGTATTTTTTCATGTATACATTTATTTCAACATATGGCAGGATCGGTCCTCCAAAAGCAACCGGGTGAATTCCGTAAAGACAGAAGGAGACCGAAAGACAGATAAACGGAAAAGATAACCTCACTCTTAGGGTTCCCACATTTGAAGCAAATTACTGTGAAATTAAAAGAAAACAGAAACCACATTGGCTTCAGTTTGATTATGTTTGAATACGTCATTAAGAGAAGCTACAGTAGTGTGTGAAATGGCGGCAGGAATCGAACGGAGGGGGGACGACTGCGGGCCGAGGTGTCGAGACGGCGGTTTCTGGTTACAGACGCCGAAAAATGTGTGAAAGCCATGTCCTCTGGATCGCCTCCTCTCGCACGACCATTATCCAATTGAAAAGCCATCTTCGCACAATCCCATTGTGCGGCTCTCTCAAGTAATAAACGTGGCAAAATTGATGTCGGGTTTCTGAAGTGGGTCTTTGGCGCTCACATTTACAGATGGGAACGTTTTGTGTGAACCTTCTGTCGGCAATTTACCAACAGGCAACATGGAGAGCTCTTTGCTGCAACCTGGGAGTCAGAAGCAGGAGTTCCACCTGTCTCACAAACTCGTTGGAGGACGATTTCCTTGCCTACAGCTGAAACCTCATCAAAGTGTTTGAACAATTGGACTCGCTACAGAAAGGAGCAGCATCTGCTAAAGCAGGGGTGCGCGTTAAGTAGATCGTAATCTACAGGTGGATTCCACAAGTGGTACTATTAGATCACGGGAAATTGCATCCAGAGCTTTGCATTTGTGGGGACACACTGCCATTTAACAGGCAAATGCGTCTTAAAATGACTGTGCTGGTTGCTATATCTTTGCAACATCATTGGCTAACTTGAAGCTCTTTACTAATTAGGTCTGGACAGCTTTTTTCACAGTTAGTGGTTCCTGGTCTGTTTGTGGGTCGTGGAAAAGTTGGCACTAGTCCATTTCTACGCGTTGTCAGCCCAGGTCTTTTTTGACCTTCTTCTCCTTTTGCCTCCTTGGACTGAGCCCTGGAGAATAATCTTGGCCAGTCCTGATCATCTTGTGACGTGAACATACCACTGAATTTTCCCTCTGCGCACAGTTCACAACAGTTCTTCGTAGGGTCCAATGTGCCCTCTAGTGGAATTGCGTGCTGTTTCGTTTGTCATTTGGGCTAAGTAGCTGATGCCCAGAATACTTGGGGCGGCAGTAGCTCAGGAGGTAGAGCGATCGTTTTAGGATTAAGGGATCCCAGTTCGAATCCCGGCTTGTCCGTGTTACATGCCGAAGTGTCCTTGGGTAAGACACTGAATCCCCAATACCCCCAATAAGCAGGTTAGCGCCTTACATGGCTGCACAGATCATGGCCGCTATTGGGAAATGTGAAGCACAATGTAAAGCGCTTTGGGAAGTCATTGACTTGAAAAGCGCTATATAAATGCAGATCATTTCATTTCATTTCATTGTGTAGCATCGCTAAGGCCTGGATTTTCTCTTCCAGTTTTGCTGTGAGAGTCCATGTCTCGCATGCATAGTAGAAGACAGAAGAAACAAGCACTTGCGTGAGTGTGATTTTTGATTTTACTGCAGTGTTCTTGTCCCTCCAGATGGGTTAAACCTGGCAAGTGCGGCTGTGGTATGAGCTTTCCTGGCCATGATTTTTGGTCCTCATCCCTGTTCGAATATGTCAGCCATTAAATATCAAAATTTGAGCTATCCTGCACACGATTTCTGGTTCTCACCCTCATTGAATATGACAATCTTTAGTTATCTAAACTATGTGACATGTCCATGCTCGTGATGGTTGATTGTGATGTTTGCAGTGATACCTTGGGGATTTCTGGTCATTATTCATTTGAGTTAGTTTTTAGTTTAATTAAATCATCTAAATAGAAACCCTAAAGCATTCAGAAATAGCTCGATGTTTTGTCGTTTCCGTGATGGGTGGATAATTTTGACCTGCTCATTTTTCAGTCGGTTGTACGTTGTAAAAGTGTAAGCACCTCTGTGTAAATGTATTGTGAATTGGGGATCTTCCGCCAATTTTCACCATTGAGCTTAGTTAAAGGAACAGTGTGTATTGCCCGGAGGAAACCCACGCAAGCACTGGTAGAACATGCAAACTCCACACAGGATGTTCGATCTCATGACCTCACAACTGTGCCGCACACGCGATAACCATTGTGCCGCCGTGCTGCCCGTAAACATTTTTATTTAAAACAAAAAACATGTTTTAAATTTTTATTTTGAATTGCCATTAAAGGATTTCATACGATTGAATACAAATTACATTTAATGCAAAAGATATTAACTGACTGGGCTGTTGTGCGAGGTCAGGGCACCCTGGTGGAAAATATTGTTTAAAGGAACGGCGGGAACGGGACGTACAGCTGATAAGCATTCCTAAGACTTAAAAAGTGGTCGGCGGCGCCCTCTGTTGGCTGCGGCTGCATCGGCTCGCTACAACGGGTCAGGTGCAATCGACATTTCGTTCTGTGTACATTGTTACACAGAATGACAATACAAGGAAATTATTACTATTATTATTATAATCAGCACATCCAGACGCAGAAAGGCCCTGATGACGTAGAAACGGTGTTGTTTTGACTACCCCAGACATCGGGACTCTTCTACAATATAGTGAAGCTTCCTTGGCGCGCCCATGGGAGGAGTCAGCTTGCCATTATGCGGGGAGAAGATGGCCAATAGGAGAAAGCTAAAGGACTTGAGAAAAAGGATTCACACAGACTCCAACCTCACTAGTTCGGCCGTTTTCGATGGAGTGCACTTAGTTAAATTGTTAATGAAATAAAATCTACCCCCTTGTGAAAATGTCGGCTTCCTGATCATCTTTTCCCTCAAGAAACGAGCGCGCATAAATTGTTGGGTGAATGTAAGTTGCGTTTGGTTAATGGAGTCAGATAACTAATTCGAACAATTTGGTAAACGGTACATTTTGATATTTAATTCCCAACACCTTTCAAGACAACATACATGGTGATGGATTTTATCGAAAACATTTTTCCCAAAAAGTGCAATTTACACTCTATGTGCTATTTTCCTTCTTGGTTATGCATTTTTTGGCTGATGCATTTTATAATACGGAGCGATTAATAATTCTAAAAATAAGCATAAACAAAATCTCATTGAGGGGCGATACATTAACAGCCACTACTCCTATATCCTAATAAACACAAAAAACTCTCCTTTTAATGATACGGTTTGTAATCCCCAGCTGTTGCAACCTATTTACAGAGCTTCCCTGTTAATCAGGGCATATAAGCACCATTTCAATCGCTCATTGAATGGGTGATGCAATCCTCCCTCTTCACTAGATTGTCCTAATAGGCCACAAAACACTTGTGCAAATAAACAAGCTGCACGAGTAGAGGGGAGGGAAAAATCGCATAGAATTCAGCAGGGACCCACATTTCCGACCGGTGCCTTTTACTTTATTAATCCCACACGTCGTCATCGCTAAATTCCCTGAAAAGGACTTATAAATGACTTCTAATAGGTTGCAAATCAAGCACCAATTAAAAGTGCATTATCCTTAATGAAAGTGAAAAATGGAGACCTCATTTACTGGAGTTGTGTTTGCACGAAGCGCGGCTTTCAATAATAGATGACGCAATGAACTGTGTGGGATAGGGATAGGTCGTTCGAGAACGTTACGCCGTTATGAGCCGGCTCTTTGACGTAAAACAACTCTCCCCCTTTTAAGAGCCGGCTCCCTTCGAGGCACTTATATTCTCTATATTCGATTCTGCGCCGTGAACTTTGAATTTATTCTGTATATAAACTCTTACATTTTAATTAATTATTAGGGTTTTTTGGTATATCTGTAAATATTTTAATTTCTGTTTCATGATAAGCATTTTTTATTCAACTTAAAAAGTTTATTCTTGTATATTACCTGTTGCGCTGAAAGGTAAATATCTTTAATTGATATTTTGCTGTGTCTTGTCTTCTTCAGAGATTCCAAGTTGTGTGACTTGAAATTGTCTTTGTATAGAAAAAAAGTTAAAATGTTTATATGAGTAAAAAGATCACTTTGAGTGACAAAAATGAATAATTTTTTATATATTTTAAAATAATTCTTTTTGTGCACATTATAACATTATTGTTGGTAATGATTGGTAAAAGGGACCCCCTAAATACTGTCGCTTTTTCTTCTTTCTTATCCTTTTTTTCTGCTTTTCTCTTCAGTTTCTCCTATTCATTTTCTTATGTTTTTTTTCTTTTTTGTATTATTTTCGTTTTTTCAAAAATCTTGTCTTTGTTTTTTTTTTGTTTTTACTGCTATTTTCTTGCTTTTATTCTTATTTATTCTCTTATTTTACATTTTTCACATGTTTGGTTTGTTTGGTTTTCCAGAACTGTTTCCTTTTTTTTTGGTGCTTTTTTTCCCTAGTTTTTTTTTTAAATTATTTGTTTTTATCCCTTTATTGTGGTGTTTTCCTTTTGTTTTTTTCTTCAATTGTTTATTTTTTCCTTTTTATTTGTTTTTCCTTGCCTTTTTTATCTTTTCTCTCTTTTTCCTTTTTTATCTTTGTCTTGAATGAGAATCAATTTGTGTATTAAACAAATTTATTTTTTTGTTTTGTTTTTGATTTATTGGAAATACAACCAACTAAATTCAAATGTATGAGTTTTAGATAGCAAATGAGCAAATACATGTGCAGTTTTTTTTAGCTAAGTATCTGGCTACCTTTTTAGTTTTGTATCTAGCTATCTTCCTCCCCTTCTATCTATTTAGCGGGCCATCTAGCTAGCTTTTTGCAAGCTATATAGCTAACATTTGACATTTTTTGCTAGTTATGAAGCTAAATTTTGGGCTCCTTTTTAGTTATCTATCTAGCTGGGTTTTAAGCTTTCTGTCTGGCTTTTTAGACTGCTTTTACTCTTTTAGCTGTCTATCTTACGCCCTATGAGTTTTTGTTACCTGTTTACCTTTTTAGCTAAATATTAAGCTACCTTTTTAGCCATTGAGCAAGCTATCTAGCTGGCTTTTTACATTTTTAATGCACGCTATATAGTAAACATTTTAACTTTTTTTCTAGTTATCAAGGTAAAATGTGGGCTCCTTTCTAGCAAGCTATGTAGTTTTGGTTTTAGTTTTCCATCCAACTATTTAGACATCTTAATACTATTTTAGCTTGCTATCTAGTTCTCTCTTAGTTTTATACCTATTTACCTTTCTACCTAACTATCATGCTACCTTTTATCTATTTAGCAAGCTATCTAGCTCTTATTGTACAAATGTGTATCAAACCGCGTGCCTTTTGCACTAATTAGTAACACAAAGTAGCTCTCGGCTTGAAAAAGGTTGGCGATCCCTGTCGTAAAGGTATATTTTGTAATATTTGACCACGAGATGGCACTGTTTTGTCTATTGCGGAGAAAAAGCAGTGTCCAATGAGTACAGCATATCAGCAAGATGCCAGACAACAATGGTGGCAAATCAATGTTGTTGTTTCTTTACTGAATGAAGGTTTTTTTGTACCACTGTACCGCTAAATATTGCACAGTGTCCCTTTAATGTGAATGTGTGTGCTCACCAAAGCCTTGTTAGAGGTTAACTAAGCAACAATCAGGGACGTCTTTAAAGGTTGCACCACGTAACGGCAATCAGTGTCACAGGTGTTCATAATAGTCTGTCTAATTGCTTCATTATCGGCATGGAAGCCTGAGTCCCCATTTCTGCAAGCCCCCTCCCCAGTCCGCAACATCTGGATTTGGGGAAGGCCGCCACAGAGGAGAAGCCTCTCTTGCGTTTTAACATGTATCTGCATGTTGCTGTGATTTCCCATGAGCTCTGCATTTATTTGTACGCTGATTCCGACTCAAACGCCTCTAATGGAAATTCCCAAGGCTTGAAGTTGGTTGGGGATTGGGAGTTTGTGGCAATTTGTTGACTGAGAGCTCATTTGCTATGCTGGGGGGCGGGGGGTTAATTAAAAAGAAATTACCGGCTGTTCTTGCAAAGTAAATTGTGGGCAGCAAAAACAGTTTGACGAACTTATCTAAGGTATTTTCACGCTTATAAGGCACACCATTTTAAAATGCCCACTTTCCGTTGCTGGGTTTATTTCTATATTTATCAACGCATACGGCGCACCGGCTCATCGGGCGCGAGTGCCACATGACTGCCTCACAACCACACTGACAAGCATGCAAGTGTTCGTATTAATAAAAAATCAGTGGGAGCAAAAACAAGTTTGATTGTGGCTTATTTAAGTTTTGTTAGATTATCAAAATAGGTCACTGAGTATTTTGTCACCATAACATGAGTTTTCTAGCTATATAAAGTTGATTATTTAATCATCACAGCATTACTTCAAGTAAATACAGTGGAACCTCGGAAACCGAGGTTCCAATGTATTTACTTGCTGCATCCTTTCATATCAGTACTTTCCCAGCAATGGTCTTCAGCCCTTACCTTCTTACATGACCTTCAAAATACAGCCGCGACCAGTTTTAACAAAGGGCTTTTGAAAAAGATGTTTCTTCCTTTGCCTGTTGAAGTTTTATGTTCCATTGCTGCACCAAATCTTCATCAAATGGTTCACGTTCACGAGTCACGTTCGCTTCTGCTACTTGGTCTTGCTCGATGATTCAGTGATTTGAAATCGAGTCTTCCCGCCTTACATCTGCGGAAGCTCAGGCGCATTTTCTTTTTTTGTCTGAGCTTGTTTTTCAGTTTCCTCCATTTTCAAACCATTGATTTATTTTTCTTCAGTTCTCTTGCGGCAGCTCGATTTCCATGTTTTTGAGCATAGTTGATGGCGGCCAGTTTAAAATTTGCTTCATACGAGCGCATCTTTATGGCTACAATTCAAAAGTTTGCGTTGACGCCCATTATTCAAACATTCGCAGGGACTTCAGTCCTTAGTAGAGGTAAGATCGTGCCTGAAAAAACTCAGCCCGACCCGACCCGAGTCGACGGACTATCTTGATTTAACAACCGAGCCAAGGTAAACACAAACCTTTACTTCGGCCATGCATACTTTAGTGCCAAACTGTGCGTTTCAACTGAACAACACAGCTTGATGTTAACTTGGGGCCGAATCCCTCAAATGAAGTGTGCGCTGCAATTGCAGTGACAAAATGAACGCTGAAGTTTGCGTTTTGACAACGTGCAGTTAAGGAAAGTGAAATTGAAACTGAACAAATTTTAATGAAGTGATTTGGAGTTAAGATAAATAAGTAAACGAGTAATAAGTAAATATAAGTGCATGCTGTGCATGTCTCACTTACGTCATCAACACACACCTTGACTCGCGGATCATGAACCTCTCATTTGAAATACTCGGTACACACTTTACAGATTGGAGCCAACGTGCACATCACTAGACAGTACACTGGGGTCAGGTCATTGCATATCCATTTACGATTTGGTCTTTCTTTCTGTTTTGGATGTTGGTTGGATGCAAGTTTTGTTTTGTTTGGACGTCTCATTTGTTTTGTGACCGATGCTCGCTGGACGCGGGAGGCAAGTCACTCTCGCTATTGGATTGTGATCCGAATACGGAAGTGGATCTTCCGTAGCAGGAGATGGCGGTGTCAGGGACGGAAAAACTGGTCGATAGCCAGGACAGGAGAGCAAAAAGGTGGTCGGGGTCAAAAACGAGTCGTAAGTCGGTACGGGAGAGCAGACGTGGTAGGGATCAAAACGGGTCGTAGCCGGAGACAAACGGGAGCAAAAACGGGAGTCAGGTTCAAAAAAGGCTTGCCTTCTATCAACAAAGGTTTACAGACAGCCTAACAACAGGGGAGTGTCAGGACTGAGTTTAAATAGTGACAGGAAGCCAATCAAAACCCGCAGCGGTTGGCGCCAAATGAGCGGGCACAGGTGATTCACATCGGTAATCACGACAGCTTGATTTGGGTAACTGCTTGAAATTAGGTTGGAATGGTGGGTCCATAAGTCAGACCGGTTTAGTACCACTGATCTATTTAGTTTTCCATATTTTTGAGAGTTTTACTTTCACATATTTGTAGATTATAAAAAAAATCTAGTATAATAAAAATGTTTTGGCGCCATTTGGGGCATCTTGATGTCGAGCAACTGTGTTTAAATTTCTGGAGATAGTTCTTTCCTCGAGAAGTTTTGCCTCCATCTCCTTTTGTGGATTTTTGGGGGGACAGAAGATTATCGATGTTCTCAAAGAGATGGGAAACTTTCTGGAAGCCAGACCCAGCTTTGTTGAGGTATTTTATTTTTTTCTAATTGAGAAAACAGAAACAACTGACAATGTATCATGAAAAGTAGATCTCTGTGTTATAGCATCCCGAGCTAACAATATTTTCACCTTACGATGTGGAATGGAATTCTGAAGGGAAGGGGGGTACTAGGCAGAGTCACGGAGCTCAAATCCCTCTCAATGAATACATTGTTCCTGTATTTTATGTTTTTCTTTTGTCATTCCAAATTGTGTACCGAGTATAACGATTTTTATATGGGATTTAAAAAAAAACAAAAAAACAATCTCCTCTTGCCCATTTCAGCACAAATCCAGATTGCCTCGGTCACTGGTAGTAGACGACAATGTCATCATAGATTGCTCATATTACATAGTCTGTCTTGCTGTGAGTAAATAGTTGCCAAATAGTATTTTTAAGCTTTATTATCTCTAAAGAGGAAGGATTTGCAATCATTAATTAGCGGAGTAATTGGTGGAGGTTGACAGGTATGAGATTGAGCGGCTCTTGATGGTACGTAAGCACTTACTGTACAGTTAAAATAGAAGTTACTGTAACTATAAAAACAAGCGCACATTTTTACATTTTTACGGCACAGTTTTTTTTTTTTTTAATGCTGGCGGTAAGAGGTCATGAGTGGCCTCTAGTGGAAGCCTCTGTGACTTTTGTCGGAGCTTGTTTTTCAGTTTCCTCCATTTTCAAACCATTGATTCGTTAATCTTCAGTTCTCTGTGTTCTGAGTTATTGAGCATAGTTGATGGCGGCCAGTTAAAAATTAGTTAGCATTTATATAGCGCTTTTCGAGTCACTGTACACCTCCCAAAGCACTTTAAGATGTGCTTCACACTTACACATTCACAAACACACCGATAGCGGCGTCAACCATGCAAGGCAACTAACTGCTTATCGGGGGCATTAGGGATTTAGTGTCTTGCCCAAGCACACTTCAACATATAACACGGAAGAGCCGGGAATCGAACCTCTTGATCCCAAGCCGACCGCCTTACCTCCTGAGCTACTGCCGCCCCAGGGTTAGATGGTCCTTTGTATTCCGAGCAACATTTTTGTTGCACCTAATACTTTGTACTGTGTACTGAAATCATTGGTTTAGAGGTGTACTACTATATAATGAAGTATTTGTACTTGTTTGTTTTCCAGCACTCAGTAGAGGTAAGCCTGCACCTTTGCGGATTGGGCCATGACTTGCATGGCTTCCAGGCCCTCGGGATTGCCCACAAGAGATTTGCTGTCCAAGTCAATCAAGCTTCTCCTCAGTGAGAACAACCTGGGAGGGGGACACGCTGATTATTTTTGACGAAAGCAAAGCCACCATAGACGATTGGTTTTATGTCACTCGACATGAATTAAATTACTTTTTGGTGAAAAACACTGATTAGTCACAGTGTAACGACGCTTATATTTCCCTCAAATTGAGCTGAGGTCACCGATGTTAATAACGATTTCCCAGAAGCGCTAAAAGGTCTATCAGATTCGCTTTCGAGAGAGCCCGCAACCCGAAATCTCCAGCCACTTCTCGGCCACCCACACAAGTTCCGTATCAAGCCCGGGCTTGCGCCTGCCAATTATGTGGCGGCCATATGGATTTCAACTGTGGCTTTTGGCAGATGTTCGCCCAACCCACCAATCAATTTGGAACACTAGGGAGACCGTGTCACCTTTGGGGAATTTATTAGATTCCTGTCTGATTTCACTCATCAGTCTTCATCTGTGTTGTTGGGAATCACAGACTACCAGGACTTTGGAATTAATGATTGTAATTCACCAACATTCAAAATAATTCTTAATTCAAGTGTTGTTTTTTTCAAACCATGGCTTTGCATTTTTTGTATTGTGGAAAAGAATTAACAGTAGTTTCTGCAGCCAGTCTTCCCTCCCACCCGTCTTAGCAATGGGCTTGTCTTGACTTGATTCTCCTTAACAGGTGACAGGGCCATCAGTCCTCAGAGACCTCGTTGAGTTTCCTTGTCACGTAAACAATAGAAACAACATGCAAGTCTTCATGTCGCTCAGATATTTGCACCAGATGGCTATTAGCAATTGCACACCCAGTTACGTCCGTTTAATGGCATCATTAGAAATGACTTCATGGCTACCAAGAAGAACTCAAGCTTATTTTCGCTTTCATTTCAAAGCACTTTAAAAGAACAATTTCTGTAAACAAAGTACAGTAACAGGAATGCAGTGACATGCAGTCAGGAGAGGCAGGTGAGGCTGTGCTTCACCTGTCATCATGGTATTTATATGTAGATATAAATCCATCTGCACCGCCTATCCTCACTAGGGTTGCGGGGGAGCTGGAGCCCATCCCAGCTATTTAGGGCAGTGGGGAGGAGACACCAGGCAGCACGGCGGCGCGGTGGTTAGCGCGTGTGCGGCACAGTTCTGAGGTCATAGGTTCAAATCCAGCTACCAACCTTCCTGTGCGGAGTTTGCATGTTCTTCCGTGCTTGCGTGGGTTTCCTCCGGTCACTCTGGTTTCCTCCCACATTCCAAAAACATGCATGTCAGGTTAATTGGCCGGTACAAATTGTTCCTAGGTGTGAATGAGCAAAATTGTCTGTCCCTGTATGCCCTGCGACTGGCTGGCAACCAATTCCCTGCTCACTGCCCGGAGATGGCTTAGATGGGCTCCAGCACCCCCGCGACCCTACCGAGGATAAGCGGTGCAGATAATGAATGGATGGGAGGGGACACCTTGGAATGGTTGCCAGCCAGTTGCAGGGCACACAGGGACAGACAACTCACTCGCTCATTCACACCTAGGGACAATTTTAACCGACCAATTAACCTGAAATGTATGATTTTCGGAATGTGGGAGGAACCCGGAGTGTCCAGATCAAACCCACGCAGGCGTGGGGAGAACAAGTAAACTCTGCACAGAAAGGCTGCTAGCTGGATTTGATTTTCTTTTTCAAATTTGCTGAATCTTCATTTTATAGTATGCATTTTATTAATACAATTACAGTGGTACCTCTACTTACAAATGTCTCTACATGCACAAGTTTCAGGTTACAATGTACCTAAAAGGGAAAATATTGCCTTTAGTTGCAAAGGTGTTTCAGGATACAATTTAAAAATACAGTTCATTACACACTGCCATTCAACACTACCGGAGTTCTACCCGGTTGATGCATATGCAGAAATCCAAGCATGCTCTTCGTGTCCCTTTCCTACTCTGTAAGCAGTCTACTGTATGGTACTGCTAAGAAGAGCTATCATTGACCATTGACCCCACAAAAGACATGCAGAAAAGTAGCCTAGGAGAAAAAAGGAGGAAGATACTTTTTCTGGCCATTGAAACAAAGCAAGAGATAATAAAAAGATATGAAAACACACACCGCCTTGCAGGAGTTTCGAGACGAAAAGGAGGAGAATGCAGCCATCATTTCATAAGCCCCAATCGAATACATTTTGGCAAGATTCCATGTAGTCTAGGGATTTGTGGAAAGAAATCAATGGGAAAAAGTGTTGACAGGTCGGGCTATCGCTCATTATGATGAGATATGCCTCGCACATTCCCGACAAATTGTCAAATGTCAGCAAAAGCAGACGTCATTGGATCAGTTTTTCAAGAACACAAGGTAAAAAAAACACTAATGAGGATCAGTCAACAAAGAGGCCAGTAAAAGCTTAATGAATATTTTTTTAATTTCCTTTATACTTTTAATTTTTTCACATTATGTGCCTCTCGTTTTATGTTTATTGTGGGGTAATCCAATTTTAACACATATTTTATGATGTATTCCCCCAAAAAGTGTCATTCTTTGGCGGGGCTAGGAACAATTTAGAACATTTACATTCAAAGGGGGTTTCAGGTTACAAAGCAACTCCAAAAAGAATTAAATGCATAATAAATGGTACCACTGTTGTATGTAACATTATTATGCAATGTTCTTGCCTCCTTTGGTGTGTCTTGGACAGGAACAGCCTGGAGGCGCCCATCCCTTTCCAGGCCATAGGTATGAAGTAAAATGTAAAAGCATTTGAATAATTCATTTTTAGCATGAGCACTATATTTTTGTTTAACAAAGTCTGTTTTACATTTTGATTCACAGTGTATTTAATTCATGTATTGTGTGTTTAGGTGACGTTAAACATCTTGCAGACAGCACCATCATGTTTATCGACTGCTGACTTACTACAAGCTAAATTGTGCATTCATGACTTAGACTATTTAAATATCTTGATAACTTAGAATCAAAATAAAAACATGTCATGATGGCTCACCTGTGCCTGCTCGTTTGGCGCCAGCCGCTTGCGGGCTACCTGATTGGTTCCCTGTCCTTTTTATGCCCAGTCCTTTCACTGGCCTGTTGTCAGTCTGTCAACAAACCTGTTTCTTCAAGGCAAGCACTTTGACTCTGACTCCCGCCGGCCCCGCTTTTTGCACCCGTTTTTTCAACCCGTCAGTTCCTGATCTCGCCGGTTGTCTCCGGCTACGAGTTGTTTTCGAGCCCGACCGCGTTTGCTCTCCTGTCCCAGCTTACGACCCGTTTTTTTTTATCCCGACCACGTTTTTGCTCTCTTGTCCTGGCTATCAACCTGTTTTTCCATCCTTGACACCGCCATCTCCTGCTCCAGAAGATCCACTTCTGTATTCGGATCACGATCCGATTGTGTGAGCGGCTTGCTTCCCGCGTCCAGCGAGCACCAGATTGCGGGCTCTGCCCTTCCTCTTTCTATCAATTAACTTGTTGTCAACACTACACATTTGGGTCCTGATTCCGTCTGGTCGTGACAAAACAGACAACTAGGATAACGCGTTGGTTAAAATTACTGATATTATCATTATAATTATGTTTAATTGTATGTTGTTCCAGTTTGGGGTCAGTAATAAGTGTCTCTGGAGCCACATGCGGCTCTTTGGCGCTCCTTGGTGCTTTTTGAAAAATGTTTGATAATGGAAAATTATATGGTTTCCGTAGGAGGACAAGCATGACACACGCTTTCCCAATGTTTACCAATCACTATGGGTATACATATTATACATATATATTTACAGTGTTTGTGTGTGTAGCCTTCCTTTTAAGGTTTATATAAAGCTTTTCATTTTTTTGCATCTCCAACCAAATGTTTTTAGGTTTTTTTTTATGGGTCCACTATATCTCCTTCAAAATTTTGGTGGGCCAACTCTTGTTCTAGTCTAAGCAATCACCTACTTTACAAAGAGGAAGCAGTTTTCAGCTTGAAACTGACGGACAACCGTGTTTTTACATTCAAGTCCTGAAGTAGTACCGGACTTGGCAGCAAGACAATAGCTATGGGATGTAATTTATTTTGTCAAAGCAATTAAATGCCTACTTGATCATTTTCCTGCTAAAAATGTGGTAAACAATTTAAAAGAGCACTCCATGACTAAACCCCTCCCTGGGACTGACAAAGACCTCGCGAGGGGGGAAGCACCAAAGACTCTTAATCTACACCGCTAACATTCGGGAATTTCTGATGAAACAATTCCTAAACAAGCTTCCGATTGATGCTCACATTCAGTTATTAATTTTAATTTATGTAACCCTACTTACAGCCACAGTTTAATTAATGATGCTGGTTATCAGCTATGTTTGAGAGGTAATGGACAATGCTGAATTTGGAGTGTTTACCGCGTTTGCGGAATAAAATCCTTCTTTACTCCTTTGTAATGGGCTGCCAGCAAACAAGAGATTAACAGTGTTTGTCACTCTTCCTGCAGCTGTGCTAGAATGCAAAGCAAGGAGGGGAAGGGGAGGGCTAGAAACGGAATTAAGCACATAACTTTGAAATGGTGACTTGAAATAGCTCCCATGGTCAAGAGAACAGTCGACACCTAATCCGCGCCATAATTCCCGATCTAATTAGAGGAAGGCTCGGCGTTAGGCCCGTCGTGAAAGAAGAATAAAATCACAAACCATGTGGTTGGGAGAAGGGGAGACAGAGGCTAACAATCAGAAATAAATAAAGAACACAAGGCCCAATCAAATGAGGTATTATAGATCCTGCATTAGCTAATAACAGCATAAGATACTGTTGATATACCTCGCTCTTAAGTTTATACTTTTTCAGCGACACCTCAATACAACACAAGCTTTCGGCGTATAATATAAAATGCTTGTTTTCAGTGTAGAAGAAGACTTTAGTTTTCAGCGCAGACAAAGAGGATAGTTTAAAAAAACAGACGACAATGTTAGTCTTTGTCACGGAAGAGAAATATGCTATTTTTGAGTGTAGAGGTCGACAACGCTAGACGATGGAGTTTACGAGGTGTAAAAAGAATATTGCGGGTTTGTAATAGTAAAATATGTGGCTAATTGTGGCGTAAAACAAAAAGAAGCCATGTTTCCTGTTGAAAAATATGTTGAGGAGAAGAAGAGCTAAAGATAAACATTTTTTTTTCAGTAGGACAAGGCAATGCTAGGTTTTAGCAAAGATCAGGACAGTATTTCCAACATATGCTTGTTTTAAGAATGGACAAAGGAACTGATTTTTGGCGTATAAGACTTTGTTGTGTCTGATTAGAAATCTCCTTGTTTTCGGTGCAGAAGAATGGTAAATGGTAAATCTATATAGCGCTTTTCAAGTCAATGAAGACCTCCCAAAGAGCTTTACAATTTGCTTTACACTTACCCATTCAAACACACACTCACACACCGATAGTGAGTCAGCCATGCAAGGCGCCTGCCTGCTTATTGGGGGCATTAGGGATTCAGTGTCATGCCCATATATATTTGCAAGAAAAAAAATGATGCTAGTTTATGTGTCAAAGAAAACAATGCTTTATGTTTGTCTAGAAGAAGTTAGTTTTCAGTCTAGATTAAGAAAAAAAAAAGTTTTCGAAAAAGATGTCATTATTCTTGGCAGAGAAGATGATGCTTATTTTAATCGTAAAAGAAGATGCAAGTGTGTAACCTAAAAGTAATAAGTTGTTTTTATCGTAGGAAAAAAAACGTAGTTGTCGGTGTAAAGAAAATGTGCCAGCTTTTGGAATTTAACATGAAGTTAGTTTTGTTCTGGAAAAAGATAATGCTAAAGTTTGGAAAAATGAGCAATTCTGTGTCAAAGATGTAACTTGTGTTTTTCTCAGACCATTCAGTTAGTTTTCTGTGTAGAAGACATTCACTCTATTTTTTTAAGAGAAGAAGATGAAAATTGTTTTAAGAATCAAGCAACATAAAACGCTAATGCTAAATGTTTTGAGTATGGGAAAATAAACCAATTGTAGAAGAGTACTATGCCAGTTTTCAGTGATGGTGCTATTTTTCAGCTCACAAACTAATTTGTTCGTTTTTTTAGAAATAAACAAAGATGCGATTTTGGTCATGAGAGAAAATGATGCTCATATTACGCATAGGAAAAGACATAGGTTTTGAGAATCGAAGGTAGTTAAAGGGAAGCAAAATGAGTTTTCTACAAAGAGGACAAAACTGGTTTCCAGTAAAACAGTCAAGACTATTTTTTTAGAAAATAAAAAGACTATGCTAGTCTTCAGTGAAAAAAACACTAGAAGAAAGTGTCTTCCCGTGTAAAAGAAGACAATACTAGTTTTCTGTTGTGGAAAAAAAAAGCTAGTCCAAGTGAAGAAGAAGAATACTCTAAAAAGTGTTTTAGTTCAGTTGATGCGAAAAAGAGCATAACGCCTCCAGATTATTACAACTGTTTTCAGACAGTAGTGGGGGTGAACTCTCAAGTAATTAGCATACACAAGACACAAGGGACTGTGAGAGCTGATTGGCTAACACCAGGGAGCAAAGAAAACACAAAATAAAACCAGGCGAGACAATAGGAAACCCACAAGCACTAAAAAACAACTGAAAAAAACGTCAACTACTATTGAAAAACAAAAATTGCAGACGACTTTATTCACACAATCACTGAGTGAGAATGGAACACTCGTTGCATACATAGCTAGTAAAAAAATCAACTGACACCTTACATTGTCTTTTCCATTGGCATAACATGACACAAGGTTGTGATAGCGGTGTTGACAAAACACAGAATGTGATCAATCTTCAAGCAAGTAATGTTTCAGCATGTAGCAGTAACTCAGATATATAATCTATCTCTATATCATATTAATCCTGTTTTGTGTTGGTGTGTGTTTGTAATTGACTAATTGTTAGGTCTAATACCTTACATCTCGGAATATAACACAAAATAAGAGAGACAAATGACACCGATTTTCTCATGAGGAGATATTTCACAGTCCAAGCCTGATTTTCATCTACCAGAACTGCAACAGCTCCCCTATTGTATTACAAACAGTTGAGTCACATGGTTGATAGGGGATGAGAGTTTAACATAGCCAGAGGACACCATAACAACATAAAACATACCATAGTAAAACAAGAAACATCAAACAGAACATTGTAAAACATGAAACATCAAACAGACCATCATAATACAAAACAAAAAAAACATTAAACTGAACAGAGAAAAATGAACATGACAATGCAGCAGCTTCTCTTCTCAGGGAAATGGTTGAGTGGTTTACAATGAAATGAAATGATCTGCATTTATATAGCGCTTTTCAAGTCAGGACTTCCCAAAGCGCTTTACAGTGTGCTTCACATTTCCCAATAGCGGCCGTGCAGCCATGTAAGGCGCTAACCTGCTTATTGGGGGTATTAGGGGTTCAGTGTCTTACCCAAGGACACTTCGACATGTAACACGGAGGAGTCGGTAATCGAACCTGAGATTTCTTGATCCCAAGATGAGCTCTTTACCTCCTGAGCCACTGATAAAACTCTTTAAAGCAAGGAAAGCATTTTACTCAACTGTAGTAACCCTATATAAATAAAACAATTCTAATTCTAACATTTGGGTAAATGACTAATACATGTATTTACAATCATCCCATCACTAATAAGCTCCGAAACGGCTAAACTTATTTTTGTAAAAAAATTACTGAGTTGTACTTTGCCCTCCCCGTGTGTCATTAGTCAGGTTTCATGTCAAGGTACCCCGATAAATAACAACAAAATCGATAAACATCTGCTTTTTGTGTGGTCTGCTCTTGTGGGCTCTCTTATGCTCTCTGGTGGCCAAATTGGATACTGCAGCTTCAAATAACTCCAAGCAGCCAAATCCAATCTTCTATCGGCCTGGCGACGCTGGGCCATTTTACTTGTTTACATAAGACAAACACAAACCAAAAATCGCAAATCCAAACCCAGCATAGCCGCGAAAGACGCTAAAGGGAGATGAGGCTGCGTGGCGCGCAACTGCGCTCTAATGCAGTCTTAAGTCTGAGCTACGTTCATGGGGATGTCAGTAAACTCCCATGCGATGGATCCTTGTGGTTTAAGAAATGGAATACACTGATTTAGAAGTCAGATAGATGTGCTTACCAAGGTCAAGGAGGCTCCCCGGCGTAATTACAAGGCTGCCAAACACAAAGGGCATTGTTATTGGACAAGTATAAAGCTGCACATTACCAGAGCAACACGGCTGTTTCTATCAGCCGGCGCTAGCTGGGGAAGACAAAGGGCGGGCATCAATTTAGCCGACTTATCTAAAGTCTCTAATTACTTGGTTTATTTGATAAACAGAACAAGGCGAATCCTTAAATGATTCCGCAAGATCCAAAGGGGATTAAATCCGCACTCCTTGGAAAAACAAGTCGCTGGTAGAATCCTGATTTTCTCTCTTTAATCAGGCATTAATTAGGAGCAATAGGGGGACGGCTTCGACTTGGCATTTGGTGCGATTGCAGCAGAAATAAAAGGGCTGCCTTGCTTTCTCCAGAGGAGGAAGTGAGCGCATGAAAATGATACAGCGGCGAGTTTGAGATTCCCAACCATGGGGATTGAAGATTTTTGTGTCAAGTATGCCGCATTCATAGCATCGTTTTTCTTGGCCATGCTGGATGCAGCAATTGGCCTATTCTGTGTATATATGCAGGAATACAGGGCGTGAATAGTAAGTATTGCAGTGTCCGCTAGCAGTTCAAAGACGCTGCCCTACTTACGAACGATCTTGTTAAATTTGTCCGTAAGTTGCTTCAGTGATAGTGGTATTTATACGTATGTTTAAGGCTTGTTTAAGTCACCTGTTTTTTTATGTACGGAAAATCACACAAACACTGAGTGAGAATGGAACACTCGTTGCATACATAGCTAGTAAATAATCAACTGACACCTTACATTGTCTTTTCCATTGGCATAACATGACACAAGGTTGTGATAGCGGTGTTGACAAAACACAGAATGTGATCAATCTTCAAGCAAGTAATGTTTTTGTACGAAAAAAAAACATTTCATAAAATAAGATGCTCTATATAGATAAATAAAGTGAAGGTCCTCCTCCGTGGTAAAAAAGTGTCAGAAAAAGAGCGTTCTGACCATTTTCTCAACCGCATCAAGCTTTCTTATTTCACTTTCATTTTAAAAGAAACAGCTCGCCTCTTCTTTACACTTTACACCAATAATATTGAATGGATGCACGAGATATTAAACAATAAAAATGTCAAAGTTATGAGCGCGCTGGAGATTCAGTACAAGTAGTATGTTCACACATGAACTAGGAAGTAGGAGGCGGATTCCTTCTTCGTGGTGGATGCTGGGTGACCACTCCGGTAGCGGCGGAAAGAAGCACTACAGTAATGTCCCGTACTCGGAAAAAGGTGCACACAATACAAAATGTAACTTACAGCAATGTCCGGATATTTTTTGACATCCCAAATCTTTTTTCTTATCTACCGTTTTACGTAAGTCCAATGGTCATAACTTCGGGAGCGTATGTACATCATTTCGTCACCCGTCAACGATCGAAATAGAATCAGGTTAAAGGTTTGAAAGCTCACTGCACCAAATGCAGTGCAAAAAAAAAAATGTGACTATCATGTTTTTTTAAATGAAATGACACATTTTAAATCAACTCATTTAATTTTTTTTTTTTTTTTTGTATTTTACTTTAATTATTTTACATTTTATTTGTAATTGTATTACTAATCCCAAGAAAATGGATTCAATAAACCAGGGTGTTTGAAATAGGACACACAGAGAATTAATGATAGGAAAAAAGGGGAGGGGAAGCGCCAGAGATTATGGGAGTTTTCGACCGCTGAAAGTTACTAGCACAAAAAGAAAGTTTCTGCTATAAGGCTCGTCGATTTGGGGAGATTCCCATGTACGGAAAAAAATCGCTCATTCCCAAGAACCAGCAAACATGGAGTTAAATCTGAAGCTGTCGTCTTACTTCTTGTTGTGGAGTGATTTGGTCTCGTGCTCCAGATGGTCGCAAGGTATGGCCCACGTATTGAACTCGAGACCGCAATGCAGGCCCGCACAGCCGCACCATGCGGCCCACGTGGGATCGGTCAGTCAGATAGGAGATAAAGAGAACGAGTTATCAATCAGCTACTTTTTTTATATGGACCAGGGATGCTTGACTAGATCATGCCTCTTTGGCTGTAATCTCAGATATCTGAGACCACCAGGATCGGATGATGGTTTTTGAAGTTGCTAAACATGTTAGAAATCAAAGAAGTGAGAAATTTGCGTAATGTTCTGTACTTTAGACTGTCCCTCCAATTGACATAATTACGTACGGTGATAACATTATTTGATCAATACATTGCCTTGGATGTTTTAATTACATTCAAAACTTCATGGTATCAGATTTCATTATGGTACATGGTGAATTGCTCCGCCCGGAAACTGTCCAAAAAAGACGCAGTCGGTCCATCCATTCCAAAGTGAGTTATTTAAAACAAAGAATGTGGAAGTCAATTTTGTGCTGGGCTCATTTTCCCTACAATGATATTATTACAATAAGTATGAAACTGCTAAGTGTTTGCAGATGCAGAGTGAGGCACACAGTTTGTTTGCCTCATGACAGAAGGCGATAGTGACTTGGCGCACACCTCAGCCCCAAACAATAGAATAATATAAAAATAGATGGAATAGTATTAGCGAGCTAACAGCAAATCAAGCCAAACAGTCATTTTTTTCTCGATATGTGCACTTTAACTCCATTCATCAGTTTAGGTAAGACAATAAACTATGTTTTTCTATGCTACATTTTGTAGATTGCTTTCTGGCCCTTCCAATCAAATGATGAATACTGCATAGTCAGTTCAGCATTCAACACCATCATCCCACAACATCTGGTAGACAAAATGAGACTCCTGGGTTTCAACACCCCCCTGCGGAACTGGCTGCTGGACTTCCTCTGTGACAGACCCCAATCAGTGCGGATAGGTCAGAACAGTTCAGATGTCATCTACCTCAGCACGGGTTCCCCCCAAGGCTGCGTCCTAAGCCCCTTGCTGTTCACCTTGATGACACACGACTGCGTCCCTAGGTCCGCCACAAACCACATCGTGAAGTATGCTGACGACACAACAGTGGTGGGCCTCATCAGGGATGACAACGACCTGGCCTACAGAGAGGAGGTGGAGCAGTTGGTGGGCTGGTGCAGGGACAACAGCCTGGTCCTGAATGTTGACAAAACTAAAGAGATCATTGTCGACTTTAGGAAAAACCAGCCCAACCATGCCCCACTTTGCATCAACAACAAGGCTGTGGAGGTTGTCAGCAGTATCAAGTTCCTAGGGGTGCACATTACAAACAAACTCACCTGGTCCGTGAACACTGCATCACTGGTTAAGAGGGCACAGCAACGCCTGTACTTCCTGCGGAGGATGAGGAGAGCCCACCTGCCCCCACCCTCCCTCATCACATTCTACAGGGGCACCATAGAGAGTATCCTGACCAGCTGTATCTCTGTGTGGTGTGGAGGCTGCAGCGCTAACGACTGGGGTAGTGTGAGGAGGGTAACGAGGACAGCAGAGAAAATAATCGGGACTACACTTCCCTCCATTCAGGACATTGGCCAGAAGCGCTGCCTATCCCATGCTAAGAACATTACCGGGGACCCCTCTCACCCCCATCATGGACTGTTCACTCTGCTAGCCTCTGGGAAGAGGTACTGCAGTGTGCGGTGCAGGACCACCAGGCTCCGCAATAGTCTAGTCCCCCTGGCCATTAGACTGTTAAATGGTCAATCTAACATATAGTTAACTTAAATCTAAACGGCTGCTAATCTGACTTTTTGCACTACTGGCAGTTTTTTATAGCTTGCCACTCCTTGCACATTGCTCTCTGCACTATTGTAATTACAGCGTTATGTTACAGTGTTACTGTGTACCTGACTTGTTAACCTGACTGCCCATTTTGCACATCTGGTTAGCTACTCTTCTTGCACTATCGGCACTATGGTAAAATACTATACGTAGCCAAAACACAATACAACTTTATTTATATTTGTACATTCAAGGAAACGGTGGGGGTCAGATGCATCGACATTTCGTTCTGTATACACGTGTACTAGAATGACAATAAAGTAGATCTGAATCTGAATCTGAATCTGAATTATTTGTAAATCTGACTGTGCCTTACCAGGCACGAACCTCACTGTTTTCAGTTTAGCCCTCTAACGTTAAAATCCCACCGTCAACTCCAACAAAGCACCATGCATTTCCTTACTCACAATTGGTGGGACCCCTCAACGGTCCCAAAACAATGAATAAAACAGCCCCTAAAATGTGTTTTGCAACCATTACGCGCCCAATCTGTTGTCTTATTCCGCGAGCTTGAATAAAGAGCTAGCGTCTCGAGCAATCTCGGGTTTATTTGCTTTAGGTAATTGCTACTTGTCCCCGCATCCTGCCGGCCCAGATGATGCATGAAAATTACTATTCCCCTACTTCAATCAAAGCCGAGAGAAGAAATGGGAAGGACCGGGGGAGAACAGATGGAAGTGGGTGAGGAACTCGCTGGCGCTGCGCTCCCTCCCTGTATGACAAGAACGAGCACTGTCTCCGATTAATTAAGCCGAGTTGCTAATCAGTCTAATAAGGCTGAAGTTGATGGTGAGAGGTCCCCTTTGGCCGAGGCATGCCGAGCTTAACACTGTGTTCAGTGCCTAGCTCCCCAAGTAAATACGCTGTCGCTATTTACATAAATTGTTTTGATTTTAGTTCATTTAGGGCAGCGGCCCCTAAACTACAGCCTGCAGGCCTCCACATTTGGTCCGGTTCCCTGAACAATACCAGAGAGAAATTTCTTATCCTTTTTTTCAACCTAGAAAATAACTATAAGTCTGGGTGCACATTTATGGTTTCAAACCTGGGTTGCTGCGGTGGGAGCACGGAAATCTTACCACTGGACCACCAGTAATATAGGTGCCGTATGAAAAGGCATTTGGTTTTATCTCATTATCACCCTCATGTCTTTTCAATTTAATTTCAGCCCTGTAGATGAAAGTGAAGTACAGAAAAGGAAAATGTCAGGTGTGGTAAAGTGGTCTGCTACTGTGTCAATACCACTGATTTAAAAAACCCACCCTGCAGAGAGCAATGATCTGCAACCCAAAATGTAAACATGTCACTGTTCTGAACATAAACCAGTAAATCTGTTGTCACTATGGCAACAGAGCCAAAGAAAGACAATGGACACTTTATTTGCATGACTGACTTTATTTTTAGTTCTCTAGTAGACAAGGTTATAAATCACATCAAATACAATATATTTACAGAGCCCTTTCTAGGCAATTAATGTCCACTTATGTCATGATTACTGATGTGACTTAGCTGTGCCCGCTCATTTGGCGCCAACTGCCGCGGGCTCGGATTGGCTCCTGATCAGTACTCGTACCCAGTCCTGTCTGTCCCCTTTTGTCAGTCCATCTGTGAACCTCAGTTAACCTTTTTCGACCTTGACTCCCACCTGTCCCGTTTTTTGCTCCCGTCTGTCACCTGGCTTCGACCCGTTTTTGATCCTGACCACGTTTACTCTCCCGTCCCAGCTTTCGACCTGTTTTTGTCCCAGACCATGTCTTCCCTCCTGTTCTGGCTTACGACTCGCTTCCGACCCCGACCACGTCTTTGCTCTCCTGTCCTGGCTACTGACTCGTTTTTTCGCCCCGACACCGCCATCGCATGCCAAGGAAGATTCACTTCCGCGTTCGGAGCACAATCCGAGTTTCAGAGTGACCTGCTTCCTGCGTCTAACAATCACCGGATCGTGGGCACAACCCTTTCTTTCTTCCAAATAAAGCTTCTGTCTCCGTTCTTTTCATGATAACTTATTCATAACCAAAACAAAATAAAATATCCGGTCTCTGTTTTTAAGCACTAATTTTGTAGTTGCTTTGTAGTAGTATTTCTGAGGACATATTTTTTCTAGTATACCATTACTCCTAGTAGTATTTTTTTGGCATTTCTATGGTATTTATTTTCTTATCATAACCAAAGCGAAATAATATATCTTGTCCCTGTTTTTAAGAAATAAATTTAACATTTTGTAGTATTTCTGTAGTCATATTGTTGTCATACAGTATTGCTATAGTAATGCTTTTTTTAGCATTCCTCTTTTCAAAACCGAAGCAAAATAATATAGCTTGTCCCTGTTTTTAAGCACGAAATTCTTAGTATTTTTGTTTTTCTGTAGTAGTATTTTTGTTGTAGACACACAAATAAACAATGTCACCAAAAACACTTATGAGTAGTACTTTGTGTCTCAAATGTTCTTGAATAGGTAAGTGTGAAACACATTGTAAAGCGCTTTAGGAGTTCTTCAGTGAATCTAAAAGTGGTATATAAATATAAACCATTTACCATCTAGCTATGTTTCACCTCGGAGCGTTCTTTCTAGAAATGGTTTGTCTATTAGTGATCCCAAGAGCCAAGAAGAAATCCCCAGGTGCCTAGGAAACAATAGTTTTCACATTTAGACACTCCTGCGATCGACGTTATTTTTCTGTCACAAATTGACCCCGGCCGCTGATTACAGAAGAGAAAATATGTGGCCCTCACAGGAAAGTTTGGGGACCTCTGAATTAGGGGGTACACCTCGTATTGCACGGATCCCCTAAATTTGCACCCACAACAAAGGAAATAGAAATTATAGATAAATTACAGAATTATTTCCACCATATGAGTGCTAATTAAATTGAGGCGTTTATGAAATGAATACAGTGAGATGTACACTCTGGACCTACACACACAAAGAAGCTATAATTCAGTGATTGAATTCCAGCGTGATAGCGTTTAGCCTTTTAACATAGAGAGCTACACAGATGGTTGGGGTTTCCTTTTTATTCTTTTCTTTCTTAATAGCAAATCTCATTATGGAAGTAATCACTGTGCAGAGAGCAAGACGTCGTCTAAAGGCTAAAATATTATGAAGTACACGCACTTTTGAAAGTAGGATACTTTGTTAGGTTAAATGATGAAAATATTAGATTTTTTTTCTTTCTTTTCTTTATGGCAATGTTAAAGAATAAACTATTACTCTTTGTCGATTCACCATATTAATTGAACGGGTATGACTAGATGAGTATTCATACTTTTGCCAACTCCAGCTAAACATGTAAATGGTGTTGATCGTGTATCATTTTATAATCCTTTCTCCTTTCTTTTACTGTGTTCATACAATATATATATATTCAAGAGCCCCTCAAGAAATAAATTTGGGTTTTGAGTTCATATGAGTCTCATGACCAGTGAGAACATTCTGGCAACATTCACTGGCACTAGAAACTGAACCATTTTAGGTCAAACACTTCACACAAATGTGTCAAGAACCGGAAGAGGAGGAGAACCCAAATGCGTTGGGCAGAAGACGTAAGCCAGCAGCCTGGCCTGGAATGACAGGAAGCCAGAGGCCGACGAGATCGTTACCAATTACACGAGCAGATATCGGACGGATGGGGTCGATACCAGAAAGGACGGGACAGACAGGATTGATATCAAAAATGCATATCGATATTAAACAGGACAAAATAGACGGGAACAATACCGGACAGGAAACACAAGCAGGAAACCCACGTCTTGCGGGTGCAGAGGTTCGTTGACGGACTGACAAAGGGTGAGTGAGAGCACTGAGTTTAAACAGAAGGGAAGCCAATCTGTCAACGAGCCGCAACTGGCGCCACACGGGCGGGCCCAATTGGGCACCATGGCAACCGTGACACAAATGAGTAAAATATAGTACATTGAAAAAGGGCTTTCAATTGCTGCACATCACTGCCTTCCATGTGTTTTAATTTCACAATTAACACCAACTGGCGTGTCATTAGAGGTTTCAAAATGCTGCTGCTAACAGAATACTAGCCAGTGTTATACCTACTTTCAAGTCAATGTTTTTTTAAAAAAGAGGATTCAGTATTGTCACACTCGTGTATGCTGTTTTCTGATCAGGAAGATATTCTGTATGTTGTGCCAAGTTATCACATGAAGAGCTAAGCGTTTCTGTGAAGACCAGAACAGAAAGAGGACCCAGATACGTAACGTTGCTCACAAGTTTATTGAAATGTAGAGGAAAGTGAGCGCCAGCGATCCAGTGCTCGCTGGACACGGGAAGCAAGCCGCTCACGGGATTGGAGCGTGTTCTGAAAGTGGAAGTGGATCTTCCGGAGTGGGAGATCGTAGCGTAGTTAGACAGAAAAACAGGTCATTAGCCGGGACAGGAAATCAGAACAGTGGTCGGGGTCAAAAACGGGTCGTAGCATGAGACAAACGGGGCAATCAGGAATGGACGAGTGGAAAACGGATGACAAAACGGGACCGACGGTAGTCAGAGTAAAAAATGCTTGCCTTGTAAAAACAGAGGTTTGCTGACGGACTGACAACAGGCGAATAAAAAGCCTGAGCTTAAAAAGGACGGGGAACCAATCAGGTAACCAGCAGCAGCTGCCGCCAAACGAGCGGGCACAGGTGAGTGTAATGAGTAATCATGACAGATTCTCCCTTTTCTTAATGCCAAATAAGTTCGGAAAGAAAGTAATGAAGGAATACATTTACTATTGGTGGTACTTGTAGTATGTTTAGGACCCAATTGTTTGACTGCCACTGACCTTTCCCAGCTGGAGCCTGTTGGTGCTCATTTCTGAGTCTCCCTCTGCTTTGTTCTTTCAAGCTTCTACTCACTTATTCACTTGTGTTAGCTCATCACTTATCTCCTCCCCGAACTATTGGTTCACCACCGCCCTGGTCTGCAAGTCTGCTTGTTCCCTCACTCCAGACAGGTGCACCTAATATTTACAATTTCAGGACAGTAGTCTTTTCATTAGCATCATAACTAGCCTACTCTTTTATTACTATTATTTTCAAATTTCGCTATATTTTTAATATACAATTTACCTATGTCCTGGACGACTTTAAGTGCTGTTAAAGTCACATCCAAGCAGTTCCATACACCCCAACGTTTTGCCATTTAAAAGCAGCAGATGTTATTTTTCTATTCTTACGCACAAAACACAACCTGTCTCCAGAATATTAAAAAAACAAAGCAAAGACCCAATCAAATCTTAGAGTTAATGTACATTTAAGGATTTTCATGGTTATGTGTGATGTGTGTACGGGCACATGCAAATTGTTTCGCAAAGTTGCTATCGGGACAGTTTTGGTAATACCCTATCTCGCAACATGATGATTAAGACTCAACAGAAGGTTCTGCTCTTTAAGAAATTCAGTAAATAAAAATATTGCTATTCGTTAAACAGGGTTGGGTAGGGTTACTTTAACTTGATTACTTTCAATTACTTTTGAATTACTCCATTACCAAATATGCTAATAAAAGACAAAAGAAACTAAATATGAATACAATTATGGCTCACAACACGTGGTAAGCTATCTCTCCTGGCTTTGATTACTTTGATCTCCGGCAAAACTAACATAAAATGCGACAGAAACAAAATGAAAACAAATCCAAACAGCTTGCCAACATCATTTTTGCCGTTCCATGTATTCCGTTACTCCCCAAGCCTGCACAAAATTTAGTAATTTTGTTCATATTTAGTTTATTTTGTCTTTTATTAGCATATTTGGTATTGGAGTAATCCAAAAGTAATTGAAAGTAATCAAGTTAAAGTAACCCTACCCAACCCTGTCGTTAAAATGCTACATTTTGAGAACTTCATTTACTGTGCACAGTTGAAGCTTATTTATAAATGCTTGCATCAACAGGCCCCTCAGGGTCTTAGTGAGAGCATAGTTCCCCTCAGGGCTCTAGGCTCCAGAACCAGAGGAGCTCGGAGTGGGAACTGACAAGTCCCGAGGCGGAAAATTACTTTTGAAAAATAGCTTTTACTATACAATGCACTAAAGCCTGGAACTGTTAACCCACTGAACTAAACACATAATCAAAATGGGTCCTTTTTTTTTTTAAAGAAACTCAAATATTTTTTAATCTGAGGTCAGATATGTGACCACCTGTAGCCTCTGCATTTGTGCTGCTTCATAAAATTGTGTATTTTATCCATGTTTTTTTCTGTTAAAGCCCTTCTGGGGACAGACATTGAGAATTAGCTGTGGCTAAAATGTTATAGTATGTGACATAGGTTTATGGAGCATACCTGTCCCTTTTCTAGAAAACTAAACCTGAAACTTGCTGCTCTGGAGTTGCATCAATGATTTGCAGTCACATGTTGCGTAACATCGTTGTATACCGTCAAGAACAGGATCAGGACTCAAATGCATGACGTTTCTTACACAAGCTTTTATTTTACAGGAAATGGGGAATCATGCACGTTAGGCAGCGGTCTGGCGTGGAAAGACAGGAAGCCAGACGAGATCGATAACATTTGGCCGAGCAGATATCGGAAAGATGGGTTCGATGTCGTACAGGACGGGACAGACAGGATTGATATTGAAACAGGATATTGAAATTAAACAGAAAAAAATAAACGGGAACGAAACTGGAAACAGATATTAAACATCCATCCATCCATCCATTATCTGCACCGCTTATCCTCAGTAGAGTCGCAGGGATGCTGGAGCCCATCCCAGCTATCTTCGGGAAGTGGGCAGGGGACACCCTAAACTGGTTTCCAGCCAGTCGCAGGGCACACAGAGACAACTCACTCGCTCATTCACACCCAGGGACAATTTGGACCGGCCAATTGACATAACATGCATGTTTTTGGAATGTGGGAGGAAAACGGAGTGCCCACGCAAGCGCGGAGAGAACATGCAAACTCCACACTGCGCCGCCGTGCTGTCCGATATTAAACATGACAAAACAAAAAGGGGACAATACCCGACAGGAAATACCAACAGGAAACAGGATGGAGTCAGAACCCACGTCTTGCGGGGCAGAGTTTCGTTGATGAACTGACAAAGGTTGCGTGAGAGCACTGAGCTTAAATAGAAGGAAAGCCTATCTATCAACGAGCCGCAGCTGGCGCCACATGGGCGGGGCCAACTGGGCGCCATGGCAACCGTGACAATACACCATGTCCTATTCCGAAGTACACCTGCCAATGTTCACAAAAACGCTAACTATCTCCTTTTCGTAAAGCTTTTATAAAAGGCCGATATCTTGTCCAATAGAATTTGAACCTCTTACTGTACTTAGCTTTCAACTTTTTCTGTTCTGGTGTCATCCTGCAGAGTGCGTTCACTTGTGTGCGATCATATCAACATTACAACGTGTGTTTCTTTGAAACCAGATGTGGCGAACTTTTAGCAAAACAGAATCTAATCCAATGTTTGAAGGTTTGTTCCACGCAAAGACTTAGTTTCACTTCAAGATTAAGTAGCCGCAGACTAAAATGCTGGTCTCTTTGTCTCATCTCAACTCATCTCATTAGCCATACCGCTTATCCTCATTAGGGTCGCGGGGGGGCTGGAGCCCATCCCAGCCATCTCCGGGCAGTGGGCAGGGGACACCCTGAACTGGTTGCCAGCCAGTCGCAGGGCACACAGGGACAGACAGCTCATTCGCTCATTCACACCTAGGGACAATTCGGACCGGCCAATCCACCTGAAATGCATGTCTTTGGAATGTGGGAGGAAACCGGAGTGCCCGGAGGAAACCCACGCAAGCACGGGGAGAACATACAAACTCCGCACAGGAAGTCTGGAGCTGGATTTGAACCCACGACAGGTTCCCGAGACATGAACTGTGCCGCACAAGCGCTAACCACTGCGCCGCCGTGCTTGGTCTCTTTGTTGTTGTGTGAATTTGAAAAAACTACAAAAAAATGGCTTTTTAGGGGAGAAGAGAGGAACTCTAACCCATTAAATGGGAGTGATGGTGAATATGCAGTTCCCGCCTAAAGCAAACTCAAAGGACCGAATAAGAGATAAGAGAGGGCCACACAACCCATCGCCGACTTAAATGACAATCCGCTGTCACAAGGCAAAGACAGTGAAGTGCTGGTGATAAAACACAGGCATAATTTAAGCAGTGCTAAGTGGGCTATTGTCATTCAAATGACGAATTATACTTGGCAGAGGTTTTAGCATCACTTTTACAAAGCGCCTCCATTGTTTGTGTCGACGAAAGGTACTGAGTCTGAATGGAGGGAATTACTTGCAAGAGTTTGGAGTTCCTTGGGGTTTGCACTCAAATTAGTTCCTCGCTCAACTGGCCTGAGAGTCAGATGAGCCTCAACCAATGCAGCATAAGAGCTTACAATGGACCACAGTGCTACTGTTATTTCTGTTAAGAATTAGCAGGATCAAAACAGAAATAACGAGTTTCTTCTGCATTTTAATTAAGACACCACTATATAATTGCCTGCTTAACACTAGGCAAGTGGACTAAATTTTGGCACGCGGCAATTCATTTCCACATGAGCTAGTCTTTGCAGGGATAAACCAAGAAAACATGGTCTATTCCTCATGCATACACAAATACATCACACTTTGCTACAATTATAAACATGTTTGTAAACTCTAGTTGAAAATACAAACTTTCCTGATAGTATTTCATAATTGGTACTACTGTTAGGATCCAGCACTACACGTCTGCCAGAGAGCATCAACTGGCAGACAAGCTGGAGGACCCCACACTTGTTTCTCACCCGCAGCTGAGTCTAATCAGAAACCCAATATTTAAGGACTGTGCAAAGAGCAAAAGTTGTTGGATTGTTGTTTGTCCTTGATATGCCTGATCTTCTGTTTGAGTATACTTTTTGTCAATTGATTCTGAGTTTTGCCAGCCATTACTGTTTTCAGGACTGAGTGTTACCCGTTTTCTCCCCCTTCTATATGCCAAGCGCCCCTAAAATAACCTCTGGTCATTCAGCTCGTGTGTCTGCAATTGAGTCTGCCCCACCAAATCATAACAAATATAAATAAAGTTTTACATTCCAATGCTACTCTTGGCTAACACAAGAGAAGCAATTCTCGCATTTTAAGGCTGAGCATGTGATGATATATACAGATAATATACGGTACCATCACATAGGCCTGGGTGATATCGCCCCAAAGTAAAATCCTCATTGAATCAGTCTTGCTTGGTATTTACCATTATAATGAATGAATGAATGAAAACTTTATTTCGAACATAAAAATAAAAACAGGACAAAAACAATGAGTCAACAACGAAATAATGTCACACAACATGTTCGAAAAGGGGTAGTCAGAAGCAGATGCTTATTTTTCCTACCCCTTTATCTTCCCTATTAAATACATTTTATAGATAGCTCCTCTTGTGTCCAATACAACTAAATCTCATGGATATACTTATTACATAGGTCATAATTGATTTTAAACTATAATTCAAACTATAATTTCAAACACCACACATTTATTCAAAGTATGTTTGTTCAATTAGAAAACTACAACCTTTGCAAAAAGAACAATTTATTTCTTATATGATTTAAAAGCTTTAACACTTGAGTTAACAACTATCCATCCATCCATCCATTATCTGCAACTCTTATCCTCAGAAGGATCGCGGGGGTGCTGGAGTCCATCCCAGCCATCTTCGGGCAGTGGGCAAGGAACACCCTGAACTGGTTGCCAGACAATCGCAGGGCAAACAGAGACAGACAACTCACTCGCTCATTCACACCAAAAAAAAATTTGGACCGGCCAATTTACCTGACATGCATGTTTTGGGGACATGCAGGCACGGGGAGAACATGCAATCTCCACACGGGGAGGCTGCAGTAGCTGAACTTGAATCCTGAACCTTCGCACCGTGGGGCAGCGCGCTAACCACCCAGAAATCAGAGTTAAAAATCTTAAATTGCTATTCTTAATTCATGATTTAGCAGATTTTCAATGTTTCGATTTTTTTTAAACTACAAATATAGTCATATTAATTTGATGAATTGGGCAGCCCTGTTACCACAATACAATATATACAGTATGATAGTTATTTTGGAGCGGCAGTGGCTCAGGAGGTAGAGCGCTCGTCTTGGGATCAAGAGATCGCAGTTCGTATCCCGGCTCCTCCGTGTTACATGTCGAAGTGTCCTTGGGTAAGACACTGAACCCCAAATACCCCCAATAAGCAATTAGCGCCTTACATGGCTGCACGGCCGCTATTGGGAAATGTGAAGCACTCTGTAAAGCGCTTTGGGAAGTCTTGACTTGAAAAGCGCTATATAAATGCAGATCATTTCATTTCATTAAAATATTGTGCCAAGCAGAGTAATAACTAGGGCCTCCTATAGTGGTTTAAATACATTAATTCATTAAAAATATGTACTAATATATATTGATTTTAGTAATGATCCAAAATACTTGTTTTTAGGTCAACAAATTAGCATGTATTTTGCGTAACATGAACCTTACCTAGCAGCACGGCCGTGCAGTGGCTAGCGCGTGTGCGGCACAGTTCTGAGGTCATGAGATCGAACCTTCCCGTGTGGAGTTTGCATGTTCTCCCCGTGCTTGTGTGGGTTTCCTCCGACATTCCAAAAACATGCATATCAGGTTAATTGGCCGATCTATATTGTCCTTAGGTGTGAATGAGCGAGTGAGTTGTATGTCTCTGTGTGCCCTGCGACTGGCTGGCAACCAGTTCAGGGTGTCCCCCTCCCCACTGCCCGAAGGCGGCTGGGATGGGCTCCAGCACCCCCGCGATCCTACTGAGGATAAGCGGTGCAGATAATGGATGGATGGATGAACCTTACCTGGAGGGAACTGGGATAATTGTTCACCATCTATCCAAAAACCTCAAATAGGCTCGGTAAAAAATGGTATGATTTGCTCACTTTGAGTCTACATAGTTTGTATTCTTCCTTGTGCTTTTAATTTTTCGCTTTTGCTTGCACTACACTATACAGTGACATCTGGTGATCAGAAAATACACTCTTTCCCTTTTGTTATGATGTATATGTTATATGTTATGATAATAAAAACAACAATCACAATATTATGGTTTTAAATAGTAGGTTACCTAGTAGTTATGTTTTAAATGCTGATTATTATAAATATATTGTTGCAATAGTACAGGTGTCATTAACCTCAACAGAGATAATCAATGTCATTAATTACATTCATCATTGAGTCACTTGCTAATGCATGGTTAGCATTATGAATCGAGTCAATTTGTTATGACCTACTGCATCTGGAACAAGTGTGTCTTAAATGTAGTTGACCAAAACATTCCTATTTAAAACTGTACTGTAATAGTAAATGGACCACCAAAATTCAAATAAACCAAGACATGTTTTAATACTAAGACACATAAACAATAGAGTGGTGAACATTTTAATTGTGATGCGGTCTTATTCTAAAATACAGTTCTAGCTGATCACACAGTTATATTTTAAGGTCAAGATATTTGTGTTCCCAAATTGTTTATTACCATACGCAGAAAGATACGACTTCAGAAGCGAGCTTGGTACAAAGTACTTTTCAGCTGTGTAGCACTTCTCAAAATGTGATTACCTCTATTGGAACTATTAAATGGTTCCATAAAGAAAAAAATGAAAGATTAATTAACTATAATAATTCATCTGATGAATTGCAATATACGGTCTGAGACTAGAATATGAGTGCATGCTCAGCATATTCGATCATTGAACTGCTTTTTGTCCATGAGAGCAAAGAAAATAATTAATTAAAAGTTGGTTTTAATTTTGTCTGTTCTTGGAAGACACCATACGATAAAACCGATGCTTTCCAAGCAATTTCTAACAAATGCAATCTAATATATGGGTGACTTTAAGTATAAACTCAAGGATTTTCTTTTAATTAGAGATCACGTAAATGTTTGATTTGACCTAGTTTCACAGTTTGCAGGAATTAAATGCCATTTTGCTCAGGACTTTATCATTTCAACTTGGAGCCATACATTCACTTTACAAAACAGCAGAATGAAACGTAATGAGCTTAACCAGGAATGAAAATATCTATGATTCTCCAGATGTCAAATCAAAGATAGTCAGTCAATATTGCTACAGTTACCACCGCGGTACTCGTGTTTAGCATCGCAAGAGACGTATTGCTCATACAAAACACTGACAAACTAATTTACGCACAGCGCGGCGGTTCCTTTTTGGCTTTCACATGATCCGGTCTTTTCTGTAATTATCAGTTGTGACACCCATAATTACTGTAAGACTGCTGCATTGCATGAATGACACATCTTTTGTGTGATAATTTTGTGCATCTTGACAAACAGGACCCACTAAACAACCCTGTGGCCTTTTCTCGAGCGGTGATTACGCTAATTAAACCTGCAAAACATTAGAGAGCCGCAGACGTGCCAGAATTAAACGGGTCATTAAATCAGCCGGGTATGTCAACATCCACACATCTTGTCACTTCTCCAATTTGCTATCGCCAGGAGAAGGAATCGTATTTTATATGACACACAAAATTGAAGAGCCAACCAATCCCGTGTCAACATACACAAAAAGTGTCTGTGAGTATTTGAGCAGCGAATCAATTTGCCAGACTGCTCTTATCCATCCATCTATTATTTTCACTGCTTATCCTCACTAGGGTCGCGGGGTGCTGGAGCCCATCCCTGCAATCTTCGGGCAGTGGGCAGGGGACACCCTGAACTGGTTGCCAGCCAGTCGCAGGGCACACAGAGACAAAGAACTCACTCGCTCAATCACAGCTAGGGACAATTTTAACCTGACATGATGGGTTCTCAATTTTAAATAATTTTCCAGGCATTCACTACAGCCTCTTTCAGTTCGTTAAAGTTTGAGGATGGCTCTACATATGATTCTCCCTGCCCATCCTGGAAGACATTCTCAGCTCTCTGTGCCTAAGCAGTGCTAAACACATCCTGAAAGACTCCTTACACCCCAGCAATCACCTTTTCAAACTGTTACCATCGAGCCAACGGTTCAGGTCCCCCAACGCCCGATCGACAAGACTGAAGAATAGCTTTGTCATGTCCTGCACAGTCGTCATGGCACCCAGCTGGCCCCGCCCCTTGACACCTGCTGAGACGCATTGAATTGATTGCTTGTGGAGTACTTAAACGCTCCTTTTGGGACTGCCCGTTGCCAGACCATTGCTTAACTTTGAGGAAAACCTGTTCATGCCTGTTTGTTCTGAGTAAATGTCTAGTTTGTAATTTTGATTGCCTTTAAGCCTGTTTTGTTTTGTCTTTGGTCCGTTTGTGTTGGACAACTTTTCTTTCCTAAATTAAAGTGACGGATCGTTTACACATTGTAGTTCACACTTCCTGCTTCCTGGCCTGTTACTTGTCAAGCTTCTTCAACAGAGCTATTAACACACTAAACCAGTTTTGGAACACAGTCTTGAGTGCAATATCCCAGTTTTAAGTGCAATATCAGTTTTAAGTGCTGCAATATCCTGGTCTCAAGGGTAGATTTTGGCGGCAGTAGCTCAGGAAATAAAGTGCTCGTTTTGGGATCAAGAGGTAGATTCAATTCCTGACGCTTTATATGTCAAAGTGTCCTTGAGCAAGAGCCTGAATCCTTAATGCCACCGATTAGCAGGTAGTTGCCTTGCATGGCTGACACCTGCTATCAGTGTGTGAGTGTGTGTGAATGGGTAAGTGTGAAGCACTATGTAAAGCGCTTTGGGAGGTCTTCAAAGGGGTTATTTAAATGCAGACATTTACATTTGAATACTTTATACTTATCTTTCAATTTATTGTTCTGTAAAACTGGAGTGCAACACTAATTTCATTATAGCAACATAATTAAAAATGTGATTCTAATTCTCACCTCAATGTTTCTTCAGAAGGTAATACGCGTAGTCTGTTGGGTTAAATTCTGGTAACTGACCGGGGCAATCACAGGCATTTTATCAGATTTACTCACCAGACAAAACCTAAAATCGAATGGTAATGTTTAGTTTTTTTTTTAAATGACAAAAGGAAACCTAGTTGGATGACTACTGAATTCAATTTGCTCCAACATTGATGATGTATGCTACCAATAATGCAGTTTCTAAGCAATCTGAACAAGGGGGCAAGCACAAGCGACGTCATTACACAAACCGAGGGTCAGCCGTTTTTGAGTTGCGGGCCGCATTGGTTCGAAAAAATTTGCAAAGGAGCTGAGCCAAAGAAAAAAATTGCTGATTTATGTGTATATACTGATAGACAGTCTTAAATCGGATACCTTGGCAATACATGAGGACAGTAGATAACATAAGCCAATCCATTTTTTTCTTGTTTACTTTTATCTGCACAAGTTGTGAATGATTGCCTTTTTGTTTATAAAGGGAACCTTCAATCCAATTGGTTTTGTGACACACAAAAAACAAATAATTATATTCATTTATCAAAAAAACAACAACTCTATATTAAGAGCAATAGCAAAGTAATATCTGCGTTTCTTTAAACACTAAATTTGATCATTTGCATTGAAAAACATGCAAGAGAAGTGTTTTAGTGCATGCTTCTCTCAGCATCATGGGCCGGATTGAATCTGCGGTCCTGGTACAACCCGCAAGCCGTAGTTTGGTGACCCCTCACACGAATAGACGTCATCTCTGTATTTATCTTCTGACTTTAAATTAAGGATGATTTATTTACGTCAATCACAAAAATCAACAAAGTATTTTGCACTCAAATGCTGCGTAACGTCCCGTCTCTGTACAAGTTTTGCTCATGCGTGGCTTGCCAGAAGCATAAGCTTACACTATATATGGATGGATGCAACTGGGTTATCAACGATATACTCTGTGAATCTGTACGACTGGCAATTTCGCTGTTGCCGTGGGAAGAAAGTTCAATGGAAATGACTAAAAAAAACTAATACACATTAGGCTTTTTTAGCGAGTATGTTTAAGTTTGTGTAGCCTAAAATTTGTCTGTGTACAACAAGGTCAGAGTTCTTTGCGGCTCAATATTATAATGGATGATGAATATTCTAATACGAGTAAACTTATAGGGTTATGCCATAATACAGGGGTCTCCAGCATGGAACCCCCTGAGAACCCCTGAGTAACCAGCGGACGGGTTCTGAAAATAGCCCCCCAGTGGTGAGTCATTGTAATTTTCTAGTAAATATTGTTTATAACTGATATGTCTTTGTGGTTGGCTTAACTGGGCATGCTCACTATGAGATTTGAGAATTGCAACGGCGGATACTGCGCTGCCAATTACAGACATGAATTCTGGGATATGTGCCTTGTATGAATTCTGGGATTTGTGTCCTGTCTCCTGCATCTTTTCACTGGCAGCGCCGTCTATTTTTAATACTTGGGCATTTGTGAGTTCTACTCCTCTGTATGTTCTCTCTCTCCAGCTCTCTTGCTCGACCTTACTTTATTTGATCACTTACTTCCCTGGGCTGATTTCTTCACAGCTATTGGCACTTGTTTTGATTTGTTTGTTCCCTTTATTAGTACTTTGTTCCCTTTGGTTCCTTGCTAGTTTGATGTCTTCTATGTCATGTACCTAGCACTGGTGTCACAGCCTTTTGTTATTGAAGTGTACCTATACTTGCCCGCCCTTCCGAATCTTAAGTGAGACCTGACGAAGACTTGAATTGCCGTCTTCGCTATTTAAAATTACTGGAACCGACCCCTCACCTGCCTCTTGTATTTCAATTTTGACTCGCTGCCTGACTTCCTGCGGAAAGAAACCTGGTAGAATAAAAGACTGTTCTGTGTTTCAACACTTTGCTTCAAAACCAAGATGCACTGTGGTACAAAACACGAAATGGCGAGGGATTGTAGTATTTTGAAATACAACAGATTTATTTACCTTGCGTTTTCACGCTTACTCAGTCTGGTCCGTGTAATGTGTTCGCATTTACGGTAATCCGTATTCGACGTCCTGAATAAATAGTATCTTCACGTAGAGCAGGATCAGATGCCCACCGCATTTATATTCCCACTGATTTAACACTTTCCTCTTGCAGGTTTGCGCTCCACTTTGTGTGAGGTGTTTGGCGACCCAACGATATCTTTGACATCTTCCCTATGAGTTAATCCTATTCCAGCTGCTGATAGCAGCAAACGATAGCGCCGATGTCTTATTATCACCGACATATGTTCCCCTTTCATACCAGAGAAGCCTCCCAACCATTTAATAGGATTGTTGTTGTTTTCTTTTCCTCTGCACCGCACAACAAACACGTTTCCCTCGAAGACGTACTACAAGGATTTTTTCTCGACAAATCAGCCTAGGTCAGGGGCTAAGATTGGCCTCCAGTTAAAGACTACAGAAAACATCTCCTCCACATGACAAGGGAGAAAAGTGGATTTTCCAGCTTAAAAGCAGAATCATCTCTGCTCAAGGCATTATCTTGTGTTCAAAGAGATTAATAACGAGTGATGCTATGGATAGGGGGTGGCACGCTGTTCTTGAATCGGCGGTCATAGTTCCCCGCAAAACACTGCTTTGAATAGTACATAGCAGGCTTATTTTTAATGTATACCTTTTCAGTTAGAAACAAAAAACAATGTTTTGTGTTACATGGTACACGCTTCGACAATGGAATTAGCAGGTGTAAAATGATTTAAATAATCAGATTACAAATTGTATCTGTTCCATGACTCTCCACTACATTACAGATCAGAATTTGCACTCCTTTATGCCGCAATTTTTCAACTTTTTGACATGTTTTATGATAATATCTCCAACAAAAAGATGTTTGTGCCAACAAAGTGAGAAGCGTATCTGTGAGTGTATTAGGTTTAAACTTTAGTAGATGCTCAAAATAAGGCGCAAAGACATTAATGGATTTTGAACTTGCAAGGACTGAGAGAAGCGCTCTCAGATAAGAAACATTCCATCCCTTCCTAAAGCTCTCCTCTGAGTTTGCTCTTTTTATTAAATCCTCATGGTTACAAAAAACAGACCAAGCCTTGAGGTTGTGGTAAACAAGGAACAGCAACACGATTGGCTAATAGCGCCAAGAATGAAATAGTGAGAACGAGTCCAAATAAGGAACTGGCTTACCAAGAATTCTCCTTTGCACTCGTCCAATAGTAACAAACCTTTCAGAGTGATAAATATAACTTGTACAGTAAATCAGTTGAAAACAAGTCAAACATGGTCACACTTTTTGTTTGTTTAGGCATGTCTGAGCACAAATAAACATTTCTTAGAAATTTCCAAGCTTTTAGTGGTTTATCCCAGTGATACTGTCCTTTTTTCAAATTATTATTGTTTTTATTGTTGGTGATAGGATAGAATTTGTTCTAATTTGAAGGATACCATTCTATTTTTAAGTCATGATAAAAGACATTTTTGGGCCGTGGACATGAGTAAAAAAATCTTTATTAAAAACAAATATGGCTTGCATGTTTCACTTGTCCTCAGAGAACAATTGTGTTAAGTAGTTAATAGCAATTAATGGTTTTTGGGTTTCAATTTTTTTAGTTTTTTTTTGATAATTGCTGAATTTTCACATTATATTATGAATATTATTATTAAAATTAGTATGTAACAAATTTCTGTGCTGAGCGTCTGCATGTGCTCATTGAGGCATGCAATTCTCTTGCCTCATGGCAGAGTGCGATAGTGAGACAAAAGATTCCGATTTAGCTCAGTGCAAAACAAGAAGTAATGACAGTTTTTGTAAGCTAGCAACAAAGTTAAGCCATCCAGTAATGGTTTTCTAATTGCAGGGACTTTTTCATAATGAAGGATTACATATTTATCGATACTTTTATTCAAAAGGAGCAGCGTCTAGACTTCATTTATAAGTCAAACGATAAAATGTTTTTTTTCTATTCTACAATTTAGATTGCTTTCTTGCTTAGCCAATTAAATGATGAATAAAATGTAGGTTTATTTGTAAATGTGACTTCATTAGACAGAACCTCGCTGCATGTGGTCATAATCCAAATCCAGCATTCGGACACTTTTGTAAAAAAAATGTTAAAAATAAGCTCTAGCTTTGCTTGATTCAAAAATCAACTGTCAAATTATTTCTCCTATTTCAACAAAAGGTTCAAATTTGAATTAATTGAATATGATGCTTAACCGTACCCTAAATATGAAAATAAATGGTACACATGAAATAAAGAAGCATTGCTGTGGGTTTGTATGTCGCCCAAAATTGAATTGAGTCTCCGTACTTCCTTTAATTGAAATTCATCCAATGGAGTCAATTCAGCCCTGATCCATAACTTTTGAAGTCTTGAAAACTGAGCGCTGAGCTGCCTCACTTCTAGTTTTTTTTAAGCTAGTCATCAAAGTGAAGAAATCCCATGTTGTACTTTGATGTGCTTAGCAAGAGTTTTGACTCGCGTCTCATTACAGAGATAATTAATAGTTTAATTAGCACACATTCAAAGCAATTCGCAGCATCGCACCCACGCACACCCAAAAAAAAAATTAACGAGATTCTCTTGAATTATCAAATCGATTCAGCGTAATTCAGTTCTAAAGACCTGATGGATCATCATCAAAAGCCACAAAACTGCTGATGTTCTGTTCCGAACCACTCTTAGTGATTGAGCTAACGCAGCATTGCACTTAAAGACGCAATGGCAAATATGTGGAAATTGCAATTACATAGCGAAATTCATTTAATTTCCTTAAACCTAAGGGACAGTGTGTATTATTTGACCAGTAGATGTCACTGTATGGTGCAGTGCAGAGGTCGGTTACCTATTGGAAGCGGAGAAGTTATTTTTGTTACTAATTCGATAGATAGGTAGATACTTTATTCATTACTTTATTTAATTAGCACGAAAGGCTACCAGTTGGCTATGCATTACTAAAATTGCATGTTATTACTATGTTAGTACTATGTTATTACTATGTTATTACCGGGTTGTCATTATTAGAAGTTGAACAAAGCTCAGTCAACCACAATACATCATGTGAGTTAGAAATCAAATTTCCAAGAAAATCACAATGACCCATGACATATTTTCTAGGACCAGTCTTCAAGATACTCATGTGCCCCTGGGCAAAATCAAACTGTTTTCTATTTGTTCTCTCTCTCTCTCTCAGTCAGTAAGTCTGCAAGTCCGCTCTAATGAAGGCTGCCAAAAACAAGAGGGAAAAAAAAAGGTTTCACGTTTCGCAGGTGGTCCTGGGACCCAATAACTGCATAAACCAAAAGACCTCTGTACGTTCATTTCTTAGACGCCATCCAACAAACTTCTTTATCTTCTCTCATTTTTAAGCAGGCTTATTTTATCTTTCTTCGTTTGAGGCGAGGTCTATCAAGTCGGACTACCCAAAAACATTGCAACAATTGCAAGCATTAACAAGCACTTCATGTAAAATTCAAGCATTTTTCAAACGTTGAAAAAGCAACATTGAAATTCAAGCATTTTCAAGGATTTTAGGCAGCCATACAAATCCTATGCAGAAGTGGAAATATTTTCTTGATTTGAGTTGCTGCTTGTAATTAAGGCGTGATGGTGGGTCCTATAGGCAGACGCTCCTCTAATTACAAGCACCGGCACATACGAACATTTTTTTGGGATGCCGAAAAAAATCTGGACATTGCAAGTTAGATTTCACATTGTACACCTTTTTCCGAGTACAGGACAGTACTGAAGTGCTTTTTTCCGCCGCTACCGGCATGTGAAGCTGTGAGAGGTCACCCAGCATCCACCCCGAAGAAGAAATCAGGCTTTCTCTTCCTAGTTCATGTGTAAACATTCTATCCTGTATCTCCAGCGCACTAAGAACTTTGACATTATTATTGTTTCATATCTCGTGCATACATTCAATATGGTTGGTGTAAAGTGTAAAGAAGAGGCGAGCCGTTTCATTTGAAATTAAAGTGGAATAAGGAAGTTTGATGCGGTTGAGAAAATGGTTGGATCGCTTTTTTTCGGCCACTTTCTACCACAGAGGAGGAAGTCGCCTCACTGTTAAAGCTCATCTTCCAAAAGTAAGTTAAACTTAACTTTTTATCTTTATGGAGCATATTATTTTATCAAATGTTTATTTTTTTGTACAAAACAATACAGGTTGCTTATACAAGCCTTAAGAATCCTTGTGTAAACCTTAAACGTACAGAATATAGCACCGAAGCAACTTACGAACAAATTCAAATCGTTTGTAAGTAGGGGAGTGTCTGTACTGTCTTAAAGCAAGCAATTGTTCCCAGTGGTTAGAGAAAAAAAAACCACATTAGCATTATGAAGACAAGCAATTATCACCCCAAAGCTGTTCAGCATTTCCATCCGGCAGAATCTGAGGGATCGTTTAAAAGCGGCTTCGTAGGCGAAAGCGTTAAGACAGAAGATCAAAGTCTTGGAATGTTTAACACGCTGAAGAGTGGAAGCTTCGAACCGATGCCTGTTGTTCTTATCCTGAAACAATAGTATGTCTTTCAGCATGGGAGACGGCCAACAGCAAAGTAAAGCCTCTGTTTCATGCCCCCACCTCCTCCTTCTCACTCAGCCGCTCTCTCAACTTGCAGTTTTATGTTCGCGAACAACAATTTACAGCAGGCAAATTTCATTTCCCTCACGCAAATCCGATCGCCTGTTATCCTGTACATTGCATTAGGGGCCTAATCTTTCTTTTCTCTTCCCCGGGAGAAGAAAGGAGCGCCTTCATGATTAACCCACTTTACAGCAATAAATAAACGCATCATCCCGTAATGTACAGCAGATTTAATTTGAAGGCCAGAACGCTCAAATCGCTGAAATGTAATGGAAAACTAACACAATGCCGACTCCGACGGACGCCTCGGGATTTAATTTGAATGCACCGGGTTTTTTTTTTTCTTCTCGTCTTTTAGATGGATTTTTTCCCCAATTCGCCCTCAGAAAACACACGAAAAGTGAAAACTAAACCATATCAGTTTGTGCTAATGGAAAAGAATAGTTTGATTTAATTAGCATAAAAAACATCCCTTTTGTACTAGCTTGGTCACATGTAGCCCATGTTGCTTTTGGTTTCCCAGCGTTGTTTTGCTTCGAACCTGAAAAACAGACACAAATGAAAATACATTTCAAAACAAACAATTTGCAGATTCAATGGAAATATCAGACAGAGCAGGGCGGTATAGTTCCCCCCAAAATCTTGATATTTATCAGCCAGTCTAGGTAATTACGATGTATTACTGCTGTATACAATACTGTTTATTAAAAAACAAACACACAATCACAATTTTTAATTAAATGCCACAAGTGAATTCCCTCCCTAAATTTTACGAATTAGCAAATTTTCAAAATAATGAATTAATCGTAGTGTCGCGAGGCTGCTGCAGCCCATCCCAGCCATCCCAGGCAGTGGGCAGGGGACACCCTGAACTGGTTGCCAGCCAGTTGCAGGGCACACAGGGACAGACAACTCACTCATTCACACCTAGGGGCAATTTGGACCAGCCAATTTACCTGCCATGCATGTTTTTGGAAAGTGGGAGGAAAACGGAGTGCCCGGAGGAAACCCACGTAAGCACAAGGAGAACATGCAAACTCCACACAGGAAGGTTCAATATCATGACCTCAGAATTGCGCTGTACACAAGCTAACCACTGCCCCGCCATGCTGCTAAATTAATCATATTAATTAGATTAATTGAGGACCCCTACAAACTCATTATATACTCAAACACCACAAAAACTGGTTAAAATGAATGAAATTAAAATCCAAAATTCTTAGCCCAAATTTCACAATTCAGAAGATTTTCAACTTGACATTTTTTAGATTCATTGCGAAGCCCCACTGTCATTTATAATTAGATTTAACATAAAGTTGTGCAGCTACCCATAACTTGTATTTATTTAACTGTATTTACCTGACTAAAAGGCACATTGTTATATCTTAGATGCAGCTTATAGTCTGGAAAATATGGAAAATATATTCCAATGATCTTGCTAAAATAGAGATTAATGTTCTGTGAAATGAAAGAGTTGATCACTTATGTAAATAAGATAATTCTGTGTTGTTGCTTGAATTTTCAAAAATTTAAGACATTAATTCCTACACTGAATTTTCCATTTTTTTAAAATGTTCAAATTGACACTTATTAAAATGATAAATTAATTTTATTAGATGATTCAGAGCCCTCATTTTGATCTGTTTTAATGGACATGCTGTACTACTCAGCCACACTTTGATTGAATAAGTATTTGAACACCGTGCTATTTCTCCCACATAAAAATCATGGAGGGGTCTGAAATTGTCATCATAGGTGCATGTCCACTGTGAGAGAGATAAACTAAAAAGAAACATCCAGAAATCACAATGCATGATTTTTTTAACGATTTGTTGTCATGTCCTGCACGGTTGTATTGGCGCCCAGATGGCCCCACCCCTTGACACCGGCTGACCTGCATTTCCTGACTACTCCTATGGGTACTTTGGAACTGCCCTTTGCCAGATCGTTGTTTACCCTTGTTGAAAACCTGTTCATGCCTGTTTGATACCTGTTTATTCTTGTTGTGCTTCTTGGACTTTGTTGCACTTCAGTGTAACATTCTGAGAGATTCCTGCAAGTTCTGTTTAATCCCGTTAAATGCCTATTCTGTAGTTTTGCCCGCATTTGAGCCTGCTTTGTTTTGTTTTTGGTCCGTTTGTGTGTTTGACAACTTTTCTTTCTCAATTAAAGTGACAGATCGTCTACGCAAATGAGTTCCTACTTCCTGCTTCCCGACCCGCTTCGTGACAGTCCCGTTCCGTTTCATGACATTTGTTTGTGTGATACAGCTGCAAATAAGTATTCAAACACCTGTGGATCATTTAGAATTCTAACCCTGAAAGACCTGTTAGTCCGCCCATTAGAAGTCCACGTGCACTCCATGTATCATTCTGAAACAGATGCACCTGTTTGAGGTTGTTACAATCAGTACAATCCGTAAGACTTTAGCTTGTAACATGGCGGAGACCAAAGAGCTGCCCAAAGACACCAGAGACAAAATTGTACACCTCCACAAGGCTGGAAAGGGTTACGGAGCAATTGCCAAATAGCTTGGTGAAAAAAGGTCCACTGTTGGAGCAATTATTATAAAATGGAAGAAGCTAAACAAGACGGTCAATCTCAATCGGGCTGGAGCCCCATGCGAGATTTCACCTCTTGGGGTCTCAATGATTCTAAGAAATGAGAGGAATTAGCCCGGAACTATATGACAGGAGAGGGTCACTGACTTGAAAAGAGCTGGGACCACCGTTTCCAGGGTTACCATAGGTAGTACGCTAAAACGTCATGATTTAAAAGCATGCATGTCACGAAGAAGTGGCTCTGTGAGAAGCATATTAGGGTTCTAGCACGGCCCAGCCAGTCTCCAGAACTGAACCCAATTGAAAACCTTTGCAAGGATCTTAAACTCTGTGTTTCTCAGCGACAGCCCATAAACCTGACTGATCTAGAGAAGATCTGTGTGGAGGAGTGGGCTAAGATCCCTTCTGCATTGTGTGCAAACCTAGTGAAATACTACAGGAAACGTTTGACCTCTGTAATAACAAACAAAGGCTGCTGTACCAAATAATAACATTCATTTTCTCAGGTGTCCAAATACTTATTTACAGCTATATCACACAAATAAATCGTTAGAAAATTATGCATTGTGATTTCTGGATTTTTCTTTTTAGTTTATCTCTCTTACAGTGGACATGCATCCACGATAAAAACTTTAGACCCCTCCATGATTTTTAAGTGGGACAAATAGCAAAAAAAGCAGGGTGTTCAAATTCTTAGCTATATATATATATATATATATATATATATATATATATATATATATATATATATATATATATACATACATACAGTATATTACCTCCCATTTCTAAACACAAGGACGTGGGGGCATCACAGATGTGTGGAAAATGATCTGATCAAAGCCACTCCTGCCATCTAGGAGGGATTTTTTAAACTGAAATCATTCACCAAGGCGTGATACTTTCCGATGACCCGTGCCAAATCCTTTACAATAGGTTTTTAAAATAAAACACATTTTGACACTGAGGGACAACCCTTCCGAAGACGTATTTATACATTATGGCATTGATGAATTAAGCAAATTTACAAATTGATGATTTTAAATGAATAAAATGTAATTTATTTATTTTCCAGCCATACTGTCAGCCTATACATGACAGTGACAAATGACTCAAAGGATCCTAACTTCGGCAACTTCCCCCTAACTGCACTTGACACCATAAAAGATGTGATGGCAGACACAAAGACGAGGACAGCTAAGTCGTACCCCCAAGCGATCTGCTTCTTCCTTTTCTTCGCAGCCCTCAAAGCGTCCTCTTCCTGTTTGTGCTGCACATAGTCACGGCAATCAGTGGCTCCGGCAATTTTCACAGCCAGCTAGATAGAAACAGAGGAGAGGCCTGTTGGAGAATCATTCGAAAATAAAAGATGTCTGACTGGAAACTTGCATGTCGCGGTCTCTGCTGCCTCTTCCATTTAGTGGCAGGTTTTGGCATCCACACAGAAAACAGTAGCTTGAGTAACACAAACAGACTGAAATATTGCATCAAATGCAAATGCACAGTTTTCGAGCATTTCCTTTTCTTTTCGAGGATTAATTTGCGTTTAAAATACTCTTAGTTTTGAATGGTTCGTTCCTCAAAGTTTTTTGGTTTAGTCTGGTATACATTCCATTTTAAAAAAAATCATTCAAGCGAGAGTTTTTTTTCAGCTTTTAAATGGACTGTTTGTAAAATGTGGCCAGTAGATGTCCCTATATTGTTTAGTAAGCACACTGTAAAGCGCTTTGGGAAGTCTCGACTTGAAAAGCGCTATATAAATGCAGATCATTTCATTTCATTTCATTACAACCAAAAACGAGTTCTACAAAGCACAAAGAAGAAATACAACTACTGAGACTCAAGGTGATCAAACTACACCACTTTTTGACTTCTCACTTACTTGCCCAGGCTGGTCTGAATTCTCCAGCACGTAAGAAGAATGTTTTGGGGTTTTTGGGTACCTGTAGTAGAAATATTTCAGACAATCATATCAGCTCCCTTGAGGTGAGGCTCATGTTAAGTAAAATAAATACAAATTGCCAAACCTACGAGTATTTATCTACAAATCATGCTTACATGGCAGTGTATGTAGTTTTGCTTGTTATTCAATTTAGCATTGTTTTTTTTTTTTACTACTGGGAGGCACTTAATAATACCAACTGTGCCATTAAGCATACAACTTTCATCAAAAGTTTGTATTTCCTTGTAAATATGGCAGACATGGGACCAAGTCACACATGTGCAAGTCTCAAGTAAGTCTCAAGTCTTCACCTTCAAGTCCCAAGTAAGTCCCAAGTATTTTTTTCTTGGGCAAGTCAAGTCACAAGTCAAGTCCCGAGTCTTAGATTGCCAAGTCCAAGTCAAGTCACAAGTCATAAAAACAGCGACTCGAGTCGACTCGAGTCCAAGTCACTAAGTCTCAAGTCCCCATGTCTGAAATATGGTGCATATTCCTCCAAAAACTATAGAAGTAAATATGGGGGTTCGCTAAAGTTCAGTTCTAGGCCCACTCCATTTGTGACTTTACATGCTTGCTCTTAAGGACATCACCAGGAGACACTGTCAGTTCCCATGGTTGCAATAAAGATACAATGTTGTAAACTGCTTGGTCCCCTGTCTACACAGGGCAAGAAACAAGCACTTTGCTTCTTTCACTATAGAAAAATGAAATAAAAATGTTTGCCTATTTTTTTTAAACAGTTTAGGCGCAACAAGTACCGTATTTTCCGAACTATAAGGCGCACCTAAAAGCCTTTATTTTTTTCAAAAGCTGACCATGCGCCTTATAATACAGAGCGCCTTATATATGGATCAATATTAAGTCGCAAAGTCTTGCAACTAAAGCAAGCAGCCGCCGACTAGATTTTCCCCGATTTATATACCGGCGTTTCATTTCCTAACCAATGTGTCAATCATAATTTGAATCAGTCACTATTGGCTAAAGTTATTCGGAGGTAAAGGGGGCGGATCCTTTTTATCATTTACAGGCTCGCATAGGCTAAAGGGGCGAAACAAAGCCTGCAATTGGCCGAAAAAGATGAATGTATATCACAAGTTGGGTTGCACTATGGCATAGAGAAAACATTTTTTTACTATTCTGTATTTGTAAATATTTTACTCTCCTGGATTTACGACACTCACGGTTGTAAGAAGACCATGGTTACGTATCATTATTGAACGTGATGGCTGCAAGAGAACTTAGGTGAGCTATGCGGCTTTATATTTTCCCGGTATCTTGTTTTAGAACGATCTTGATGTTTCTGTGATGAGTCTGTTTTTAAACTACTGTATTTTCCGCACTATAAGGCGCACCGTGTGATAAGGCGCACCTTCAATGAATAATATATTTTAAAACTTTTTCCATACATAAGGCGCACCACATTATAAGGCGCTACAGTAGAGGCTGTAGTTACGTTATGCAACCATTAGATGGTGCCGCGCTTAAGGGAATGTCAACAAAACAGTCAGATAGGTCAGTCAAACTTCATTAATAGATAACAAACAAGCTTTCCACAACTCCATTCACTCCCAAAATGAATAAACAGCTGTTTTATTATTTTCTCTGAGGTAAAGCATTTTCGTCACGCATCTTTAACATCTTTGAACAACAGCAAGGCATAACATTTTACTTTTCCTCCATTTAGTCAACACGCAAAAAAACGTCTGATACTGGTATGGTAAATTAAACGTTAGTGCAATCGCAATGTAGTGACACTCGTAATGTGCAAAAACAATAACAAGTGCAAAACAATAACGATAAAGCAATAACATAATCAACCATCGATTCATTAATGTTAAACTCTCTTGCTGCTGCTCTATTTCCGTGTTCTACTGCGTGACTGATCGCCTTGAGTTTAAACTCTGCGTTGTAAGCGTGTCTCTTAATAGGAGCCATTTCAGGGTCTTTATACAAACGCACAAATAAAAGAGAATCGTTGTTTAATATTTCCCAGTATGCACAGCGCACTTCTTCTACGCGAAAAATTGAGTCGGTGGCTGCTTACCGTAAGTTGCGAGACCTGTAGCGGCTAAATATTGATCCATATATAAGGCGCACCGGATTATAAGGCGCATAGTCAGCTTTTTTTTTTAAAAGACCGATTTTAGGTGCGCCTTATAGTGCGGAAAATACGGTAAATTCAATTCAAAGTGTTTATTGTCATATGCACAGTAAATAATCCCGTTTCCCTGCACAATTAAATTCTTACTTTGCTGTCCACACAGTTGCCAGCAAAAAATAAAATGGAAACTAAGAAACGTTTGGCATTTCTTGAATCCCAAGACTTTAACCTTCCGAATGATATTTGGAACGATGCATTTGAGTTATTGGTGACATCGTACAGACACCGTTTCCGTACATGTCTGAGACACGTATTTGCTTCTTTGCAAGCTTTCGGAATGTTAAGGGGGTAAAAAGTTTGACTGAAATATCTGACTGTTTTGTCGACGTTCCCATTGTAGCGCCTTATAATCTGGTGCGCCTTATGTATGGAAAATATAGGACCAAAAACTATTTTTTGGGGGTGCGCCCTATAACCCGGTGCCCCTTATAGTGCGGAAAATACGGTAATAAAAATGTCTTGATTTTTTTCTTCAATAGTTATCTACCGTATATACTCACATGTAAGCAGAATTTTGAACTCAGTTTAGAAGCAGTATTACTGGGTCAGCTTAAACTGTATCTGATGCGAGTATATACTGTAACTGATGTACCATTTTAAAATACATGGCTTTAAACAAAAACATATATAGTATATCCAATTAATCGCCAAAAAGTAAAAAAGATATTAGTTCATATCTATAGTATATGTTGGTTGTGACCTAACAGATGAGATTAAGCAAGGGTCTTGTCAATCAGCGCAAGAAACCACTTCTCTGTTTGACATAGGTGAGGCAGTCCCTGAAAACAGAAGTGAAGAGAAGGACCCTGACGGCAAGAGGCAAACATTCAAATCCCAGGGAAGACACGAGTGCATTGTGAAGCAGAATAATCCCAATAACCCCCGTCACACACAGGCATCGGAAACAAAGGGTAAATCCTCCCTCTTCTCTCACTCCTGAGATAGGTTTATTATTCAAGCAGAGGCAAACTTTGATAAACAACTTGGAACTATTTCACCAAACATTGGGGTAATTCTCTGTTAATAGTACCGCACAATCAAACAGGAAAGAAAGTCTTGAGGTAATAAGGAAATGTGCCACCGCAGCACTGCACAAAAAAAAAGGGACATTGAAGGAAAAAAGAAGGAATGTTTCAATTATAATTAAGTGGGATAAACTTTATTAGAAAGACTGAAAGTAAAATATCTCCTAATGCATACTGGGATTAAGCAGGTCAGAGCGAGCAGGCAGGAAAAATTAAACTCTAAAGGCTTTTTATCACTATATTTCAGGAACCAAGGGTGTAAAATGTTCTAATTTGGGATACATTAAAAGCCATAAAGGTCTTTCAAAAAGATTAATGGTACTTTGCTTGGATTTAAGATAAGGGCTGCGGCTGGCTGCGAGTGCTGGGGCTGTGGCGGGGCCCTCAAGGCATTCATCTTTACAGCCACTACAAGATTGGTGAAAATGGCTCAAGGACCTAAGGCGTGAGTACGATGACAGTCCTTTGCCATTTTATAACTTTAAATTCTCCAAATGATGCTTTCTACACTTGCAACCCCAGTTAATTGGCCCTCTTATTAATGATTCCGTTTCCCATTATTAAGCAAGAATATACCTTACAGACACATGCAGCATGTATTTATTGACGGCAAAACAGACGATGTATAATCCGGCACCATTTTATCAATCTAAGACACAGGTGTGAAACAGACGGCCCGCGGGCCTGATTTGGCAACACTCAGAGAAGCGCAAGAGAAAAACAAGCTGCAGGTTTAAATATGTCAACTTGATGTTGCCAAAGCCAGGTGCCTCTCACAAAGACACTGTACTTGAATTTATTTTTCTCTCTCTCTATCTCTCTCTTTTTCTTTTTCACTCCTTTTCTTCCACTCTTTCACTCTCTGTGTCTCTCTTTTTCTCTTCCTTTGTTGCTCTTTGTCTCTTTCTCTCTCTGTGTCTTTTAACCTCTTTTGCTCTAACTTCCTTTTTTTCTTTTCTCTCTTTTCTCTTTCTCTCTTCATACCCTTTGCGCTTTCTTTTCTCTTTTCTCTCCTTCTGTCTTTATGTTTCTCTTTGGATTTCTTTTTTCCTCTCCCTTTCTTTTCCTCCTCTCTCACGACTTTTTATCTTTTGTTTCTCACGCTCTCTCCCTCTCTCTCTTTTTCTTTCTTTGTCCCACCCTCTCTCCTTTTCCCTCCCTCTTTCTATTATTTCTTTATCTATTTTTCTTTCCCTTTAATCTAAAAGTCCCGCCCCCGACAGAAGGATTGTTCTATCGTGTGGACCCCGAGTTAAAATGAGTTTGACACCCCTGATCTAAGAAGACGTCTGCTACCAATTACTAAAACGTTTTGGATTACAGCCAAAATGGGAAAAATAAGATTGGTCTAACAAAAAACAGGTTTTTATTATTGTATTTTTCCTCTACACAAATTGTTATATGGCGTAAACAATTTGAATTGATCAAAAAACATAAAATATGGGGAAAACTGTCAGGACCAGAACGGAAACAGGACCCAATTGCTTAGTTTTATTAAGGGAAGGGGAAAGGCTGCGCCCACAATCCGGTGTTCGCTGGACGGGGGCAGCACGTCGCTCTCGTACTCGGATTGTGATCCTAACACAGAAGTGGATCTTCCGTAGCAAGCAATGGCGGTGTCAGGGACGGAAAAACTGGTCGGTAGCCGGGACTGGGAGAGTAGACGTAGTCGGGGACAAAACAGGTCGTAGCCGGAGACAGACGGGAGCCAAAACGGGACTGGTGGGAGTCAGGGTCGAAAAAGGCTTGCCTAGTATGCGCTGAGGTTCGCAGACGGACTGACAACAGGGGACAGACAGGACTGGGTTCAAATTGTGTTACGGAGCCAATCAGAACCCGCGGCGGTTGACGCCAAATGAGCGGGCACACCTGAGTCACATCAGTAATCATGACAAACACGTATAAATTGACAGGTATGCTCTTGCCCTCTTGTTACTGCCATAGATTTGCAAAAAGATGATCTTTTCTTTGATCTTTGTTGGAGTGGCTTCGAAGTGGCAGGGAGATTATATGCGCGCACGCATTTATTAAATTACCGTGTTGACAAATCCAACATCAATACTGGGGCTGTGAAGTGTCATTGTTGGAGTACGATACAAGGATTTAGCATGAAACAAATAAGGTTTCTGTAGAAATACCTTTAAACTACAGACCATACATTTTTTACCATATTTTTACCATATTATTTCTGTATAAATTAAGGAACGTCCTTGCTGGATTGTTAACAGTTTTATACTATACATTTTTGAGTACACATCAGCAAAATATGTACTTTTTACAGCAATAAAGTGTTAATTTTAGTGGGATTACATATGTGAGAACATAGTATTTCCCTGTTAATTTTACCAAAGCATTACTATTATTTTCCACAGTAAAATCATGTGTTTTTTACATACTTTTATACTGGAAATCAAATTTCTGAACCGTTTGGTAATTTAGGCTAATTCTATGTATCTACTACACCGATATACTGGTTTTGATTTTACAGCTTTTTACTGTTGGTAGGTTTTTTTACTGTCAATTAGACAAATATTCCTTACAGTGCAGGAGGACTACAAACGGTTATGTGTAGTGTATTTTCCAGACGATAAGGCGACCTTAAAATTACAGAATTTTCAAGGAATTCAAAAGTGCTCTTTAAAATTTCGTGTGCATTATAGAACAAAACATACGATACATTAGTTCGGAAATGCATAATGACGATTAACTACTTCTACCAGGGTTCGTACACCTTTTTCAAGGTACACTTTTTAAGGACTTTCTAAGCGAATTATCAAATTTCTCTCAGTGGCTTCGCTTTGCCATTGCATTTTTCTTCCCTCATATTTAACGGCAGCTGGCATGAGTTTGTACCGCATTTTCCAATGAAGTGTCATCTCCCCCTACGGGATGCGCTCACGAGGATGGGTGCAAGCTACACCTAAAGAGAGCACTTTGAAATAGGCTTAAGTGCCAAAAATGTGTATCCATTATGGACATTTGTTATGAGCCATGCACTAATAAAGTAGTTTTTTCCAGTGGTAAATTGTAGTAAGAATAATGTCCTCCATATTGCTGTCATTTTCACTAATCACCTATCACAGGAGAGATTAGTCTGAAAAACAAATACAGTGGCTTCCAAAATTTTTGGGCCCCATTGAACTTTTCGACCTTTTGCCACATTTCAGACTTTGAACATCAAGATATAAAACTGTAATTTGTGAAGAATCACAAATAAGTGGAACACACTTTAATGGATATTTTAAACTTTTTTAACAAATAAAAAACAAAAGTGGGTGTGCAAAATTATACAGCCCCTTTACTTTCAGTGCAGCAAACTGTGTCCAGAAGTTCAGTGAGGATCTCTGAATGATTCAATGTTGATCTAAATGACTAACAATGATAAATGGAATCCACCTGTGTGTAATCAAGTCTCTGTATCAATGCACCTGTACTGTAATAGTCTTAGATGTCTGTTCAAAGCACAGAGAGCATTATGAAGAACGAAGAACACACCAGGCAGGTCCGAGATACTGTTGTGGAGAAGTTTAAAGCTGGATTTGGATACAAAAATATTTCCCAAGCTTTAACATCCCAAGGAACACTGTGCAAGCAATAATATTGAAAGGGAAGGAGTATCAGACCACTGCAAATCTACCAAGATCGGGCCGTCCCCCTAAACCTTCAGCTCATCGAAGAAGAAAACTGATCAGAGATACAGCCAAGAGGCCCATGATCACTCTGGATGAAGTGCAGAGGTCTACAGCTGAGGTGGGAGAATCTGTCCATAAGACAACAATCAGTCGTATACTGCACAAATCTGGCCTTTATTGAAGAGTGGTAAGAAAGAAGTCATTTCTTAAAAATATCCACGATAATGTGTCGTTTAAAGTTTGCCACAAGCCACCTGGGAGACACACCAAACATGTGGACGAAGGTGCTCTTGTCAGATGAGACCAAAATTGAACCTTTTGGCAACAATGCAAGACATTATCTTTGGCGTAAAATCAGCACAGCTCTTCACCCTCAACACACTATTCACACAGTCAAACATGGTGGTGGCAGCATCATGGTTTGGGCCTGATTTTCTTCAACAGGGACAGGGAAGATCGTTAAAATTGACAGGACCATTCTGGGAGAAAACCTGATGGAGTCCGCAAAAGACCTGAGACTGGGACAGGGATTTGTCTTCCAACAAGACAATGATCCAAAACATAAAGCAAAAGCTACAATGGAATGGTTCACCAAAACATATCAAGGTGTTAGAAAGGCCAAGTCAAAGTCTAGACCTCAATCCAGATAATCACTGAGCTCGAGCTGTTTTGCAAGGAGGAATGAGCAAAAATATCAGTATCTTGATGTGCAAAACTGAGACATACCCCAGGCAAATTGTAGCTGTAATCGCAGCAAAGGGTGGTGCTGCAAATAATTAACTCAATGGGGCTGAATAATTCTGCACACCCACTTTTTTTGTTTTTTTATTTGTTAAAAAAGTTTAAAATATCCAATAAAGTGTGTTCCACTTCATTATTGTGTCCCACTTGTTGTTAATTCAAGAAATGACAGTTTTATATCTTTATGTTTGAAGTCTGAAATGTAGCAAAAGGTCACAAAGTTCAAGGTGGGCAAATAGCTTTGCAAGCCATTGTATATTCACAATTTGCTCAAGATCTAAATATATTATATCTTGATCAATACGCATGCAAGATTAGAAATCACATACAGGTATGTCAATTGTAGACCTTGTTTGTGGCTCTGCAAACACATGATTCACAATGGATATTTTTTTCTTTCAATGGTACTGGAGAAATAAAAACAATGGCTTTGAAATTCCTTAAAAAAATGCTTGAATTTGGCCTTGAAAATGGTGTATGGTGTAATAGGTAACTATAATTAGTATTCTCTTTTATCCTTCAAAAACGTGCAATTAATACACAGGTTATGATATCGGGATCATATTTATATTTTGTTCCTGCAGTCCAAATTATTAAAATTGGATAATTTATTGCTATTTATGGTCAACAAAAACATAGTGCCAGAAAACATCCAGAAATTATTCACTTCGAAAGAGGGAAGTTATACCTTAACGGGCGGTAGTAAATTCAAAATCCCACAGGTGAGAACCACCAGGAAAAGTATGTGTGTGTCTGTGTGTGGAGTCAAACTTTGGAACAATTTACAAGACGAGATCAAACAATGTCCAACTATTGATGTGTTCAAATTTAAATACAAAAAAACATTACTGGCAGAATAAAGAGATGAAGAAAATGGGGTATGAGATTATACCAGAGATTGGAAATTCTGCGTTTACAACTATAGTTAACCTTGTTGTTATTGTTACTATTATTATATCATAACTGTTGTTATTGCTATTGTTGTTATTATCAGTTGTGTCACAATGATATTTAGTGACTAGTAGCATTATAACATTAATAGATGGGTACTACAATGATTAGTGTATAAAATATGTGACTATTGTTATTATTATAATTATTTATATCTGACCTATGTAATAGCAGCTCCCGTGTTATTTTCGATTGTTCTCAGTTATTTTCGATTGTTCTCAGCTTAGGGATGCTGCTGGAAAAGTGAATTTCCCTTCGGGGATGAATAAAGTATCTATCTATCTATCTATGTATATCAGTGATATTTTGTTATATTTAGACACAAAAGAGGAGCTATCTGTAAAATGTAATTAATAGGGAAGATGAAGGGGTAGGGAAGATAAATGTCTGCTTCTTACTACCCCTTTTCGAACATGTTATGTTAAAGTTATTTTTGTTGTGGAGTCATTGTTTTTGTCCTGTTTTTATTAAATAATGTTCGAAATAAAGTTTTCATTCATTCATCCAATCTTTTGGATGGAGAGTTGGCAAGGAAACATTTTCCGAAAAACAAATGAGATAGATAAATTAAACATTACAATAAACTACTGCTCGAGTACTATTCCCTGCTCACGTGAAAGCCTGCGAAACCCATTTTGGTATTAAACATATATAGCATATGACATTTTCAAAAGCAAAAGGTTCACAATTGTTTTGTGTAAGCACTTTGTGTATGCTAACGCTCAACATTAATGTCAACCGAGTTACCTAGGAGACAGAACAGTTCAAAGAAACAAAAAAAAAAACCTCAAATGTCTGACTAATCAAGCCTGCAAACAGCTTATTTCCTTCAGCCTGCATGCAAGTATGAAAATGAGATTCCGAGAGCAGTACATTGTGCAGATTTGTTCATTCTTATCTGAACAAAGCCAGCGGCAGCTTATTTCATGGATCACTGGCACTGTCAGCGCTGTGGCGCCGAGCAGGTGACGGCTCCTCTTTCGGCGGCGAGAACAAAATTAGCAAAAAGTCGGCGCAAATTAGCCTCTCATGCTTTCCGTAATATGACATTATTTTTCATTTACTTTTTTGATCCACTTTGCAGGATTTTTCTCCCCCCTCCCTCAAACTTGGAGCATCTTAGTGCCAAATCCTCTCACATCAGACGCAAGTGCAAATAAGAATAGAGGTACATAGCTGGAACAAAGACACAAGACAAGAAACCTCCCGCGGTCTATGTTTATGTGGCCCTTAGAGGCCGCTCTTCCCACTGCCATGCATTTTAATACACGATTAAGTGCCTGTCATCATCGTGTTCCTGTTCCGTAGTTTCTCTCTATTGTGCACAGCCCTGTTAAAACTAAGGTTTATTTTAAGGATTAATACTCTGACCTTTGCTAGATTTGAATGCAAATAAAGAGAAAAAACATCATTGTACTCAATGCGGCCAATGCAGCTTAAGGCCACGATGAGGGTTAAGTCAATAGTACCGACTCATTCAAGTTTGGGTCGTCATGGAGATTGAAATGGCGGCTCAAACATGGAACCCCATCGAGAATTCGATTTTTTTTGCTTTTTTTAAAACCTGCCTAGTGCACTGCCTATCACACTAGTGAAGTTATAATTGCTAAAACTCTTTAAAAAAAACATGAATAAAACAGCTACAAAACCAGAGTACAGTATAGCGGGTTACAAAGGAAGGTGTGCCTGAAAAACAATTGATTTTCTTGGTAACGAGTACTGTAACGCATTATGAAATACATTTTGGAACTCAACTGTCATTACAACATGGTGTGTTACTTTTCCTGCTACTTATAAAAGCGTGCATTACAATGTCTTCTTTGACAGCAACGCTGAACACAGCAACTAAATTTGGTGTACCTCCAAAATACAACTGAGTACAGCACATATTAAGGAAGCATGTAATTTCTCCCTATTGATACTCTGATATTCTTCCTATCATATATACTTGTATCCAAGTCCTATTTACAACAATAAAATGAAATACTGAAATCTGACGGTCAAATTAAGTGCGTATCTGGTCATGTGTCACCAGTAGCCAATGACAGGCAGCAAATGGGAAGGGGTTGCGGCTTATACAGGAACAATAAAATCAATGGAGCGAACTTGAGCAACGAATTTACAGTAAGATTGCTGAAAACATTTTGTACATTCCTCAGAAACAGAGAAGGAAATCGTCGAGGGGTGTGAAGACAAAACGGAATATGGGGTGTTTCGGCTGTGTTAGTTTCCAAGTTCTTAAGATTGCAAAAGCCAAGAAACATGTTGGCTGCACAACTCTCATATGTTTTTGTATCTGTGTTTTTCAATTTATTTTATTATGTGGCTATTTTTAAGCAGTTTTAAGGGGTAGGCTTCAATGCTATTGCATACGATAATTTGCAACTAGATAATTACTTTCAGAATAACGCGTTACTTTTGGGTGATAGTAATTTGGGGGTAACACAATTACTTTTAAAATAAAGTAACTTGTAACTGTAACAAATTACTTTTTTATTTTTCCAGTTAAGTGCCCAACACTATATAAAAAACAATTCCTCAATTAAAATCGAAAAATGCATCTCCGTGTGGATAAACTACAAAAGCTTTTTTTTTAACAATATCAAATAAATGATGGCTTTAAGGACGAAATTGCCTTAAAGCCATTCATATATTTCCTATCCAGGACGACTCTTCCAATTAAAACGTGTGAGAGGTGGATTAACGGCTATATGGCTTTGCCTGACTAAATCACCTCCCCGAGCTGCTCTGCTGCATTTGACGTGTAAACGATTAATGACCGGCCTAATTCCCTTATCATGCTACCTTAATGCCTAAATAATGTGGCCTTAGTCAACCTTGGCAAGAAGGCCGATATAAGAAAGGAATAATCATCAGATTAGGCGCTGTGTGGGGATGTGTGTGTTTGTGTGTGTTACTCTGGCATCATTGCTTAAAACGAAGATTTTTTTGTCGGAGCAACATTGGAAAGGTCAAAGGATGAACAGATCAATGGACACCACCCATATCGCGGAGACCCCGTGTCAGTTTCGAGTCCCACAAAAGACAGACCAAGTAAGATTAAATCATCTGAATCACCGAATGGCCACCTATACCATTGGTCACCCGACAGCTCCCTGGGAGTTCTTTTTTTGTGTGAATCTAGATTCACACAAAACTGGACACATGCTTTGGACGCCAGGGTTGTTCGTTATTTCGACTATTATGCACTATTTACATCATTGTCACTATTGGCCATCAATGTTATTGTTCTTTGATATCCACACCCTTTGGGGCAGATATACCTTCAGTAACCTAGGAGATTTAATAAAAAGAAACGGCTCAGGGGAGGACCTTTAGAACAGGTTCTCCTGTTCTACTCGCAAGTTCTAAATTAATTGTCTTCTCTCCTTAATTTTACTGTCTATTTAACCAAACAATTGTCATAAATACTGTCAGAGGTGTATTGTGTTTAATCTGCATTCTGTTCACACATTGGTATAATGTTGATGATAACAATTATTACAAATAATAAGTCAGAATAAGTCTGAAACGTTAAACGATATATTACTGCTCCTGGGGACCAACACTGATAGACAACTTTTTCAAAACAAAATCCATTATAAATTTAGGAATGGCAATGAAACACACTAGGTCTATATAAAATGAGATGTGGTCCCTTACAAAAACAATCAAGATGGTGCTGACACAGCACTGCCGTGAGCTATTTGGTAACTTGGGTGACTATGCCTGTCTTGTGTACATTTTGTTTTGTGCACATATAAGTCGACCCCCTGATTTCAGTATTGCGATTTATACTTCTAAATTTGGCTTATCTGTAACCTTAAACGGTACTTTTTATACCACCGTATGACACCATCATGACAAACTTGAAACTAAGATTGTTTCCTGTTATAATACTAAACCCAAATGCACATCTCAGTGGGCAGCCTCACAAAACTTTTGTAATCTCGCCACCACTTTGACAAACACAATTACACGGCGGGCGGAAAGAAAAAAACTCCAGGGAGGACAAAGCAAAGAACAGCATCGTCTCCATTTTCTCTCAAAGTAATCTGATTTGAGATACACGTGACGTGTCGTCATTAGGGAACACACACAAAAAAAGTTGACTTGCTCGTGTACAATCCATTATCTCGCCTATTCTGAGTGGGGTGGGCTTATTAGCAGGCTTTGAACTCACACTTAGAATAATATGCCATCAACAGTTTTATAAGCTAATTAGACAAAACACTATAATTAATGGGTGACTAGCAATAAAATACCAGGGTGCTAAGCTTTCGCTACCACCAATTAAGGCGTAATTACAAACAAATTATATATGTGTTTTGCTGTGGGCTCCAATTTAAAAATGACTTTAATTAAAAGGGAAAACACGCTAATTAATTAAACAGCACACAAATCTACATTGAAAAGTATGCTTTGTCTCTCGAGTAATTAATGAAATACAATAATCCAAATGAGATTTCCCAGGCATTTGATAAAAGCTTTGTCCCCATTTTTGAAATCCAAAATTAACGGCAGGAATTTAATGCGAGTCACCCAAAGATACAATAAAAGTTCATTCCCTGATAAATTGCTTATGATGAAAGGGAAGAGAACAAAGAAGAGAGTTGGACTAAACTCTCGGCACGGTGGCCCGAGGGATGTTGCGCAGGGACGGTCTGCCTAATTCTCTGACGCTGCTGAGGAAAAAGTCCAAATCTGATAAAGTCGGGCTTCCATTAATGCGCCGCTCATTATTAATTTTGATGACAATAGGGTAAAGGTGGCAGGATAGTGGGGGGGAGCTTATTAATATCACAGAACACCTTTAGTTTGGTTCTTAGTTTTAGCCAACTTGACACGATGGTATAGATCTTTTGTTCAGAAGCTATTGAAAAGGCACCGAGCAACATTTGACCACAAGACGTCGCTGTATTATGTAGTGCATTGGTAGGCAACCACTGGCCTGGGACCGGTACCAGGCCACACAAAGAGAAAAATACGTTCCATTATTTTTTACATATTGCATTGTCTTAAATAATGTCTGCCTGGACACCCGGGGCGTGCATTTTTTACGTCGGGTGTACAACTTATAAAACGTCTCTGCCCCTGCGGCCGACAACTTTTTCAAGGAGAAAAAAAACTTTTTTTTATCAAATAAAACGTTTTATTCCGATTTCGAAATTTTCGTTCGTATTGGAAATGTCAAAATTTTGGTTTGTTTGGAAATTTCGGAATTTTGGTTCCTTTCGCAATTTTAATACGCCCAATCAGAAGCCTGCATCGAATAAATTTGTGCTTCCGGACGTTCTCGAGCGTTATAAAGTCGCACATTTGCATATCATTTTCCAAAGTAGATGCACAAAAAACACAAGAAAAATGGATAAGTGGTTAGGAATTGTTAAGATTTGTCAATTTACTAGCGCTCTTACTTGTGGTAATGCGGTAAGACTTTTTCCATTGTGTGACGTCATTACGCACGCACCATTTTTCGATTTGCTGATTTTTGATCGCCATGTTATATTGAATGGAGCCGTGTTGTGGTTTGCTTGCTGTTGAGGAATAAATATGCTTAAGGGCTGCTTATCTTCTCACGCATGAGGAAACTGCACACTCTGACATATCCTTACCAGGAATCAAGCCAAAACCTCAGCCCCAGAAGAAAGATTCAAAAGAAGCTAACAAAATTTATGACGCTACAAAACGTAAACGTACATTAAAAGCATAATTGAAAGAGGAGCTCACGTGGCTTGTAGCAGACGACGCAACACAAATATTGCATGAAAGAAGATGAGTAAATACAGGTACATAATGATGGCAGATGGAAAACAGCGATGTCATATACATGCAATGAATGTTATAAGTAGAAATATAAAAAACTTATTTTTAAAGTGTTGTTCTGTTATATATTCTGATTATCAATGCTTAATACTTTGCAACAATGGGTTTTTTGCGATTAGTTGGGCAGGCAACTTTATGGCTGGGCAGGCAACTTTTCAGAGTTGTCTGTTTTGGTGTCCGGTAACTTTTTATCATGAGTTTCAGACACTGCTTATTGTTGTTTTACTGACACTGCTACATTTGAATAAAATCATAGTGGTTCGCACAGGTCGTGTAAATGTCATGTCGAAACAAGGAGTCGTGCGCTCCGACGATACAGTGTGGGATGAATCAAACCAACATTTGCGCATATAGCCAATCAGTGTAGAGACTGGTCAACTACGTGATGCTAAATCGTAAACTGGTGATATGACAGCGCCAAAATATTTAAATTTGGTGACATGTTCTAGCTCACTGCGGTTGATGGTGATGTTTGTGGTGATACCTTGGGGATTGTTGGTCATTGTTTTTTTTTTATTGAAAGATTTGTTTTAGTAACCACTAGAAGGCGGTAAGATATACACATGATCCCTATTGAGACCGTGTTTACATGTAATTCATTCATCTTATTTACTAAATTATTTTTCCGATCCATATTCTCCCCGTGACTGCGGGTTTCCTACGGGCACTCCGGTTTTCTCCCACATTCCAAAAACATGCATGTCAAGTTCATTGGCCGGTCCAAATTGTCCCTATGTGTAAAATGAGTTAGTGTGTTGTTTGTTTTTGTGTGCCCTGCGATTGGCTAGCAACCAGTTCAGGGTGTCCTCTGCCCACTGCTTGAAGATGGCTGGAATGGGCTCCAGCACCCCCGCAACCCTACTGAGGATAAGCAGTGCAGATAACGCATGGATGGACGGATGTTAATTAGGAGCAAGAGATACAATTAATTGCAAATCAAACGGCAGTAATGCTAATGTGGCTGGTTCTGCTGACACCCCCGCTGGCATTTGCATCATTAGTTGCTATTGCTAACTGCTTTTATTGAGTTAACATTTTTAGTGAACTTTGGCTACATTTTGAACCCTAAAATGCACTTTTGAGGGGAAGCTTGTGAGACTTTAACCACCTGGCAGTGGAATCCAAAGGTTGTTTTTTTTAATAAAAAAAAAAAGAATATAATGAATCGTAATAATTTTTAACAATGGAAAAGAGTATAAAGGTTTTTTTGGGATTGTTTATGAAAATGTATTATAACCACTTGACAACATTTGAACAAATCAATATTTGTTAACTAGTTTTGCCCCATGACGTGCCAGAAAATACAAACATGTTTATATCTTTTTAACAAACAATTGAATTTAAAGTCATAAAAATACATACTTTCTCCAAACCGTGTTCATCCGGCAGTTGTTCAAATGCAATTGTTTTCCTGGCTTGTTGTGCTCAAATTTCTTGTTTTAGGTTTAGTTTATTATTTACATGCTATCTTAAGTTATTACAGGGAGCCAGGCAATTATCAATTTCAATATCGTCAGGTTCTATGTATGAAATACAAAATGATAAAGTCACTTGGCCCACAACAGAAGAAAAATGGGCCAAAGTCCACCTCTGTTATGGAGAATATTTTCTAGTACCGTGTGTTATTGTTTTTCATTGCTCCTGGCTCCTGCAGTCATGAAAGACGTACTCAACATTATAGCAGACTGAATGGAGTTTCTGTTTTGAAGTGGTAATGCCTCGCTAATAGTTGAGATGAATGCTACAGGGAGACTACACTTTAACATAGCGTGACAGTCTTTTGTCAGAAAATAAACGCACTTCCTCCGCATAAAGAAAAGCCTCAATTTCAAAAGACCTCACTTGCACTGCTATTTAAAAAATGAGGAAATTGAGTTATTATTCAGGTTGAATGAAACACAATAAGCGAGAGCTGATAAGTGAAACAATATTGCTGAGTTCAAAGTCAGGTTTGGTTTGACTTTGTAATTGTTCTGTTACATTCAGAAATAATGAAAATACGCTTGATGCTAAACTAGGAATTATGCATAAGGTGTAAAGTTGTTTTTTTAAGTTTTAGCGAGAATTTTGATGTGGTCATACACAGGATCAAAATCCACGCAAGACGTAGTAAATGTTTAGTTTATCAAGGTTCAATCATAGAACCTTTGCTTTTTCTAATTCATGTCTAAGATGGAGAGTCTGTTATATAAGCACAATATTTTTTTCACAGTCCATATTGGCCTGGAGAGGGATTGGCGCCACCAGGCTGTACTTGCCCAAGAGACACCACAGGAAATGGTGCCCCTACAAGCCTAGTGGTAGAGGGATTCAACCACCCATCAAACCACTTACAGACCAATGTTGATAAGTCCACGATGTTATGTTTTGGTTTGAAGTTTCTGAATTTTAGGTGCTGTGCTCTGGAATATAAACAGCTCATTAGGGTGTAGTAACGATCGTCTCTCTTATGGTGCATAGCACTCCTCCGGCAGGCTTAACTTCACTTTTGACTCTAAGGCCAGGCAGCTTTGTAGGTCTAATTTTGTTATCAACTCCCTGCACTGACTCATTTAGCTGAAATAGCTGCAAAATCAATCTGTCAATTGTGAGTTTCTGGACGCTATCGCATCTACTGACAGAGCTTGGGGCTATGCGACGTGTCAGTCACTCAATGTTATGCTAATTACAGAATTAATTAGCCTGCATGAAACTTATAAGTGCAAAATTATGTGCATTTATCAAAAGACACACAACATGTCTGGTTAATTGGAGGATTTGGACCATGGACTATACAGCCGCATGTACAAAGTTTCATTTTTTTCTACATTTCCGAAAAAAAGCCTTTTTACGAAGATGCATTCAAGTCTTTGTTATTAGGGATCCATCAAAATAAATATCTTAGGCAAAAAATGAAAAATGAAAATTTTGCTTAGCCGATGCAAAAAAAGCAACACCAAAATAAATTATGAAAATATTTGTAATAAATATTTTGCACTGTCTTGCTGTTAAGTCATAATATGGTAAATAACTAAGAGTGGCATATTTCTAGCAGCTGTTTTTTATTACTTTTATCAAATTCTCACAAAATAAAATAATTTAATGGCTTTAAAGAAATGACTGTCTCAAAACAAAGTGCAGTAAATTAAGTACATTTTCTGCGACAGCTAAAAACAATGCTCATTGAACTGCAGTTCTTTAAGTAAAGGGTCTGGTTTTGTTAAAACTAGAAACGTCTCTTTTGTTATAAATTTATTATTCCTCATTTTGGGGGCTATTTAGCTTTTACTGGACATGAGAGTAAATAGTGAAAAGAAAACGAGAGAAGCTGGGCAATTATGACGTAACAAATGAGCATATTCCCCACAGTAAAATAATAATAATAGCAAATTAAATTCTCCTTGACATAGCGGCCCGCCAACCAATCGATTTCAGGAAGAAACAGGCACAAAAAGTACATGTTTCTGAATTAAAACTGCTCAACTGCATCAAATTGGCACTGTAGTGTTAGTACCAGTATGTAAACATGAACCAAAGACTGGCCAACAAAAACACAGAAGCAAAAGCACAAACAAACTCCGAGAAATATCTTGTGGTAAAAGCTTGGCAATCTCGCATTTTGACAACACCTCCTTCCTTTTCGGGTGAAAAATGAAATAGAGTGCCAATTCATGCACAGCTCGCCTCATTTTTGACATACCTAATCATAACATTGCTCTTTTGGGAGCAATTGGTTTCTTTTGGTGCTGTAAATTGAAAAACTCATAGTTATTATGATGAGAACCAACTTAAAGCGCGCCAATTTGAGGGATGCATTAGGGCTGTTTGGACAAGCAACACTTTAGATGGTTTCTTACACTTAAGGTAATGTGAATTTTTGGGAAAATAATAGACGCCAGGATTAAATACATATATATATACATATACACATACATATAGACATATACATATACAAAAACACACATTATATATATATATATATATATATATATATATATATATATATATATATATATATATATATATATATATATATATATATATATATATACCGTAAATTCCAAGTAATCCAAGGAAAAAAAATGTATATTTCCAAAGGTAAGGGTGGGAAAATATATATATCCACTATTGTCGGCCGCGTCCACAAACTTGTCTCACCTTTACTCCACTTCCCATCAGCCCGCGTTTGCCCCGCCCCTTCTTTCTTATTTGCTTGAACAAAACATATCAGAATAAGTTTCTAAAATAAATACATTACAAAAATATACAGTTGCAAATACATATTACACATGGTTACACGTATTTACAAAGAAAGACGGTACACCGAGAAAGTAATAATAATTTAAATAATAAAATGGTTGAATAATAATATTATGACTTTCATCCCAAACCGTGCCTGTGAAGGGTAGCAAAACGCTACTAGAAACACGCTCTCAACACAGTAAACAACTCTGTTAAAAAAACATAACGTGCTTGTCCTAAGCACGGTAAACCGTCCTCATCTTCCTCCTTATAACCGACGTCATCAAAGTCGTCTTCCTTCAGTATGGGAAAGTGACTTTGTCACATAGACGTCGTCCCACGCTCCCATATCTAAAAAAATGCTAGCATCACGCTCGCTAAGTAAAGTTTATGTGCGGTAACTCTGTTTCCTTCTATATCGGACTGCTCGATTGCGTTTAACTTGAAAGTTGCGTCATGTGCCTTTTTTATTGCAATTTGCATGATGAGGATATGTCTACGCTAATTTAATTTGTGCACAAGCTAAGAAGTTGCAGTCTAAATCTTACCTTTTGTACTCGACCGCCGCTGGCGGGCGTTAGAAAAATTACATAAATTGGCCGCATCACTGAATAAGCCGCAAGGTTAAAAAAGTAGCGGCTTATAGTCCGGAATTTACGGTACATACACACATATATATATATATATATATATATATATATATATATATATATATATATATATACATATATAAATAAATTTTCTTTTTCCAAAAGGGCAAGCCAGTTTCAACTGGACTTAAAAACGTACATTTAAACATAAAAAACAAAACAAAAAAAACATGGTAAAACCACCACAAAAGACGTATTTATTTATTTAACTCAATACATATTCCAAAAATACAGGTTTGAGGCTTACAGAATGTTGTAAAAATGTTTGATTGTACACTTAGCTTAAAACAGCCTTTGTCGTCATACACAACATATACGTATAGCTTAGCAAGAACTAACCATGACTTAAATAATCCTAATTTATGTTGTGTATGTGAGCATTAGGAATGAGCTGTAAATTCCATTCGAGCATAGAATTGTAACTTAAAAAGTTAACTAAAATCATGAGATGATGTGAGTTCAAGGTACTTATGTTTCCCCTACTTTGTTTCAGATTGTCGTTAACTGTTCCGTTTTTTTGCTTTACTTGTGCAAAGCACCTTGTGTATGAAATGTGAGATACAAATAAAACAACCTTGGCTTGCAGCTCAGGCTGGTAACAAATGCTAATGCTGACAGCCAGCTGTCTGCTCCCTTCTATTTCTCCCCCAAAAATCAAGCAATCTATAAGGCAAAGCATTTTCTTTACAAAACAATGCCTAGAGGGACAAACAGGCCTCTTTAGTTCTGCACAGCTGTCAAAATGCTTTTGCATTTTGGAAAACCTGTTCATTTTGCCTCTGAAAAAAAATAAACAACAATCGCATCTCGGTGTTACAGCGATCAACAAATTGAAAATCTAAGCCCTTGCGTACCAAATTATCTACTCAACTAAAACCTTGAAATTGATTGACTATTGATCACTGAATATTTGTCACAGATTCCATGTCAGAAGTGGTTGGGATTACTAAAAACAATAAGTTCATCTGGCTTGAAATCATCATCACAAGCTGCCGAGAGAGTCCAAATTCATCAATTTTCTTTACAATTGCAACTTATTCATTTTTTGAGGAACTTCTTTTCTTGTTTGTATAGATTTGAGTTTTCCTGTCAGTTCATTGGGATTGCACCTCATTTAGACTAAGTTGCCGGGAACTCTAATTGGTCAGTTCAGTTCTCTCTTGGATTTAAATAATGGATGCTAAACAAAGAGAGGAGAATGCCAGCCTGCTGTCAAGTCTCATCATCATTCTGGCAAAAAACAGAGCAGGTGCCAGGGAGGGAAGAACCTCAGCTCAGACTAAAACCACCATCCAGCCCTCTAAGAGGCTTTTTCAAAGTACAATGCTGGTGCCAGTCACAATTACTTTTTCTTCAAGTCCTCAAATGTGCCTAGTTCGCCCAAACTTTGCCTGGTAACATGATTGACTGCACCAATGATGGCCTTTGACACCACTAAACACTATTTCCTTTTATCCTTCAACAGGACCTTTGTTTTATAGGTCTAAGGCCAACGTCTACATTTTATATTCTGTTTAACATTTCCTGTGGTCTGAAACCAAAATGTGCCATTTGTTAACTATTTTACAGTGGTACCTTGGTCCTCAACCATAATGCGTTCCTGGTTGTTGGTTGAGTACAGAATTTTGTTTTCCCATAGGAAACAACGGTTAGTATTTTAATCCGTTCCACCCATAAAAAAATACCTAAAATATTAAGGAATGTGTATCCAAACAACATTAGAGACCATAAGTGAGTACATAATATATAATAAACATAAAAAGAAGAAATATAAACTATTTTGTCTCGGTCACATACCTTTGAACAGTGGTGTGATGGCATACAGGAATGGGTGTGGGAAGGTTACTGCTTAGCCTTCCTCTTCTCTCTTAATAAGAAACCTGTCCATTGTCAGCTGCTTCTTTCTCTTTTGCAGTATTATTCTAAAGTGTGACATGACGATGTCATTAAAAATGTTCCTTCCATTTATCGCTGTTGTTCTTGGGACCGATGTTCAAAAGCAACGCAAAAGCACAAACTAAGAAAAAAATAAATTCAAAAATGGCATACCCCTTGACTAATTGACGGTCCAGATAGAAGTGGCGCTAAAGCTAGGCTAACTCGCGCCGCCGAGTGTATCTCGGCTCCACACGACTCCACTCCTTAAGCGCCAAATCTCATTCGATTCCACTATTTTCGGGTATTTTGATTCTGCTATTTTCGGTTGGGCACCGAATTCCGTGTCGAGCACAGAAACATTTTTGCGCACATTTTTTGCTCAAAACCGATTTGGTTGAGCATTAAGGCGGTTGAGGACCGGGGTACCAAATTAAACTGATTTTAGCACTGGACCCTTTGTAGTGAAAAAGGAGTGCACAATTTTTAAAGCATTAAGACATCGTGTGAATCATTATTATGAGCTGAATGTTTACAAGCAAAAAAGATTGTTTTTGCAAATTTGGTAACGAACGCATGAAAAAAAAATTATAACCCATGTGATGACAAGAACCTATAACAGTTCAAAATGCAGTGACGTGCAGACAAGGAAGGCACCCCACCTGTCATCATGTAAAATGCAAAATAAAAATTGTATTAAATGGTTGTATTTATTCAGTAGATACATTTATTATTAATAACTTCAAGATCTTTGGGTTTCGTTTTTTAAAATTGCTCAATTTTCACATTATGATTATTATTTATACTATTAGAATGTAAAATATTACTGTGCTGAGTGTCTGCAGATGCAGAGTGAGGCATGCATTTCTCTTGCCACATGGAAGCGTGCAAAAGTGAGACCATGGATTCTGATTTGGCACACACCTCAGCCCCATACAAAATATTTAGAGATAGTATTAGCAAAGTAACACCAAGTCAAGTCATCCAATGTATTTTTTCTCATCACGTGGACTTTTTTTTTTAATCATAAAAGAGGATTATCCATCTATTAATGCTTTCATTTAAAAGGATCAGCACATATACTTCATAATGAGTTAAGGTAAGGCAATATATTGTTTTTCTTTTTATGCTACAGTTTAGATATTGCTTTCTTGATCTGCTAATCAAATAATAATATGTCGGTTCATTTATTTGCAAATCTGACTGAGCCTCACCAGACTCGAACTTCACCCCATGCCACTGCTTCGATGTCATCTAACATGATAAAGTCAAGGAACATATGTGACTAAACAAATCATTCATACTATTTTGCACATGGGCATTTAATGATATTGTTATGGTATAATACGTACTTTGAAAATAAATCAAACAAAATTTCCTACAGCAACCATGTTTGCAACAGTGGCAGAAATGCACAACTGCCAACGCTCCAAGCAAAATACATCAAGAAATAAATAACTCTTATTTCAAGACTCAACTTAAAGCAAAGCCAGGTAAACCCCTGTAACATCGCTGCTGTGTTTCTTTTTAAACACAATTACATGTTCGGAGGCTACACTTGATGCTAAATTACTTTCCAACCACTTGATCCTTGATGCCGACCTACCAAGGCGGGCGAGTTCCAAACTTCAGGCGTTGCATTCAGGGACACGAACACTTCAAAGGTACGAAATTCATACCTGCGGAATTATTTAAGACTTGGCTTGAAAGCAATGTGGCCTTCATTAAAAAGCACAGCCAAAAGTCTTTTAAAAACTGCAGCACTTCAAAACTAAGGGGAGGGCTTTCCATTAACTCAATGGGGAAAAGGGCTGGAGGACTGAATGGTGGCTGTCTGCCTGTGTTTATGTTCCTCTATGTCTTTGCCGGAAAAACGGCCACGGATCCATTATCCTGATTTGTCACAGCGCGAGCACCCCAAAGATCTCTTATCAGCACAATGTACCTCTCGAGTGGCGAGTCTGTCGCTCATCTCCTCCGCCTTTGCAGTGTCCCCTTCAGCGATGGCCTTCTCCATGCTCTTTTCTAGGCCGGACTGCATGAACAGCAAGAGAGGAAAAAAAATCAGCCTTTTTGGGGGAGAAATAAGGGTACAGTGAGAGAGGGGAGAAAAAAAATCAAAGAGTAACTTCAGAAGTCCCCAGGGCCGTATTTTTAATATGATTGCCATTACTACAAATATGTAGATTTCCTCCTCACGAATGAAAACCTTTTTTTGATTGGATATTAGTGGGGAAATCTCAAAAATGCTACAGGAGATTACCAAATATAAATGTCACTTTAATTACAAATTTCCATTACGGGACGAAGCTGAGCTTTGTGATTGCAAGGCAGTTCTGCTGTGATGAGCCTATCTATGGAAGCAGATTTCTTCGGCCCAAAAAATATCATCACATTAAAATAAAATACAGAGTGAAGGAGGTTGCGAAACTGAGGAAATATCGATAGACTTCAACTCAGAATATTACCTGAGGAAAGTACATCCACAACACAGTGTCTTTAATTTACATAACTTGTGTTGACTTGTAATATTGTCTGAAAGTTGTATTATGCCCAGTAAATATCAAAGGCCTTTTTTTTCCGGATAATTCAATGTACAATAATGATAGAAAACATTCTTTCTCACAACGTAATATCCCAGAATATCAAATACTGTACACATAGACACACACAAACACAGAAAAGGATAAACAAACAAATAAATAAAGACAGAAAGAACAATAGGATATGGTTGATTCGTGCAGAGCTCTGATTTGCATGGTTTAATTTGACGAACATATTTTTTTATACAAAACTAGCATACATCACGATGCAAATAAGGTAATATATTTATAATTTAATCCCCCATTTTTTTTATTTCTTAACACAAACAAGAATTCATGTAATTTGTTTAAAGCTATTGCTTTTCCCTTCAGAAACACTGCAAGCCTCTAGTCAGTACAGTACAGAAACTACAGTATTCCATCACTTAAGTGCAAATCTTCATGGAGCACACAAGATCTTAAACTGAATGAAGAAAAAGGCATTGTGGGAGGGAGTTTTTTAGCTAATAGCATATAAGCATTTTCATAAGGCCATGGTGGAAACCAATTAAATAAAACAAAGTAAAGCAGGGATGTCCAATTTAATAGAGCAGCCACTAGGATAATTAAAAAATACATGTTGAAAAACCTGTGCCACCACTACAAATATATCAATGTATCTATTGTAGTTTCCATACATATGCAAAAATCCAAATATATTATTTAGGACTAAAATAATGCTATATATTATTAAAGTGGCAGATACAAATTATACACGTGTAAAGGCAACAATGATATATTTTGTTTTCTTTTCTCTGTTAAGGTCTGATCCATTGTTATCAATTATTTTATATTATTATAAATCACTCATCATAGAATATGTCATTCATTTTGCTTTGGATCTCAATTGAAAACCGGGACAGTAATTACATATTAAATAACAACATACAGAAAGGATAAATCCAGAAAAAAATCTTTATGTTATCACATTGGACGGAAAATCTTTGAGAGTTTATTCGGTTAAGAAAATTTTAGGATTTTTTTTGTCTGTGTTAAATAATAGCTTGATTTTTATGTGGGGTTGTAAATTCCAATTAAAAATTACAAAGGGACCTTTATATTTCTTCACATGAAGCCTTCAAAAGAAAAAAAATTAAATAAAAGATCAAAGTCCGATCCATTAATATCAAATATTCTAATTTAGGTTAAATCACTCAACTTGTATATTTTTCGTCTTACTTTGGTTCTAAAGATATTTTGGTTCTAGATATGTCCTTCTTTGGTTTAAATAATCATTGTTTTAATACAAAATAAATAAATTTGAAGTAATTTAGATGGGAGACATAAATTCTTAATTTATCAGGAAAAACGTTTTCTAAGAATGAAACGGGCCTCGTAAATATATCAAATATACAAAATTAAGGATACAATTACCGTAGCTCCCATCCATTTTTTGCAAGACACCTTTTAAAAATAATAATTTTTATATTCCATCCATTATCTGCACCCCTTGTCCTCAGTAGGGTTGCGGGGGTGCTGGAGCCCATCTCAGCTATCTTCGGGCAGGGGCAGGGAACACAGAGACGGACAGAGACGGACAGAGACAGACAACTCACTCGCTCATTCACACCTAGGGACAATTTGGACCGGCCAATTAACTGGACATGCAAAATACAGTTCTACATTAAATGAAACATGAATATACATTAATTGATTACACAATGATTTTAATAAAATGGCAGATTTTATTTTCTGGTTCGGTTATAATGCTTATTAATCCTGGGCATATTTGACCTCATTTGCAGTTTTACGACTCTATGATGAAAAATGCACAACCTGTGAGGCGTCCTGCAGAATATATGCTTTTTTCCACAGCCAGAATAAGTACTTACTCAAACTCTTGTTCCTCTTGCTAAGCAAAATTTTGATTTTTTTTTTAACAAGGATTTGCACAGAGAAGGAGAACCCTACATCTGACTTTAATCTCACTCACACAAGAAAGGAGCGTGCTTCTAATCTTATCGCTAAATGCAGCTGAACATAATCTTTAATATTGTACTCAATGTCAGGTTGAGTTTCCAGGAGGATTTTTCTAATCCAGATGTCATATCATATGAAACAATGAAAGAACATGGTGGCATGGAAACACAAAGGATGTGACAGTGTTACGAACAGCAACGACAGATGCCACCTTAAACCTCACTCGCAGATAAGATGGAAGACAGAGGGTTTTATTACCTTTGGAGGTGGGTTGGAACATGAAGGGGGGTGAAATCGATCGTTTACACCGAAATATTGCTTAAGCCCATCCCAGTGCTTCTCCAGCTCCTGCTGACAACTTTTGCAGAGAAGAAATAGTAAGATATACAACAGTATCTCATTGCATCTTAATAATATATTTGAGAATCAATATAAAAATGTGTATTATCAGTGTCTGAAACTCATGACAAAAAGTTACCGGACACCAGGGCAAACAACTCTGAAAAGTTGCCTGCCCAGCCATAAAGTTACCTGCCCCATTTTTCCACACTTGAAACACGATAAGACGACTAATCGTAAAAAACAAAGTTGCAAAGTATTAAGGATTGATAATCAGAATATATAACAGAACAACTCTTTGAAATGAAGTTTATTATGAATCTACTTATAACATTCATTGCGTGGATATGACATCGCTGTTTTCCATCTGCCATCAGTATGTACCTGTATTCACTTATCTTCGGTCATGCAATGTTTGCGTTGTGTCTTCCGCTACAAGACACACGAACTCCTCTTTCCACGATGCTTTTAATGTACGTTTACGTTTTGTAGCGTCATAAATTATGTTGGCTTCTTTTGAATCTTTCCTCTGGGGCTGAGGTTTTGGCTCGATTCATAACCACTTATCCATTTTCTTGTGTTGTCTGTCCGTCTACTTTGGAAAATAATATGCAAATGCACGACCGTATAAGGCTTGGGAAAGTCCGGAAGCACGAAGTTATTCGATGCAGGCTTCTGATTGGCTGCCGAGTATACAACTTGCAAAACAAACCGAAATTCAAAAATTTCCAAACCGAAAGAATTTTCCCTTGAAAAAGTTGTCGGCCTCCGGGCGGAGACATTTTGTAAGTTGTACGCTAGACGGAAAAGATGCACGCCCTGGGCGTCCGGGCAGACGTTATTTAAGACACTGGTATTATACTGTAAGAACATAAGGACAATTTGTTACCTTGTCACTGCTGACTCCTTAATCCTTTTTTCAGTTGTGTCTGTTGTCTCCCTCCTCTCTGTTTCTGTTTGGTAGCATGAAATATTGTTAAAACAGATTCTTTCTAATTTTCATGCTAAGTACTTTGCTTTTTTAAGTGTGCACAACCTGATGTGCAGAATTCTATTCAAAATACAGTTTTGGGAAGATATTTAATTAGCGTGATGCTGTCTTCACATTAGATACTACACTACAGTTATGCATAACATAGAACAGTGGCCTCTATGTCACAGAAATATGTGTACATAAATTGTTTATATTTTCCATTTGGAAAACAAGTGCTTCTTAACAAATAAAGGCAAACCATTTCTCATCTCCATAAGAAAAGTGTTCTCCCATTCGGGTTTCTGACCGCTATCGTAGCATTGTATGAATAAATAATCATTTTGCAGTAAGCCTTCATGACATGTTTTGACAATTGTATTTCCCTTATATTGATGTTTGTTTTGTAGTATCATAGTTATGGAACCCTGCAACCATAGAAAGGATAAGTGGTGCATAAAATGGATGGATGGTTATGGAAGGAAAACGTGTGGGAAATATTGGAGCAGAGCCAACAACATTATAAGCGACTCCTCTCACTAAACTGATAGGCACTACAGGTCTACAAGGCTCTGAGACCGTTTCTTCTGGGTATTGAATGGGTATTCTTATATTGAGCAATTTACTCAGAAAATGTACTGCTGTTAAATGTGATCGCAATATTTTTTTATTGCAATAATGTTACGATGCATTGTTTTATCTCGCACCATTGGACAATTTAAAAAATAACTAATATGTTCAATAATATCTTGACAATGTATAGATAAATGGATATCATATTATGTTAATAGTCTTATTTTGGAATGTTGTTGCTGCTAAATATGATTGAATGATTGTTATGATGCAAGGCGACTGAGTGGTTAGCGCGTCAACCTCACGGTGTGGAGATCCAGTGTTTATGTCCATCTACCGGCCTCCCCGTGCGGAGTTTGCATGTTGTTGTTATAATTGTTTTATCCCAGTGCCTGCGTGGGTTTCCTCCGGGCAGTTCGGTTCCCTCCCGCATTCCAAAAACACGCATGGCAGCTTGATTCGCATTTCCAAATTGTCCCCAAGTATGAATGAGTGTGTAAAAGGTTTTCTGTTTCTGTGTGCCCTGTGACTGGCTGACAACCAGTTCAGGGTGCCCCCTGCTCACTGGCCGGAATGCCTGGGATGAGCTCCAGCACAACCCCCCGCCCCCCTACTGAGGATAAGCGGTGCAGAAAATGGATGGATGAATGTTATGATGCACTTCCTACTTATGCCAGTCTCCAGCTACGACCTTGTAAATATTTTTATCCTGACTTTCTTTTTATATTATGTCATCGTCTATACAATGTTCAGTACGTTCTTATCAATGACAATAAAAACAATTCTAATTGTCTTAAAAACATGGCAACTAAGAAGAAATGCAGTACTGTATTTACAGTAGCATAGATTGCTCTTAATACCTTTGTTGCACTGTCGTCTTTTTCTTCTTCTTTTCCTCGGGATTTTTGTCATCTTTATCTCGTCTTTCTTCTTACGCAGCTCGTTAAATTTCTGGAAGAGGACATTAAAATGACATCGTTTAGTGTTTCTGCTTACAAGATTGACATCCACACGACAAAATATTCAGTGGTGCACTTGCATAAAATAAAATATTTTGTGCAACATACTTGCCACGTTTCTTGAGATATACCAGGCAAACAGCACGAGGGATCATTTGTGCTATTGATAACTGCAGGAACTGTAGGAGTCTTCAATACCTGAGTATCGACTTCTCTTTCATTCTCCTCTTCCTGGTCATCCGTACTCAGGTCGTCTTCGGTTAAACCTTTGGGAAGTAGACCGCTGTACATATCGATGACGTTTTGTTTCAATTCACGTATTTTATGCCATAAAACGGACCGACTTGACGATAAAGTCCATAATTCATCAGCAACGGTGTAGGAGCTCAAACTTCCGGGTAAACAAAAGGTGACGTCACGAGAACCAGCACAGCTATTGGCTGACACTCTATCATGTGACGTAAATAACCCTATCAAAATTTGAGCTGCAACGCCGGAGCCAAAATTCTTATTATTAGAATTAGTATTATTAATATTGTTATTATTATCATTAATAGTAGTAGTTGTAGTAGTAGTAGTGTTTTTATTATTATTATTATTATTTATTATTATTATTATTATTATTATTATTATTATTATTATTACATTAAAAAAGTATACGAATAATAATATTAATAACAAAAATAATAATAATGAATACTTAATAATGAATCTCATGATTAATGCTAAAGAGAGAATATTATGTTCAGTTCATTTTCGAGTTTGTTTGCACCATTTGATATATAATTATTACTACATTAATACCATGCCTTTACAGAGAGCTTGTAGCACGTAAGACTGTACTGTATTTTCCCTTACAAAATGCAAAAAAATCTTACACCATATTTTTTTTTCAAACGTGTTTATTTATGTAGTTTAACATGTTATATTGTACATGTGTTTCGTTATATCATGTATATTGTTAATTAACATTTTGCTGTGAGACACTGAGTTACTCGACATGAATGAGGTTTATTGTAAAAAAAAAGTTCAAAAATGAAGTAGCTTGGACGTTCACTGTAGAAGGGAAAAATACATGCAAATATAATTAATTAGAATAATACATTTTCTTATTCAAATTATTAATTCATTTTCTGCTTTAAATTATTGTTGGTAATATACTGATTAAAGGGATAACCACAAACCTGTCTTTTTTATTTTCTCCTTTTATACTTCCTTTTTTTCTTAACTTCTTTATACAACATCATAATTCATAATATAATGCGTCAAAACAAGTGAGCCGTTTGAGAGCCAGCTCTCTTTAATGAGTTGAGCTGAAAAAGCCGGTTCTCTAATAAGATACGGACTTCCTTTCACTACACAACTTGAGCTCGTTTGACTTGATTGATTCGCCGTTTCGTGATAGTCGGTGTATACCGGATGGTACCCATAACTGACAAATTTGCATTTTTCCGTACGGATTTTCTTGTACGTCGTACACGTCTTAAAATGCATAATAAACTTGCTTTGTACGGCAAAAACGTACAGGTTGACAGATATGACTTCACCAAAGAAAAATTGCAGTGTTTTAGATAACTTAAATTCCATTATTGCTCTGGACCTACATCGCTAACATTTTTTCTTTTTATTCTTTAAATCCTATGTGCTCGACAGACTTTGAATATCTTTTAAGCAATGAGTTGAATACAATAACATGATTGGTTTATTTTATTCATTTTCTTTTCAATGTGCTTTCCTTTAACCACTAGGGTAGTAGGGGCATAATTTCTTGTGGTGTGTCTTGGGCTAGTACGGCCTGGCGGCGCCCATCCGTCTCCAGGCCAACAAATGTTTCCACCCGGTCTCGAACCAAGAACCTTTCACGCATTAGACGAATGTCCTAACCACTGCAATACAGAAAGTGATTTCCCCTCAATAAAATCTTAAAGGCACAGTGTGTAGTATGTAGTACCTTCTCGTGCAGAGGTGGCCAACGCAGTCCTTGAGAGCTGCTTATTCTTCATGTTTTGGAAGTTTCTCTTCTCCAGCTCAGGTAATGCAAATTTTCAGCTTGTTAGCAAGCTTTGTGTGAGATTGATAATGATCCAGGTAACCAGAATCAGAATTGGAGCGAAAATTAAAAACTTGCAAAACTTGTGGCTCTCGAGGACAGGTTGACCACTCCTGCCTTAGTGGTGCAAAAAACATTCATTAGGTTAAGAAAAACAAATAAACAAACGTTGATCTGAAGCAAAATATATTAACTCTCATTCCAATGTGACATAGTGAAATCCCTACCTGGAAGTCGCCATGTTTGTCTGTCATTTTGCTGCTATGCTGTACTCCTGGCACAAGTTTACCAAGTATTAGAAAATACAATAACATCTAGTGGGTAAATATTACACACTGGGGCTCTAAAATCCAGTACAGTAATCCCTCTTTTATCGCGGGGGTTACATTCTATGAAGTACCCGTGATAGGCGAAATCCGTGAAATAGAACCCCTTTCTTCTTTACAATTTTAATACAATTAAATAGTACACTGAAACCATTCTACAGGGTTAAGTATTTGTTGAACAAATAAAAGAACTGCATAAACGTTTTTTTTTTTTTTACAAATAACTACTGTTCTATGAAATAATTGGTTAAACAGTTTCCTTGCCTATCAAAATGCAGAACACTATGCTGATTTTAATTGTGGAGTAGTAAAACTGTGAACCGTGGGGAAAAAAAAAACACTAAAACATTCATTCAAATAATATTAGCACTACTACTAATACTATTATGACCACTAGAAGTACTGGTGTAGTAGTATTACCATTTGCTACTATTACAACTACTTCTACTTTTAATGCTATCTGCTTTGCGTTTAAGTAGGTTGTAGCGATGCACTGCTAAATGAGGTGAAGTGCATAAATTGCCTTCAAATGTTAACCTATTTTTGTGCCATATTCCTGGTGAGATAAGCTTCCTTCTTTGGCCGTCCTTGCTTTGGGCATTACATTATTATTAGGATGATTAGCATGCAAATCGCATATAACCTAGAGGGCTGGCACACGCAAATCTAGCCTTAAATTGCTCTTTCACACTCGTTCCCATTAAGTTTTCTTTCGGTAACATAATATTGTAAAGCTGCAATAAGACTTTGTTTTGTGACTCATAAAGCAGACATAAAAGATTATTTTTATTTGTATTATGATGTATAAAATAATATGTGTAATATATTTACATTCAGAATATGGTGCTTTCAAAAGGACATTCAGTGTATTGAGCCGTATAATGGTTGTCTGAAGGCGGACAGCACGGCGGCGCAGTGGTTAGCACGTGTGCAGCACAGTTCTGAGATGATGAGATTGAACCTTCCTGTGTGGAGTTTGCATGTTCTCCCTGTGCTTGCGTGGATTTGCTCCGGGCACTCCGATTTCGTCCCACATTTCAAAAACATGCATGTCAGGTTAATTGGCCGGTCCAAATTGTCCCTAGGTGTGAATGAGCAAGTGAGTTGTCTGTCTCTGTGTGCCATGGCTACTGCCCAAAGAAAGCTGGGATGGACTCCAGCACCTCCGCGACCCTACTGGGGATAAATGGTACAAATTATGGATGAATGGATGGAGTCTGAAGGCAGCATTGCAAAATTCCATAAGGGACATTTTATTTCTTTATTTCTATTTCTTATATCTGCTATCCAATATAAAAGTGCCATTACTTCAACACATTTCAATCTCCTAACAAAAAAGAGGTTACTATGAAATAGAGATGTAACGTAAACTGTAAATGTGATATTGCGATTCATAAAACTGCTTAATTATTGTTGTCATGTCACAGTGCCAAAAAGAGCCAAGCCTAAATGTTTTTGATTGTGCAGTTCCAGCTCCTTCTGGTTCTTAGCTATTTAGTGCAGTTCAATATTATACAGTCAAGTTTTGGCCATTTACTGTGCCTTCAAGTGTGTGATATGCTTAACCCTCCTGTTGTCCTCAGGACAAAATGACCCGTCGGTGTTGTTAAGAACACACAAAAAAATGCCCTAAATTAGATTTTATTCATCTTTGAATATCCCAACAGCAGAAGAAACAAAATACTGTTTGAACTCACAATTCCACGTAAGCTGTATAAAAAAAGTACAGAACTGGTCCTTAAAATGAGGACATGTTCGATAGCAAGTAATATGCTCCATATAAAGTGTTATTTATAATTTTAGATCTATTATGTGTCATTTGAACCTAATGTAATATTGTAAATAAATGTCTGCTGATAAGCATTGTATACACAAGACATTGTGAATAAAGTATTAGGTGAAATGTACTTCTTTAACAAAAACACAGTACAATTTCATCATTCTTTTCAGTGTCAGTTTTTATACTATTTATATTCATACTTCGTTTTTTTTTTTTTTACTATCACTGACGCCCTCCTGTTATTGAGATAATTATATTGAGAATCGTGAGAGAGAAAGAGAGAGGGATAGAGAGAGAAATGCATAGGTAAAGAGAGACAAAAAGAGAGCTGGAGAGAGAAATATATTGAGAGGGAAAGATAAATAGAGAGAGGAAGAGACAGAGGGAAATAGAGAGAGGGAGAGACAGGGAGAGAGAGAGAGAGAGAAAGAGAGAGAGGGAGAGAGAGAGAGATTGAGAGAAAGAGAGAGAGAGAGAGAGAGAGAGAGAGAGAGAGAGAGAGAGAGAGAGAGAGAGAGAGAGAGAGAGAGAGAGAGAGAGATGAAAGCGATTAAGAAAGAAAGAAAGGCAGAAAAAAGGCAGGAATAAAAATAAAAAAGGTGAAAATAAAGAAACACAGGACTAGAGAAAAAAGAAAGAAAGAAAAAAAATTAAGGAAGAAAGAACCAAAGGGAGAAAGAACAAAAGAAAGAAAGAAAGAAAGAAAGAAAGGAAGAAAGAAAGATCCAAAGAAAGAACCAAAGAAAGAAACAAAGAAAGAAACAAAGAAAGAACCAAAAAAAGAAAGAAAGAAAGAACCAGAGAAAGAACCAAAGAAAAATGAGAGTGAGAATAAAGAAAAATGAGAGTGAGAAACAAAGAGAGAAAAACAAAGAAAGAAAATTAAGAGATGGACAGAGAGGAATGGAGAAAGGTAGATAGACCATTAAGAAAGAACAACAGAAAGAGGAAAAGCCACTGAAAGATAGAGGAAGAGAGATAGAGAGAGAGAGTGAGACAGAGAGATAGAAAGAAAGAGAGAAATTAAGAAAGAGTGACAGAAAGAGATAGAAAAAGAAAGAGTGAAGGAAGGAAACAAAGAAACAATAAAAGAGACCGAGAGAGAAAAAAGAAATATGAAAAAAAGAAATAACAAGAAGAAAGGATGAAGGTTGAGAGAGAGATAGACAGAGAGAACGAAAGAAACCCAGGGACCTTCTAGTGTCCTTGACCTCCTGAGACAGTATATGAAAGATGAGTTGGTGTCCACACTTAACAGTGGCGGTAAGCCTTGTGCCATATTAAACATCATCTTCAACATAAAATTCCAAACCCGTCCACCAAAACCGTGCAACTATTAACTGCTATCACTCACTCAGCATTAGGAGAACTTATATGACGCGTGTGACTAGTTAATGAGCACAGTCGCATCTGAGACGAAATTATACCGCTAAGATCACACTAATGCAACGTTATATTTATTTTTTTACTACTGCAAGTACTTATTGATCACCCAGCTTTAGGCTTTAATACATACTCGGAAAAAAAAACGTCATGAAGATTTCCCGCCAGCGACCTCTCCCTCGCTTGCACCAGTTCATCATTTCCGTCATTTCTTGGTAATTTGGAGTCAACTCTTCAAAAGTTGGGAGTTTCTTATTAAGTTTTTGGCCACGGTGGATAAGAGTCGGGCCCGTACGAGCTCGGAGATAAACTAATCATCTTAAAACCCTAATTATTAGTATCTTACTGCGACAGACTGTGTTTTTTTTTTGCGAGCCCACCAAATTGAGGCTCAAATGAGGTCAGGCAAATCTGCGGAAGTGGTAATAATTTAAAGTCGTTTTCGATCTGGCGTGCTGCGGCAGAATTCATTAGGGCAGATTAGCGCTGTGTGTACAAAGTAAATTAGATATCTAATAGCAAACACGGAGGTCCTCGCCAATAGGAGAGAAGATGCAAAGAGGTGATATTTTAACACTTGGGCTGTCTAGGCTGATCTAGGACAAAAGCTTTGTTAAACAAGTGTATTTCAACCGGTGTGCCAGAGCACACTAGTTTTATTCATCTATTTTTTTATGTTTTGAGGTGTTTCATGTGACTTTGTCTAGTGTACCGCAGGATATCGCAAAAAGCATGCCATTGTTCAGTATGTGTGTTTTTGTTCAGTGATCAAACAAGTAACTTTAAGATTCATCCATATCAGTAGGTGGCAGCAGATTACAATGTATTTTACCTTTAGAAATACACTCTCAAAAAACTGGTGTTAATTTAAGGACCATATATTGACTGCTGTAGTGTTAAATGGGTACCAAGACTGAGTTCACTTAAGTAACCAGTGTTAGATTAATACTTAAAAAGTAAACCTTTAACAACGCCTTAGCTGACATGCAGTCCTTTTATACGAGTGTTAAATTAACACAGGAATTTTGGGGTAAGGTAAATATTTGCTGAGCTGGCAATATTTAAAAAACTTGTTCTGCTTAATGAAGCTGTTGAAAAATATATACAATTGTCACGATTACCCATTGCCCGCTCGTTTGGCGCCAGCTGTTGCTCGTTGCCGTATTGGTTCCCCTCCTATTTAAACTCAACGCTTTCGTACACTCTTTGTCAGTCCGTCAGCGAACCTCCGCACTTGCAAGGCAAGCACTTTTGTCTCTAGCTCCCGTCTGTTCCGTCCTTACCTGTATTCTGCTCGTCTGCCCCTGGCTTCCCGAACGTCTCCGACTCCCTGACTTTTTCCTCCCTTCAAGCACGCTCCAATTTCCCGCCAGGGCTACTCGACCCGTGTTTGCCCATCAACCATGCTCCGATCGCCTGTCCCGACCACTTAACTCGTTCCTGCCTTCCGACCACACTCCGATCTCGTGAACTTCCTGTTCCTTCTGCCCAGTGATCGCCGGATTGCTGGCGCTTGCTTTCCCAAACCTGACTTCTCAGCTTCCGCAAAAATGTTTGTTGTGAAACGTTACGCGTTTGGGTCTACCATCTGTTCTGTTTCTGACATATAATATAATAAATGAAATAAAAGTATTGCAAATAGGCTTTATTTATGATTTTGTTTCCCCCCAAAAAAGTGAAAATATAGTAACAAATATTTTGTTACCCCAGCAAATACAATTCACAACCAATAATTCTGTTTTCATTTTTGATTTTTCTGGAAAAAAAGGACAAAAATAGAGCAAAACAGGTTAAAAATAGAGTCAAATCCCTAATTACTCCTAATTGTTATCCATAATAAATAATACAATGACAAGGGCAACATGATAGACTAAACTTGAAGAAAAACATGAAACTAATGCCACTAATTATTATAACTTTTGAGGGACAGTATGTCTCAATAGTTTTTTTAAAGAGACATTGTGGTTAAAAAAAAGAAAGAAAAAAACACAACACAAAAATGCCATATTAATCTGAAAGATGAGCAAAAACACATGAACTATCAAATAAACGTCCTGTTTTAAAAACGTGTAAGTCGAGACATTTAACATAGCCTGAAGCTCACCCGGAGGAATATGACTTTATGGTCCAGCATCTTGCTGCTACGGGTACCCCAATAAGCCAAAAAGGCTGGGCAAAATGGTGAAAAGAAAAATGGTGCCGTTTGGTCACTTTCAGTCTCTGTAGGATGTATTCTCCCTTGCGCTTAGCAGCACTCGTTTTCGGTTTCACTACACAATACAGCGACATCTAGTGGTCAAAAATGCCGACGCCGTGTCCCTTTAATGAAAAAGAGGGTGCCTTGGCTCAATAAAGTTTGAGAAACCCTGTTTATTTATTTGTTACAGTACAAAGTTAAATAGGTATTGAGTGTTGAGGGTAAGCGTCTAAACATTACAATTAAAAGAAGTAGTACTATGATATAATTACACCAAAATCGGGTGCACACTATTGTAAAATACATGTATTGCCTGACCCTGGTTAGCCGGTGAAATAAATCCTCCTTCTATAGCCTTTGTTAATTTGCTTTTATCATCTCCAAGTGGTGTTTGTGCAGGCAGTTTAATTTGCATGTGTAATTCCACTGTGCAAATTGACAACAAGTAGATAATTCGAGGAAATAGGCTAGTTGCAGGTCCCCCGCTATCTTCCCGAGCCTGTTCATTTTGAGGAAGCGCTGAGGCATGAAACTCATACATCAACTATTTCCTGACAACGCTCTGGCTTATTGTCCCCTAAAATGTCATTACAGTCATTATTTATGAAGCTAATTCATTTATTAAACCATATTTACTCGGACAGAATTTGTCACATTCTGACCGTTTTCTGAGCATGGTTTCGAGACAATGTCCCTGGAAAAGAACATTGGGCACCCTCGCAACTGTATTTGTCACACACGAAGAGGAATTTTCTGCAGTTATTCAGAGTTTGCTGTTTTATCACTGAACTCTTTGGGAATTTTCACAGTTTAATTCCGTACCTTTTGTGGTAAAAGTTCATTACCCAGCATGCGTCCATCCTATTTTACCTAACAAAGCTGAGCAATCATAATCAAGTGTAGTGAACCTATTTTAGGAGCACTGATAAGCACTGCTTTTTGTGGGGCTGTGTTTATTTTGATCAATTGATATCAATTTTGAGTTTTGTATTTTTCCTTGCCATGGCATGTTGTAATGGTGATCTGTGCAGCCCTTTGGGAACTTGTGAGGGCTGTACCCGAGGTTGGCAAAATAAAATGTTAAAAAAGCCATGCTATAAAACCAATATTAGTTCAATCCATACAATAATTTCAGGTGTCATTTTAAAAATATGAGAAAATTTAACGGCCAAACACGTAGAGCCTGTCTTTTGTAACTAAAGTTGAACAAGATTGTTTAAACAGAGACAACAAAGAACAATGACGGGTGGATGATGATAAAAAAAAGATAGGCAGCAAGAGAGAATCTCTGTCCAACCTGACCCGAACGTTATGATTGTTATTTTAGGTCTGACCTGGCCCAAACTTCTAATTGGGTCGGACTTTGGCTCTGGCTTGATATTCTACCTCTAGGCTAAAAGTGGCAGATAAAACCTTGTTTGCTTTTGAGTTGCCCTACCTTTCGCTACTAAATCAACAGTATATTTCATTGTTCAGCTTAGCATCTTCAAGTTTAATGGCTTTTGGCGCTGTCGCTTTGGTTAATTACAGCCCTTTAGCCAATCATAGTTTATGAAACCAGTGACATTTCTCAAGGTGCTTAGATGCCAGCTTTCTTTAAGACTCACGTCACAGTGCACGGCCTTCAGATTTTTTTGTGAAGGTCTTCGAGTAGATTGCTGAGCCAAGCAACAACTAATGGCTGAAATCGGTTAAATGGTTAAATCTGAAAGCACACATTTGAAGCAGCGCAACCAGAGAGAAATAATGAAGGTAAACTGTGAAACAATTTGGAAATATTTTATAAGTATTGATGTACAAAATATAATTAACATCACATGATGTTCACAGATATTTTTTAGACAGCAGAGAAAGCCTTACAGGCCCTGGCATCCCAAAAATGGTATCTTAGCAAGTTCAATCCTCCCGCTTCATGACAGTGTGTATAAATTGCGATTGTGTCTATGAAGTAACATTTTGTGCCTTTCACCGGTAATTCAATCACGTATCTCCTTTGAAGTTACCTGTCAACCCCCCAAAAACACTTACCGCATCAGTTGGGTTAAAACTGTTTTACGATACTGATTTGTAGGCATGACATTTGAATTATTATGGGGGGGTTAGCTGTCATATAGGCAATCAGTCTTCCTTGGTTCCAATAGGTGACAGGCGGGGTGGGGTTACTGATGATAAGACCGTAGTATTTAGTGTGAAAAGGGATCAATTTGTTGGGGGGACGACGGGGAGGGGACATGAGTTGGTGAAAGAAAAAGCTCACTGTATTTGTGTCAAGGTCTATTTTGCATTGGATAACACAAATCTTGGAGACAGCGTAGCCAAGGTACTGTGGCTAAAAGAACCAGCAAGAGGCCACACGACGACAGAGGACCGTGAGAGAAAATGAGCTAACTTTGTAGCAGTCCATTGAGCGCAAGTAAGCTTTTAGGGCTTAGCAAACATAAACACATTGAACTGATGAGATTCATCAGCACTCTTGTGTCAAATCCACTGTGCCCACAGGCAGAGCTCAGCGCCAACCAACTGTACAGGGGAGGGAAAGTGCAGCTGCATCCTCCTTGGAATTCCTTTTTAATATGTGATCTGAAATGACAAAATGGAATGCTGGAAAACAGATTGAATGGGGCAGGGTTAAATCATTGTTACAACGATGTAAATGTTACTATAGAGGTGAAAAGTCACCATCTCCCTCTAGCAACTAAAGTTAGCTAGTGAGGACTGGTGAAGCTCAATCATATTTACAGGTAAACTAACCTTCATAACCATTTGGTTGACAGAGCCAGAAAGCATTATTAAACTGTAGCTCGGAAAAAAAGGTGTTATTGTCTTAAATAACGAATTAAGGTATGCACTGCTCATTCCGAATAAAAATATCAATAGGCTTCAGCCTACTCCCTTTTGGCACATGCGTATGTGTGCAAATAGTTTATTTTTCCCTTTTCCTAATTAATAATAGATGTTTTTTGTGCTATGCCTGAATAAAAAACACTGTTAAAGACGAACAAAAATAGATAGGCATCCTCCATGATGAAAAAAGGCAATGCAATGAGAAAATAAATTCTGGATGGCTTGACTTTCTGTGAGCTTGCTGACTATAATAATTGTTGTGTTTCGGGCAAGAACATTGGGTGCCTCACTCCGCATCTGCAGAGCCTCAGCACAGTAATATATAATACTAATTGTATTAATAACATTCATAATATTGTGTGAAAATTCAGTGATTTTGAGTTAAATGAGAAAGAACTTCAACACCAAACACATCTATTTAATGAATTATTAATTTTAGTTTTACATGCCAATGCAGGTTAACTAAAATCGGAGCAATGTGATCAAACTTTCTTGTCTTAGGGCCCGGTCACACAGCCTTTCACGGGCGTATCGAGGCTGAATCACGGCCAGAAATTTCTGCCCGTGAAGCAGACCCTGTTGGACGCTTTGAGATCGCGATACAGACGAGATACAGCCGTGCTTTACACGCGGCAAGAAATTCACACGCGGCTGGCCGCGCGAAAAAGTTTTGCGCTGCTCAAAACTTTAGACCACGGGTAACCGCGGGCGGCACACGTGGTACACACGAGGTAATGACGCGGTACTGACGCGGAACGACGTGTTACGGCCGCGGCCGGGGCGTGGTTACACGCGGGTAGGACGCGAAATTTTAGCGGGTAATCGCGGGTGGAGCACGGTCATAGCACGTTTGTTCTGCGCCTGTATCGCGGTGTCATCACGTGAATTAGCGTGTGTAATGCGTGTGACGGTCAAACGCCTTTCTCAGCGTATATACAGCGCGATTTGTCGAGCACACGTCAGTTGTGCTCGAGACGTCAAGGGGTGAACTTGGATCCCCGTCACCGTAGTGACCATGTCTTAATCCATTTTTATTTCTTGACATTTCTTTTCATTTCATAACAAGACAATAAAATAAAAATGAAAAACTATTACAATAATAACATATTGGCTTCTTCTTCGGTGCCATAGCTTGAAATCTTGATCTTCACGGGACTGTGTCCTGAGCGGTTATGATTTCTACAGCCGGGCTCGGCAGCTTTTATACCCGTGGTCCACACGCGGAACTGACGCGATGAGGAAGCGGAACAGTCGCCGGCGTCTGTTTTGCGGGCATACCACGGATAAACAGCGGGTTGGCCAATTTTGCGCATTTTCTACCGCGGGCAACCACGGGCAAAAAAAAAAATCGCAAAATTTTACCCGCGATACAGACGCAAACGGCTGTGACCGGGCCCTTAGTTAAAAGCCTTGTTGCAACATTTTGTACCAGCTGCAATACAGTACTTTAAGTGTCAATTTATTACCTAAAAAGTACTTCCATCCATCCATTATCTCACCGCTTATCCTCAGTAGGGGCAGTGGGCAGGGGACACCTTGAACTGGTTGACGGCCAATCGCAGGGCACACAAAGACAGACAACGCACTCGCTCATTCACACTTACGGACAATTTGGGCCGACCAATTAACCTGAAATGCATGTTTTTGGAATGTGGGAGGAAACCAGAGTGCCCAGAGGAAACCCACACAAGCACAGGGAGAACATGCAAAATCCACACAGGAAGGTTCGATTTCACCACCTCAGAACTGTGCCTCAGACGCGCTATCCACTGCTCCGCTGTGCTGCCCTGAAAAGTACTTTACAATTTTTATTTTATTTTGTTTGAAGAAAAATTCAGAAAAATAGCCCGAAAAAATAGAACGTTTTGTTTTATTGTCATATTCTTAAATATGATGTTGCGCCATGTAAAAAGATCTCTTATTTTTCAGATGCTACGGTATGAAGATGAGCTCTTTCAAGATGATTTCTACGTGTATATGTGGTCTCCGTCTTCCCAAACCATTACACTCACTTTGCTTTCTGTGTAGTTTCACTTGATCCATCCAGATCGGCATGAAATTAGCCCGGGTTGAATCTTGATTCGGTCCAATCAGATGAGCCATGAGCGCAGATTTAATCTGGACTAGCGTGCCCCACCAGACTCTGACCTACTAGATCAAATAAAATACATATTCATAGGTTCACGTGTATGCTTGATTATAGCTGAGGATTGAAGGTGCAAGCTTTACTTTGCATCTGTGAGAGACAATGATGTGATGAATATAACTCATTTTCACTGAAGAACTGTGAATCAGTTGATGTAGTTTCCCTCAGGTAACCTTTTAAATTTGTAAAATATTACCCAATTTTTTAATTATAATAACAACCAAAAATGTAAAAAAAAAAAATCACTCCCAAAAGCCTTGTAAATACATCAAAATGTTAAATATTATGCAGGCTGTACAAGGAACCCAATATCCATATTACCGTCATTACAGAACAGACTGCATTGACAAAGAAAAGAAATAAATCATTCAGAGCATTTAATCGAACAAAGTAACAATTAATTAAATACACGTGCAAGGCTGGCAAGAGTAAAAGGTTATAATTTATAACCACCAAATTTGTTTTCAGATTAAAGCCGCGGAAGCAATTTTATTTGAATGTCGCAATTGATTGTCTCTGGAAAAATTGCCTTAACGAATAAAAAAATTAGAAGCCAGCAAAGTAATAGAAAATGCTATAATGTAATACATCAAATGGATTAATACATTTGAAGCAAGCAGAGATAATTTGAAAGATAGTCATGTTAATTTCTTTTCCTATTACTGTTAATTTGGCTCTCCGTGATTACATTACATACCTGTAAATCAAAGTCCTACCACAGGGTGGCAATGTAGGAAAAGACTTCAAAGTTCACGGTTGAAGAATCTCTTAACTGCCAGGTTTGTCAGGAAGTGGTGTGTCTTGGGCAAGTACAGCCCGGCGGCCCTCATCCCTCTCAAGGCTGTTTTTTGGGATAAGGGTTTTCTCTCCGACATGAAACAGATTGTACTTGTTTCCATGGTTACATAGTAACAAGGCTCCTGATCCGACTCAGATACAACACCTTCCTCATCTGGTCATGCCATCCCGCTCTTCAGAGAAGACCTAGACCTTGGTATTGATGGAAAGCGGGACGTGACAAAACTAATATTAGATCCTAAATAACTAGGATTTTTTTTTTTTCGGGAATTTTGAGTATCTACGAAAGCATATTAAGATTTTTGACATACTGTAAATTCCGGACTATAAGCTGCTACTTTTTTCCCAAATGTTCATCCCTGCGGCTTATACAGTGAAGCGGCTAATTTATGGAATTTTTCTGACGGCCACCAGCGGCGCTGGAGTAAAGAAGGTAAGATTAAGACCAGTAGAACATGTGCGCCAAGAAAGACTGTAACCTCTAAGTCTAAGCATATACTTTATGTAAAGTCAAGATATGTTCCGATAGTGAGGAAGATGCTCTTGATAGCTGAACTTATGAGGAGGAAGTTGCAGACGATCTGCCGCGAACTTCTCAATTATGCGATGCTTTAATTTCTCAGGAATGTTTGATACGTAGCGAGCGTGATCCTACTAGCGTGTTGGTACCTTTCAAAGGCATGGTTTGGGATGAAAGTTATATTAGTATTATTAAAGCTTTGAAAACTCTCTCGGTGTACTGTCTTTCTTCGTAAATATGTGTAACCATGTATAATATGTATTTGCAACTGTATATTTTTGTAATGTATTTAGTTTAGAGATTTATTCTGTTATGTGTTCCACGGACGAATCAAAACGAAGGGGCGGAGCACACGCGGGCTGATGGGAAATGTGGTAAAGCTGAGTTACCAGTAGATCTGTCTGTTGTCGCAGCGGACAATAGTGGATATATATTTTTCCCATCCTTAACTTTGGAAATATACAATTTGTTTCCTTGGATTACTTTCAACGAGACCTGGACTTTACAAGTCTGCATCATACCATAAGTACGGGTATCATTAACTATTTCAGATGTCAACTGTGGTTCTAGGGTTGTGAAGTTATAATTGTGGAACTTACAGCATGGTCTGGGTCAAGCTTGTGACTGAATCGCAAGCTTTGGTGCGAGCGCATGCGGTTTATACAAGGGTGCGGCTTGTATGAGTACAAAAGTGGCAAACCACTCAAAAAGTGATGGGTACGGCTAATAATCAATTTACGGTAATCCCTTTACGTCTTTAACAGATATGTAAAAGACTGTAAAGTTAACTTTTTTATTTACTAGGCTGGACTTTGATCTTGCTAGACTAGAACTAGGTTATCTCGATGAGATACGTTATGTTATGTGTGCTACGTTTGCATGCCAATCTTGCCAAAAGATCCAACAAGGGTCTACAATATCATCTTTAAAAAAAAATATTCAAAAAGAAACCAGTCCAGATAACATAAATATAGATCATAGATTTTACACTTTCTTTTGTTGTAATATGTATTTTTCTTCCACTGCATGTTCAATTGATTTTGGGTAGCTAGAACGTAGGTTATCAAATTTAAGGCTGGAGATGATGGGCAGTGCCTTTGAAGGTTTTATTCGCAGAATATTCCGAGCACAAACGACGTGAGAACAACTGCTGCAGCAATTCACAAGTGCAGAGATGAAAAGGGATTTTTATACTAAGAGAAGGGGGTGCCGGAGCCGAAGCGAAACAGAAAAGAGAATTCGTCCCAAAATGCAACTGAAAGTACTTGTACAGAAAACCTTTTCTTTAAACCGGTTATAGCATGTAATTATATGACGCTCAAGCCACTTCTGGTTACAGAATAAAGCACAACTGAAAAAATGGAGAAATTGTATATAGCAAGGCTTTAGGGCTAGGACCTTAGCTTGGCCTTTTGGCTGAGAGTAAGTGTCCCGGCTCCTAGGCTTTGTAGCGTATTATGAACTGACCGATAACGGATAATGGATAATGAATAACGAAGATAGATCAAAAACCCTTAAAAACCCCAAAACCCCATAACAACTAAATAAATGAAGTTATATAATCATGAATGAACAAATAAAGATGTAATAAATGAAAAAATTATACAATCATGACTAAAAATAGGCAGTGATGTATTGTAATAATATGGCGCAGTGTATATGTTAAGAAGTGTCAACCGGCCATCGAAAATTTTTAAAAATGAATTCTTAACTATAATTTCATGTTTTTTTTCTTAAAGTTTAAATGATCATGTTGCCTTCATTGACAGGATTAAGTATGAGCTAGTTTTTTTCTAATCATTTGTGATCACTTTGGCTCAGGAGCTGATACAGCTTATTTACTTTGGTTGATAATTTGTTGGGCGTCACCAGGCTGTAGTTGCTCAAGACACAGGAAATGGGGTCCCTAGGACCCGAGTGGTTAAGGGATCCAACCAACCAACCAACATGTTCTAACCATGTTCTAACTAAGTCCATGGTTTCTTTTGCTAATTATTCAAAACAATATTGTTTTTCAATGAATAAGGTTTTTTTATTTTACAACTAAGGGACTGTCACGACCAGAACAGAAGTAGGACCCAGATGCTTAGCATTAGTCACAAGTTTAATGAAATGTAGAGGAAAGGCAGTGCCAGAGATCCGGTGCTCGCTGGGACGCGGGAAGCAAGCAATTCACGGGATTGGAGCGTGTTCCGAATGTGGAAGTGGATCTTCCGGAGTGGGAGATCGTAAATGAAATGAAATGAAATGATCTGCATTTATATAGCGCTTTTCAAGTTAATGAAGACTTCCCAAAGCGCTTTACAATGTGCTTCACATTTACCCATTCACACACACTCACACACCAATAGCGGCCGTGCAGCCATGCAAGGCGCCAACCTGCTTATTGGAGGCATTAGGGGTTCAATGTCTTACCAAAGGACACTTCGACATGTAACACGGAGGAGCCAGGATTCGAACCTGCGATCTCTTGATCCCAAGGCCAGCGCTCTACCTCCTGGGTTAATGCTGCCCCCATAGCGTAGTTAGACAGACAAAAAACAGGTAGTTAGCTGGGACGAGAGATCAGAACGTGGTCGGGGTCAAGAAACTGGTCGTTGCAGGAGACAAACGGGGAAATCATGAAGGGACGAGTGGAAAACGGGTGACAAAACGGGACCGACAGGAGTCAGAGTCAAAAATGCTTACCTTGTGAAAACGGAAGTTCACTGATGGACTGACAACAGGCGAGTGAAAGGACTGAGCTTAAGCAGGACGGGGAACCAATCAGGTAACTGGCAGCAGCTGGCGCCAAACGAGCGAGCACAGGTGAGTGTAATGAGTAATCATGACAGGAGACACTAAATAATACACAATGTCCCTTTAACATTGCACAATTAGCGACTGAAAAGACAATTGATCATTCTTTTAACGTGACTTTCTAGAATCATCTTGTGATTTTTTTTACCCCTTCATTGCCACTGATGTCAATATACATTAAAGGTCCATTTATTGGGGTTACATGGAACTAATTGCAAAAATACTGAGATTCCATTCCCCTGCTTTTTCGAAACTCTGCTTATGACCTTCTTATTCTCTTTTCAAGTATTGTAAATTCACAGGTAAGCTCTTGTCACAGCACAGGAGCAGAATATTGCCAAAATATATATATTTTTTTTTAATGTCGAGAAAGTGAGGAGGAGAGAAAGTGAGTGCCTGCCTTCCTCATTACACTGCTGTCATTTACTCTTCATCCCCCGTACTCTTTAGTGGCATTAAGACGGGATGTAAATTTGACAGTTAATGCTGTTAGAAAATGGCTAGTTCAAGAAGGGCAGGAATTAGAGATGGGCATTAGGCGCTGATAAGCTCCTTTCCTCTGCCGCCGCGGCTGCTTAACATTCATGGGAAAGTCATCATCAAACAACGTTATCACGACTCTGTTGACGGCTGAGAAACATCATCACTATGATAATTTTTTTTTTTTTATAGCTGTGAGCCAAAAAAGCGCTCTTTTATTTCAGCGGTTTGTTAATGAGATAGGAGCTTGTTGGTGTGGGCAAATGCAAACTTGCCACTCTCTGCCGTTTTGTTTGAATCCCCCCAGCCTCCGTCGCTGTTTAATGTGGTAGGAGGTGCGAACGGGGGTAGGTGGATGGATTTTATATGCTCCTTTTCCAAGTGCTCTGTGTGCATTGCTGAAGGAGGGCCTTTATGTGTACCTTTGCAGATCAGGCGCTCAAAGAGGAGAAAACACGGTTATATCAACAAACGCTCCCTACTAACAGCCCCGGCAATGGCACCTGTCACTCACATGGGATTCGACTGCACATCTTGAATGAAGCAGACTCTTATGCTTATTCAGGCTAAGTAAACACCCAACATTAATTCGGCTATCATTGGTAAAAGAGCTCCTTCAAATGGATCTCGATCACTGTAATAATTACGGCTCTAAAGGGGGCGCATTGTTTCTTCGGGTAACGTAAAGTAGCTTGAGTCAAAGGGATCGTTTGCTGAACCAAATATGCACCAGATGCCAAAGCTAAGCAGCTTTCTAGTGGATAGCGATGCCAACTGCGGTTTGGAGATACCAAAATCTGATTTTGGCTTTATCAGTGTTTGAAGAGTAAGCTTTGAGAGATTCTATAGCCGGAAATCCTTACCAGGGGGAGCTGACGGTTCATTGGGATACTCTAATTACTTTTTCAACTTTTTGGTTTAGGAAACAGCCTGTTAGTTAAAAGGAGGGGCATCCTGTGATTTTAAGTTCATTCACAAAAAAACTATAACCAATAAGTAAATATATCTTAACCTCCTAAGACCTGGCGTCCACATGCATGGACATAAATGAACAGCAAATAAGAAGCTCGGGGTCTAAGAGACTAAACGTGCATTGTGTATTATCTAGTGCCTTCTTGAGGTTAACAAAATCTCAATTTATTCCAAAAACAGTATTGTATTTGATTAAGCAAAAATACATGAACTATCAGCAATGTGCATTTAAAAAAAACAAAAACCATAGGTCGAAAACTTTCTATTCATTTGACATAAAATAAGCCTCACCTGAGGTGAGCTGACTTGATTGTCCTCCATCATTCTGTTACAAGTACCCGGAAAGAAAAAAATCTTGTTATGGTGCAGTTTGGTCACTTTGAGTGTCTGTGTTTTACTTGGCTTAATCTTCTTCGGTTGCACTAAACAGCGAAACATAGTCTTCAAACATTACACAGTGTCCCTTCAAAGGGGAATAATCTTGTGATTGTAACTCTGTCTATTGTAATTACCCTTTTTAAGTTATCACAGATAAATGGCACATTTTTGGAGCTATAAAGGAAAGCTATTCTGTGCATTTGAGCAATCCCACCCAAAAGCTATATTAAATCGTATCTTTGAAGCAACAGTGATACCATCCATCCATCCATTATCTGCACCGCTTATCTTCAATAGGGTCGCGGTGGTGCTGGAGCCCATCCCAGTTATCTTCGGGCAGTGGGCAGGGGACACCCTCAACTGGTTGCCAGTCAGTCGCAGAGCACACAGGGAGAGACAATTCGCTCGCTCATTTACACCTGGGGACAATTCGGACCGGCAAATTAACCTGACATGCATGTTTTTGGAATGGGGGAGGAAACGCACGCAAACATGGGGAGAACATGCAAACTCCACACAGGAAGTTTGATCTTTCTCACACGCGCTAGCCACTGCGCCGCCGTGCTGCCCCCAGTGATGCCATATCTTATTAAAACATATTTTGAGCCATTCTCACCAGGAAGTAAAACACACAAAACGATGCCATACCTAGGCAAAACTAACAAACCGCATACTGAAAAGACGAGCAAACTAGTTTGATTTTTGTAATATTAAAAATACAAGGAAGAAATGCAATTTCTTCAGAGTGTTTTACTGGTTTTTTTACATCTTTGTACATTTTCAAAAATAGCCCAATCAATAATCAAATACAGTAAATATTTTATATAATCTGTAGACGTTATGATTCCAAAGAATTCAACACACTGAAGCTTATATATACATACAGCACATCTATCTTAAATTTAGAATACTGAAATAAAAATATTTTCTTTCTGTAATGCTATTAAAAAAAGAAAAATGTCATACATTATGGATTCATTACAAATCAACTCAAATACTGCCAATCTTTCACTGATTATTGCAAAAAAATCCAATATCCCATCTCAAAATGTTAGAATATCATGAAAATGTATTCTAGTAAGCTTTACAATTACAATTCATTGCAATTCGAATTTCATGGTCTTGTTTCAGACTGACCCACGGTGGTTTGTAAACCTATTGATGTTGTTTTAAACCTTCTGTGCTGTAAATAACTGCTCATAGAACCTCGCAATGTCAGAAATCTCCCCCGATGATATAAGGTCTGTACGAGTCAAAGCTTATCCTTGCGCAGAGGGAAAGTGCTGCTTCCGAGGATAACTGTCTCATTCTTCAAGTTTTCCATAACCAAGCCACTATTCGGCTCCCTGTATTTATGATAATGAAATGTAATTCTGGCCCGTATTGACACTTAGTAGTCATTTACCTCCTAAATTATTCCCATTTTCCACCCTGTTCCCATATTTAAATGTCAAAACCCCCTTTTCCTCTCATCAATCCCATATTGCATTTTGCTCTTGCCTTTGTAGTGTTATATAGGTCATTTTTTAGTGTTGCTGTTTATTTAGGCCCAACTGGATTCGTTTTTTACATTCTAATGTAGTGGACCCATTCAAGAAAAAAATATTGCCATCTACCTTTTTGATAACCGTTTATAATTTGTATTATTATAATTATGAAGACCAGGGTATTATCAGTAGAACAGTGGTCTATTCACCTGTGGGATCCTTGTAATGATTCAAATTCAACATTGTAAAACATTATGGATCTTTGTATAAGAATGTCAGTAAACCACATCAGTCTTTGTATTTATGACTTTCCATAGCCATTGCCTGCAGCTCATTTCTGCCCTGAATATTCTGTAAATAAAACATTGGAAGGAATTCCATGTATCTAGCTCATTTGACCCACCTTTTGTCTCAAAAACAAGAACAAACAGAAGAAGAATAGCTGCTCCTGAACAATCTAAATATGGGAAACCAAGAACAATGAGGAGGGTGAGTGTTCAAAATTACACGTTGGTGTAATTAACAAACGCAAAGAACAATATTAAGTAAGCAACACAATTGAGCAGAACAACAAAAACAAATCAAAAACAAAAGAAAGTAACCCTGAGTATCAAAATTAAAGAACTGGTGCAATTTGGGGCCTTAAACAGAACTGAAGACAAGCATGACACACATAACACGACAAAACCGACAGAAAACCAGGAAGAAAATACACACTTAATAACGAGACAAAAAAGAAACACTTGGACAATCCACACAAGGTAGACGCAAACCAGAAAGTCATCCGCTGCTCTCTTGAAGACGTTGCTCACTTGCGATACCCAACAGAGCCAACATTATAAAGGACTCCTTTCTCCCCGGTCACCATCTGCTGCCCTCAGGTAAGTGCTACAGCTCCTTTAAAACAAGAACTAACAAGCCCAGAGACCATTTCTTACCCAGGGCCATCACCACCCTAAACAAGCACACAATACTGTGGAAAAATATATATCTTGCCTATAGAAAAATGGGTATTCATATCTTATTTCCCTTCTTATTTTGGAAATATGTTGCTGCTAAATGTCTCCAAGCACTACCTTGTAAATATTTTTGTCTAGTTATCCTAAAATTATTTTAATCTTATTTTAATCTAAGAAGACATTAAGTGTTTATCTTAGTGTGCAATGTGTAAGCTTGTTGTAAACAATACTTGCAACGTTGTCATAAATGACAATAAAGGCAATTCTAATTGTAATACAAGTGAACGAGCCACAAAGACACACATGAACCCAAAACCCAAAATGAAACAACAGAGAACATGACATAATGACAATAATTTTATAATTGTTATGTTGTATAATAATTAATAGGTTTAATACAACAATATTGCAGTATGATAGTTCTGGAAACAAACCGTCTCTTTCCGTGCAATTCGAGCGGCCACTTCAAAGAAAGACAGCGAGGAAGCCAAAAGGATTGAAGCTAACGAAATACATTACACACTTATTAAAGTCATTTTCACTTTGCCTTCTAGACCCGGGCAAAAACACTCACTTTTCCATTGTACTCCAAGGTAGGCAGCGTGGGGCCCCTTTTTTTTCCCCCTTCTTCTTTTGTTAACTTTGAAGTTGTCTGAAAATGTATATAGGTAGACTAGGGTGCCATCAAATAATCAGGAACTTCAAAAAGCATGCCGCCACTTAACACTCCTAAAGCTAATGTCCCCAAGACATTCAGGATGGAAATTATTCAAACTCATTTAGCAGCAGCAAATTGGGCTAAGTTCAATCAGAAAACAGACTGACACTGAATAAGAAGTGCTGCCTAATTATACTTGTTTGTCAAATGAAATTTTCAT